>NC_136474.1:88348978-88966947 GCF_902686455.1 Sciurus vulgaris
TAATTTGAGACAAATATGTAGTTCCATGGAAGTTCACATTGTACAGGATTTTCATGGTGACTTTGAGATCTATTAATTGATATAGATTGATAGGGAGCAAAACTGGATGTGGACAAGGTATTCCTTAACTTTTAAACTCTTTCATGCAGAACACTATAATAGATAGAGGAAATATTATAAAAATCAGCTTATGTGAAACAGTGTAAGAAAGGAGAAGGTACACATCTTGAGAGGAAATCATGAGTCTTCAGGCACACAAACACTGCCGTGGACTCTCCTTGCTCTTCCCTGTGCATGGACTTCTTCCTGGGGTGGCTTTGTGGCTGTTGTCTTCTTTTCCTTCTTCAGGGGTAGCACTGGATTCACACTCTGGGGTAAGTGCTCTTTCTGTCTTACCTACCACAGCATCCCCCTTTCCCATTATGCCCTATCACAACCCCTATGTCTTATATTACAACCATCAATAATTATAATTATTCTTTTATTTTATTCCCAAGCCACACCAAAAGAAGGGATCCAGGAGACATTTGTAAGTATTATATTGACAGGTCTTTAAGAATGTCTGGCATAGAATTGGTCTTTTCAGAAAATTTGAACAAATTTTGTTTTGCTGCCTATTAGTATAGATAATTTTTAAAACAACCATGGGCTACACTAAATGCCTTGTCTGAAAGAAAAGTCTCATGAACTTAAGAAAATGGCAATCTATAACTTAATTTTAGCCATCAGTCAGTATTTCTTGTGAAATTTCCTGTTTGAATACATCTCACAGATTTTCAAGCAAAATGGGTTTTTAGTATGTTTATATATTCCCACTGCATCCTTCTTGTCTTTAATATGCTCTGTTAAGACTGAAAGATAGGCACAAAAAAAAAAAAAAAGCAGATCCAGTTTTGTGAGCAACAAAGCTTATACCACTTCAAGGGTAGGTTGACTCTGAAAAATGAGAACAGAAAATTTTAAATGCAGAATCAGTCACAAAACAAGTAGCTATTTAGATTGTGAAGACTTATACCAGAAGATTAAAATGGAACACTAACAAATATTATAAACTTCAGAAAAGAATATGTATACTTAGCAATGTAAGATAATAATAACTTTTTGACACATTTTTATAAATTCCCTCTAATATTTGACTCAATATTTTGAATTTCTCCTCATTTGACAACGATTTTGTAATATTTCTATAGAAAGAACAGAATGGTGAAGTAGTATTTTCTCTGGATGTTTATAAGAATTATTATTATTATTTATAATATCTTAACAGTTCCTTAATATTTAAAGTTCAAGAATATTTAAAACTTTTTTTCATATTTGGAAAACTAGCTGAGTATTTTTTGTATGTCAGATGAAGTATTTGAGGGCACTTTGAGCTTCCTCTGGCTTACCTGATCTCAAAAACTCAGTGACAAATGTCAGAAGCCAATTTGTCACTGAGGTCCTGGTTCTAGCACTGAGAAATTTATATTATTCTTATCCATATCAGTATTTCATGTCACATTGTCAAGAAATTTAAATATTTTCCCAGCATGTTTGTATGATTCACTCTACTTCATTAATTGGATTCTGAAACAATACAAAAGCCTATTAATTACTTGTATTCAAAATTTATCTCTTCCTTTACATGAGTTACTGCTTTGGTGTGATCTGAAATCATTTTTCATTACAATTAGCATCTGAGTGTCAGATTATTTCAATTTATTATTACTTTTGTTTTGTGCTCCATTAATTTATCTCCATTTGTTAGTCAGGTCTTTGCTCAATAAATTTAATATTCATATGTGCTTTCAATTCAGGAGTTTTCAGTTTCTTACTTGCTTTAATATAACTCTCCAAATTTATTTTTCCAGGTTGTTTGTTTCTCAGCCTATATTCCTTCCCATAAAACCTAAGTGCACTCCATTAAATCCCAAGTAAGGAGTAAGGCTTAGTAGAAATCATAGTGGAAAATTCAGCATCTTAACTGCTCTTCATGGAAGTATAATTTTTGAAAATCAACGAATGTCTATGGTCATGTGCATGGAGTAATAGGTATCTTTCAATAAATTGCAAGTGAGGAGCTTTAGCTTCAGTAGTTTGGTAGCATGTGTCTGTGAGTGTGTCTGATGGACAGGAGTATGTTTTCAATGCTTATCTCCAAGAAAGATAAGAAACACTTGAATTTCAAATCTATAGTTATTTTATGAATAAACCAGAGAGAAACATCTATGTATTTCTTTAAAAAAAGTAATTCTGTTTTCTTCAAATATACATTAAAAATCAATATATTAAAAATGGACATGACTTTATGAACAATAAAGCCACGCGTGAGAAAAACAGAAACAATTTTATAGTAGACAATGAACACCTTCAAGAAATTTTTAAAATTTGTTTCTGATTTTAGCACCCAGCATGAAGATGGGACTCTATAGATATTTGTGATTAAACACATGAATGAATGGATGAATGAAGAAAAAATTTGAATTCAAGCCCTAGAAATCTAATATTTAATGGAAAGATATAATAGATGTCATGAATAAAAGGAAAAATATTCTCCCAATTAAGCAAAATTGAAATGGAAAATAAAATGTCTACACAGCAATGATTCATTTCAATTTAAATATCACTTTCAGAATCCAGAAGCACAATGATACAGAAAGCGGTGCAGTTTCCAATCAAGAAAGAGATCCGATGCTGAGCAGGGTGATTAGACTGAACATCACAACTAATCTCATATCAAAAGATTAATGAATGACCCAAGCAAGATGAAGTGTTGCAGCATCATGGGTCAACTGAGGAGTCTCAAAGGGAAATGGCTCTGATTCCCCTGTCTCTTTGCTTCCTTTCCAACCCTAGGAACCCATTCCCCTTCAAGGTGTCTTTGCCAGAATACATAACTTTTCAGCCCAGTATATCATTATCATTGTACCCTTTTTGTATTTAAGACATAGTCATGATTGTTTTAAAACTACAGTGTCATAACTAGAACAAAAGCTTTCTCCTATCCTTAGTGCAGGCTAAAGTCATTATTTTCAAATGCACGTGTGGGTGTGTTTTCATCTGGGCTCACCTGCGGTGGGGAAGGTTTTCAATCTCAGACTTCATCTCTCCCTTTCTCTTTAAGCCCTAGCTCTCTGGCACTGAGAGAAAGACAGTAAAGGAAAAGACAAATGGATAATCACCTTATGTGCAGGACAAGAACATACTTCATTAGGTTGAATTCATCAATTCATTTTTGGTTGATGCAATAACAAGGTGGGGCATAGTAACCATGTAGATACTTCAATGAAAGTTCCCATGTGAAGTGGGAGACTGATTCTATTATTAGCAAGATAGATTTGCCTGGCTGATTGTCCATTGGAGATTTGTCCGCTCACACTTCAAGCCAATCTGCATGGTTGATGTCAGCTTTTCAGGTACAGGGAGAACATTATTTCTAATCAGAGATGGAGATTTACCAGGCATATTTAGAAACATCAGTAGCACAAGGTAGATTCAAAGTGTTAACTAGGATAACTGACTATGAATTTCCATAGTCATAAGACAAAGAGAGATACATGTAAAGAAGTTAGGGTGAGCTCATTATGAGAAATCATTTGGATTGGAATCTAACCACAAGATTTTGGAGATCCTGTTATGAATGGTGGTTTAGAATCTTGCTACTCACTATGCTGCTCAGGGTTAGCATCATCTGGATCACCTGGGTGTTTTTATTAAATGTAGATTCTCAGCTGAATCAGAATCTGCATTTAAACAAGTTCTCTGGGCGATTCCAATGAACATTGTGTGAGAAACTCTTGTCTAGAATAGTGATTCTCAGATCTAATTCCCTGGGATGCTTTTACAACATTCCAAATTCCATAGCAAAGCAAGTGAGAAACTCTTGGGACAGAGACTAGGTACTGATATTTTTAAAAGCCAAAATATGATGTTGATAGTTGGCAGTGACTAAGGAGTCATCAAGCAATAAGAAGGCCACCTACACAGAACATCCTCATGGATTTTGAAGTTATATGTTACCAACCTCTACTCAGTTCCAGCAAATTATTTTCATGAGGAAAGACAGGTCGTAAGGTCAAGTTTTCAAAAGAAGCAATAATTCCAAATTGCATTAGAGATACCTAGATATTTACATTTCAGTTAAAATTAAATTGTTTAAAAAAACAGTAGGAATTTTAATCAAAAGAGGTTGAATTCAGAGTTTAAGTTTGCAGTTTGCAAATAATGGTATTAAGCCCTCAAGCCTCTGGACTCAAAAATATCCAATTTTGTTAACCCATCCAAGCTACCTCTTTTTTCCAGCTATTAAGTCACATTAAATATGTTCAAAATTATTTAAAAAGTAGTAATAAGTAAAATTTCTGTGAATCTCACAGGGATCAAAACAGTCAGATTGGCATTATTATCTTCTTACCAGTAAGCAGAGTCATGGGAAACTACCTACAGGGAATCAGGGGTAATCAGGGAAATGTCACAAAAAAAGTTAAGTTAGAGCAGTCCAGAGAAAAATCTTAGTCTTAAATCTCCATTAACGGGAAAACTATTCTCTGTGGCACAAAAATACTTAAGAGTTATTTATGCTGTGTCCCCCTACCCAGTGTGTGAGGTAGTTACAGCCATGATTCTCTACATTTCTTTCTTTCTGTTTTGCAGTTCCTGAATAAAGTCACTCTTGATGTGAGACTTACGGATTTTGGTTTATGTTAGATTAAATTAATAAAATCAATTACATTAATACTAAATACATAAATGTTGTAACTGCAGTGTCTGTTTCAGTCCATTATTCTGTATACAAGTCCTCTTTCTTAAGACGTTTCCAATGTCCGAATGTTGCAGAAAACTTAACCATTTGGAATTTCAGCTAAACAGAGATGAAAGTTGACCTCTGAACAGCCAGCACAGTGATGATAAGAAGTCCCTGCAGTTTCCACTCTTACCCACACCAAGCGCCCTGCCAGGCTTTCCCAACTCAGGTCCCGCCTGGTCCTGTGGGCACCTCCCTTCCTCCACTCCCACATCCACACACACCACTGTACTCCAGCACCAGCTCTTTCCAGACTTGGGCCTTAAAGGTATCCTAGGTATTGCAGTAGGACGGCACAAGGTGTGCAGACTGGGACCAGACTCCACGCAAGGGCCAACCGGTGGACATGGGTGAGGATAAAACGGCATAGGTCTGGAAGCTTTCGTTCAGAAGAAAGCTGAAGTTGGTGATGGGCTGATGGAGGCCCTGGAACCATTGTTCTGGGAACCTCACTCAGTGGCCAGCGTCTTGATCCAATAACCCAAAACTGACCAGGCAACCTCTCTCCCACCAATCGCCTCTCCAATCCTCTTTATGGCTGCTACCACAGTACATTTTACTTTAGTACACAAGCGCATTCTTTCTTTATTTTGCAATAGACCCTGAAGGCCTGCTGATTGAAATCATGCAATTACAAAAACCTGGATCCTTTTTTCTTGAGAGCAAAGAGGGCTTTGTCTTCAAAAACTATTTATAAGCAAGGATAAATCATTCCATTACATTTGGGGATGGACGCATCAAGAAGGCTTATTCTTTCAAATATGAAAGGAAAGAACAGAAAGAAAGAGTTCTTTCTATATGATATTAATTTGAATATTCTTGTACAAGTACATATTTTACATGTAAATAAAGTTATTTAAGTAGAAATAAATATTTTGCTATTTAACTAAAGTTAAATAGAACATAAATTTTCCTTTCCAGTATTAAACAGACTAAGGGAGACATACTTCTAAACAGAGGAATTACAAAAAGAAATAATCAACAACATCAAATTCGACAAAAATGTCAAACGAGGTGGAATAAAATTATATTGAAGGTTCCAGATTAGAAGGTAAATGGGATTTTTCTGCACTAGTGGTGACTAAAGCCATTTTGTCATGTCTAGAGGATTAGGTGAGAATCCAGAAACGGGAATTTTAGATTGCAATTCGAGAAGCAAGACACTGAAAAAAGAGAAAAATTCCAGCTAACAGTGGGACAGACACCATGGACACTTGAAAGTGACTTAATTTTCCTAAGTCTATAGTAGCCAAACCAATAGAGGAAGATAAATTAGGGATAGCAAAAAATAAAGACTAGACATATTGGGGGGAAATGTTGATAAGCAGGAAGGAGACTGGATCCAGAAACATAGCCAAGGAATTAACCTTAAATAGGAGATAGGGTAGCTCCTCTGAGAACAGGCCAAAGGTGAGGCTGGAAGGGAAGCATTTTCTGCAGGGCCATGTGGCCTCTAGGAGAGGACCCCGTGCCCTCGCCTCCAGGCCACTGCCAGCTCCACCTGCAGTGTGGCAGCCGTCTCCCCGCAGCAGCTTGCTTTCTTCCTCATCTCCCTCCACTCTTTTCTCCATGTTTGCTGAGATGGTGTTGCCCTTCTGTCTGACTGTGTTACTACTTGAACAAAGACCTCTAAATAGAATGCACATACTGCCCCCCTCTTACCAGCCAACATTCTGCACATACATGCCCCTCACTCCCAAATTCTCTGCCCCATTTTCTGCTACCTCCCTGACTGCCTAAATGAGCCACCGTAGCCTGGCTTGAGGCTCCTGGGATAGTTCAGGGTTACTTGGGGCTCTGCACTTGAAGGGCTCTTTTCTAAAATGTACCCCTCTGCTTCTTCACTCCTTCAATGCCACAACTCAGTAGGACCTTTCCAAACTATTTTCTGTAAAAATTCCACAATGTTTCTCTTGACATTTCCTATGCACATTCCCTGAATCACATTTTCAATGTAGACAAGCTCCGTGAATATTATAACACATTATGTATTATAACACACACATATATGACTCGAATCATATTGAAGGTAGGCACTTTCATCTGTGCTTCACTGTTCCATCTTCAACTCCTAAGTTAGTGATTGGCTTGGTAGCACCCAGTGCTCATTGTTTAGGCACATTGTGAAAGGTAATAGAGGGCTGGAGTCTGCTGAGGAGAAATTAGGGCTATTATAGAAATAGCAATACTCATTTTTCGACTGGAAATGTACACATTAGGTTAGAAATACCCATATTTGCATGATTTCTCCCACCAAGTTCAATACTAGGCATTGACAATAAAGGATACATTCAGGTTGACCTGTTAATCAGCACTACTCAGCAGAAATACAACACAGACCACAAATGCAAGCCACACAGGCAAGTGTATTTTAGTAATAATATGAAAATAAGTAGAAAGGAAAAGGACAAATTAACCTTAAAAGGATATTCTATTTAACTCATTTATCCAAAATAGTGTCATTTCAATAAGCAATCAATATGAAATAGTGTTAGTGAGAATTTATATTCCTTCACACTTAGTAATAGAACTCTGGTGTATATTTCATACATACTGCACATTTCAATTCATATTGGTCACATTTTATGTGCTCAGCAGACCATGGGGCTAGTGGCTACTATCTCAGACAGTATAGATCTAGATAAATACAGAGTTTGAAATGGCTTGCTTCAAATGAAAAATATGATCTGAAGGAAATTGAGTGTGATAATAAGACAATTGTTGAAATGATAGAACATGAAGCCAGTTGCATCAGAGGGGAAAGGACAGGGAAGTGCATTCTGAATGAAGTTCTAAACTGTATCAATGGACACACCCAGTGAGATTAAGGGAGTGTAACCTTTTGAAGAACAGAAAGTCGCCAACAGAGGAAGCGTGCCATGGGGATGATGGTCGGGTCGCTATAGCAAAAAATTCTACTAGGTAGCAACAATGGTCTAGGAAAATGACAGTCTTTGAGTGGATCAGAAAACTGTTGTCAGAGCCCTCAGAGAAAGTGAGGGGTTCTCAGATCAAGAGGTGATAACAATAGAGTCCAGAGAGGGCTGAAGGAATCCATGAAAGCCCAAATAGAAGACTTTAGCACAGTGGTTAAAGGAAATAAATCCTTTAACACTGTTAATGTGGGTTCTAGAGATGACCCAGGGAATTCACTACTATGATGGAGAGTGAGCAGCAAGAGGACGGAGATCAGAAAAGGAAATGATAGAAAGCAGGCAGCTGGAGCAGTTAGGATATGCCCATATTTTCCACATTGGAAGAGTAAGACATTCGGGTTGAGGACTCAGTTAAATCAGAAGACGTGACTCTTTAATTGTGCATCAGTACAGACGTGCCATAAACATACCCTTGTTGTTTTCTGACATCAGACAGTTCTTCTGGAGGGCAAATGGTCTCCCAGCTAACAACTCCTAGGGAGTCAAGAAGAAGCTGAAGCCTGTGAGTCTGCATCAAGGCAACTGCTTCTGAGATTCACTCAATGGTTACCATCCCCGACATCACCTTTCATAACTGACTTCAGAAGCTTCTTTTAAATGCATAGAGGAGGTAAAGGAGGCTCTAGCTGAGTCCTGGGTCCAAGAATACAGCTCAGAGTTTAGAAAATAATCTTGATTTTTTTTAAACTCTAAAATAAGAAAGGAGATAGTGTTAGTAGGAAACATTTTATTTTTCCTAATAAAGACTGAACTAGTTGCACAGTATTAAATAATTCAATAAAACAGGCCATTGTACAGTACTGATGCCACAAACATTTAAGGAATTTTGGCTATTGGCCAGGCATGCTAGACGTTTTGGAGATAGTGATGGAAAAGATTTTTAAAATTCTCTAATAGATTTAAATTAAAGCAGGAACCTGATAATTAACTGAGGATTTATAATAGGGTATACAACAGTTTCTACAGGCATTCCTATAAATGTGTGGATGGGGTGGTGGTAGAGATGGAACATCATCCCCGTCAATATACAATCATTCCTAAGTAATTGACACTACATAGTTTACTGAGTCTGAGAGCAAAAAACCATGACCAATCAATATGTTAAAACTCTCTCTTTTCAAACCTACATCCTCCCTCAAAATCCAGTAGTTTCCATCCCTCTCCATAACACAGTCATATACTAAAAGAAGTAGTTTTCCAACTTGGTTACACATAAGAAACAACAAGGGACTTTTGAAAAAGCTCTTTGCCCAGGTCACACCCCAGAGCAATTAAACCAAAATCTCAGGGTAGTATCCAGACATCAGTATTTTATAACTCCCCAAGTGGTTGTAACTTGCAGGCAAAGTTGACTATCACTGCCTCCAAGCACTCAGGAAAATGAAAAATAGTCTTAATTCAAAACATGACTTCTTATCACAACAGTATGACCGCCATCAAAGCTTGAATTCATGGTTCCTCTCAAGTCCTCCAGGATGCGTTTAGAGATGTTCTTCATGCAACCAAGCAAGAAAGAGAATCTTACATATTAAAGACTGGGAGGGATCAGAGTTGCTCCTATAGTTTTCTGATTCAGACAGGTGGTAGAGTATGTAGTATTCATTTAGAAAGGAATTCAAGGAGGGAATTAAATTTAGGAGCAATAGAGAAAGTTGCATGCATTTTTAGATTTCTGTCCTCTACATCTGACTGCAGCAAATTGCATATTCTCTATAAAAAGTTCATAATAAGTAAAGGTCTTTGAAGACTTCACATGAATGAAGTCACATATTTTAAGAAACCTAGCATTTTAAAGGATTGAAATTACATTATTTTTGAAATGAAAGCACAGTCCACATGAAATTATTAAATAAAATACTTTTATGACACTTAGACTACTTTTCAAAGAGGACTATTGCAATGGGTATAGGAAACATAGCAACAGAGTTTTGCTTTGAGAGGAGAGAGATGGGACTAAACTCTGACTCTAACAAGGACAAATTGGAATTGAAAAACAAAGAGCAGAAAGGGGTCAGTGAACAGAAAACTATAAAAAAAATTAAGAATAAGAGGTTATGGCTTAGATATGAAGAGTTCCCCAAAGTTCCAGTGTCAATGCAAGGATAATGAGAGCTGTAATGTAATTAGTAGATTAATCCATTTCATGGGTTAAAAATTTGGATTGACTAACTGGGTTGTTACTGCAGGCCAGTGGTGAATGGCTGGAAGAATCCAATCACTGGGGTCATGCTCTCAGGGATTGGTCTTATCCCTGGGGCTCCTATCTCTTCCCTTCCCCGCCCCCCTCCTTCCCAGATTAGTTTTTCTCTGCTAAGATGTTCTATTATGATGTTCTACCTCAACTCAGATCAAAAGCCATGGAGTCAGTTGACCCTGGACTTGAACCTCTGAAACCATGAGCCCTAATATACTTTTCCTCCTCTAAGTTTTTCTAATCAGGTATTTTGCTCACAGAGATGAAAAGCTGACTAAATCAGAGATGACTGACCCACTGGGGTTATTGTTGATGACAGGCCAGGGTGATACGTTACTGATGGCTACCAGATACCGAGATGAGGGGATTGTCAATAGACTGAGCAGGTTAATTGCTCCCATAGGATTCTACAAGCTTAGAGAAGAAAACCCCAGGTCAGGTCTAGTCAAGTGAAGAATACAGAGGACCCTAACTGAAGCTCTGCTCCAAGGAGGGAATCTTTGACCATGTGAAAAGAAAAGGTAAACTCTAATGAGGGTCGATATTTCTACATGATCAGATTAAGAGAATTTAAAGATCTCTTAATTTTGGAGAGATTAAGTCTAAATCATGGGATAAAACAATCATTTAAATTTCCTTCCCAAACATACCTGTGTGGGAGCTTAAAAAAAAAAAAAAAGCACAAAAGTAATTATTATTTTGTAATTGAAGAGGTTCGAACAAGTACAATCTTTCAATCACGGTTTTGCCAGTGTTCAATAACACTGAACAATTTCCTCAAATTTCTTCACACTATAATTTTATATACTTTTTTTATAATGCTCTAAGATGTCTTAGAATTTCCCCCATTTTACATGCCCTTTATGCTGTTCTTACCAGTAAAGTTGTAAAATAAAGGCACCCTTAAGCTTTTCTCCCACCTAGAGCATAAATATAGTGCTATGAGTTTGGTTTTAACAAACAGTGCGTGTGTCATAACTTATAATTATTCCTTGTCTTTGCTTAGACATTAAAATATGAGAAATGGCACACTTAGAACACATTTGCTTTTGATACCAGGCATACAGCATTCTCCAGGAAGACAAATGACTGGATTACATTTTGGTTATTAAAGTGAGGTTTATTATGCTGTTCAACAAAAGTACATTTAATAGCACTTTCATTATATTCAAATCATATCCAGAGTTACACACTTAAAAAGTAAATGAAGTGTAGTCCTAGAGAGAATTACTCTTGTGTGAATTCAGGCAAAGTAAGAATAGTATATTATTCTTAATAGCAAATCCCAAATACATATTTTAGCTATAAATACACATAAAGATGAATGATCTGTTTTCCAAGGGTATTTTACTGTGAAGTTAAAGATAGTTAAGGCAAAAAGTCATAAAGAACTTTAAAATTTTCTTACGGAAAATGAGTGACATGCTGTTCAGTTTTTACAGCTTGATTTTAGTCTATCCCTGAAGGTTGCTCCATTTGTTCCACAGAACACCTGATTTTTGTGGTCTTGATGTTCATGACTGACTGAAGATGTTTCTCCTTCTTCCTTTGGGAGTTATGGAGTCCTTGCCACTATCTAGAATGGTCAGAAATACATTTTTTCTTCTCCTGCTTACCCTTATTCTTTGGGCTCATTTAAAGCACTCCACATAACCCTACCCTAACCAGCCTGGTGATGAGATAAGGTAAAGAATAGAAAATGATGAGAAAAAACCCTGATGATATGTGTTATACCATCTCTATAATGCATGTTATGCTGTTTATTACCAAAAGATGATTTTAAAAAGTGAGATTAGTGTTGTATATTTCAATATAGGAATGTGAAAAATTAACCTAAAATTGACTGATAACACACTTTTTCCAACTTAAAAATAATTAAATGACTAACATTAAATTTCATTCTACTTGTTATTACTCATTGACTTATAGCAGTACATTTGTATGTGAATTTAAATGAATAAATTAATCATTTCAATTTTTTCTTTCTAGCTGCATCCATTTTCTGAAAGAAGTTAGGTCAGGTTAAATAGACATGAAGCTGTTGATCAGAAAAGAAACTAAAAAACAGTTGAAAATATGACCCCCAACATTTCTGTACATATCAGCAATATCCTCCGCCACTGAGTGTCTAAAACTGGAGCTTGCAAGAGTACTGAAATGTGTTTTCAGAAGCTGAGTCACTTCGGAAATCTCATTGCATTCCTTTAGTTTGCAAGACTCTGTTAAAGAGTTGAGCTTCATTTACATGGCGGTAAACACATTTATTCAGAGCAAAATAGTTTCTACTTGACAAAATTCAGGGTTTAAAAAAATCTTTGGAAGTAAGTATATTTAAAGTTTTTCATGCTCTAAAAATTTCAAGTACACATTGTTAACAAAATTTCAGGTTTATGTATTTATTTTTAAAATAATTTAAAGAATTTAATTGAATGCATGCATAAATATTGTATATTGAGTTATGAATTTCAAGTTATTATAATTTAGACCTTTTAAAAAATCTCTTAATATTTTTAATATTACTTTAGTATTATTAATTACTCTGCTTATTCTTATAAAATAAGAATAATAAGAATTATTTTATAAGAATATTATATCTGCTTATTCTGCTTATTATATCTGCTTATTTTATAAGAATATTATATCTGCTTATTCTTATAAAAGTTTTCTATATAAAATTTGGATGTATATAATTTGCAGAGATATAAACAGTTATATTCTCAAATTAACAACTGCTTTAGGCTAATGAATCTGTGCTTCATTAACAATAAAGTTTAGTTTTATTGTGAAAATACAACAATAATTTTGACAAATAATTTTTGGATAAGTCATTAATATTTAGTTTTGAGATTAGTTATCTATTTCTAGGGAAACTGACACTAGCAACTTTAAAGTCTTCTTCAGGTTTAAAAATTCTAAACTATGAACATTTCATTTTATTGACCTTGTTACCAATTTATAAATTTTGTTTTGGGATTGCTTAGAAACAACAGAGCCTAACCTTTTGAGTTCAGCAATAAACACTTTATAAAATATACCCTGATAATAACCTTTATAGAAAAACTGTACTAAGATTCAGTCAATGAATCCTTTTTATTAGTTGTATGACACTAAAATTCCATTCTCTCTCAAATAATGGTATATCAAATTTCTATTGCATATTTAACAGTAACTGCAAAGAAGCACATTAATATATTTGAACAATATTTCACCAAAGATCTTCTAAATTTTAAAAAAGTACACTATTCAAAAGATGTGGTGCCATATGTATATAAAGTGAATACATTATCGAAATGATTTAGCGTGCAACGGTATGTACATTCGGATTTTAAAAGCACCTAGATGCTTCTGGTTGTCCAGTTATCCAAGGAAGCTTTTCATTGACATCTTATATTCAATGCTGAATTTTACATCTCTAATTCTCCCAGGGTCCTTTTTGATCCAGTAGAACAAATATGGCATTTTTAAAAGCTCTCCAACATTTCTAGTCCACCAGAAATAAATACATCATTTGTCTGATGCAGGCCTAATTCCCCAGTGACAAGAAAAAGTTAATGCTCTTTAAAAAGTGCCTAAAACTCATAGGGAAGAACTGGTCAGCCTGAAAATTCAAGTTGAAAAGGATTTTGGTATCTCATTTTATTAATCTATGCCTTTTTTACTTAATAACTAGAGACCTAGAAAATAAGCATCACTATTTAAATGTATCTCCTCTAATGTTAACAACCACAGCAAATATTTTTGGACCTGTCCTGAAATTCATGCCATGCCCTCTGGAAGGAGGGAGATTGGTCTGATATCAGTGGAATCAGTTGAATTTCCCAGGGAAAATCTTTAGTCAGACGAAATCAAAGACTGAACAACTTATTCCCAACTTTAAAAAGACAAAATATTTACTGAACATTCTATAAATAAAAGTTATGTGAGTCCCAATAATAGTGTAAGTAAAAATTAAACTTAAAAAAATCTTTTTATTTTGTTAATTTTCCTCTATTAGCTCCCTAGTTTCTAACCTTGCCACTGGTTTGCCTTTTAAGTTCCTTCTTATCCAGTAAAGATCCTACAAACAGAATTTGTTTTGTGTATTAATTCATCAGATTCATCTCTTTTTTTAATTCCGGTAAACCAGAATATGTAGTCTTCCATTCACATGTATCTTATTATTCAAATGAGTTGCCCTGAAATTTAAAGTATCTATTATACTTGGCAAAGATAATTTTACTTTTTCCAGGTTTACTGAGATATACTTAACAAATAAAAATTGTAGATATTTAAGGTGTACGATGCGATGTTTTGATATATACATACATTTTGAAATGATTACCAGAGCCAAACTAATTATCTTATTCATCACCTCATATAGTGACGATTTTTGTTGTTGTTGTATTGAGAATACTTAGGATCAACTCCTAACAAATTTCAAGTATGCAGTACTCTTTATTAATGGTGGTCCCTCTGTGTCTCCAGAAATCATTTACCTTGCTTAACTGAACTTTTGTGCCCCTTGACCAGTATTGCTCCTTTTCCCCTCTGGAGCTCCTGGGTTGGAGGCAAATATAACAGCAATCTCTGACTCACATCATGGCTGTCGGCTACCAGATGACAAACTTGAACTCAGCACAGCATTTCCTTTAGAACAGTGGAAAATTCTTTCTCTTTCCCTTCGATCAGATCAGCATTTAAAAATAATCCTTTTGGTTTCAGCAGGGTGGTTCTCAATCACTCCCTTCTTGTGCAGTAAGTCTTGACAGTTATTGAAATAGTACGAATTAAACTATTCTTCTGACATTTGTAACAAATATCCAGAGTAATTTTTCTTTTGTATCAGTTGGTAAGTTTTTTTATTTCTCTAACAGCCCGTACTATCTACAGGTATAACATTTCCTTTTTCTTAGCCTATTGCGATACATCTGAAAAAAAAAAAGAAACCAGTTATAAGAGCTACGATTTGTAAAAGACCTCTCTTGAAGTCAAAATAAATGAAGTAAAAGGAAAGAAGAACAAGGAGAGTTTCCTGTATGATTTTTTTAATAAGAAGGCTTATTAAATTACAAGTGCAAGCGGGACACAGTGGCACAGGCCTGTAATCCCAGTGGCTCAAGAGGCTGAGGCAGGAGGATGGAGAGTTCAAAGCCATCCTCAGCAAAAGCAAGGCACTAAGCAACTCAGAGAGACTCTGTCTCTAAATAAAATACAAAATAGGACTGGGGACCTGGCTCAGGGGTTGAGTGCCCCTGAGTTCAATCCCTAGTACCCCAAAAAATACAAAATTATAAGTACAGTCTTAATATTCTCAAAGCCTAAGAGAGAGAACAGATTGTAGGATTGAAGGTGGATTTTATTTGACTTGCTCATTATACTAACACCAAGATGATTCACGTAAGTTTCTAGATTTCTAACATCTCAGTCAACCTAGCTGTTTACTCCAGCATGATAGAAATCAATTAAGGAAGTGAGGCAACAGCAGCCTTCTTTTAGTGATAACTTGGGGGACATTGAAACATAAACTTCAAGCTTACTTTCATTCATCCTGAGAACTTATTAGAGCTCATGATACATTCATTTTTGACAAATAGTTGTGGTTCCAAATGACTGCTGACTTGATATTTTGAGTTACTGGTTCTTAAGAAATGTTCACTTTATATTTCTTGACATTTTAATTTGTCAGCAAAAATAATTACCTTTTGAACCACATAAATTTAATATGGGACCTGACTAAATTGGTTTTCCTCCTTTTACATTTTTCCCATATTCCAAAATATGTTTACCAGTATGTTTTGGTATTATACCACTCTATTAAATAAAGAATAATGTGTTTTGTGTGTTTCTATTTTTGCTTTATGGTTTTGCAATGTAAGTGACTAAGGTTAATTCTGAGTTTAATAGACATTGGTACCATAAAAATTAATAAACAGTATTAATTATGGTGATCATGAGTGATTTGTTTGTTGTGTTGTATTATGTTTTCAGCTAATTTTTTTCTTTTACAGATAACTTGCTTCACATCAAGGTTCTGTACTTTCTGGATCATTGTACCCTCTGATGCCATTCGACCTGTTTTCTCACAGTAAGGACAACTGTCTAACCCCTTCACGCTCTAAAGTAGGATTATCTAACATGAGGATCATTGGCATGGCAAATGTTTCTATTTGGGGGTAAGCAAAGATATTGAGGCAGAAACTTGGTTAGTGCCCACAGTACTTATAATATGTTCAGAACAAACTATGGTATTAACTATAAATTTTTATCAGGTTTAAGAAATTTCCTTCTACTCTATTTCTGAGAGTGTTTAGCATGAGGAGATGAATAGATAATGTTTTATTATTTTTTCATTAATTGAAATAATTTATCATATTAATGTAGACAAATATATACTGGGTTTTTTTTTTGTTTGTTTGTTTTGTTTTTTGTACCAGGGATTGAACCCAGGGTGCTTAATCACTGAGCCTCTTTCCCAGTTCTTATTTATCCTTATTTATTTTTTTAATTTAGAGGCAGGTCCTCACTAAATTGCTGAGGCTGACTGTGAACTTGTGATCCTCCTGCCTCAGCCTTCTGAATCTGTGGGACTGGCATGCCCCACCACCCTGGCTTACATACACCTTAATATTAAATTATTCTTTTATATTTTAACTGGGATAATCACTATATGATCAGGTTTTTAAAACCTTTTTATAATTATGTTTAATACTCAATTTTTGTACTTAGTTGACTTGAAGATATTAAAAAATAACGATTATTTATTGTACTGTTTGGTGTAAAGGTTACAAAATGTTCCTAAGTTGCAGAGATATATGTGCTTATATATTTGTGTATGCATGTTTATATGTGCATGTGTGCTTCTGTGTGCATGAGTCAATTTGTTTGCATCTACTCGCACATGTGTTCAGATGTTTATGTGTACATGAATGCTCATGTATGTGTGCTTGTACATGCACATTGTGTTTCCTGTGTATACATGTACATTTGTGTAGCGTGTGTCCATGTGTGCATATCTTTGTGTTTGCAATTGTTTGTGTGCTCTACAAGTGTATTTGTGTGTGTTCATGTATTTCCTGTGTGTATATGTGTGCATGTGTGTGCATGTGGGTGTGAGTTCATGTGTATGAATGTGTGTTGGTGTGTTTGTGTGTGTGTAAATCTGTATGTCTCATTTGTGTGTGTCTGTGGTTCCTGTGTGTACATGTGTGTGTTGGTGTTTTATATTTACAAGCATGTCTACTGTGTATATGCATGTATGTGCATTTAAGTGTGCATTCATGTGTGCATATGTATGTGTACGAGTTTTTGTGTGCATGCTGTTTGTGTGTGTTTGTATTTGTTTGTGTGTGTTTGTACTTGTGAGGGTACATGTATGTGTTTGTGGGTTTATATGTGTGAGTTTTGTATTTGAATTTATGTGATTTTTTTCAGTAGGTTTGTGTATTTGTGTGTATGAATTTATGTGTGCATGTGTATTTGTACATGCTTGTATTTTCCAGTTTGTGTGTACATTGTTTTTGTGTTTGTATGTCTGTGTGTTTGTGCTCATTTATGTGTAAACATGCGTGTTTCTTTTCTGTGTTCATGTGAGTATATGTGTGTTTGTGTGTTTTTGTGTTTTTATGCTCATGTGTGTATCAGTTTTTGTTTAAGTTTGTTCTTTTATGTGCGATTTTGAGTGCATTGTTTGTTATTCTTTTTTGTATGTGTGTACATCTGTGTTTATATGTTTTTGTGTGTGTTTGTGTATTTGCTTCTGTGAGTTTGTGTGCACCTATGTGTTCCCGTGTTTCTGAAAATGTTATGTGCGTGCTTGTGTGTTCCTGTGTTTGTTTCAATGTATTTATGTTTGTGTGTATACTTGTATTATGTTCATGTTTGCATATATGTGTTTATTTGTGTACAGATTGTTAGTGTGTATTCCCACGTATGTTTATGTGTGTATATGAGTGTGCTTCTGTGTGTGCATTGTAAGAATGTATTTTTGTGTGTATGTTTTAGTGTTTGTGTTTAGGTTTAGATGTCTATGTATTTGTCTTTCTGAGTGTCTGTTTGTATTTGTGTTTTGGATAGGCATGCCTGTGTGTCTGTATTTTTGTGGTTGTGTTTAGGTATGTGATTTTTGTGATAGTGTAGGTGTGTGTTAGTGTTTAGGTGTGTATATGTGTGTACTTGTGTTTCTGTACGTTTGAATGTGTACATGTTTTTGTGTGTACATGTGTGTGTGGGTATACAAATGTGTGTATTTGTGTGAGCATTTATTTGTAAACATTTTTATGTACGTGTGTGTTTATACATATGCATTTGTGTATATACATGTGTTAGTGTTTTTGTGTTTGTGTGTACCATTGTTTGCATGTGTTTTTGTATGTGTGTATATGCATGTAATTTTGTGTTTATGTGTTCAAGAATGTGTATGTGTGTTTTCTATGTGTGTGTTTGTGTATGTGTTTAAATATGGGTCATTTGTGTGTATGTGTGTGTTTTTGTGTTTATGTGTGTGTTTTTTCTGTATATGCATGTTTATATTTGGGTCTTTGAATACATATGTGTATATGTTTCTGTTTCCATGTGCACTTGTGTGTGTACCTACATGTGCATTCCTCTGTGTGAATGTGTTTTTTTTAAATATGTGTGTATGTGTGTTTGGAAGTGACTTGCACACATTTATGTTTGTGTTTACACATGTGTGTTCATGTTTCTGCATGTGGGTCAATGTACCTGTGTTTCTGTGTATGCTTTTGTTTGTTTGTGTCTCTATTCAAGTGCATGTACTTTTGCTTAGGAGAACATGTATGTGCTTCCATTTTCATACACACTTGTAAACATGTGTGATTTTGTGTTTCTGTGAGCATATGTTTGTGTATGTTTTCTCCCTATCTGTGTGTCTTTGTGTGTATGCATGAATCTATGCATGTTTGTGTGTCTATGTTATTGTGTATATTTGTATATGTATGCACATGTGCATTTTATCTGTGTATATTTGTGCACATGTATATTTTTATGTGTATGAGCATGTGTTTGTCTGTACTTGTGTGTGTGCCTGTGGGTATACCTTTATGTGATTATGTGTATGTGTTCATGTGTTTGGGTGTATTTGGGTGTTTTGTGCTTAAGTGTAAGTGCATTTTGTGTAAGTGTTTTGTGTATATTCTTGAGTGTGCCTTTGTGTATGTGTGTTCATTTCTATTTGTGTACATGTGTGCATGTGTTTGTGTATGTATGCTTCTGTTTGTATTCGTTTGTATATTTATGTGTTTGTGAATGTATGTATGTATTCCTGTGTGCGTGTACAGTGTTTGTGGGTTTTTGTTATTCTGTGTGTATATTTGCACTTCCATGTGTGTTTTGTGGATATATGTGTGTGGGCTTTTTTGTATGTATGTGTAATTGTGTATATTTGTGTGTGTGTACTCATAATAATTGGATGACTGCAACATGACGATTATTGCATCTTTGTTGGTTCAAATGACATTTGCTTTTGTCAACAGAATTTAAGGTATTTATTTCACTTACTCAAATTTTTCATTGATTATAAATCTAGAATGGTTTATTATTAATTTCTGAGTCATTCTGTACAAGTACTCTCTTTAGAGAACTGTTGATGGTAAGTTGCCTAGTACCCAAACTATTTACACCTGTATGTTAAAGGTGCTTGTAGAATATATCCATTCATTTAAATAATATTTGCTGGTAAATATTCTTCTCTTTAACTTGGATATTCATCAGGCACAAAGTTTCTTACCATTTCATGGAACTCTGCCCTTGGTTAGCTCCGTACTTGAAGGCAAGCTTCTGGCAAGGAAGTGGTGGTCTGCCCTGTCACTCTGCACTGAAAGTCCTTCAGGGGCTGCCTGTGTCTGCAAGTGTAAACTCCTCATAAAGTTTCTCCTGCTCGCAAGGACAATAAGGGAAACTCAAAAGTGCTCTAAATCTTTCTCCCAGCATCTGTCAGTGTGCCGACAGCCATTCGCTAATAGAATTCATGACAACTACGACCACGGAATGGATATATGTGCAGATTATCAGACATCGGTTGCTGGGTTTCTTAGATATTTGTTGTTATTCTGAAAGGACATTAATGTTCTGAGACTAAAAATAACCCGATTCACCTGTCAAAATGGGTGCTAATTGGTGCCAGGATTGAAATGGAGTTTTCAAGTTATAACTGGTACCATTCTCAGTGGGTCCCAGCCCACCCCATTATTTTCCCAGTTCCTGCATTCCTTAAATCCTCTTAGCAAAGAAAGAGTATTCCCACAGGCATCTCAGCTCTTATTACTACCACTAAGGCTTCCAGTAATTCAGAGGTTGTCACATTTCTTACATTTCCATTTAACTGCTAATTTTTGTAAGTGCAAAAGATGGAAGTGTTGTGAACTGGTGGATTTTCTATGCTTAATTAACTGGTGACTCCAAGTGAAGCTAATGCTCTAGAAGTGGTCTGTTTTTACTAGCAAATAAAATATCCCTTGACATCTGATGTGCAGCCAGTGATCTGGTGAATTTTATTTTTGTCTTCTCTCTTAGCAATCAAAAATGTTGGAAGTTTTCTGAGGTTTACACACAACAAGTCCAGCAGCTTACCACCAAAGTGCTGTCTCGGGCTCACCTCCATCTGTGATCGATGGCTATTGCCAAAGGGGCTTCAATTACTCTCGTCATTAAAAATGACCTCAAGTCAAATCATTTTGTTGATGAAATCTCATTGATAAGATATATTAAATAGAACATATCAGGGATATAGATATGATATATTAAAAAATGTCAGGAACTTAAAGTCTAGGTATGAATTCCATGAGAATATAGGACCATAAGACAGCATCCTGTGAAGAAGCAAGTTATGAGTGTATGGGACATATCTGGATATTATTTTCATATCTTATGATGCTGTGCTAAATTCTACCTACCACCTTCAAAGGTACTCAGCTCTTGTTAGACTTTTTAGGATTTGAGGAGAAGTAAATCATAAAGAATTTTTGTATTTTGTTTTGTAGTTAAAAGCACTATGTTTAAATATAGTCGAGAACAGAGGATGGAGGAAACTCCCAGTTCATTCAGATAAGAATTAGCAGTCTAATATCTGTACCTGCCCCTCCCCTATAATCTGTCCCTCAGGGTTCTTTACTCTGTGTCTCAATGGGAAAGATATTATGTGGAAAGTTAATCTGTTGCCTCTACCTCAGCCAGAGTACTTGCACACAGAGTTTAGAACAAAGCCCTCACTTCTCTGCCAAGAATTTTTCTAATGTTGAGAAGGATTGCTTGCTTTTCTACTGGGCCTCCAAAATGACTAAACACCAACTCTTGGAACTCCAGATGTCTTTCCCTCCAAATCTGCTCAGCATCAATTGCTTGTCATCTGACCCACTTAGCTGTAGATTTGAGTGTGTTTGGCAAGCCCCCATGGTCTTTGAAAATGTCTCTACAGTATAATTTTGCAATTAATTGCAAGTAATTCCTAAAATTTAACCGAGGTAGGACTCCCTACTTCTCTTCTTCTGCCACAATACATGACATTTACTCATTGCACAGTCCATCTAAGGGGTTTCCCTGGGACTAGTTTACTAGAAAACATGTGAACCTTGTTTACAGATGACTTCATCTCATGGAAAGCACCAGCTTCAGTACAACAGTGACAGATGACTGTCCCATTCTGGGTCAGCCTTTTGTAGTCCATCTAGTTAGTCACTGTGCCTGGAAAGAGATGGCCAGAGCAAGCAAGGGACAATAATGAAAGATTGGGGTGCAATGTCAGGGACTTGTAATGCGATTAGGTCACTGGTAACAAGGAACTTTAGGAAACAGATGTCAACATACATATGATCCTATATGTATCTGCTCTGAATGCTTTTCCAAAGTCCCCAATCACAGAGGAAGTGCTTGACTCTCAATCAAATTTGTTGGCTGACTTAGGGTGACTGGCTTCCTCCTTAGTCATTCCGGGGTTGTTTTTATCTATCACTTTTTTTTTTTCCCCCACCTTATAGTAAATATAAGTTAAAACCTGAAACCTGACAGAGATGGTATTTGGGTCAGCTTTTTCATTGATATAACCAAAGGAACTGAAAAGATCCATTTTTAAAGGCAGATAAGTTTGTTTGATGCTCCTGGTTTCAAAGGTCTCAGTTCATAGCTGACTTTGTTGCTCTGGGCCTGAGGTGAGGCAGAACTTCAGAGTGGAGAAGTGTGGCTGAAGAAAGCAGCTCAGGACATGGCAATCTAGGAAGGAGAGAGAGAGAGAGAGAGAGAGAGAGAGAGAGAGAGAGAGAGAAGGTGGGGGAGCGTTCTCCTCATTAAGGCAAAATATAATTCCCAAAAGCATACCCCTATGACCTGCCTCCTCCAGCCACAAACTACCTGTCTACAGTTACCACCCAGTTAATCTCTTTACATGGATTAATGCACTGATTATGTTAAGGTTCTCATTACCCAATCATTTCACCTCTCAACTTTCTTGCTCTGTCTCACACTTGAGCCTTTGGGGATACCTCACTTGTAATCCATAACAGATGGACTGTGGTTGTTAGTTTCTCAAGGGAATGCAATTTTATTTTACTCATTTTGATCACTGACCCACGACTTTGTCAAGAAAGAATTCTTTTCCCAGGTAGATGGATGTGCTGGACTTGTCTTCATTGGATACAGAGTCCTCCCAAGGTTCCATGTTTCGGCAAAGATTTCAATTCTAACTTCCTGTTTGGTGACCTGGGGTGCTTGTCTTTTTCTTTCCTCCTGAATGTGTTTTAAAACCCAGTAATCACTTCCACATGTCTTGCCCCTTCCCACGGACAGCAGGCATGCCTGCCTGCTCCTCCGCTGGAGAGCTACCACGCTGCCTCTTCATTTCTGTTACCTGGTGATATCTCCTTTCCTCTGGCAAGCATCCGTGTACATAGAACTGTGTTTTACTACCTTTGTATAATATTTAGTTGGCATTCTGAAGCATACTCCCAGAATAGTTTAATTCTTTCACTGGTAGGCTCTGAGATGACTCTTGTCTTTCCAATATAGCAAAACTTTTTAATATTCATCTATATTTTAGTTGAATGATTAAGGTTTGCCTCTGGAATATACATAGCTCCATAGTGATGTTGTATCTAGAATTAGAGTAAGTATTGTCAGAGATATTTTAACAAAATTTAATGTGATCGAATAATAGATATAAAATCGTAAACTTAAACATATTGGCAACTAATAAACCATTCATTGTCAATCGTGGTTATTCCCAAACAAAACCAAACATGATTACTCTAGTCATGTTTTCTTAAAAATAAAAATGCAGATTCAGAAGCTCGTGTGGAATGTGAGACATATCAATCTGAACATCTAATATAGAAAAACAGTTACTCCAACATATGATTACTTTGTGTGATTTACAAAAATAGAATTGCATCTATGTAGAACATAAATAATGGGTGTGTAAAATCTGTATTGCACCAGTGTACAAGTTACATGTAAACAAACACATATTAGAAAGACTAAATGATCATCACTTAGAATTTTTGTTTTCTTCAAATGTTTCCTAGAGCAGTCTTGAAAACAAGATTGTTAACACATTTACCGTGATCACTATTTTAAAGAAGCACTAATAGTAAAGGGCAAATAAAGTACCTTATCACTTCTAACAAAATATGAAGTTAGCTCAACAGCAGCGTGGCTTGAGCTGCAGCATGCATTATAGAACACAGAGCTAATTGCGCCAGTGATTCAGCCCTCCAAGCATTGCAGATGTTATGCAAATGCTTTAGTGCTCATTTTCAGAAAGCAAACAATTGTGGTAAATTTTGCAAGGGTATTTTCTTTCTCTTTTTTTTTTTTGGATTATCAATAAACTTTCTACATTTGTTGCTAGCTACAGTGGCAGTGCTCAGATATACTGAAATTTTTTAAACAAAAACCTGCACTATTTGAAAGTGTAATGGATTTTATTTTTCTAGTTCTAAAGTTTCATTGCATTAAAAAACAATGTGGAGGTAAACAGAAAAATTAGTGTTAACTCCATAATTTGATGAAACATTAGTGCTATCCAGAGGTGATTCATCAGATGTTCTCCAATAACTATTCAATAAAGACAGGGTTCTTTCTTCACATGAAGTTTGTCCTTAGTAAGCATTTAAAACTATAAAAAGTCTGCATTTATTTTGTATCAGATACAAAGATTAATTATAAAAATATACTTTTAATAATAAATAGCAGTAAAGATATTAATAATTTGTAATCATTTTTAAATGTTTTTCACTAATTTGTAATCAGAGACTAATATTTAGTCATTTTTAAACAAATTATCATCCATGTAGCTTATAAATCTGAATCTTAACAATTAATAAGAACTCTTCATTAAGGAATGTAGGATATAGATAATTGTTGACTATGTGAATTTGTGGAGGGGTGTGTATTGTTTCCCTATTGCCACAGATAACAAATTACCACAAACGCAGAAGGCAATAATCACACCAATGTGTAATTTTACAGTGGGGCAGGTCAAGAGTCCTAAAATCAAAATGTCGTAAGTCTTGCGTTCCATCCCTTTCCTTGTGTTTCCCAGCTTCTAGAAGATGCTCCCTCCATGTTCAGAGCCAGCAGTGTGGCAGCCTCTGACTGCTTCTGTGCCCTCCCGGCTCCACCCTCTCTCTCCTTGGCTTCCAGAGTCACACCTACTCTGACTCCTGGGCTTCACCACTCATAAAACTCTGCATTTCACTTGAACCAATCCAGGAAATCCGGGTTAATCTTTTCCATCTCAAGAATCTTAATTTACTGAAATTTGTGATGTCCCCTTTGTCATGATTTATTGTTAAATATTAACCCCAAAGAATGGAAAATTATTTGAAGTATGGTCTTTGAAGATGAAACTAAAGGTCCCAGGATGAGATCATTGTAGTTCAGGGTGGACTCTAAGTCTAATGAGGAATGTCTTCATAAGAGACAGAAAAGTATGAGTGACATGCAGAAAGAGCTGGGCCTGGATCCTCCACCAGCGCCTTCAGCAGGATGGTCCGGCCCACACCTTCCTTCCATATTTCTGACCACCGTAACTCAGAGAATAAATTTCTGTTATTTCAAGTCATTCAATTTGTGGTAATTGGTTGTGGCAATCCTAGGAAATTAATGTAGCATGTAAGGTAACAAGATTTGGAAATTCTAGGATGCGGATATGTTTGAGTCTATTTACCACAAATAGAAACAGCCTACCCAAGTTGAGACATGGACCCCACGTTTGAGCATGTGACATTGTTTCTGATTCCTCGGAGTAGCAGCATGGCTATGATAGCATCTTAGCAAATCTCTCAAGGGGATGGTGACATGACAGCCAAGAATAAGTGGACTGAAACTTGCCATGAAAACTCTTGGCAATGGTTACCTTAAAAAACGCATATCCTGTAAACTTTATATACTTCCCCTGACCCTCCCCCAATTTAAAAGTGCTTACTAATGCCTTTTGTTGGTCTTTAAATGCAAGTTCAGTAGAAGTCACAGAAAATAGTTGATCAGTAGTGATTCTCTAAACAGATGAAATGTCAGCACCATCTTTTGCCATCTCTGTCTTCTTTATGCATTTGGATCGATTTCAGCAGAGATGGATTTCTAACTGTAACACTTGAACTATTTAATACCTCTGAAACATACATGTTTCATATGTTTATAAAATACATACCCATACTTTTAATAAAAAGTTTTGTGTATGTGGTGTTGGTGATCCAATCCAGGGCCTTGCAGATGCCAGGCAAGTAGGTACTCTATCCCTGATCCACATTCCCAGTCCTTTAATATAATTTTTAAAATTATAAATCTAATTTGTATGAAGGATCATTCACTAATACTTATTTCACTATTTGCCCCCTGCTTGTTTTCTAGAATATAATATTTGCATCTACATAAACCCAAATTTTATTTGATAGTAAAATGTTCCAAGTGACCCTATAGTGTATTTTCTTATTCAAAATTATACTTTACCCAAGGATCTACAGTAACAACAAATTCCTGTTAAATGTCCTAATGAATCATTTCTATTCTAAAGATAGTAAATTACAGAGAATGAAATAGAATTGAATGAATTTACTATCAATAGCAAGAGCATTCTTTTTTTAAGTGTATTGAAATTGAATAACTTCAAATCAACAATTTTAAAGAAAGACCCTATATCCTACTTGAGAAAGGTAAAACCTGATTTATCCAGTTTAACCAATAACTAGCCACAGGTGTTTCCAATTTCAACAGACATCTTTTCAGAGCAAAAAAAAAAAAAGTCTTCTTGTTGTGGTTAAGAAGTAGTAACTGGTAACTGGATGTTGGCCACTCTTGTAGTTAATCCTGCTCCCAGACTTCTCAAGCAGTCATACATGAATACAAGGAAAAGTCTGCTTTCTTGCTGTTTGATATCAGATAATGTAGGTAATTCAAACGAATACTTTAGCACACATATATAAATACTTCAGGTGAAGAATTACACATTCATTGCATGCAACTATAATTTCTTGATTCCTTAAATTTCTTTTCAGAAAAGACACAGCTTATATTAAGTTTTCTTTAGCTTTCATTTCTGTTTTACCTGTTAGAAGAACACATGGATCATTATGACAAATCAAACTCAATTGCACTGCAGTAGGCTCAACCTTGCTCAGAAATGGTATTATCTTTTCATCCAGCACTCTTATGAAACAAGCAAGGACGTGTTAGAACTACCAGGGCGATACCTTGTGTTGTTCTTCAAATAATACTTGATTTCTTTCAAAAAGATTTCCCCTTCAAGAGTTTGAAGAGCAAAATTATAGAAGAGTAAACATATGGAATTTGTAAAATTACTAACACAGACAACTTTTAACTTATTAGTTATTATTTTCTCAATGAGTTAGGACAGAAATTTGCTGGAAATAGGGCGTTTCTTAATGTACTTTATACTACCAATCAATACTGCAACTTAAAATCACATGAATTAAATACAGTACAGTGAACGTGGATAGACCTTTCTGACCACCTGTTAATGTAATCACAAGTTCATAAAATAGTGAACTTCTAGGTACCCAGAGAATAGAGTAGTACTTAATAATTGATGTTAAATATGTACCTGAATGCATTGTTATTCTAATACATGATGGCATAATTTTCCTTGATTGAAATAAAGTGTTTCTAATTACATATCAATTTCTTAAAAACACATTTAGAAGTATGTGTCTTTTAAGCTAATGAGAGTAATCACTAAAAATGCTTATCCATATTAACTAATGTAATCATTACTAAGTTCAAAGTCAGTATGAATAATATGCCAAACAGTTTTCTTTTCTGAAATACAGAGAAGGAAATGTGAATTTATGCAAAATTTTGTGTTTTACGAACTTGTTTGTTCAGACATCTAAATTTTGGTTATTACAAATTCAGAAAAAATGATTTTAAAAAAGAGGCATGGATATGAGAATTTCGTGAGAAAGAGGAATAGGGAAGTAAAGAAAGTAAGGAAGTAAGGAAAGGGAAAGATAGAGTGATTAACAAAAAACATTAAGAAGGAAATAACAATTTCTGAACTTGTAGTGAGTGAAGAGCATTATAGTTTATTGCTGAATAAACTATTATTTTAAGAAATGTTATGGTTTGGATGTGAGGTGTCCCCCAAAAACTCACATGTGAGACAAAGCAAGAAGGTTCAGAGGAAAATGATTGTGTTATAAGAGTCTGAAACCAATCAGTGAATTAATCCCCTGATAGAGAATAGCTGAGTGGTAACTGAAGTGGTAGGGCGTAGCTGGAGGTGGTGGAACTTGGGGGTGTGGCTTTGGGGTATATTTTGTATCTGGAGATCAGAAACTCTCTACTTCCTGATCAATATGTGAACTGGTTCTCTCTGCCACACTCTTCTGCCATGATGTTCTACCTCACCTGGAATTGAGTCAGCCTTCTATGGGTTAAGACACTGTGAGCCATCAAGTAAACTTTTCCTCCTCTAAAATTATTCTCGTCAGGTCCTTTAGTCACAGCAGTGAAACAGCTGATTAAAACAATAAACAAAAGTCAGTCTTACCCCTTAGAGAGAACCCACTCTCACCACTTCATCCTCCATTCTTAATTCCATTTCTCTAACTCAGAAGTCTCGTAAGTGCTGTCTAGAACCAGTAGCAGCTGCATGATCTGGGGCATGTTAGAATTGCAGAGTATTAGGATATACAAAGAACTAAAAAAAACTTAACCCCCCCCCAAAAAAAAAAGAATAAGCCAATCATAATTGGGCAAAAGAACTGAACAGGCACTTCACAGAAGAAATACAAATGTCCAACAAATATATGAAAAAATGTCCATCATCTCAAGCAATTACAAAGATGCAAATTAAAACTGTACTGAGAGTCCATCTCACTCCAGTATGAACGGCAATTATCAAGAATACAAGTAACAATAAGTGTTGTCAAAGATGTGGGGAAAAGATACACTCATACATTCCTTGTGGGACTACAATTTGGTGCAACACTCTGGAAAGCAGTATGGAGATTCCTTAGAAAACTTGGAATGGAGCAACCATTTGACCCACTATCCCATTCCTTAGTTTATACTCAAAGGACTTAAAAATCAGCATACTACAGTAACACAGCCACATCAATTTGTATAGCTGCCCAATTAAGTATGGAACTAACCTAGATGTTCTTCAACAGATGAATACATTAAGAAAATGTTGCATATAATGTATTTATACACATACACACACAAATGGAATATTACTCAATCATAAAGAAAAATGAAATTATGGCATTTGCTGGTAAATCAATGGAACTGGAGACTATCATGCTAAGTGAAATAAGTAAATTCTGAAAAACCAAAGGCAGAATGTTCTCTTTGGTATGT
Source organism: Sciurus vulgaris (assembly GCF_902686455.1). Lineage (NCBI taxonomy): Eukaryota > Metazoa > Chordata > Mammalia > Rodentia > Sciuridae > Sciurus > Sciurus vulgaris. The sequence continues at coordinate 88,377,699 of NC_136474.1, forward strand.
GGATTCTGACACACAATGGAAGGGGGAAGAATAGAAAGTCTTTTTATTAGACAAGGGGGAATGAAGGAAAGGGAGGGGAATGGAAATATGAAAGACAGTATCATGGATTGGACAGAACTTTCCTATGTTGGTACATAAATACATGAAACTCCATATCATGTACAACCACAGAATGGGATCCTAATTAGAATGAGTTATACTCCATGCATGTGTGATGTGTCAAAATACATTCTACTTTTGTGTATATCTAATATCCAAAAAGAACAAATAAGAAACATAACAGAGATGCCAACTCAGAGAGTTTACCTCATTGAGCTGCTGAACTATTATAACTTGTTGCTGTATAAACCATTATACTAAGAAACAAAGTCAATCTGATTGCTTAGAAAGAACCCATTCCTACCCACTTCACCCTCCCTTCTTAATTCCATTTCTCTAACTCAGGATTCCTGGTAATTTCCCAGGAATCTTCTATACTGCTTCCCATAGTGGTTGTGCCAATTTGCAGTACCACCAGGTAAAAGTCACTCACTTCCAAACATGACCTTCCTGAGCAAAATAAATCCCCATTTGTTTAAACCAAAAGTAGAAGAAGAAGGAGGAGGAGGAAGAGGAGGAGGAGGAGGAGGAAAAGAATGAAGAGGAAGAAGAGGGGAAGATGAAGAGGAGGAGGAGGAGGAAGAAGAAGAGCAAAATCTTCAAATTTCTACCTTAGACCACTGAATCAGAAACTCTAGGAGCAATGCCCAGCAGTGAGTGACAGAGTGGTTCTCTCTCTCTCTCCCCACCCCACTCTTGTGGTTGTTGTTTTATTGTTTTATTTTTTCTTAGCATCTTTTAGAGTGTCAACAGTGTACTCTAAAAGCCACTATTTGTATCCAAACCATCATCATGTCTTCTTCATATGTCTTCTTCAATCTCTTTTGTTCATCAGTTTCCATCCAAGGAATTCAAGCTCCATACAAAGGTAAACATAGTGGTGGAAGTAGCGTGTTTTTCCTTCTTCCTTCTGCCCTAACTAGACTAGGCCAACATATTAAAGAACACATGAAAAACTGAGGTTCATTCATATATTTGATATACAGCACATTTTAAGAAAAAGGCTGTTAAGTAAAAATTTTAAATGAAAAATACTCCATTTTATACATTCAATACCTCCAAAGATGAGAATACTGGAACATATTTGTGATCTGTAGCCCCCTTATTATAGCTCTGTCCAAAGTGCCAATGGAATTATGTTCCTTAATACTAGGTTTAGTGAATTCAATCAACATTGTTGAGGTGTTTCTGCTGCTTTCAAAATTAAGTATAAGTAGTTTGACACTTTCCAACTCCCCTATCTGTCTTCTCCATCTTTTGCAAGCTTGCCTCTGCTCTTGCTTTCCAACTCATTACTCCACACACGTTCGCACTGCTGTGCCCATAATCACATTCTTGCTTTGTCTGCAGTCATAGCATCATTATATTTTCATATGAACCAAAAAATGCTATTCATTGTAAGTTCAATTTCAATATCTCATTTTCCCTAATAAAATACCATTATCTGTGTCCCTATATTTTTGGTTTTCTGTCTTACTTGGTCTTCTATTTCCTATTTGATAATTTGCTCATTAACAACTTCTTCTGATGAATGTTGGTCAAACTCAACACCAGAGATAATTTTTGCTACAGTCATTTTCCTTTATGTTTTAGTCATGACTCATTTCACCTAGATTTCTGCCATTCTTACACTAATATTAAAGCTTTTTAATTATGGAAAATTGCTTTACCTTCTATATTGGTTGTCTATGACTGTCATAACAGAGTACCAAAATCTAGGTGAACTTAAACTAGAAATCTGGTTCTCAAAGCTGGAAAGCCAACAGCAAGGGATGGCAGGTTTGGCTCCTTCTGAGGGTCATGAGAGTGCATCTGCTCCAGAGCCCTCTCCTTGGTTGCTAGATAGCATCCTGCTTCCTGTTTATTTACATGGTCTTTTCTGTACATGTCTGCTCCTGAATTTCCTCTCTTTATAGGAATGTTGCTCATATTGGATTAGGGCTCATCCTAATGAATCCATTTAAATTTAATCACCTCTTTAAAGATTTCTTTTCTAAATAAGCTCTTATTTTGAGATAATGGGAATTAGGAATCTAAAAGAGGACAAAATTTAGCCCATATGCTTTTTCTTAAATCAAGCAGAATAGGATAATTCTTAACGAATATGAAATGGAGAATAAAACTAATTGCTTGGATAGTTTAAGGGCACGAAGTCTCACTGATTAGTCCAAGATCATAATATTTATCCTACAAGGTATACACTGCTGAAAATCTCATGTAATATTTTTTAAAATCATTTCCCTCTCTCCCAGTTTTCGTATTGGCATAGTTAAAAGCCACAGGAAACATACAGAATTACATCAAGTTTACACATTTATTGTTAAATAAAATGCCTTCTTAAGAGCCACAGTAGACCTTTAGCAAATTATTTCTGAGCTGTTGTACTGCAAGCATTGAGAAAAATTCAATCAATTTCTGCTATATTCAATTGTAGAAAACGAAAATACCATTCATGAATAGGCTTGCTCAGAAAGAATTCCATCATATTTAATGGTGTTATTGTTTGGTGTTATTTCCTACAGAGAATTGGTTTGGATAGAATAATCCAATTGTGAAGATTTTTCAATGATATTTACCATCAGTTATCAAATGACCAGCATTATGCCGTGTGGTTTATAAAGCACTTAAAAAATACCTAATTCTTTTAAATAATTGCCCTCCCTCTGAATAGAACACAAAAATAATAGTGTTCTTTAACTACCAAGATGAATCACTTTAACAGATTTATGTAGAACATCTCTAGTAAATGTAAGATGAACATAAAATAGCAGTTTGCTTTTGACATTGAGAAATATGACAAATGTTCAAATTTGGTATAAATTTATGGTTTTCCATATTACATGATACTGAGCATCCTTCTATTCAAAGTTTTTTAAAAGTCATAAAAAATTAATTCAAAATTTTTTTAGAATCATAGAATTTTAGATATATGGAGAATTTAGAAATGATGCAGTTTAAGCAACACATCTTTTTTGATTAGTGAAGAAACCAGGTATTATATCTGTTTAAGTCCCAGCTAAACATCAAGCTAGGTGTTATGAGAAATACAAAGATGAAGTTTTATAAACTATAATTTTTACGAATTTATAATCAATTCAAAATAAAAGATGTAATTATGTGAAAAATTAGATAGGACAGATGCACAGCTTGAGAGCCATGATGCCCACCTGTAATCCAGCAGCTAAAGAGGCTGAGGCAGGAGAATCGTGAGTTTAAAGCCAGCCACACCAACTTAGTGAGATCCTGCCTCAAAACAAAACATAAAAAGAGCTGGGGATGGGACTCAGTAGTTAAGTGCCCCTTGGTTCTATCCCTGCTACCAAAGAAAAAAAGAAAAGAAAAGAAAGAGAGATACAATAAAATAAAATACAACAATGGACAGATACAATCATGGCAAAATGAATAAGTACCACAAATAAAACAGTTTAAGTAAGATATATTCTATGCACAGTTAAGTAAGATATATTCTAAACATGAATGGCAGATATGGTGAGAAAACTTTTGCTGAATAAATTCTGCATTTGATTTTTGATAAGTTATGACACAGAGATTCTTAAGTGAAGCAATGTTTTATGGCTGTCTTGGTTATTAAAGAAATAGGAACTGAAAAAAACATCAGAGACTTTATAGTGTGGTCCATTCTTGCGTTTTAAAATTATCAGACTTCATGACTTCTCAGAAATGAAAAATTAGTACATTGGAAAGTACCAGGTTTGAAAGAAAACACCCAGGTCATCTCTCTCCCATCCTGTTGCTGGAAGCTTATTCATGGTTGACCAGAGAGTGGACCATTTGACTTCTGAGTGCTTTTTTTTTGTTTTGCTTTGCTTTTCTGACATGTTATGGATTCAAAACAGTAGCTTGAATTTTAAGTGGATTCAAATTTTCAAATTTCAAATTTTCTTCTTCCAGAATGCTTTTTAATCTCGATTTCAGAAGTTGCTTAGAAACCCTAAAATTAAATGGGTAGGAACTTATCACAACTGTAACTTTCCCTGCCCAGTTGCCATCACTTGTGAAACTTGCCCCGAACCAATGAATTGGCATGTTCATGCAAGTGCAAACTGTTCAACTGTGTGAGTCCAAGTGAGCAAGTCCATGTATGCTACAGCCATCTCTTGGCTTTTCGCACAACAAGATTGCATCTTGCATTTGCAGATGTTCATTATTATTTTTATAGACATTTCATTCTTATTTTAAAAAATCGTACAAAGCATAGAGCCCTGAGAAGAAAGTAGATGAGCCCAAAAAGCCCCCAAAACTCATATGCTAGGAAAAAGTTCAGTAAAGAAACACATCAATCATGTATATATATCAAAAACCATGTTTAGTTATGTGAACATTTATATCAATTTTATAGGGCATGGTGGTCTTATCAGAATATTTGAGCAATGTGTAATATTTTTGAAATACTAAACACCTTTACAGAGAAATGAAAAATCCAGTCTGCCCAGATACAATTGAGAATCTTGATGCAGCAGAAGGTGTTGAAGTGTCTTTAAAGACTGAGAAAAATAAGTGATGGAGCAGAGAGATGTTTTGGAGGACTGATTTTCAAAGCATACTCAAGATGTTTTGGGAGATTTAAGAATCATTCATGACTATAAAATTTGAAGGTAGCAGGTGATGTAGTTTGTGTAGAAAGTGAGACTGCACCCCGCTGTCCTGGAAACAGAAACTGACTGTAGTTCCTGGGTAACAGAAGCTTACTGCTTCTGGCACAGAAGGCGCTGCACAGAAAATGTTCTAATGTGACATGAAACTGTGCTCTTTGGAAATAAATGGAATTTCTTTCTGATCATATCATTCAGCAAAAGAAAATTATAAAATACATTGAAAACTTTAGTGTTCCAAGATAGATTCACCCTTTCTGGAATGCAAATTATAGAAATAGACATAATAATATGATATAATAATATAATCTCCAAAATCTCCAACGTCTTTAGAAAACTGGGGAGCACACTGCCTATTTTCTTGTATAATACACCCAGCTGGTAAAGGAAACTATTTAACTTTGAGGAAATTTACAAGAAGAAAATTTTACAAATAGCAAACACTCTTCTATAATGGACAACTCTTCAAAATGTATTTATCTATAAACTTAGTGATTTATTGAGATTTTATTGATCTATGGAGATGATACAAAAGTGGACTTTTTCCTTCCATTTCTGTCATATGATCATTGCAATTTTCTCTGTCCAATTGTCTTTACAATCTTCACACCACATCCTAAGCAATATCTGATCCAGAGTGCTGATGAAGATGTTACCGACTCAATGAAGGATTTACAAAAGTGTTTTGGATCAAGGAGGCAGTCAGGCATGAAAGAAAAATATCACAACAGAGATCAGAGAAAGGGGGAAAGTGGTTTGCCATTTATTTTTCTTTTTATTTCCTCTGGCTGATTTCCAAGGTGTTAAGGAACTGTCTGATCACCTCACTCTCACATAATTAAATATATCTTAGATCTCCCAGACAGCCCAGGATTCTGTGCTGATGCAGATCTAAACCTAAAGTATTTATTCAGATGCTCCTTGTTGTCCAGAGGCAAAGCCATATGAGTAGCCAAGAATACAGTATGTCAAAATTTCAGTTGAAATTTTAGGTTATGCAAAAAATAAACACATAAAAGATCGTGTTAATGAACATGATTACAACAAAAGCATATGCTTATCATTTTAAGAAAATGATATTAATAATTTAACCTTGTAGTATCACCATTCTTGAAGTTATGAGCAGTCTTGAATGCTGGGCTTCTGATGACCCTCTAGCACTACTCCACACCCAGGATCCCTCCCTGAAACTCCTTGTAACTTCCACACATCTGCTCCTGTGACTATTCCTTCCATCTCCCTGCTCTGGTAACCACATCCCATTTAGGCCCATCCTCTATTCTTAAGTTGTAATTTTTCTTGGAATATCTGAATTTATTATGTATCCTCATCATGTCATTTGATTCTAAATAGCATTTTAAATAACATTAGAATTGGATCAATGTGTATGCCTGCAACTTTGCATTTTAAGTAATAGGGTCATTTTAGTTGCACCATATATTTGTTGCAGTTCAGAAAAAAATGAATTATTTATGCTTGATGTTGTGTATAGTTTCATGCCATGCCGCCACCCCTTGTAAAAAGTGAAATACCCACTATCCATCTGTTGAAGGGCATCTAGGTTTGGTTCTATAGTTTAGCTGTTGTGAATTGAGCTGCTATAAACATCAATGTGGCTGTGTCACTGTAGTATACTGTTTATAAGTCCTTTGGGTATAAACCTAGGAGTGGGATAGCTGGGTCAAATGGTGGTTCCATTCCAGGTTTTCTGAGGAATCTCCATACTGCTTCCCATAATGACTGCACCGATTTTTAGTCTCATCCGCAATGTATGAGTGTACCCTCTCCCCCACATCCTTGCCAACATTTATTGTTGCCTGTGTTCTGGATAATTGCTAGTCTGACTGAAGTGATATGAAATCTTAGAATAATTTTAATTTGCATTTCTCTAATTGCTAGAGATGTTCATATTTTTTTCATATATTTGTTGATTAATTGGATTTATTTTTCTAGAAGTGTCTGTTCAGTTCCTTAGACCATTTATGATTCAGTTATTGTTGTTTTTTTTTTTGGTGTTGAGTATTTTTGAGTTCTTTATATATTCTGGAGATTAATGCTCTATTTGAGGTGCATGTGGTAAAGAATTTTTTTTTTTCCATTCTGTAGTCTCTCTCCTCATGTTATTGTTTCCTTTGTTGAGAAGAAGCTTTTTAGTTTGAATCCATCCCATCCATTGATTCTTGAATTTACTTCTTGTTCTTTAGGAGACTTTTTAAGGAAGTCAGTTCCTAAGCTGACATAGTGAAGGTCTGGGCCTACTTTATCCTCTATTGGATGAACAGATTAAAAAAAAAAACTTGGTATTATATAGTCATTAAAGAAAATGTATATTACGCAGCTTTAAAGAAGAATGAAATTATGGCATGTGCTGGTAAATGGAAGGAGCTAGAGAATATCATGCCAAGGGAAATAAACCAATCCCAAAGAACCAGAGGTCAAATGTTTTCTCTGATATGCAGATTCTAAATCACAATAAGGGGGTAGGTATTAGGGAAGAACAGAGGTACTTTGGAGTAGACAGAGGGGAGTGAAGGGAGGGAAGAGGGTATGAGGGCAAGAAGGATAGTAGAATGAATCAGACACTGTGATCCTATGTGCATATCTGATTACGCCACCAGTGTAACCCTACATCACGTACAATCAGAAGAGCGGGAAGTCATGCTCCATTTATGTCTGTGTCAAAATGCATTCTATTGTCTTGGGTAACAAATTAGAAAATATCAAAAAATGAAAATTGAAAAGAGGGAATGGCTACTGAAGTTCATTCATTGGTAAGTTATTAAGTACTTTTTGTTTTCCAACTTTTCAGTGGGTTTTTACAAGTTATTTTTCCATATTTCTTTTCTCCTTTCCCCACAATGTGTATGTATATCTCTGTGCCCTTTTATTTCCCTATTTACTTATTTATTTATTTGTATTGGTTATTTTTATTTAAAACATGACAGTATAATCTATTTTAAGATATTCATAAAAGCAGGATACATGAAGAAATTCAGGGTTTTTGTATAGATTGGATACGTATTATTGCTTTTCTCACTTAAATTAATAGCATATCTGAAAACTCATTGAATAATGAATTTTCAGGTACTAATTAGATACTGATAAATAAGGAATACTTGGACTCTCATTTGATCAGGAAGTAAATAACAGATATGGAAAGAAATGTTACTAATTCTTCCTTACATCTTGTAATAAAGTGTTATTGAGTTTGCTTTAGTCAAAGAAATAAAGTCCATTAAGATTAGGAGACCTAATCCTTCTTGACCAATATCTATGTCTCAGTCAACAAATAGAAGTAAAATTCCTGGTCAACATCCTTAAATGAATTTGAGGGATGAATTTTGTTTATATAGACTTGAATTAGGGTGATGTTTGTCCTTATCTGATTTGCAGTACACATTTTCTCTTTTAATTATAATACTAGCAAAGCCATATTTATTAATGATCTTGGAAAGAGAAAACCATTTTTTTTAAATCGGGTTTAGACTAACAAGTCTACTTTCATGTCTGACAGAAAAAAAACAGAATTGTTATAGAAACAAGATGTTATCGAGATTACTTTTATTAAATGACTATCATGTGCTGACACAGCTTTCATTTAAGTGCACAGAAAAAATGAATAGACCTCTTCTGCTGAGATTCAGCTGGGCTTTTATTCGATCGTCTTGTTGCCTGTAATAAACGAGTACTTATTCAAAGGAGTGAGCCAGCTCTTCTCTTTCTGAAGCTGAATTAGGCAGCATTTTAACAGTGGAGGAGATCAGAGGGATTTCAAATAGGCTGCACTGCCTCCACCGGTCGGAAGAAGCGGGTGCCAACTGAGGACAGACGAGGAGGAGCAGGCCACTTCGGCAAATTAGCAGTGCTTTTTCTTTTTTTAAAGAATCAAGATTAACATTTGTATTATAAAAATATTCATATTTGAAAATTGGCTCAAATTTCACGTAAATGCTGATTTTTCAAATTTTGTAATTATTTTTTCCGAGAAAATGATACAGAAGTGTTCTCTTCACACAGAGCAAAATTCAGGTTATGGCTTTTTAGGACTCACCTTGGGGAATTAAATAGAGAGGGAGAGAGAGAAAACTGAACAGTTAATGTGATCACAGTTACATGTCTTTGATTCCTCAAGCAATCAAATATGTATTATTATACATATCATGTACATCCTATATACATACATGCATATATTATACTTATTTTATTCATTTTTAATTTAATTGTAGACACAATGCCTTTATTTTTTTATTTTATTTATTTATGTGGTGCCGAGGATGGAACCCAGTGCCCCATGCTTGCAAGGCAAGTGCTCTACCACTGAGTCACAACACCAGCCCCTATTATACTTAGTTTATATACATATATTATACATACGAAAAAGCACTAAAGCATTCATTGGGACAGGGCTAATTCCGGCAGGAAATGCTATTCATACATGATTACCAATTCAATCATAATCTTAATGACTCTGATGTTTATTCATTGTATTGGTCACACATCAAATAGCTTCAGTGATCATATATTGAATTGAAATTATTGGGCAATAATTCATTACAGAGTGCAAATCACAATTTTTTAAAAAATCACCTGTTGCTCTGGTCATGATTATTTTTGTTTAACCAATAGGCTTCATTGAAAGAAGATATTATTTTGAAATAACTATATCTTTCAAAAATTATAGTAAGTACTATTAAAGCTTTTATGTAAAGTTAGAAAATATAGAGGACTAAGGTTTAAATTCATTTAAATTTTATTGTACTTGATAGTTATGCTCTTATTTCTTCATCTATTCATTTTTTTTTCAATTATTTATCTTTTTTTCTTTCAAGGAATGTAGTAACCCCACTCATGTGCTCATCATTGTGCTGTGGATGGTGATAGGAATGGAAATATGCCATAGTCTAGAGCAGCCTTCCTGGATTTCCCAGTCTCGACAGCCTATCTATGCAGGCACCTACAATGCACTGCAGGAAGGGTAATACAGAAAGAAGTGCAGAGGAGGATAAGAGTTCTCACCACAAAATTGGTTACTATGCGAGGAAATGCACGTTAATGAGCTAACACTGACCATTCCACAATCTGTAAACACTTCAAAACATCATCTCGTACATGGCAAGTACCTACAATTTTATCTGTCAATTAAAAATTAATTTAAAAAAATGCAAGCTGAGAGCAGGAGTAGTAATTTACAAGAGCTGTTGAAAGTTTGAATTATAAATTATTGAGTTCTCAGATTGTAAACTTGTTATTTACTAACAGATATCCTTCACGCTAACTGAATCTTTGGCTTTGGTGGACAACCAACTCATTCAGGAAAAACAAAACAAACAAAAAATAATAAAAAAAGAAAGAAAGAAAAGAACAGAGCCCAAGAGCCCAGAAAGTCCTGAAAGTTTGAAACTTTTCCTAAGGAGAAAAATATGATCCCTCTTCATGGACAGATGGCTTTAACTTATCCATGAATATAGGTAAGACATTTTTTAATATTCATCATGCATTATCATAAAAGAAATAAACATTTTGTTATCAAACATTTATTTTTGAGTAACAAAATTTCCATTGAACCTTCTTAGTTTAGTTAACAACATATTTTAATAGTTCAAGATAAATTTGCTGCAAAATTTAGTAAATAATTCAAACTTACTGATTGATTTGGGAAATCTAAAGCAGTTATGAAAAAAATGCCACACCAGGTATATTACTTTTGGAGAAAGTGACAACCAATTTCTTTTCTGGTAATGACTAGCTTCAATATTAAATATGTATTTAAAGCTATCACTTCTTTGTAATAATAAAATCGTATCACTATATTTTTTAATGTATGAATAAGTAGGGATATACTTAGCCTCATACATTTCATATGCCCAGTTTACTAAAATTATATCTGAAGTCATTGAAATATTGTAGGAACACATTTACTTTTATTCTCTAAGTAAATGCACTGTCTGCACATAGATTCCCATAGTCTTTCATTAAAAATCATTTTTTGATTCATTTAAATATTCTATGCTCAAGATGTTTTATAAAAGCAAAGATTGCATGTATAAACTTCTTGGTAAAGACTTATCTTTATTTCCTCTCATAAACTATAGCTGATGTTTGTCCATGAAAGCAAAGTTTAGGGAGGAGAGGTGGACAATAGAAAAACCTTTCTTATTCATTTCACACTTATAAATGTAAGTTGATACAGAGAGAATTAGAAAAAGAAAACAAATATTGATCTATTTTATTTTGTGAAATACAAATTTAAATAGACAATAGTATTTGTAGATTTCTGATTAAAATAATTGCATATATGTTTACTATATTATCCTTTCTCGATTTCAATAAAAAGTAATAAAAATAATTGAATATAGAGAAAATCCTTCAATGTGTAAGAATACAATAATATTACTATAACTCTAAATATAAGATGTGATATGCAACTGCTATATGCCATGAAATCTGGAACACAAGAAAAAAAGTACAGTGAGAAACAATGCAGATCACTCAGAAAATAGAGATTGTTCAAAAAACAAATGTACCTGCATGAAAGGAAAGTTCAACAAGACTTTCATGGAGGCAGTAAATTCTGAAACCCTATGGAGGCCCTGAGGGTTCTTTCCTTCTGCAGAAATTTGCTTAGACCTTAAAACTCAAAGGCACTAATGCTGAAGGTAGAATTACTGTACAAATTAAATAGGTGAATAATTTCCTAGTACTATATGCCTAACATTTAGTTATGGCAGGAAATACCAGATCCAACACAGTATGTTTTTTAATAACTCAAGGTATGACAAATTGAATATATTTAAAATGTACAAGATAATTATTGTTATAAAATCATGGACTGCATAAAGATGTTTTAGTCAATGATAAGCTGCATATATAATGTTGGTATACACTGAAAACCTCTTTTCACCAAGTGATTTTGGAGACACTCTAATATTGTAGTGTACATTGCACATGAATTGGTGGTGATGCTGGTGTGCATAAACTTGCTGTGCTGCCAATCACATAACAGTGTAGTCCATATAATATGTATAGAACATAACACATAACAGTGTAGTCCATATAATATGTATAGAATATAATATGTATAGAACATAATACTTGGTAATAACGAGCAACTATGTTGCTGGCTTACACATTTACTGTAGTATACTTTTTAATCATTGTTTTAGATTGCCCATATGTTTAAAAAAAGGTCTCCTGTGAAACAGCTGGCCTCCTTACACTAGCAGCAGCCTCATACATCTCATGACTACCATGTTTCTTGATTGTATCAAGAGTCCCCATGGACCTCTAGGTTTGTGTAAGTACACACTACAATGTTTGCCTAATGACAAAATCACTTAATGATCTATTTCTCAGAAAGCATTTTTACCTCATGCTATTGTGTGTATATATGTTATCTCTCTCTCTCTCTCTCTCTCTCTCTCTCTCAATACAAGAAAAAATATATACAGATAGACATATATATTACTATACATATATATGTATAGTAAAATAATTGTCACAATCAAGTTAATGAGCATATCCATCACTTCACCTAACATATTTGTGTGTGTGCATGCTTAAGATACACACTCAAGACCTTGAGTATATAAAACAATGTAATTAACTATAATCATCACACTTTGCATTAACTTCTTGTGATTTTTTTCATTTGTAACTGAAAGTTTGTACCCTTGTTTTTTCTTATTCCCCTCTGAATAGATAATTTCAAATGGTTCATTTTTGATCTCACAGAATCACTTCTGCTGGATAACATCTCCTGTTGATGCTCTCTACTGCATTTTTAATTTATTCATTGGTTTCTTCAGCTTGAGAATCTTTCATTCTTTTATGATTTCTATTTCTCTTTTAAACTCATGCTGCTTGTGCATGAATTGTTATTCCTAATATTGTTGAATTGTCCATCTTTGCTCTCCATTAGCTTGCTGAACTACCTTAAAACGATTATTTGAATTCTTTGCCTGGTCATTTGTAGATCTCCATTTCTTTATACCAGTTACTAGAAAAATATTTTCATTCTTTAGTGATATAATATTTCCTTGACATTTTATTTGTCTTATAAATTTACATGAACTCCTGCATATTTGATGGTTAAGTCACTTCTTCCAAATGTTATAGACTGATCTTAGTAGGGTAAAGCCTTCACCTGCATCTGAGTGCAAAGGTGCCGGCTGAGAGGAATGGCCTAGCAGTACAACTCCATCTGTCATGGTCATCATAGCTGAAATTGTAAAAGGTTCTCCCTGGCCTACGCTTAGTGTCCACAGAGGAAGAATGGACTGTTGATGTCTTGGAGGGCAACGGCTTCTACCTCTGATCAGTTTAAAGGAGCACACCATGGCCCCATAAGACATAGGTGTTTCTCAGTGCCAGGTCCAGATCATGGCACTCTTGCAGGGGTGGTGGCATTTGTATCACGGGTACCTGTGGTGGTGGTTGGAAGCATGGAGCTATTGAGAAACAGCAGGTCAGTGGTCTGGAGCACTGGTCAACTCTCAGTGGCAGTGACTGATGCATGCACTTCTCTTTGTCAGCGCATGCCCAGGTGTGGAGTATGGTTGTGACAGCAGGACAGAGCTCAGGTCTTCATCCACAGATACATAGAGCAGCTTGGCTCTGGCTTATAAGGCAGGCTTTATCCCAACATCCTTCACTGCCATTCTGGACACTTATAGTAACCTCCATAGCCAATGTTTGCACTTCTTGGATTTACTGGTTACTTGTGGGCATTTCTTCCATCGTCTTGTTTTTTATTTTTTGTTTGTTTGTTTTTTTTTTTTTTTTTTTTGAAATTTAGAAGGGTGACTGGAATAAACAATGGTACTTGCTGTTCCTGTGCATCTTAAGGCTGCTACTTCAGGCAAATGTTGTACCAAGGTATGGATCCTCTTAAGACTCTTGGTTACCCCACTTTTGTCAGTCTGGAGCTGCTGTATTTGTCGACTTACTACTAAAATTGTATATTTGATTACCAATGATATTGTATGGTGACTAATTTTATTGTCTGTCACCCTTTTGGCATGATGAGACACAAGTGAATGAGTGGTAGCTACTACAGAAAGTTCCATGGGACTTTTAAAGCCTTCTATTTTATAATGCATTAAATTCTACAAACCTGGACCTCTGAACTCACTAAACCTAAAGATGCAGTGAAAGGAAGGATAATTATAAAACCAGTTGATGAAGTGACTGTAAATAGGTCCAGTCCTTTCAAACTTGGATACCCAGAGCCATGGTTCACATACTCTGCCTATTAAGGGCACACTACTTCTTGATATTAGTTAATTTGAAGTTTTAAAGTTTTTTTTAATCATATTTTGGTGGGTGGTGCCTTATTCTCACAGGTTATACATTCGACTGACATATTACCTTTTGTTTTACAGATGAAATTTTCTGGATGGTGTGCTTTTCAATAGAATCAGCAGATTCCATGGCCAAGTGACCACTGTCACCCCCACTTTGCTATGAAAGGGGCCTGTTGCTATGAGGGGATGTCATGGGAACCGATGATTCTACATGTAGAAGACTGGCCAAGGTTTCACAGTAAGAAGGCAAATGCACATCTAGGGTATGTGCAATTCCAGTTCAAGATGAAATATTTCCTTTTCCTGGAACAAACAGTCTCATATTCCCAAACTGCCAACCGGATTGATATCTTCTTGGGGAATGATGCTGTACCAAGTGCAGTCTTGGTCTCTGTTGCTGGAAAGTGATCAATATTTAGAATGCTTAGTTGTGGGCCCATGAATAGGCTCCCTCACTGCTACCAGGATCACTCTGTTCATGTGCCAGCAATAAGATAGCCAGTAAAAGAGATGCTTGATTTCAACTCCACCATTCTTTATAAAACCTTGTGCTGTGTGTGATCTACGGCACACATTTTCTGATAACATGTAATACAATGTAAGATTTTTACACTTATTTCCAACTCCATTAGTTCCATCCATATGACTTGTATACAGATTTCTTATCCCCAATATTCTAATCTTTCTAATTCTAAATTTCTGTTTCAACAACCAGACAATTTTTTCTTACATAAATCAATAATTGGGGGTTTCAAGATGGCGGACTAGAGAGTGGCTGCATTTCATGTTGCTCCAGGACTCAGGATTCAAAAGAGGAGATATTGAGAAACTTGGGACCAACTCAAAGCAGCTGAGTGAGTCTCTCCCATTGGGGAGGCGTCCCGGATGGGGCGGTAGTCCCGGGACGCAGGGAACTTTGTGAAGTAGAGCTGCCCGGCGAGACACCCCTCCTCCTGCTGGAGCAGTGAACTCGGACAACTGGGAGCGTCATAGAGCAGGCCGCTCAGCACAGTGCTTGGACTCGGAGCAACCACTGTGGCTCCGGGCAGCTTCCCAGAGGAGGAGCTGCGAGGAGAGCTGTTTGGACTCAGAGCGACCGCTCCTGAACACCGGGGCCTGCCCGGAGGAGGAGGAGGAGGAGGAGTGCGGCGGGTTGCTTGGACTCTGAGTGACTGCATCAGAGTTCCAGGCAGCTACTCAGAGGAGGAGGTGAGTGGTGAGTTGTTTGGACTCAAAGCGACTGCTCCTGAACACCGGGGGGGCTGCCCGGAGGAGGAGCATGGTGGGTCGCTTGGTCTTGGAGTGGCCGCACCAGAGCTCTGGATGGCTGCCGGAGGAGGTGTGCAGCAGGTTGCTTGGACTCACAGCAACACAGAGCAACCGCTCCTGAACACCTGGGGGGCTACCCGGAGGAGGAAGAGGAAGGGGCGAGTCACTTGGACTCAGAGTGACTGCCCAGGGCTACAGGCGGTTGGAGGAGGAGGCACGCAGTGAGTTGCTTGGACTCCTAGTGACCCCACTGGAACACCAGGCAGCTGTCCAGAGGAAGCCAGGTCGCTGGGACTAGGAGCGATTGTAAGGGGCTCCAGATTGCTGCTCAGAGGAGGGGCCACATAGCCAGGTGACTAGGTGCAGAGCAGGGTGCCAGGACCTAGGAGGCTTCTTGGTGGAAGAGTCGCACAGAGACACACTTAGGGGCGGAGCGAAGGTTCCAGGACTGCAGGCAGATTCTCTGAGGAGAGGCAGCCTAAGGAGACTCATCTGCGAAGGGTGAGGCTCCCAGGCCCAGGAGGTAGGTCTGGGCCCCTGGGAACGTTGCAGAGGAAGGCAGCACAGCCCAGGTGGTAGTTGTAGATTGAGGGGAACCTCTAGGAGGGGAACGGACCAGCAAGACCTCCTCACCAGGTGAGTCTTCCCTGTCAGGTGAGGTTTTCCCACAAGGACGGTAAAACCAGAGACACAGGCCCAAACAGGCCTTGCATCAGCCCGCAGCCTAGTTCCCCTTTGGATGACCATTGGTCAACAAGTGGAGGCACCTCTGCCCACTAGCAGGGAATATACCCCATCTGAAGGCCACCACCCCTAGAGAGGCAGCTTCCTTGTGGAGCACCACACTATCAATTTCCTCCAAGACTTCAGCCCACTGAAGGCTAAGAGGGGATATACTAGAAATCTCCAGGGACATTATAGGTCAATAGAGGAAATCTGCAATATCTCAGCGGTCCACTGATACCTGAACAATATGAGAAAACAAGGGAAGAAAGTGCCCCAAACAAATCTAGATGTTACATCAATAAAACACAATGACAGCATGGCAGAAGAAATGACAGAATGGGAGTTCAGAATGTACATAATTAAAATGATCATGGAAGCAAATGATGAGATGAAAGTGCAAATGCAGGCACTGAATGATGATATGAAAGAGCAAATGCAGGCATTGAATGGTCGCACCAATCTACAGTTAAAAGAGCAAATACAGGAAGCAAAAGATCATTTCAATAAAGAGTTAGAGATATTGAAAAAAAAAACCAAACAGAAATCCTTGAAATGAAGGAAACAATAAACCAAATTAAGAACTCCATAGAAAGCATATCCAGTAGGATAGAACACCTGGAAGACAGAACCTCAGACATTGAAGACAAAATATTTAACCTTGAAAACAAAGTTGACCAAACAGAGAAGATGGTAGGAAATAATGAACAGAATCTCCAAGAACTATGGAATATCATGAAAAGGCCAAATTTAAGAATTATTGGGATTGAGGAAGGCTTAGAGAAACAAACCAAAGGAATGAACAATCTATTCAATGAAATAATATCAGAATATTTCCCAGATCTGAAGAATGAATTGGAAAATCAAGTTCAAGAGGCTTATAGGACTCCAAATACACAAAATTACAACAGACCCACACCAAGGCACATTATAATGAAAATACCTAACATACAAAATAAAGACAGAATTTTAAAGGCTGCTGTGAGAGAAAAGAACCAAATTACATTTAGGGGGAAACCAATACGGATATCAGCAGATTTTTCAATCCAGACACTAAAAGCTAAAAGGGCCTGGAACAACATTTTTCAAGCCCTGAAAAAAAGTGGATGCCAACCAAGAATCTTATACCCAGCAAAACTTACCTTCAAATTTGATGATGAAACAAAATCCTTCCATGATAAACAAAAGCTAAAAGAATTTACAAAAAGAAAGCCAGCAGTACAGAACATTCTCAGAAAATATTCCATGAGAAAGAGATGAAAAACAAAGAAGCAAATCAGCAAAGGGAGGAATTATCCTAAAGGAATTGTCAAATAAAGGAGGAACCAAGTAGTGTCAAATAAATAAATAAATGAATAAATAAATAAATAAATAAAATTTAAAAAATGAACCAAATGACCGGGAAACCAAATCATATCTCAATAATAACCCTGAATGTTAATGGCCTGAATTCATCAATCAAAAGACATAGACTGGCAGTTTGGATTAAAAAGAAAGATCCAAAAATTTGCTACCTGCAAGAGACTCATCTCATAGAAAGAGATACCCATAGACTAAAGGTGAAAGGATGGGGAAAAATATACCATGCACATGGACCCAGCAAAAAAGCTGGAGTATCCATCCTCATTTCAGATAATGTGGACTTCAAGCCAAAGTTCATCAGAAGAGATAAAGAAGGGCATTACATACTGCTTAAGGGAAGCATAAATCATCAAGATATAACAATCATAAACATCTATGCCCCAAACAGTGGCTCATCCATGTATGTCAAACAAATCCTTCTCAATTTCAGAAACCAAATAGACCATAACACAATAATACTAGGCGATTTTAACATGCCTCTCTCACCACTGGACAGGTCTTCCAGACAAAAATTGAACAAAGAAATCATAGATCTCAATAACACAATCAATAATTTAGACTTAACAGACATTTATAGAGTATACCATCCAACCAAGAGCGAATACACTTTCTTCTCAGCAGCACATGGATCCTTCTCTAAAATAGACCATATATTATGCCACAAAGCTACTGTTAGCAAATACAAGAAGATAGAGACACTACCTTGTATTCTATCAGATTATAATGGATTGAAGTTAGAAATAAACCAAAGAGTAAAAAACAGAAACTACTCCTTAAATCAATATTTATGCTGCCATCTACTTCCTTTCTACACAAATCATGTGACAGGCAATGAGAAACACCACCCAGAGTTTTTTCAACCAGGAAGATTTTTTTCTTCTGATTCTGACTGGAGTTTAATAGCTGTTTACTTTCACCTTGCAACACACTGAGCCAAGGTGACTGTTAACGTTTGGTTTCCCTCTTGTCTCTTGTCTGAGCTTGAGACCTTTGGCTGTGGATAAAGCAGAGACTAGAGGGACGGGGGCTGGTATAATAATGATGGATGGCATGAAGATTGGAGCCACTCCACTGTGCAGTTTCTTGTGCTGTAGTCCTGCTCCAACTTATGAGAATCTTCCTCTTCTATATTTTAATGGATTGTTGTTGGCCTTCCTACCCCATTAAACCTGGTGGGTCTCAGAAATTATAGCTACCTTGTATCTCTTCATCACATGATTCATTTGTACTAGACTTAGTCTTATGCCATGTGTTGCTGTTTTTAGAATGATACATATTTCTTTCATGTAGATGACATGACCTTGCTCCAGAAAGTTCAGAGTCCGTAGGGCTATTCTCTAGTAGAGAATAAAATAAATTACACATAGAATTTTTTCCCACTGCAGGCACCACGGTATCTGCCAGATTGCAGGTCCTGTGTGGACCTGTGGACATATGTAAGCATTCTCTCCTTTCCTGCGGGCCCATTCAAAATTAGAAGGCTTTTGAGTAACTAGTAAGTTGCTTGAAGCAGACTTCAAACAGCAGGTGTAGAACATGGTGCCTTCTGGACTCAACAAAGTTCTATCAAGCATTTGTTTTGTTCTCAGCATTAGAAATTGCCAGTTGAATTCATCAGACTCCTGGACTCCTAAAAACTTCACTGGAGTGTCAGGTCCTTAAATTTCTGTAGCATTTTTCTCAAACTCCTTGGGGTGCAGATATAGTCCCCACCATATGCTCACTGGTTTGAAAGGCATGATATCACTTTTTTTTAGTGAACCAATATTCTTAAAAATATCCAGAGAACACATAGTAGCTGAGTTTATGTACCACCAAGGAAAAACTGCAAATAGGGATTTTTGTCTGTTATTCACAAATGCAAACTGCTTTCATCCTTATGTCTGAGGGAAAGGAAAGAATTAATTCATCAGATCAAAAGCTGACATATGCTAGAGGCTCTGATGTATCAAAGATACCACTTTTGGCACAGCAAGTACAATTGGGGCTACTACTGCTTATATTTGTGACAGTTCCCTACTATCTGCCATTATCCCTACGTTTTATGTGGAGGCCAAATTTGGGAATTAAGGGGCATGAATAGGACTAGCAGAACTTCATTTTTCATTTTTTCCTCTAATTTCTGCCATTCACCTTGTGATACAGCATTGTTTTTAGTTTACTGTTTTGACCAGAGATACTTACCTTTTACCTTTTCCATGGCAATATCTGAGAATAATCTATCTTCTACTATGAAAGAATAAATTTCTGTTGTTTTAAGCCATGGAGTTGGTGGTGATTTTTATGGCAATCCTAGGGGTCTGCTATAATATGCTGTCATTACTTTGTGGTAAGTGCCTAGGAATGAAATGAATAAATATGGCTAGGTATAATTTTAACCATTTAAGAAACTGCTCAACCTATTCTACATGTACTACATGTTGTATGCTCCTTAGTATTGTGGAGAGACCCAGTAGGTCCATGGCCTTACTGGAATATTCTTTCCATTATTGCCCCCAGGACTCAAGAATTTCCATCCAGTCCTGTGCATTTTCCTCCCAGCTCCTGCTGGAAGGAAATCAAACCTGAGGTTTCTTTGGGGGCATATTCTTTCTGTTTCCTCTGTAGGCCCAGTCTATCTCCAGTGTAACTTTATTGGAATTTAATCTTTTTAAATTTTCCTTTCCAGGAGTAGATGGGACTGGTTTCTGGGGGCAGTGCACCAAATTGTTGAGGCATCTGCTTCTTGGCTTCTCCATGCTCTTGTGGCAAGGTAGAGGGGACTCCTCTATCAAGGCCACCTCTTAAAAATTATTAGTGCATAATAATTATACATAATATTGGGTATCTTTGTTACTTATTTGTACAGGCACACAACATAACAATATAATTCGATCAATTTCACTCCCTAGTACCTATCTTTTCCTTCTCCTCCCTCTCCTTGGTACCGTGCTATACTCTATGGGTCTCCTTTCTATTATATGAAATATTTCCTCTTTTATTTTTCCTTTTCTCTAACTTTCCACACATCAAAGTCACTTCTGAAGTCCCAGGGAAATCATGAAAAATTATGAATGGAAGTGACTCAGTGACATCTGCCTGGATATTTTCATCACAAAATTCAGGGTCCAATTTTTTCCCTATTCCAGAAACTTGGGGGAGATAATGACTCAGCCATTTCTGAAGCTCTCTATTATCTCTCTCTCTCCCTCTGTGTGTGTGTGTGTGTGTGTGTGTGTGTGTGTGTGTGTACACGCTAGCGCACATGCATGATGGGGATACTGGGGATTGAACCCAGGGCACTCTGCCACAGAGCAACAAATTCAGCCCTTCTTATTTTATTTTGAGACAGCGTTGCCCAGCCTGGTCTGGCATTTGCCATCTGCCTAAGCCTCCTGAGTATCTGTGATTACAGGCATGCACCTTGCGGCCCAGAGATACTTTCCTACTCTTATGATAAATTTGGAAACTGAACTTCTCCAGTCTGCAGATTACATTTTCCTTACATGCTATAATGAAGGTCTCTAGCTCTCACAGGTTTTTTCTGGATTTATGATTAATCACCCTGATCATAACAATTATTCTTTCAATGAATAAGTAGCTGAGATCCAATTCTACATTCTTACATTTTTCTTCTTACCTCTAAAGTTTCAGTGGTATTGAATGTTCTAGAACAGCTTCTTTCATTATAATTCCATTCCACTATATCAGTGGTGAACATTTTAGCAATTACACCAGTAGAAAATGTAATAGATGCAAAAGGGTCTTCATTTCTACCTTCCAGTAGTGATAGTGTCTGCATTGCCAGCTGCCTAGCTAGTGATTCATCCTCTACATCCCATTTTAGAAGTTGTTTGCTCAGACTGTTCCTGGTACCAACTGTCCTAGATTGGAATGCCCTTGAAGATACAATTTAAGACAGAAAACTGTACACAGAGCATTTACTGAAAAAAAATGCTCTTATCAGATGTATTATAAGAATAGGTGCAAGACCAGGCAAGGTAAGAAGCTGACTCACAGAAAGCATGCAATTGACACTCACTCAGGTCTACTCTGATATTCAAAGCTTCCTGGCTTATACAGATCTGTCCCCAAATGAACCTTTTCATCCTTTTATCAGGTTGTCATCGAACATACCAATAGCCTCTCCTCACTTCCCAGGAAGGAAGCAAAATCTCTGTCAGTTGCTTTTCAATGGAGGACACTTTTCATTGAGGAGCACAGCTACGAGTTATCACTGGTGGTGAGTACAAGAATCCTGAAGAGGGGCTCTGGACAGTAAACTAAAAATTGTAACTTTTTAAACATATTTTAATTTTCTACTTATAAATACCTTCTTACCCTGAAACAGGTTCCTGGAGAAATTGATTACTTATTTGTTTTATCTCCATGTCCCTCTCTATCATCTGTCTATCTACCTACCTGTCAATCCATCCCACTTCTTCCTTAGGCTGTATCCTACTACAGAAGCACAGTTAAATTAGTGGTTTCAAAAATAAATGAAGTATTGTTTTTCTTTGTGATTTGGCAATCAACATAATTTGAAGCCACTTTTGCCACCTAACCATGTTTGTCCTCTTTTGGTGGCAACTTTTGCTTCCATTAACTTTTGGTGGATTGAAAATATCTATTGGGTGAAAACAGTCACATATTTTTCTCATGATTCTCTGTATTTTCTGAGTCTTTCCCTAATCGAGGCTGGGACTGGGTGATTTAGGACGCCTTTCTCACCTGTATCAAATGTGGCGGGTGCTTAGGTCTAGGTACATCTCAACTGTTTCAAGTATGCTTTCTTGAAACAGTTGGATTTCTTCAGACAGTTCTCTCAGGGTGCCAAAGAGCAATAGAGAGGAAATCTAATGTGCCAGCATTATTAGATCTTTTCGCATGTTTTCTAAGGCCCCATTTGCCACATCCAGTCACGTGGCCTAGATTAACATTAAGTGATTCCGACTTCTTCAAGGGAGGATCTCTAAAATTACATTTTACAACACATTGAGAAAAATTAGGGGCCATTTTTATAAGTGAACGCTTTTGTAAAATAAAGTGAAAGACAAAAGGGGAAAACTAGAAGCACCATTTTTTACTATTTGATTCACTAATACAGCATTGTTCTGTCAAATTGCTAACCATATGTTACAGATACCTTTGAGTTCTGTATTTAACTTGTCATGTACCAGTAAAACCTGTTCATGAAAGAGCAATATTGCTACTGCAGAGGTAGCCACAGTCAGAAATTTCGTTACTACTTCCTACTGGTAGAGTTTAACATGTTCCCCCACATCACCCCCAATGGGACGGTTCAACCACTTTTGCTCTGTCTCATGTATTATATTTTGTAAGAGCAGATTGACAGGTGAGTTTTGTTTTTCCACCATGACACACAAGATATCTGGTCATCATTTTTGTGAATCTAGTAGCCATCGATGCCTGTTCTCTAGATCTTTCAATTTGTCATATTTGCATAATGGCTATATCTATCTCAATAACTACCTGTAATTTATTACAAAAAACACTTTGTATGATGCTATTTAGTTACCCAGTGTTTCATTTTCCACACTAAAGGCATGATAAGTGTTTGATTCATTCTTTCGATTTGCAAGTTTTCAAAATAATTGAATTGGTTCCTAGTTCCTCCACAGTTGATTGATTACTTTATTTTTGTGTTATGATGAAATAATGGATTTAAATATATTAAAAGGATCTGATCAATAGCATTTAATTCTTACTGAAGACAAAATGTTCCATCTTTGGCCAGGGGGAATTTTCTCAAATTTGTTCCAGAACTTTGATGTGACTCTAGCCATATAGTATGGCAAGATGTTCAAGACTAACCTTATTCTCTTCTTGACCTATATCTGAATTGAGTATTTAATTCAAGAAGTTTTAATTCTTTGGTGGGAAATGGTATTTCAAAACCAAAGCCTAAGTGTTAGCAATGCTCATTTCCTTAATTCTCTCTGCAACCTTAATTCTTTCCTCCTCCTATAACTAAAATATTCACAACTTTTAAAACATAGACAACTTTATGAGCCATTATTCTGCTTTTTACAATGCTGTTGTGTCTTTTAACCATATGCAATTGGTCTTCTCCTGTCTATGTGTGGGTTCAACCAAGTGAAATTCAAAGTATAGTTAAGCCAACAGTGGCTGCATCTGCACTGAACATGTACAACCAGTTTTCATGACATTGTTTCCTAAATGGTAGAACGTAACAACTATTTCCATGGAATTTACATAGTATTTTGTATTATAAACTATATAGAGGTGATTAAAATGATATGAGAAGATACAGGTTAGATGCATAAACCATGTCTTTTTTTATGAGAGAAATAATCACCTGCAAATCTTGGTATCCACAGAAAACTTGGGAGTCAATTCTCCATGAGTACTAAGTGCTGATTGTATCAAGAAGGCATAGTTTTATTTTTAATGCTCTGACATAAAATCCACAGATTCTTCTAGATATTGGCAAAGTTTTTACTTTGTGTCTTATATAATTTCATTGTGATTTTGTTTTGTTTGAGAATAAGAAGTGATTGTTTCATTAATTTTTTCCCAATAATATCTTTTTATATCTTTATTTTTTCCAGAGCAATTCTGTCTGTATTTACCAAACTTCTGTCTTAATTAACCTCAAAATAATATTTAATGAGCCATATGCTACAAGTATAATTTCTACTACTTTGTAACTTATTTATAGAAATTTTCATTTTTTTTACATTTTTTTGGATTTAGTCTTTATAATTTATATATGCATATAAAACAATTTATTTCTATTTTGTTCTGATATTCTTTTTTAATTTCAAATTGTTTTTTTCTTTCATTTTATCATTGATTTTTTTTCATGGCTCAGCATTTCAGAGACCTCACCGAAGAAGATGAAAACAATACTTTCTACCAATAACACCACCATGTTCTCAGCTATATAATGATTCTCTATTTTTCATGTGTAGGTTCTAGAAAAACATCCAAAAGCTATTCTCACTTGGGCAGGAGCCATTTCAACAGGGTTTAAGCAGTGCAAGAATACGACAAAATTTTTTTCAGAATCAGTTATGCAGAGAAAGAATTATGAGGTTGCACCTGAAGGCTCAGATGCCTGAAAATTCATTATTACAATAGTCCAGCTGAAAATTGAGAAAGTCCCAGAAACATAAGTGAAGTAAGCCAGATCAAACCATGTTTTAGAGATAAAAAAGGGATGATATCCCAGCTAATTGTGTTTGTGGGTGGAAAGGACTGAAAGGTAGCTCCCAGGTTTGCATCCATTTCAATGAAAGTGTCATCTCAAAATAAGATCAGAGAAAGAACAGGCTTTGGGGGTTAGTTCAATGTGGGACATATTTGAATTGTGATGCATATAAGAAACCCAAGGTGAGATATAGATTTGAGAATCATTGTAAATAATATCCATCAAGCCACTGAAATTATTCAGTAGAGCAAGGAGAGGGAGAAGAGAAGTAAGGACAGAACATTCAGGAATATTATATTTAAACTATAGACAGCAAAACATTCAAAAAACAAATTGTAAAAGGTGAGGTCTTTTATTTTATTACATATTTAGGATAGATCAAGCAATTCAAAAGCTGACATGAGACTATAATTCACAACTCAGGAGCTATTGGATTTTGTAATCATCACTAGATGGACTTGAAAGTTCAAGTTAACATGTCCAAGGTTACAAAGCCAATAACTTGGGAAATACAATTTTAGTCAAGTTTATTTGATTCTTTGATCTTAAATGTTGTGTTTATAAGATTAAAAACCTAAGTGAATTCAAACTAAGGCAAAGGACTGATAAATACTTATTGATTCTTGGGGTGAGAAAAGTTTGCCAAATTTGAAAGTATTGGAAGAAAATTAAATTGAGAAAAACATTTTTTCAAAAAGATTGATAACATCCATGCATAAGAACAATAGAAGGAATCTTAAAGTAAATTTAACTTTTAATTGAAATATTTATACCAGTAAATTTCATCTTCAAATGTTTTAAACTTCTACCAATTTTTCTTGAAAACACTTAAGATAATTCAGAAACACCAAATCTCACAAGAACACCAAAAGCTTTAATTTAGTATAATAACCTGAAAAGAAGTACAAGACCTCTGGGGCTGAGTTGAGAATTACAATTGGCAGCTGACATGAGCTGTGCCAATTGGAGCAGATGGTGTATATATGTTTTGGTTCTGTGCCACCACCTCCCCCTGGTGAAAGACCAGAATCCATGCCAATAGAAAAGTTGGAAGTCGCCCTCCTACTGCACAGATATGAGATTTTTAGGGGCTCAAAGTCTAGCTGCTTTCCTGTTGTTACTCTGCTGTTAAGAACCTCTCATAATAGATAGTGTAAGATTTTAAAAGATGGCGTGACGGTACCCTGTGTGCTGCAAGATGTTGCCCGAACACGTTAGGTTTTGTAGACAAGGTCATTGATAGGAACATCACTAGTCACATCCGCCAATGATTATGGTTTCTTCAGAATTCTTTTAACATAGTCTCAGAGGAAGATGTAATTTTTTTCACTTTTTGAGACCACCATACCTGAGTCAAATAGCATTTCCTTATCTAAATACTCTCCTTCCAGGAAAGGGGTCTAGAAACTCTATGATCAACTTCACATATACAAATTAAGAAGGTGAAGTTTGTTTGCTTCTTTCTTCTCCACTAAACAGGCTGGTGTTTGAATTTTGTGTTTAGAAAGCAATCACATAATATAAAGTGGTTTGTATTGAAATGATTTTTCTTATTCCATTGACTTGAACCATAGCAAACTCTGCCAAAGTGCTGCTTGAATATGAAAGAAGAAGGCTCTAGTCCAGCAATTTTTGGATGCTGAGACATGTACTCCAAGGACAGTGAGAAAACACAGGGTACTATACAACATTTATTTTCCAGAAACAACAAATGTGCTAGACAACTCTTCATTCCAAAATAAACAATTAAATATTCATGTAAGAGTTATCAAAATGTGTAAAACAAAGAGTAAAATAGCTTCGTGAATTAGAGACTTTGTTTCCAAAGATGGTTTATTTCTCTGAAATCATAAAGTCAAACATCTACTAAGACCACAGGGCCAAGATCTTTTACCTCTTCCACATCCTCACTGCCTTTACTCCTTGCTCTCACATCATTGAGACCTCCCAAACCTGACTTCCTCTTAACACTTCACCATTGTCATTTTACATCCAGTTCAAACTCCAGGGTTTCTTCATTCATCTTTCTGTTGTGAGTATCTCCACCTTCTCTTTCCCTTTCTTTTGTATGTTTGTTGTTATGGTTTCAAGCTCTAATGTCTGCTCAGCAAAACGCATGTGTTAGGCAATCCGGGAATGTTCAGAGATGAAATCATTAGACTAGGAAAGGTATAAGTGAATTAGTCCATTTCAGGAATTAAATTTTAATGGATGATTGGATTGCAACTGCAGGCAGGAGAGGTGTTGCAGATGCTCCACCTCACCTCAGTCCCAGAGTGATGGTATTGGCTGACTATGGGCTGAATCTCTGAAACCATGAGCTGAAATAAATTTTATTCCTCTAAGTTGTTCTTGTCAGGTATTTTGGTCATGTGGTAAAAAGCTACTAACACAGTCGTAGCCATGTGGAGTAAGTTCAGAGATGAATAAACTCAAAATCCACATATTCTAATCCTACATGAGGTGTACTGAGCTATGCTAGGGGGAAAATTTCAACCAAAAAAGTCCTTGCATAACTGAAAAGTTTACATCCTTGATATATTTATTGCTATACTCTTATTTCCTTCACAGAATAGAGTGGACTGGTCCTATTTCTTCAACTCTCTTCATACTTATCCCTATTTTCCCTCCCTTTCAGTGCAGGATCTTGCTATGCAAATTAAATACCAACCATCAGATGAAAATGCACTGCACTTTCTATCACAAAAATTAAAAATTGCCTATATTGCTACTATTCTTTATTTCTTTTTGTTTTAGACAAAAGATATTTTTTTCCTGTCGAAGAAATGACACAAGAAAGGGACATAGGAAAGACACCACATTGCAGGGCAGTTGAGTATTTTTCAGAATGGCTGTTCATTGTTATGGTGGTGAATGTTACTGACATCTACTGGGTGGAAACAAATGAAATCAAAAGTTCAGGGAAGTCATCCCCATGGAAAATATCTCTTCTCACAACTCTCAAGTGTCTCTCAAATTCAGTAGTTAAAAATCTGTTTACAATTATAATAGTGGATAATCTAATTGTGATTTGGATATGTACCACTAATTTTTACATCTGTTTAAGAAAGTAAGACCTCTAGAAATGCAGCTAGTGTAAAAATCAAGGGATATTTTAGTTTTGTTCAAAATTGTACTGAAAGTCATTCAACAATTTTCCTTCTGGAGTTCATATTCCATTCACATAATAAATTTATGATAGTACATCTAAAAAGAATGCAGGATGTATAAAAATAAACCAAATTAAATACAGTGAAGGATCTCAGAGACAGATTAGAAGGGTTGACAGAGTAGGTCTGAGAGTGACTTTTGAACCAAGATCTAAGGGAGGTGATGGAATCAGCCATTTATTAACTAAGAAGTGAATTAGAAAGAAGAGTCAGTAAAAGGAGCCTCACACCTCAGCTAATGTGAAGTTGACGATAGGTAAAACACCACTTGATTCAGTTAGCAGTACAGTCTTGGTGCAAGAATAGTGATTTCCCTAAAAAGAAACTCTACATCAAAAGAAATGTGATTTATCTGCAGTCATTAAAATGTGCAATCCAAGTTTTGGAGCAAAATATAGTATTGAAAAGTTGAGAGCAATCAAAATGCTCATTTAAAATTATGAAGTATTTATGATTGTTGTGCTCAAAATTATTTAATAAACTTGAATAACTGAAATATAAATTTCAGTAATTTTTCCTGTAAAGTTATATTATTGGATATAAAAGGCAGTATTCAAATACCTCTGAACAAACTTTTAAAATTTAGGGCTGGGTATGTAGCTCAGTGGAAGAGCACCTGCCTAGTATGCACAAGTCCCCAAAGATATAACACATAATAAATGATAATATAGCTACAAAGTTTTACTCTCTTATTTTAAATGATTTTGTTAAGTTGGAAATTTTATTTATATTTTAAATTCAACTTTATTTAATTTTATATTACCTTGGTTTGTTTTTATATGATTATTAAATACCATTATTACATTTTAGTTTTTAAACTCAATATGTGAGGACGAGCATATATGAGAACAAATATTTATAAACACATTGTTGGTGTATTATTATCCTGAGATTATTCCTAAAATAAAAAAAAAATGGATACTTACTCATAAATTTACATAACTATATATTTGCAAATTGGAGAAAAGTCTGTGTACACAATAAATTCTATGTTTTTGAAGACTGAATTTCAGCTTTGAATTTCTGTTAATTGGTGGTGTGTGTACTGAGTGTTGACATGAAGAATGGGAACAATTCACCCAGCTTTGAAGCCTGAAACGTCAGAAGTGGGAGTCCCATCTGTTCTGGCGAAGATTGTTTTTTACCCATCAGTTAAATGTTTGTAAGCATTGTAAAAACTTCTCAGAAGATGTCTATGCTACCTAAAGTGAATGTCACTCACAAAACCAAGTATAAATACTCACAATTGGAATGTGTAGGTACACACAATGCTAAAATTCTTTGTGAACAAGATCTCAATCAAAGTAGAACTGTATTGAAAAAATAGCAAAATCCAAAATAAAAAAAAAAGTTCGATTGTCTATTATATAATGCACTTCAAGGGTGGTCACCAATTTGAGTACTGTCTCTTTTACTTGCTGCAGGATTTTATTATTAAAAAAAATGAAGTTAAAAACTCCCAAGAATCATAGAGATATAGGGAATTTTTTCATTGCCTACTAATTTAGAGCAAAGATCCTTTTTTTTTTAAATGTGGAATAAAGTTTTGTTTATAACTAAGCTGAAACTGATAATTTTATGCATTCAAGTCAAAATTATCTTATTTCAGAATAAAAATGCAACTTTATTCATTTTGAGTACATGTTAATCCTATAAAAATCATCTACAGAGCATCACACTTTCAATTAAAGGACTAAAATCTAGTGGTTTGGACTTCTATAGAATAGATAGGAGCACACTACAATAAGTTATTCCACTGTTTTGATTAAATATTTTACTCTTACCTAAAACTTGTCTAAATTGGTAAATAATTTGAATGATATTATACTGTGAATATTATCTACAAATTGGAGTTTGTTTTCCAAGTATATATATTTTTCCAAAGTATTTTATTATCATGTTATTTTATTTTGTATATAACCAAAATAAACATTAATAGTATTCATATACTATATATCACATATTACATATAATGTATAAATACAATCTTTTTTAATTGTTAAAATATATTTTGTTGTTTAATATACATAAATACTTAGCTCAGTTAGATAAAGTCTTTTTAGAATAAAAGAATAATTAATGGCATATGATCATATAGTCTCACAAAATTGTGTAGCTT
The DNA here is from genome assembly GCF_902686455.1 of Sciurus vulgaris. Lineage (NCBI taxonomy): Eukaryota > Metazoa > Chordata > Mammalia > Rodentia > Sciuridae > Sciurus > Sciurus vulgaris. The sequence goes on from NC_136474.1 coordinate 88,407,530, forward strand.
TCAATTGGAGATAGACATTCAATAAGTACTGGATTCGGAATCTGGAGGAATGGTGTAGTTCAGGCTGGACAGGGCTGGTGGCTTGGTGAATACGTTTACAGCATCCATAGTAAACAAAGGAATCTCGGACATGGAGTATGTTTACAATAACTCATCTGTTTGGGTGGAAACTTAGTCAATGGTTAAGTCAGTCTTTGTCTGACTTTTTAATCCTTTGTGTTCACTGAATTAACTGCTATTTTAGGTATTATTGTAGAATTGGCTCTGAATCAACCAAACTCACAAAGATAGGACTTTTAGTATGAAAATTTAGATATTGATTAAGACATGTTCAGAGTATTTTAAAGAAGTTTATGAAATAATTCCAATATTATATTTGAATACAAGCTTATATATATGATATATATATATATTTCTGATGTCATGTTCAGAAAATTATGAAAAGATTTTGATAATCACAAATTATTTTTATGTAATAAATGAATACATATTTGTGGAAATAACTGGACTGCATATTAAATTTTCTATAGTTAGAATATGCATGGTTTCAAAAATAACATTGTACTGATATAGTAATATTTACCTAAAACAAATGAGGGTCTATTAATTATTAAAATCTGACACTCCTTAGGATAAATATAATTTGGTTTCAAATTAGAAGACAGTATTAGAAGAGGATATTATAAAATTATGAGTTTTTATATACTACCAATAGAATGAGTTGTTACATTGCAGAAAACATGATCTAAATGTTAAAAGCTCAAACTAAAGGTTTTCTATTTACTTCCCAGGAAATCTCTCTGATTCATTTAACAGAGCAGCCACAGAAATCAACTTTTCTACACATACAAAAAAAGAAACATTTTAAAGGAAAATAATGATTGAAAGGATTGAAGAGCTTTATGAATGGATGCTAAAAAAGAAAAATTAACTTCAAAAATAGATAAAATAGTATATGAAACAACATCATATTGCAGCCAACTTTATTATTGAATTTGCTTAATTTCAAGGAATTTATCAAAGTTACTATTAGTTTTAGAGGTTTCCATATGCTCTCAAACTGGCTAAAAAAGAAAAGTCAATAATTCATTAACGTGGCACTACTTCATTCCAAAATATAGGAAAATTCATAATTTAATAAGTTGCTATTGTAATCTACCATTTTGTACATAGCCATTGTGTCAAACCTAATTAAAAATGGACAGATGCTGGTCCAAAGTAGTGGGATTAGAGGAATTTACACTTTGAGTATTTTGAAGATATGCACTATTTGAAACAGTAGTCATTATTTTTTTTAAAGTCAAAACAGGCTAAATATCTAGCATGTAGTAGAAATTCTGTGTGTGTGTGTGTGTGTGTGTGTGTGTGTGTGTGTGTGTGCATATGATCATATCAGACACACACACTTGTAGTACTGGAGAATGAATGCGGGAGCATTGTACAACTGAGTTATACCCCCAAACTTCCGATATTTTTTTCAGTTTGGGATAATGGTCATGCTAAGTTGCCTGGGATGGCCTTGAACTTGCCAACCCCCTGCGTTGGCCTCCCAAGGAGTTGGGATTATAGGCATGCATCAGAAGCCACACCTTGTTGAGACTCAATAATCTTGAATAAAATTTTAAAGAACCAAGCAAATATTCATTTCCATTAAGGTTTTTAAATATGGTTATTCTCAACAGTTTTTGAGTTTCTGCAAAAGTGGTTGTCTCTCCTTTCTTTGACCAACACGTGGCAGTTGCAAAAAATGAGAGGAGAGAGAAAGAAAGAGAGACAAAGAGAGAAGAGATTAATCTCAGAATGGCAGGCAGGGTTGGGACAAGTTGTGGGGTCTAAGCACCAGACCCAATGTGTTGGTTCACCTGTTTTTGCCAAGGTTCCCCAGCACAGCACTTAAGGCTCCTTGGCTTCCACAATGGCCTGGTTACCTTTGTTCATAGTTGCACACACATAACTTCTGCTAGATCAAGTGCATTCGTTTAATTGAATATGAAAGTTTCCCTCTATAATACTTATTAATGGTCTTATGAATGATCTTAAAATGTTCATCATTTTAAAAAGTACATTTACATGTACAAAAAATTAAAGTTTTTGTTAGTTTTGAGAAAACTAATAATGTTTTTACAATTACCTTTATTGTGGGGATGTGCAGGTATGTGTATATATCTCACAAACAATAAAAAGTGAAAATTTAATATGATTAGATGCCTAATATTATTGCCACTAAGCTGTGGTATTAACTGTTAATAAGACAACTTGGGTCTTCAAGCAAAACCTTTTTAAGTACCTGTACCAACTTCAAATAACTAATATTAATTAGCTAATTCTAAAAGAACACCAGAGGAGATCCCCTAACACCAAAAAACTCACCAGATTAGTTAGGCGTTATTTTATCAGAAATCTTCTGTGACTGGGTCCAGGTTTATTAACAAATTAAAAGGAATAACCAAAAGATTGGAAATTTCATACTTGTGAGGGGAGATACTAACAGATAAAGGTGCTGCCTGACAGCAAACTGCTGTTTGCTCTCATGAGTTTACAAACCTCAGGTGAACCCACCTGATGCAAACATCACCTCAGTTTCAAACCATCTAAAGCTGCCTTTGGTGTTTGAAAACAAAAAGAAAAGATTTGTATATTAAAAATTATATCAAACATAGACTCAAATTTTTATGGTATATAAATACATCATTTTAATATTTATTATAGTACAATAATAATATTTGAATCTCATTAAATTATGAGATGTATTTCAGAAGATTCAGAATAAAAAGCTCATCTTAGTGTAGACATGATGGTGACTTCCCTTTTAGACAACAATTATAATTGAAATTATTTTATTAATTTGAATCTGGAGAGATCATGGCATAGCATTTGAAAATTCAGTGATAGAATTGTCACTGTGTCCTAGTAGCACTCTTCTTATTTTAACATTGAATGTATTTAACAGTTTGTGAAAATAAATTCAAAGTTATTTTTTAGACTGACCAGAGTGGTATAATACTGAATCCAAGCAACCTGAGAAGCTGAGGAAAGAGGATCACATTTGAGGTCAGACTCAGCAACTTCTTCATGCCCTAAACATCTTAGTAAGACCCTGTCTCAAAATAAATAATAAAAATGGGCTGAGGATGTGGTTCAGTGGTTATATACTCCTGGGATAAATCCACAGTACTCCCCCCAAAAGCTTTTTAGATGGAAAATTTTTATTTGCTAATATATAAATTGCTCTCATATCTGACAATTGAATTCAATTTCCTGTGTATAATAAGGGGATGTTGGAAATAGGCATAAGATTATATTTAATAGCCAATAAACTGAGAAAATAATACTTCATGATCAATTCAATTTTATGAAAAATTTTTCAAGGCACTTAGCTTTACAGGTTTAGTCCAGAGTAAACTACTTGTTATGATTTGGATGTGAGGTATCCCATAAAAACTCATGTGTGAGACAATTCAAGAATGTTTCCAGGAGAAATGATTGGTTTATGAAAGCCTTAACCCAATCAGTGGATTAATCCCCTGATGAGATTAACTGAGTAGTAACTGAAGGCAGGTGGGGTGTGGCTGGAGGAGGAGGGGCATTGGGAGTGTGGCTTTGGGGCATATATTTGTATCTGGTGAGTGAAGATCTCTCTCTCTCTCTCTCTCTCTCTCTCTCTCTCTCTCTCTCTCTCTCTCTCTCTCTCTCTCTCTCTCTTGGCCTCTGATCATCATGTGAGCCACTTTCCTCCACCATACTCTTCTGCCATGTTGCTGTGCCTCATCTCAAGCCCAAAGGAATGGAGTCAGCTGTCTGTGGACTGAAGTCTCTGAAACCATGAGCCCTCAAGTAAACTCTTCCTCCTCTACAGTTGTTTTGGTTGGATCTTTTAGCCCACAGCAGTGAAAAAGCTGGCTGAAACACTCCTGTTGCCTGATTTTCCTCAATTTCTTAAGCACTTATATAAAAGCTAGATTTGAGGAAATTACAGGACCCTACAGAAAAATATTATTTAAATGCCTACAGAACTTAGAAGATGAGTACATAAAAAAGTGTAAACGTATGTGTTTGGGCATAAATATATAAAGATATAATTTGTCATAGCAGTGACATAAATTTGGAACTATAAAGTGTGTGAACTTTGTATGCCATTGATGTTAAGTTGATATCACAACTTAACAACTGAATTAGGTTGCTACAAATTTAGTATGGTAAATGTAATCCCCATGGAAACCAAAAATAAGTTTTTAAAATATACACAGAAGTAAATGAGAAGAAAATAAAATTAATTTACTAAAAACATTAACTAAACACAAAAGAAGACAATAGCAGGGAACATGAGGGATAAAAGAAACCCTTACAAAACAAGCAGAAAACAAACAATATAATAGTATGCCTTCCTTATCATCCACTGCTTTACGTATAAATGGGCTAAACTCTCTTGTTATGGTTTGGATGTGAGGTGTCCCCCAAAAGCTCATGTGTGAGATAATGCAAGAAGGTTCAGAGAAGAAATGATTGGGTTTTGAGAACCTTAACCCAATCAGTGAGGTAAGTACCTCATGGGATTAGTTGAGTGGTATCTGAAGGCAGGTGGGATGTGGCTGGAGGCGCTGTGTCATGGTGGGCATGCCTTTGGTTGTATATTTTGCATCTGGTGAGTGGGTCTCTCTCTCTCTCTCTGCTTCCTGATCATCTCTTGAGCTGGTTCTCCCTGACACATTCTTCCCCCATGCTGTCCTGCCTCACCTTGAGCCCTGAGGAAAGGAGCCGGCTCTCTATGAACTGAGAACCCAAAAATTGTGAGCCCTTAAAGAAATTTTTCTTCCCCCAAAATTGTGCTGGTCAGATTTTTTAGTCACATCAGCAACAAAGCTGAATAGAACCCTCTGATCAAAAGACAGAGATTTTAATACAATGGTTAAAAAGAAAGAAATCATGATCCCCTACAAGCTGTCCACAACAGACTCATTTTACTTCCAAAGATACAAATAGATTAGTAGTAAAAGAACAGAAAAAGACATCATAGACACATAATAACCAAAGGTGAGTTAAGGTAAGTGTATTAATATCAGATAAAATAGACTTCAAGGGAAAAGTGTTCCAACAGTCATGAAAAACTGTATATATTCTTCAAACACAAACCTCCCCAAGGCAAAACTCCTCAAAAATATGAGCAAATATTCACAGAAGTGAAGGGAGACGCAGACAGTTTTATAGTACTAGTTGGAGACTTTAGTCCATGAAGGACAGACAGAGCAAGGGGACAGAAGACCAAGGAAGAAATAGATAACCCATAGGCCCCTATGAATCAGCAGACCTAACAGACAGGTGCAGACCGCTCCACCAGGCAACTGCAGTAGGCATATCATCTCCAAGTGCACAGGCAACACTCTCTAGGGTAGTCTAATGTGAGGCCACCAAACAAGTCACAGTAAATAAAAAATCAGACAGTCTGTCTTTTCTTAGCACACTGTGATGAAACTATATATCAATAACACAGACAAAATAGAAAATTCACAGTTTATAAAGATTAAACAATATGCTCATAATGTCAGTGGGTCAAAGACAAAATCATGAGAATAATTGAAGGTTTACTTAAGGACAAATATGAAAATGAAAACAGCATATGTAAACATTTAGGTTTGAGTGAAGGCATTACTCAGGGAAAAATTATAGCTATAAATGTCTGCTACCAGAGAAGAAGAAAGATCCTATTTAATGTTACATTTTAAAGAATTATGAAAGGGAAAGTGATAACAACTAAATCCAAAGTTAGCAGGAGGAAGCAAATAATAAATATTACAAAACAAGCAGATATCTTTTCTTTAAAAGAAATGAAAAAAAAAATTTACATAACAAATTTTTAGACTGACCAAAATAAGTAAAATTAGAAATGAAACTGAAATAATACCACAACATCATAGAAATAAAAAGATCACAAGAGAATACTATGAATAATTTTACACAACCAAATTAGAAACCTAGACTATATAGAGAAATTCTTTGAAATGCCAAAAATTACCTAAAATGACTAAACAAGAATCAGAAAGACAGAACAATTCTATAAAAAGTAGAGATTGAAAAAAATAACCAAAAATCTCCCAATAAAGAAAATAGTCATGTAAATTTTACCAAGATTTAACATCATTTCTTCTTGAAATTTTCCATAGCAATTGAACAGAAGGAAGATTTCCTGATTCATTACTGTGATCCAAGGATGAATAAAATCATCATAGAAAAGTAAAATCACAGATCAATATTCCTTATGCATGTAGATTTCAAAATCCTCAGAAGTATTATCAAACCAAATCCAATAGAATATTAAAAGAACTATATACCATGACCAAATGGGATTTGTTTCAGGAATACAAATATGTTTCAAAAGCAAAAATCAATTAATGGAATAAATATTAATAGAATGAAGGAGAAAATCATCATCTGAATTAATACAGAATAAAGTATTGAACAAAATTCAATATCCTTTCTTGAAAAATACCCAATAAAGAGAAATTCACTGAATATAATAAAAACCATATATTAAAAACCCCACAGCTAATAGCTTGCTTAATGAACAGAATAAACTGATTGTCAGAGAAAAGATGTCTTAACTTCACTACTTCTAGTAACAATATCAAAAGGTCTATAAAGAGCAATCAGGCACAAATAAAATAAATAATTAATAGATAAACAACACTCAAGTTCAGTAGAAAAAAATAAAATTATCTCTGTTTGCAGATGTAGTTGTCTTATATGTTGAAATTTCTAAAGATCAAACACACACACACACACACACACACACACACACACACACACACAGCTAATGGACAGCTGCAGCAAAGTCACAGGATAGGAAATCAACACTCAAAAACCGAGTCCATATTTATAGGTTCAAAATGAGCAAATCTAAAAGGAAATTTACCCTAGCATTTAAAATAGTAAAATACTTAATATATCTAATCCAGGAGGTAAAAGACTTGTACATTGAAAGTTACCAAAAACAAATGCTGAAATTAAAGAACTTTTTATTTAGAAAAGGCAATTCACCTTTGTTAATCAATATGAAGACCCAATATTATTAAGATGTCAATAATACCCAAAGTGATTTACAGATGCAGTCCAAAATCTGTCACTACTGAAGTCCCATTTTATCTAAGGAGGATGAATTCCAAGATTCTCAGTGGATATAGGACACCAGATATTACTGAAAGCCATACATTCTCTCTCTCTCTCCCCATATATACATATAGTGTTTTTGTCCATATAATGCATACATACCTAAGATAAAATTTAACTTATAAGTTAGGCATAGTAAGATATTACCAATAATAACTAATGATAAAATGGAATAATAATTGTTATGGTTTAAATGTGGTGTCTCCCAAAAGTTCACATGTAAGACACTGCAAAAGAAGGTTCAGAGGAGAAATGATTGGGTTGTAAGAGTTTTAACCCAATCAGTGATTTAATCCCTTGATTAGGGATAGACTGAGTGGTAACTGAAGTGCTAGGGTGTGGCTGGAGGAGGTGGAAATTGGGGCCTGGCTTGGGAATATGTATTTGTATCTTGCTCACTCTCTCTGCTTCCTGATCACCGTGTGAGCTGTTTCCCTCGGCCACATTCTTCCAGCATGATGTTGTACCTCACCTCAAGCCCCAAGGAATGGAGCCTGCTATCTATGAATTGAGACCTCTGAAACCATGAGCCTCCAAATAAACTTTTCCTCTGCTACAATCGTTTCAGTCAGGTCCTTTAGTCACAGCAGCAAAGAAACCTAACTAAAACTATAATTATAGCCCAGCCCCATATTGTAAAAAATTTGGATGAATGTGACCTCTGCTTTAAAATATGTCTTTTTAGTCTCAACTCACCCCACTTATGATAATAAGAAGTCATACTTAAAGTGTGGGTTTCTGACTGCTGAGTTGCCAGTATCACTACCCTTGGCAACCTTATTAAATAAAACAATCTGGCTTAAACACAGGCACTGAGAGACTATTATAGTTGATCTTATAACCAGGGACTAGTGGGTGGAGGCATGTAGAGAGAGGACACACCAGAACAGGAATGGCTCACAGGCCCAGCAGACAGCGGAACCTGGTACAGATGTGAACCTCATGGTCACGGTGATGCATGATCTAAAACTTGTGATTGTTAATTTCTGGAATTTTTCATTAAATACTTTCTGACAATGATTTACTGTGGGTAACAGAAACCACAGAAAATGAAAATGTGGATTAAAGAACTACTGTATCCCAATCATCACTTTTTTGTATAAAATGAGGAGCTAATCTTCAGGTTCGTATGGCATTGTAAGGGAAATCAAGTAGCACAATCTTGAAAAAGAACTCACACTTTCCAATTTTGAAAGTTACTGCAAGCTCTAGCTATCAAAATATTATGACGTTGGCATAAAGATAGACATAAGCCAATGGAATAGAAATGAGAGTAAAAAAATAAGACCTGATAGTTATGCCAATTTATTATCCACAAAGTACCCAAGTCCATTTAATAAGAAAAAATATTCTCCTTAAAAATGGGAATGGCACAAGTAGTCTACTTACAAAATAATAAGTTGAATAGCAATCTCATACCTAGTATGAAACTAACTTAAAATGAACCATTAAGTATGATATAAGAAATAAAGCCATAACTCTTAGGAGAAGACAAGGAGATAAATCTCCATGACCTTGACTTTGACAATGGAATCTTAGCTATGACACCAAAAACATGACAAAAAAGAAAGGAAATTGATACATTTAGTAAAGATGAAAAACATTTTTTAATCAAAAGACATTATGAGGAAACTGAAAAGAAAACTTGCATAATAAGAGAAAATATTTGCAGCTCATTTATCCAAAAAGGGTTTATATCCAGAATATAAATTGGACTCCTAAAACTCAACTATAGGAAAGAAAATAATATAATATTTTTAACAGTACGGATTTGTGTCTGAAAAGTATACACCCAAATAGTCAATAAGCACACGCAGAGATACTCAGTATCATCAGTTGTAGTAAATGCCAATCAAAAGTACAAGATGCACTTCACACCAATACCAGTGTTACTCTAGAACCAACAGCAACAGCAGCAAGGGGGAAGACATATGTCAGTCAGGATTTAGAAAAATTGAAACTTGTGGACATTGTTGGTGGGAATGAAAAATGGAGCAAATGCTGTAGAAAAGAGTTTGATAGTTCCTGAAAAATCTAAAGATAGGATTACCAATGACCCAGCACCCCACTCTTAGGCATACTACCAAAAAATTAGAAACAGGAACTCTGTTACTGGTACAATAATGTTTTTAGCAGAAGTATTCACAGAGTCAGAATGTGGAAACCACCAAAATGCCTAGCAACAAATAAAGAGATAAAGAAAATTGGTGTGTACATACAAAGAATAGTATTCAGTCTGAAAAATGAATGAAGATCTGATAATGGCTACACTATGAATGAACCTTGAAAACATCATGGTAAAAGAAATAATCCACAAAAAATATGATACAATTTCACTTATACAAAAAAGTTAGGCAAATTCATAGAGGAAGAAAGTGAATTAGGGGTTACCAGAAGCTGAGGAGAGAGGAATAACTGGGTAAAGTTCACAGAGACTCAGTGTGGGTTGTTTAAATCGAGTTTTGGAAATACTGGTTATGTTTGCATAATATTGTCAATGCAAGAGCACTATTTCATCGTCGGCTTAAAATGACAAATTTTGTTTTATACACACACGCACACACACATATAAACATATAATTTTTTAAAAAAACTTCCCTGTTCACCAAAATATAAAGTAGGCAAACAAAACAATAGTAACAGCAGACATGCAACCCAATTTAGGCGCAATACCATTAGAAATCTTTGATTTATAGAAATCTACCCATAACACGTATTCAACACATTCTTCCATATAATGTAATATTCCAAATGAAACAGAAGCAAAATTTTCTTCCATTAAATTCAGAGCTTTTTAGTTGTGACTATTTTAAAAGTAGTGATAAAAGAAAACCATGAGTGATTAAAATAATTTGTATTGGATAATGAACTCTGAGGACAGGAGCCATTTTGTATTTTTAGAAATTACTGAGGACATAGATAATGTAAAACAATATTATTGAAAGCAAAACATTTGTCAATATGTGCCATTGCTTTACAAATTTTCAAATCTAATCGCTTCCTTGATTAAAACATTGCATTCTCATTCTTGATTCAGCATTCAGCTTACTATATGTTACTTTGGTTGAAGAACAGGAAAAAAATACATCCTCACATATATGTATTCCGAAGGAATGGTCTAGCTGACCCCTGGAAACCTCTCAGAGACCCCAAGAGACTTTAAGCCACAGTTCAGGAAATACAGATTTGTCTGTAAAACAAATTACCAAAAGACATAATTCATAATTCAGACTTGAACTGTTTTCTAGGAATAACATGAATGACACATGTTTTTGTAACACAATCACAGATGTACCTATTTTGGGACAAGCTCTTCTCTTGTGCTTTCCCACAAAACCAGGCTTATCTCTGCTGCCACCACGTCACATCGGTTTTACACGCTGCTCTCCTGGCACTGCCAGTCCTTCCAGATATGGAACTCTTGCTGCTTAGGACCCTGTCTCACGTCAGGAGCAGGATGAATCACCCCTGAAAGAATACTGCATGGTTAGTTGGATGACAGATGAAGACAGTGTTTGGAAGGCTGTTTAAGAAGGAATTCTGCATCTCCTTGTGAGACCTGGAAATAAAAGAAGCACCTGTAGTTGTCAGAAGACTTGCAAATACCAAGTGGGAAGCCACATCCTTTCCCACTGGCCCTGAGTCCCCGGAGGAGGGCTGGCCTCCTGCAGCCTCCTGAGGCTAGCACGGGCCTGCTTAGGAAGCACTTTTCTTCCCTTTTTAATACTTCGCTCATGTACTGTCAATGGTCACATTGCTTTCCTATTAATTTTGTTGTTTAAATCTGAAAAAAAAAATTATAAAAATAATTTTTAAATAGTTTTCTAAATTGAGACCATACAATGTGAACAATGAGAAAAACACCTGTCACAATAGGAAAGCATCATGACATCCACGTGTCACACAGTGAGAGATTGTACATGTCTCTAATTCCTTACAGGGTGATTCTATCAGGATACATTATTCACTTTTTACTTTCCTGTGATTTTATAAAGATTATATAATCATGTTTGAGATTATGTATGAGAAACGCAGAGGGAAACATAGTATATGACCTACAGAACACAGACATAAAATAATCTCTCAATTTTTATAGAGAGTTTACCTTTTCCCAGTTATTTTATTATATATACATTTTGTCATGTCTTACTGTTGCATATAAGAAAAGACAATATGCCCATCCATGTTTTCAGGAAAGAGAAGCAAAGATTAATTTAATAGACGCCATTCAAAGGTAGCACAGGTTAGACTCCTGGATTTGCTCACTTTGTTATTGTATCACTTCATCTCCTTCCTCTTCCCCTCACAATTCTTTCTTCTTACCCGCCATGTGTGTCTCCACTTCATTCACAAGTTTGGAACCAATACATGGTTGTGGATCTGCCTGCGTGGTGAGCTCTTGGTGTAGATCTGAAGTGCCGGGACTCCTGTTGGTCTGCCCACCAGCTCAGTGCAGGCGGCGGGATAACTGCTAGAAACCTGTACCCTCATATACAACACGGGCCACAGGGACAGCCTTCGCCCTTGTGTGGCCAGTGGCAAACCCACCTAGGGAAGGAATTCCATCAGGGAGCGGGTGGCTATTTATGAAGCAGCCTCTGGGTGGGGCAAAAATGCACAGCATGCAATAACACAGAACCAACGGACAAGCATTAAAGAAGGTTGGTTCAACATGTTTCCCAAGTTCATTGTTGAGAACAAAGCTGAAGAGTCAAGTTCAATCCTAAGTAAGGTCTGAGTTTTCATTTTCTAGTATATCTCCTTTATAATTTTTTAAATGTATTTTATTGTAAACAAATGGGATACATCTTGTTTCTTTGTATGTGAAGTAGAGGCATGCCATTTGTATAATCATATAATAATTTTAAGAATCACATATATCTTTATATGCATTTAAGGGAATCTCCTTAACATATCTGTCTCTGTTTCTCTCTCTCACACACACACACACACATGCACATAGAGTCTAAGGTCTGAACACAATCATTAATTTGTACAAAAGAAAGCAAAATACCACGTTATTCTCATTTATAATAAAATTTTCTCTCTAACAGATCTTATCTGCTGTGCATTTTTGTCTTTCCAAGTATGTATGTTATAATTTTGCTTCAGTGTGGCAATTTTAAAAAATGATAGTTTATCTCATTTTTCTCCTTAGTTCTATTGCTTTGTGATTGTTGTAGTTACATTCATCAAACACCACATTCATATGCAGCAACATAATTGTGGTCGTTTAGTGTCTATAATCACTTACAGAGAATGAGTGGGAATTAGCCCTTCGTTGGAGTGTTTAAAGAGGGAAGAGCGAGCTTTAGTGTTTAAAAACAGATGAGCCATTTTCTACCTTCAAGTTTCTTGCAGAATTTGTGCCTAGTCTGATTTTCTTTAGATTGGGAAAAAACGCTTGTATGTATGAAGAATTTAAATAAGCACATTATACAGATGTTAGAGTCGGGGGAATATGCTATTATCTTGCAGTGTTTAATGGGACTCAGTGTCTGAAAGTTCACTGTGTAAATCCCATCCCTTCAGATTTTGGTCATCTCTGGAGGACACGAAAATGTTGACTTTATAGAATCATCTCCCACGAGATGGCTGTCCCGTGTTTATCTGTGGCAAGAGTGGAGATAACAAAAAGGCACAACACCAGGAACTCATCAGCATTAAATCGAAATTAACAGTTAGTGATGTTAAAGGTCTTTTACTTTGTGTTTTCCTCTTTGTCAGAGAGGCAAAACTCTCCCTTTGTTTACATGTGGAGAGAACAGTGCAGGGCTGTTGGCATAACCAATTTCGAAAGAGAAAAGAACCTGATATTGAGTAATACTTTTAATTTTCAATTTTCCTTCTCTTTTGTTTATTGGCAAGAAGTTCATTTGTTGCTGAGAAATGTCCTTCTCATTTATTTATCATCAGCTTTAAGATGAAGTACTTTAGAAGAAAGTCCCTTACTTTCCTTTTTTATGGTATAGAGATTTGTCCATAACAATATACGGTAAGGACACAAGACATTCAGCTTTGCTGTATACAATCTCATTTTGTTTAAGTGTGTTATAAAAGCATTGGGGAGATAGCTGAAATTTTCATACAGCAATGAAATGTGAGATAGTCAATGTTTTTCTATTAGATTGTGAGTGAATGGATAAAGCAGCATTTAACATTAGCATTCCTCTGGCTCATTTGTGTCCACTGATTAATTTTAGGTGATGGCTCATTAACAATTCTGTGTATAAAGATGATGCAACTTGAAAATATGAACACCCCATTCATATAAGTCATGGAAATATCAGGAGTATGATGTTGTGGGATGGGGAAACAAGAAACTAGACAGACTTTGGAGAAATAACAATACTAGACAACAATGATGATGCTGATAACTATTAATCATAATAGTACAAATCTGATTTACTAGACAATATACTGGGTCCTGTGAGAGATAAGTATTTCTTAAGTGCAAACCCTATAGTTTAGCAATAAAGAACTTATTTCACTTAGTAGATGTGGAAGCAGTCACGTGGGATGGTGCAGCTTGCCCAAGATTAACCAAAAGATGAGTGACTGAGAGGGGGTTCCAAGATGCATTATTGTGACTATAAATTGAAAGAACGGAAACCTGATTTACACTTGTTTAATACCCACAGTTCACAGAGCATTTTTAACGCATGGCTTAATTCTTCCGTGATGGCAGGAGATACAGATTACGGCTCGCCCTGCAGTAGGGATAAATGAACAGATACACAGCAATAGTCAGGTTCCTAATAAAGCACAGGAGGTAAAGCAGGAAACAAGCTCGGGGTTCTATCAAGTCACACCAGCTGGTTTGAGGACTGACTGAAAGTAAAGAATACAGATGTATAGGTAAGCTATACATCTTGGAGGCCAATTCAGATGAGGATTTATGGCCTTTTATATTTATCCTTGTTTTACTGGTTACTAGAAGAATGTGCCTGGTGGGGAATCATGGAAGAAAAACGACTTGAGGAAATAAAGATGGCTCACAAAGGCCTTGTGTGCCTGCAGAGATCTGGAAGAGCTAAATCTTCCAGCAAGTAAGGGATCCAGTGAGTTTTGAGACCAGTTCTGGGCCTGAAGGCTGCTGGCATGGGTTCGAGAACAGGCTTTGGCTTTAACAAGCCCAAAGGTCTCAGAGTCACCTAACCCATTGGGAGCTTGTTTTCCCCACTTGAAAAGTGAGTGGACTGGATTATATGACTTCCACTAAACTCACCAATGCTAAACGGTCAAGGTCACGGAGGCTGATTATAGTTGAAGCCTCACTAGGAAGCCAGCATTGATAAAGGGACAGCAATGGACTCTCCAGTGAAGGAAGAAGTCCAGGCCACCCACCTGCTTTCCTGGCATCTGAACCTAATGCTCAACATCAAAATTGGCAGCAGGAGGAGCCTGCTGTGTTTTCCCTACCTGTCTTCCTTGCATTATTAACTCAGGTGGGAAGTTGGAATATTCTGAGAAATAACAAAAGATCAAAGAAAAAAAGTAGGAAACAAAGCTTCCTCTTCATTTTCTAACCCTGGATAGAGGGTTATCTGCAGGACTGGTTGGCACTAGATACAGATTTGAAGAACTGAACGGTGACGGGCAGCTTCTCCATGAGAGCCAGTCATGCTTCGGAGGCCTAGAGCGCCTGTCTTCCCTGCTTGCTGGTGCCCTCCCTCCAGACCTCCACTCCCCACTCAGGTGGTCATTGGCTCCCTCTCTGCTCTTTCCTGTAACAGCAGAGTCAGGGCACTCAGCCTTGGAAACGATCCACTTTGTTTCTTCTGAATGTGTCAGAGAGTCAGTGATAGGTTTTCCAGACCCCAAAAGGATAATGCTACTGCTCTTCCAGAATGCATCTAACTTGAGGATTTTAAGGCATTTTGAACATTGATTGGAGGAGTTTTGCTGCCTAATCTGACACAAACATTTATAGACAGAAACACATATCATTTTACTAGACATCTCTTCCTTTTTAATCTCTCATCTTTCCGTCGGGACATGTCGTTAACAATTTTGTTATTTTGAACACATAGGTAAATTTGAAAATTCCATTTTAGGATATTAAATGACTACTATGCAATACTTACTTTGAAAAGAATGATTGGATCATATAGGGATCATTCTCAATGGCAAATAATCAGTCACATTATTAATTAGTTGCCTCATTTCCTGTTGGATAAATGACAGTATTCCCCTTAACTTCAGGGTTTCTTTAATGTTCATGATTAACCAGTCCCTAATTGCCCAGTATTAGATGACCATCAATATTTTATTTATTCCCATAAGGACTACAAGCACATGAGTAAAAATAAGTAAGTAAATAAATAATAAAAACAAAAATCTGAAATCCGTGTTGCTACCTCTGTAACCTCTATGACCATCTGCTCGGCCTCTATTTACAACACATATATCATAGAAAGCTTAGTGGTGAGAGCACACAGCTTGAAAGACAGGATTACTAGGTCAATGAGGTTGTGCTTGTTAATGGCAGGGTTGGAAGAGGCATCCAAACATAAAGCACAGAGGCATGGGTTTGTATTAGAAGTGAACACTATGTTGTGGAACTGTCTAAAGGAAGCATTTCTTACAAGGGTGATCAGAGAATATTTTAGGGGAGAAATAACATTGGAACATTGGAACAGAGGCTTAAAGGTCGAAGAGGCTTTGAGAGAGTAGGAGAAGAAACAGTATAAGCAAAGTCAATTGGTGTAAAAATGGGTCCCTGTTCAGGGAATAATAAGCAGTGGAAATGGGCATAAGGTTCTCTTCCAGAAGGTGCGGAAAGGCCCATGTGGCTGCCCCTGTCTTGTGTGACCATCTACAGAATGCTCACGTGTCCCTTAGACAAGGGGGACTGCAGGCTTTCAAGTTCTGGCGTGATTACAGTGGTTTAAGAAAGTGTCTGTCGGCAGTGTGAAGAATAAACCATGAGTGGCATCAGAAAGAGGGGACTCAGGCAGGGAGACTACCTAGGAGTTCCGTCGTAGTCCCAGTCAGGTGAGGACAACACAGGCCTGAAGAGGGTCTACAGCCGGAAGACGTGAAGGAGGCGGACAGGGAGGAGAGGAAATGGCCTTTGTGTCGCTCCTCAGAAAGGAGTGCAGAATGTCTGTCGGGGAGGGAAAGACAACTCCAGGGCTCCTCACACTGGTGACACAGTGCCCGAGGACGGAGCCTCTCCCTCATGGACTAGGTGTTGAGAGAGAAGGCGATGAACGTGCCTGGCACCCCAGCAGTAACTTCACTCAATAAAGGGGATATGGACACTACAAGCAGATCAACTGCCAAAAATCAATACCAAGTTGTGAATATCAGCTGTCTCCCTGGTACAACACAGACTGGCTTCAAAACCCATTCCAAACATAAAGGAGGTCCCATTATGTTATTTTTTTCAATAATTCCTGTACAGAGGCATCAATATGGTAGGCAAATTTCATCAGCAGATACAAAGAAACAGTTCTCTAAGCCATCCTCAATCCCAATAATTTTTAATTTGACCTTTTCATGATATACCATAATTCTTGTAGATTCTGTTTATGATTTCTTACCATCTTCTCTGTTCGGTCAACTTTGTTTTCAAGATTAAATATTTTGTCTTCACTATCTGAGGTTCTGTCTTCCAGGTGTTCTATCGTATTGGATATGCTTTCTATGGAGTTTTTAATTTGGTTTATTGTTTCTTTCATTTCAAGGATTGCTGTTTGTTTTGTTTTTCAGTATCTCCCACTCTTTATTGAAATGATCTTCTGCTTCCTGTATTTGCTATTTTAGCTGTCAATTGGTGTGATCATGAACAATCTATTCAATGAAATAATAACAGAAAATTTCCCAAATTGAAGAATGAAATGGAAAATCAAGTACAAGAGGCTTATAGGACTCCAAATACACAAAACTACAACAGACCCACACCAAGGCACATTATAATGAAAATACCTAACATACAAAATAAAGACAGAATTCTTAAGGCTGCAGGAGAAAAGAATCAAATTACACTCGGGGGAAACAAATATGGATATCAGCAGATTTTTCAATCCAGACCCTAAAAGCTAGAAGGGCCTGGAAACAACATTTTTCAAGCCCTGAAAGAAAACAGATGCCAACCAACAATATTATACCCAGCAAAACTTATCTTCAGATTTGACGATGAAATAAAATCCTTCCATGATAAACAAAAGCTAAAAGAATTTACTAAAAGAAAGCCAGCATTATAGAACATTTTTCAGCAAAATATTCCATGAGGAAGAGATGAAAAACAATGGTGTAAATCAGCAGAGGGAGGAACTACCCTAAAGGAACAGCCAAATAAAGGAGAAACCAAGTCGTGACAAAAAAAAAAAAAAAAAAAAAAAAAGAGCCAAATCACTGAGAACACACACCATATTGCAATAACCCTGAATGTTAATAGCCTGAACTCATCAAAAAAAAGACATAAACTGGCAGATTGGATTAAAAAGAAAGATCCAACAATTTGCTGCCTGCAAGAGACTCATCTCATAGAAAGAGTTACCCACAAGCTAAAGGTGAAAGAATGGGAAAAAATATACCATGCACATGGACACAGAAAAAAGTTGGAGTATCCATCCTCATATCAGATAATGTGGACGTCAAGCCAAAGTTACTCAGAAGGGATAAAGAAGGACATTTCATACTGCTTAAGAGAAGCATAAATCAGCAAGACATAACAATCATAAATATCTATGCCCCAAACAGTGGCTTATCCATGTACGTCAAACAAATCTGTCTCAATTCCAGAAATTTAATAGACCACAACACAATAATACTACGCGATTTTAACACAACTCTCTCACCACTGAACAGATACTCCAAACAAAAATTGAACAAACAAACCATAGATCTCAATAATACAATCAATAATTTAGACATAATGGACATTTGTAGAACATACCATCCAACAAAGAGCGAATACACTTTCTTCTCAGCAGCACATGGATCCTTCTCTAAAATAGACCGTATATTATCTCACAAAGCAAATGTTAGCAAATACAAGAAGACACAGATAACACCTTGTATTCTATCACATCATAATGGATTGAAATTAGAAATAAATGACAGAGTTAAAAACAGAAAATACTCCAACACCTGGAGATTAAATAATATGCTATTGTATGATGAATGGATAACAGAAGACATCAGGGGGGAAATTAAAAAATTCTTAGAGGTAAGTGAGAACAAAGAAACATCATATCAAAATCTCTGGGACACTATGAAAGCAGTACGTAGAGGAAAATTTATTTCATGGACTGCATTCAATAAAAAGAACAAATCAACAAATAAACAAACTAACACTAAAGCTCAAAGCCCTAGAAAAAGAAGAACAGAGCAACACTAAAAGTAGTAGAAGACAGGAAATAGTTAAATTCAGAACTGATATGAATGAAATTGAAACAAACAATCAAACAAATTGACAAAATAAATAGTTGGTTCTTTGAAAAAATAAACAAAATTGATAACCCCTTAGCCACACTAACAAAGAAAAGGAGAGAGAAAATTGAAATTACTAAAATTCGGAATGAACAAGGAAATATCACAACAGACAGGATTGAAATACAAAACATAATTAGCAGCTATTTTGAAAATCTATACTCCAAAAAAATAGAAAATCTTGAAGACATCAACAGGTTTCTAGAGACATATGAATTGCCTAAACTGAAACAAGAGGACATACACGATTTAAATAGGTCAATTTCAAGTGATGAAATAGAAGTCACTAAAGCCTACCAACAAAGAAGAGTCCAGGACCAGATGGGTTCTCAGCCGAGTTCTATGAAACCATTAAAAAAGAGCTCATTCCAAACTCCTCAAAGTATTCCATTAAATAGAAGAGGAGGGAACCCTCCCAAACTCATTCTAGGAAGCCAATATCACCCTGATACCTAAATCAGACAGAGACACATCAAGGAAAGAAAACTTCAGACCAATATCCTTAATGAACATTGATGCAAAAATTCTCAACAAAATCTTAGCAAATCGCATCCAAAAATATATTAAAAATATAGTGTACCACGATCAAGGGGGTTTTATCCCAGGGATGCAAGGTTGGTTCGACATTCAGAAATCAATAAATATAATTCACCATATCAATAGACTTAAAGTCAAGAATCACATGATTATTTTGATAGATGCAGAAAAAGCATCTGATAAAATGCAGCACCCCTTCATGCTCAAAACACCACAAAAAATAGGGATAGTGGGAATATTCCTTAACATTGTAAAGGCCATCTATGCTAAGCCCATAGCCAATATCATTCTAAATGGTGAAAAACTAAAAGCATTCCCCCTAAAAACTGGAACAATGCAGGGATGCCCTCTTTCACCACTTCTAGTCAACATTGTCCTTGAAATTCTAGCCAGAGCAATTAGACAGACCAAGGAAATCAAAAGGACACAAATAGGAAAAGAAGAACTCAAACTATTCCTATTTGCTGATGACGTGATTACATATTTAGAGGAACCAGGAAATTCCACCAGAAAACTTTTAGAACTCATAAGTGAATTCAGTAAAGTAGCAGGTTACGAGATCAATGCTCATAAATCTAATGCATTTCTATTCGTAAGTGATGAATCCTCTGAAAGAGAAGTTAAGAAAACTACCCCATTCACCATAGACTCAAAAAAAAAAAAAAAAAACCTTGGGAATCAATCTAACAAAAGAGGTGAAAGACCTCTACAATGAGAACTACAGAACACTAAAGAAAGAAAAGAAATTAAAGAAAACCTTAGAAGATGGAAAGATCTCCCATGTTCTTGGATAGGCAGAATTAATATTGTCAAAATGGCCATACTACCAAAAGTTCTATACAGATTCAATGCAATTCCAATTAAAATCCCAATGACATACCTTACAGAAATAGAGCAAGCAATCATGAAATTCATCTGGAAGAATAAGAAACCCAGAATAGCTAAAGCAATCCTTAGCAGGAATAGTGAAGCAGAGGGTATCATAGTACCAGACCTTCAACTGTACTACAGAGCAATAGTAATAAAAACAGCATGATATTGGCACCAAAATACATAGATCAATGGTACAGAATAGAGGACAGAGACAAAAACCCAAATGAATACAATTTCCTCATACTAGACGAAGGGGCCAAAAATATGCAATGGAGAAAAGATAGCCTCTTCAACAAATGGTGCTGGGAAAACTGGAAATCCATATGCAACAGAATGAAACTAAATCCCTAACTCTCACCCTGCACAAAAATCAACTCAAAATGGATCATGGACCTCGCAATCAGACCAGAGACCCTGCATCTTACAGAAGAAAACGTAGGTCCAAATCTTCAACATGTTGGCTTAGGATCAAATTTCCTTAACAGGACTCCCGTAGCACAAGAAATAAAGCAAGAATCAATAACTGGGATAGATTCAAACTAAAAAGCTTTCTCTCAGCAAAGGAAACTATCAGCAATGCTAAGAGAGAACCCACAGAGTGGGAGAATATCTTTGCCACTCATACTTCAGATAGAGCACTAATTTCCAGAATATATAAAGAACTCAAAAAACTCTACACCAAGAATACATATAACCCAATCAACAAATGGGCTAAGGAAATGAATAGACACTTCACAGAAGATCTACAAGCAATCAACAGATATATGAAAAAATGTTCAACATCTTTAGTAATAAGACAAATGCAAATCAAAACTACCCTAAGATTCCATCTCACCCCAATTAGAATGGCGATTAACAAGAATACTAGCAACAATAGGTGTTGGAAAGGATGTGGGGAAAATGGTACACTCATACATTGCTGGTGGGGTTGCAAATTAGTGCAGCCACTCTGGAAAGCAGTGTGGAGATTCCCTGGAAAACTTGGAATGGACCCACCATTTGACCCAGCTATCCCTCTCCTTGGCCTATACTCAAAGGACTTAAAATCAGCATACTACAGAGATACAGCCACATCAATGTTCATTGCTGCTCAATTCACAATAGCCAGATTGTGGAACCAACCTAGGCGCCCTTCAATTGATGAATGGATAAAGAAACAATGATATACATATATATATATAATGGAATATTACTCAGCCATAAAAAATAATAAAATTATGGCATTTGCAGGCAAATGGATGAAATTGGAGAATATCATGCTAAGTGAGATAAACCAATCTCAAAAAACCAAAGGACAAATGATCTCGCTGATAAGTGGATGATGATACATAATGGGAGGTGGGAGGGGGACAAGAATGGAGGAAGGAGTACTGTATAGTGGGAAAAGATGGGGGGAGGGGTGGGAGGAAGAAAAAAATCCAGAACGAATCAAATACTATTACCCAAGGTAAATGTATGATTACACAAATGGTATACCACTACTTCATATAGAAACAGAGAAACAAGATGTATCCCATTTGTTTACAATAAAAAATAAATTAAAAAGAAACAGTTCTCAAATGGACACTACCATTTTTTAAAAACGTATTGTGTGCATCCCCTGCCAATAACACACAGATGTTTACTTAATTTGACTTAGGGTGTGACTTGATAGGATATTCTGCAGAGGAACCAACTGATGCTTGAGCAGGCATTTATATGCATGGACGTTCCCCAATTCTAACACGTCACTTGCTCTTACAGACTCTGGGGTTACCGATCTTTCATAAGGTCTTTCAGCAAATGCTAATATTTTCTTTTCTTGTTTTTTTTTTTTTTTTTTTTTGGGGGGGGGTAAGGGGGATATTTATTAGTTTGATTTTGCTCTTGTTTCACAAAAGTATATCATGTGCTCTTCACTCAGATACAAAGCTGTTTCTCTGTCACAGCTTAAGCCCAATACACTGTAAAAGTGTGGTACTAAAATTAGTGGGCTTTTACAGAAGGTGTGATCTACCACCCTTCATCACACGACCACTGGTAGATGCTTCTGCTGGGAATTCTTGTGCTACTGTGCATTGGTATGTGGAAGAAGGTGATAGTAGAGAAAGAAAGATCTCATAACTGGACAGAGCCCCCTGTATCCCTGGAGGAATGGATCAGCGATCCAGTGAAGTAAAGGAAACAGCTCACAGATAAGACAGAGCTTGGGAAAAAACTGATTAACATATAAAGAAGTAAAGTAATAACAAGAAAGATAGGTCAGTAAGAAATGGAAACACCCTCCTAAGTAAGAAACCATTTGGCAAGACACGCAAGACCCTATTTTAACCTGACACCTTTGCACTTTTAAATCACATCACTAACAATCCTTGTGATTTCAGGCTCACCAAGTAGCAGGCCAATTACAGTGTGGCTTCCCATGTGGTGCACCTGCCTGGTTGTCTATCCAATTAGAGTGCTCTTCTAAATTGATACAGCGGATGGGTCATTCTTTTCAAGCTGGATTAAAAGGAGACCACTCCTTTTTCTGGTATGTTGATAAATCAGCTTTCTAAGCATCATATATTTAGAGTCAACCCTTCAGCCATGATGAATTTGAGGGTGCCGCCCTGTGAAATTTGTTGCGAGATGAATAGAATATCTTTCCTTCCGCCTTCCAACAACTCATTGATTGCACCTTGTATGAATTACATCGTGGCAATTGCCAATACTGGCAGAGAGGATGTCAGGATCAGATAAAATATAAGGCAGCATGTTGACCCCATATTGTCCTACTGCCAAGGTGAACAGAAAATCCAGAGTTTAATGCCAGATCACATTTGTAAGTGGAATGCTGCACTCACCACATTTGGGAACAGGAGGTGTAAACAAGGATTGTCCCAATGACAGCCAGGGCAGATGGTGACCCTCCTTAAACTATGTTTGCTGGACCAGTCTTGAGGTGGAACTGGGGATTTCTCTGATGATTCTTCTGTGAATCTAATGTGAGTCAGTAGTTCCACAAGACACTTTCTCCTGTCAGCTGAGTACAGACTCTTCTCAGAACTGCTTGGCACAGTTCTCTGGGGCTCCAGTATGTGAGACACCATAGCGCACACTCTGCTCTGTGGGATGAAATCCAGGGCTGGTGGTCCCAGCTGTGACCGACTTTGCTGGTATTTGCTGTGCCTTACCTAAGGAAATATTTAATTCATCGTTTCCTGTACTATTTGAGTTTTCATGCATTCATTGGATTTTTATGTATATTCTTTTTTTAAAGTCATTTTACCCTTGTCAGAATTCTTAATACTTATGCAGTCATGTGAAGAAGACAGTCTTGATGGCCCATCATTGGAGCAGAGTAGATATATCGAATTTTTGAGTGTTATCAGGGCTTCCATACTAGTAGGGAGAAAAATATATGATACATAAATACGTGTGTGTGTGTGTGTGTGTGTTATCAGGGTCACTCCTTCCTGCAGGGTTATTCCTCTACTGGATTCTCTTTCTCTCCAGATTATACTTTATTGAGGTTTATTACTGAAAGCAGTCAGTCTAAAGTCCCCATGGTATGCTAACTGAGATGTCTGAGTGTAGACTTCATTTGCCGAAAACAGTTCCTCTGAGCAAACTTTACAGAAGGAGGCAGGTGCTATAAATCCCGTAAAATTAAATGTTTTATTTCAAATTTCTTAAAACTAAAGCATAGCAAGTGTGGGAAAAAACATACAAAATTTGAAACTCAATAGTAAATTCTTGTAACTTAAAATAATCTCTGTACTTGAGGTTACTGTCAGTTATAATGCTGATGGTTGTATAAAACATAGTATTAAGAACTAGAGAGAATCTAAAGTATAAGTGATTCCAACAATGAAATATCCATGTGGACCATAGCAATAATATCCATGAAATGAGACATTACACACTTGCCACCTTGACATGAAATAAAGTTACCACGGTTTCTCTAAAAACTAAAATTTTTAAAATGGGGTTCCTCCAATCTCTAGAATAATCCTATTCCTAAGCAGTTTCATGAGATTTAGGCACCTTGGTCAAGGACTAACAAATAAGAAAGGAAAGAACTTTTATTCAAGATCACCCTTGAAACTTGCCAGATGGTGACCCTCCTTAAACTATGTTTGCTGGACCAGTCTTGAGGTAGAATTAGACAGACAAAAGAAATTAAAGGGATACAAATAGGAAAAGAAGAACATTTGCAGACAACATGATTCTGTATTTAGAGGATCCAAAAAGTTTCACCAGAACACTTCTAGAACTCATAAATGAATTCAGCAAAGTATCAGGATATAAAATCAACACTCATAAATCTAATGCACTTCTATTCATAAGTGATGAATCTTCTGAAAGAAAAATTAGGAAAACTACCCCATTCACAACAGCCTCAAAAAACAAAATACTTAGGAGTCAATCTAACAAAAGAGGTGAAAGATTTCTACAAATGAGAACTACAGAACACTAAAGAAAGAAATTAAAGAAAACCTTAGAAGATAGAAAGATCTCCCATGTTCTTCCCTCATAGAAATAGAGTAAGCAATCATGAAATTCATTTGGAAGAATAAGAGACCTACAATAGCCAAAGCAATCCTTAGCAAGAAAAGTGAAGCAGGGGTTATCACAATACCAGACCTTAAACTACAGAGCAATAGTAACAAATATGGTATAGTATTGGCACCAAAACAGACATGAATACCAATGGTACAGAATAGAAAACACAAAGACAAATCCACATAAATACAGTTATCTCATACTAGACAAAAGTGCCAAAAACATACTATGGAGAAAAGATAGACTCTTCAACAAATGGTGCTGGCTAAATGGAATTAAACCCCTGTCTCTTGATGTGTACAAAACTCAACTCAAAATGGATCAAGGACCTAGGATTTAGACATGAGACCTTTCACCAAATAGAAGAAAAAGTAGACCTGAAACGTTATCATGTTGGCTTAGGACCAGACTTCCTTAACAGGACTCTCAAAGCCCAAGAAATAAAGGCAAGAATCAATAAATGGATGGATTCAAACTAAAAAGCCTTTTCTCAGCAAAGGAAACAATCAATAATGTGGAGAGAGCCTACAGAGTGGGAGAAAATCTTTTCCACATGCACTTCAGATAGAGCAATAGTCTCCAGAATTTATAAAGGACTCAAAAAACTTTACATCAAAAACAAATAACCCAATCAATAAATGGGCTAAGGAACTGAGCAGACACTTCACAGAAGAAGATATGCAACTGATCAATAGATACATGAAAAAATGTTCAACTTCTCTAGTAATTAGAGAAATGCAAATCAAAATCACCCTAAGATTTCATCTCACTCCAATTAGAATGGCTACTATCAAGAATACAATCAATAATAGGTGTTGGCATGAATGTGGGGGAGAAAGGTACCCTCATACATTGCTGGTGGGATTGCAAATTGGTGCAGCCACTATGGAAAGTGGTATGGAGATTCCTCAGAAAACTTGAAATGGACCTGACCATTTGACCCAGCTATCCCACTCCTAGGCTTATACCCCCAAATCAGCATACTACAGAGAAGCAACTATGTCAATATTCATAGCAGCTCAATTCACAATAGCTAAATTGTGGAACCAACCTAGAAGCCCTTCAATAGATGAATGAAGAAACTGTGGTATATCTACACTATGACATATTACATAGCCATAAAGAAGAATAAAATTATGGCATTTACAGGTAAATGAATGGAGTTGGAGAATATCATGGTAAGTGAAATAGGTCAATATCCAAAATCCAAAGGCCAAGTGTTTTGTCTGATAAGTGGATGCTAATGCATAATGGGGCAGGGGGAGGGTGTAAGGGAAGAATGGAGGAACATTGGATTCTGTAGAGGGGAGGGGAAAGGGAGGGGAAGGAAAGATAGTAGAATGAAACAAATATTACCCTATGTACATGTATGATTACATGAATGGTGAGACCCTACATCTTGTACAGAGAAATGAAAAGTCATACCCCATTTATATGCATCGAATCAAAATTCATTCTGCCATTCTGCTGTCATGTTTAACTAAGTAGGACAAACAATAAAAGCAAGGGAAGAATTTTTAAAAAGAAAATGAAACAAATTGAGGAGGAAAACAAAATGTGTGTTGTGTACTATGATTACTATTTGGCACATGATGTCTTTAATATAACACATTCAGGAAAATTAGACAAGACTAAAATACACGGGGATGGAGGACACAAGAAATGATTGACTTTCAAATGGGTGATCAAAAGAGCGGAAGATTCTTGTACCTGGAGTTATTCCTCAGTGAAACCAAATGGAAAATGTATCCAATTTCTCATAGAACGAAAATCTAGCAACACATCCGTAGGAACACTTTCATGTAAATGTCTTCAAACTAATAATGAGGTATTAAGCACTTTAAAGGAAATCATCAACAGGGAGAATATTGTTGTGTGCATGAAGATATTAATCCCAATTTGTAACAGCAAAATATTGGAATACTAATTTGGCAACTCAATTTTATCAAGTTCTTACAAAATAGTAGGTAGTCTTTTTTATCTAATTTATTTACTTTGATTCATTGTAAACAAATGGGGTACAACTTGTTTCTCTGGTTGTACATGAAGTAGAGGCATACCAATTGTGTAATCATACATGTACATAGGGTAATGATGTTTGTCTCATTCTGTTGTTTTTCCTTCCCCCTACCCCTCCCACACCTCTTTTTCCTCTATACAATACATCCTTCTCCCATTCTTCCCTCCCTCCCACACGCTGTTCTGTATCATCACCCACTTATCAGAGGGATCATTCTTCCTTTGTTTTTTGGGGATTGGCTTATCTCACTTAACATTATATTCTCCAATTTCATCCATTTGCCTACAAATGCCATAATTTTATTCTTCTTTATGGCTGAGTAATATTCCATTGTGTATATATACCAAGTTTCTTTACCCATTCATCAATTGAAGAGCATCTAGGTTTGTTCCACAATCTACCTATTTTGAATTGAACAGCTGTGAACATTGATGTGGCTACATCACTGTAGTATGCTGATTTTAAGTCCTTTGGGTATAGGCCAAGGAGAGGGATAGCTGGGTCAAATGGTGGGTCCATTCCAAGTTTTCTAAGGAATCTCCACACTGCTTTCCAGAGTGGCTGCACTAATTTGCAACCCCACCAACAATGTATGAGTGTACCATTTTCCCCACATCCTTGCCAACACCTACTGTTGCTTGTATTCTTGACAATCACCATTCTAATTTGGGTGAGATGGAATCTTAGGGTAGTTTTGATTTGCATTTCTCTTAATACTAGAGATGTTGAACATTTTTTCATATATCTGTTGATTGCTTGTACATCTTCTTCTGTGAAGTGCCCATTTTCTTAGCCCATTTGTTGATTGCATTATTTGTATTCTTGGTGTAAAGTATTTTTTGTTCTTTGTAGATTCTAGAGATTAGTGCTTTATCTGAAGTATGAGTGGCAAAGATATTCTCCCACTCTGTGGGCTCTCTCTTCACATTGCTGATAGTTTCCTTTCCTGAGAAAAAGCTTTTTAATTAGAATCTATCCCAATTATTGAGTCCTACTTTTATTTCTTGTGCTTTGGGAGTCTTGTTAAGACTGTCTGATCCTAGGCCAACATGATGAAGATTTGAACCAACCTTTTCTTCTATAAGATGCAGGGTTTCTGGTCTGATTCAAGGTCCTTGATCCCATTTTTAGTTGAGTTTTGTGCAGGGTGAGAGATAGGAATTTAGTTTCATTCTGCTGCATATGAATTTCCAGTTTTCCCAGCACTATTTGTTGAAGAGGCTATCTTTTCTCCATTGTATATTTTTGGCACCTTTGTCTAGAATGAGAAAACTATTTATTTGGGTTTGTCTCTGTATCCTCTATTCTGTACCATTGATCTACCTGTCTATTTTGGTGCCAATATCATGCTGCTTTTGTTACTATTGCTCTGTAGTATAGTTGAAGTTCTGGTATTGTGATACTCCCTGCTTCACTCTTCCTGTTAAGGATTGCTTTAGCTATTCTGGGTCTCTTATTTTTCCAAATGAATTTCATGATTGCTTGCTCTCTTTCTATGAGGTACATCATTGGGATTTTAATTGGAATTGCATTGAATTCATATAGCACTTATGGTAGTATGGCCATTTTGACAATATTAATTCTGCCTATCAATGAACATGGATCTTTCCATCTTCTAAGGTCTTCCTTAATTTCTTTCTTTAGTGTTCTGTAGTTCTCATTGTAAAGGACTTTCACCTCTTTTATTAGATTGATTCCTAAGTATTTTTTTTTTTTTGAGTCTATTGTGAATGGGGTAGTTTTCTTAAATTCTCTTTCAGAGGATTCATCACTTATGAATAGAAATGCATTAGATTTATGAGCATTTTTTTTTAATATCCTGCTACTTCACTGAATTCATTTGTGAGTTCTAGAGGTTTTCTGGTGGAATTTCCTGGATCCTCTAAATATAGAATCATGTCATCGGCAAATAGTGATAGTTTGAGTTCTTTTCCTATTCATATCCCTTTATTTTCTTTGCTCTGGCTAGTAGGGAGTCTTAAAAATCATACATACCTTTCCCTATGTGACACTCTCAGGTCATTGACCACGTAGATATTGTGATAATTTTCAACATATCGATGAGAACATCGGGGCTCAAGAGCTCACTTAAAGTTATGATGCCAGTTCTATCAGTAGTATAACTGGAATTCCATCTCAAGAAATCAGTTGCCAGAATCCTCACCTTTTTAAATAATGCTAAATATGATATATAAAAGGAGGAGAATGAACACACAATTATGGTGTATCAGTGTTCATGTACATCAGTAAACAATACTGATGAGTATTGGAATGATACATAAAAAGTTTCACGTGTTTAAATTTGAAATTTTTATGTATTTAAATCTTTTTATTACATTTCAATATTTACACCTATGCTACACTTAACAGTTGTCTAGAGATTCTAAATTTCTATAAAAGAGAAATTGTACATATAAATGTGAAGCCTGCTGATATATTAAGGTAGACACACCATGAGAACAGAACACAGAAGACAATGGATCAGAAAGATTGGTTATTTGTCTCCCTGATAATGTTTTGGAGATGATAATGAGCAGGTCCTAAGCAACATGACTGCTCGTTGGCGGAGGCTGACGGAGTCTATGCCTCATGCATCGTGAGCTTCCAGAGGCTGCTCTGGACTGAACTTTTCAGACACTGGGAAGAGGGGAGAACAGAGGGTTAGAAGAGTGGGTTTTCTCATAACCATGGGAGATAGAGGTTGCACAGATCATTCCACTTACATTCCATTAAGAGGAACAGACTCTTCTCTTGTCCTGCTGAAAGGAGGCTGAAAAACATCCTTTGCAAAAAAGAGAAAGCTCTGTATTGATGTATAAATACAGTCTTGGCCACTTACTAATTATGGATATTTTTCCTTCTATATCTTTATTATTATTACAATTTATTCAATAAAGACCAATGAAAATTCAGTTATAAGTGAAAATGATTTCCAAATAGTCTTCCATTTCTTTCCTTGGAGGTTCAGTGAAAGTTCAAATTTTTTTAAGGCCTGACGTGTTAGACATGACATAAAGTAAGAATCATGCAAAAGATTTTGGTGTAACTAATTTTGTGAGAAATAATAGGAGCTACCATTCTGGAACTGACAGAGGGTAGATCTCATTTGGTGGCCATGCCAGATGTTTCACTAAGAGGAATAAACCTCCCGTAATACACTTAATTTCACAATAGTGTACCAAAGGGGGAATATCTTCCTGACCCGTCTGGTGAGCAGCTGCTGCCCCGAAGCATGAAGATTGATAGCTGGAATGATCCATCCCAGCTAGTGTACTGTAACTGCAGATGCTAGTCTTCCTCATCTGAATGTCTAATTATCTTTAGGATCATTTTCTCTCCTTCACATCCTGTTGCCTAGAGTTACATGGGTTAAAAGTGTTTTTAATCCTGGAATGCTATTCTAAAAACTACTCGTGAGTGTTGAATGCATTGTTCTGTCTCATTTTACTAGCTACAGGTCAATTTTTTTGACAAACTGTTCCCTTTTGGTTTTGTATTTCCCCCAGCAGTCTGAAAGGTGCATTGACAAACTTATTTTCTTTCTCAATTTATATATCACTGGCTTCAGTTTCCCTAAGTCAAATATCTTTGTTTATTTTCCATGACAACTTTAGAACTAACTTCCTTGCTACTAGTTGCACTATAGGTTTCATTGGGCTGCCAAACGCCCTCTTAACTCCATCCCAAAAGATCAATACCCTGAATTTATATCTCCTAAGGAGTTCTTAGAGGTGGTATCAGCAGGGTAATTAACTCCCTAAACAGAGATACCATTCTTCACTATTAATTGTGTGTATATCTCGAAGAGCTACTTCTACTTGTATCTAACCCACATCCAAAGAATGTGTGGATAAATTCCAAGGTCCCTGTGAATTCCAGAATTTAGGGACATGATTTCTAAGCATAAAATAGTTTTCAACTATATAAGAGAGCAAATGGAAGAACATTTTAATTGTCAGTCATGGAAAGAGCTAGGAATAGAAAAAAACATCTAAATAACGCATGGAAGAAAGGTCTCAGTTTTAAATTCTGTGGAGATTTTAGATCATCATCCTTTTGGATATAGCAAAGTTAATTCCTTCACTTAAAGGTCAGCTTTCACTCAGTAAAACAAAGTCCAATGCATTCCCATCCCCAATGCAGTTTCTCCTCGTAATTTTCAAGGTGACTGACTTGATCAAACACGTGCTAAGTGCTTAATGACCGTTGGGAAATGCATAGTATCTTTCACATGTTTGCATGCACTGCTACTATATAACAAAATCACTCCCATAATTACTCAGACATAATTCATATATTGACTGAGTTTATATGCTATGGAAGATTCTCTATGAAGCTGTACCAACATGGAACAAGAGATGTCATAACCTGCAGTTCCAGTGAGGAAAAGAAGAAAAAGATTCTGAAGACAAAGCTCAGAAAAAAAATCTCATCACTGCCCACAAATGGAAGATTTGGGGTTGCACAAGTCTTGTGGAATAATTATCTTGGACTTTACCACAATAAATAAATGTTGGGTACTGAGAAATGCCACATCAATGCTATTAGTTCAAGGAATATAATGTCATCAAAGAAGAAAATGAACCTCATCTATTCTTTAATAAAATCTTCTAAATATTCCTATCCAGTTAATGGATTAGGGACAATTATTTTATTTATTTTAAAAGTAATTATGAAATCTTTGAAGCACATGCGTTTAAAATTTCTTTGTTTAGCCATGTTAAAAACCCTGAATCAAAACAATAGTGTTATGTTAATCAACTTATGCTCCTCATTATTTAATTAATGTCTCTTACCACTTGGATGTTTTTTGTTTCGCTGGTTGTTTCTAGTATAAATCTCGCTCAGTAGTTTTAAACTGCCCATATAATTCTATGCTTAAATCAGAAAAACCTATCAAACTTTGCCTAACTGAGCTTAAACTCACCTCCTGCTCAGCTGATGGGTCTTTCCCTCTGTAATTGTCTTCAGCTGGCCCTTCCCTGTGAGCCACATCTGGAGTTAAGTGTCTCCGTGCCGCTGAGAATTCCTCAGGTGCTACGATGAATCAGGCAGAACCTGTAGGGCATTTGATAATTAGGTGCAACTTAATAAATACCCAAGTGCTATTTTTCCTTATCGTCATTCATATAACCATCTTGTAGTCTCTTAAGTCATAATGGCCTACTTTTCAAAATGACCATGTCTTATTATCGAGTGTATCCAATCTAATCCTACGGTTTATTGTAGGTAACCCCAGTCACTCTGTTCTAAGCTTTTTCCTTCCTTCCCAGTGAATGGAAGCTATACGTATGCCCTGCTGGTGGCTCGAATCACCTCAATTTGTTCTGGCAATCAGAGGCAGCTGCTTCATGTGAAAAGTGTGAGGACCACTGAACATCCCATTACAATTGACCTCAAGCTGAATCTAGAAGGCTCGGCCCTTTCTGCCAGGGCAGCAGAGCATGTGCAAACAGATTTGCTGAAGTGTAAAATGGTCCAATGATTTAAAGCAAGGCTTGGTCTCTTCTCCCTCCCTGTCTCTCTTTCTTCCTTTAAAAATGAAAGGGGATAGTGGACAGGCCAGTATAATCTAAGCAGCATCTGTTGCCTTTCACGAGGGTCTTGGCTAAGGACAATAACTTTTCAAAGGGGGCTGACATCCTGTTGAAAGGGGAAGAACAAATGATCTCAACTGAGGGAAGCAGGCCCCCGTGCCCAGCTCACAGTTGAGTTCTTTTGTATGCTCTCTCAGGAAGGGTGAAAAGAAAGTCTCTCCTCTTCCTCTGAAGAAATTGTCAGAAAGAGATATTTTCCCAGTTAATGAGTAATGAACTTAAGAATTGTAGAAAAGCTACATTTCACTTCTCCTTGCTTTTATTCTTATTAGGAAGATACTAAACTCAGTTAACCAGAAATGAGAAGGAATTCAAGTTTTACCTTCATTATTCAGTTAAGTTTTATATTATGGCCAGAAAGTTTAGAAGCGATTATTAGGTTCTCTTTTTTTTAAGGTTCTTTAATTTTTTTCTTTTCATTTCTTTTCCTTCCTTCTTTTTTTTTTTCTTGTAAAATGAATATTTCACATTGATTAATTTTTCTCCTTAAATTTGGTCTGTTTCTCTTGCCCTACTTATATGATAAAATACCTAGATATTTATATAGGACTAATTACCTGCTTTCTTTTTTTTTTTTTTTCTTTTTTTTTGCAAGAAGTTTTTTGTGAGCAGTTTTGTGGACTCCAACCATGACTTGTGTGTGTGTGTGTATTTCATGCTGGCATATGGAAACAAAACATACAAAATCCATTACAATATCCCTATTTTTTATTAACCTTTTACTTTTATATATTTTCTTAATTCTTTATGTAGTTTAAAATGTATTTAGACAGAAAATCTGAGATTGTAGGTTAAATGCTAGGAGCCTGATAGATTTATGCAGACTTTTAATACTTATGACTCTTGTGCTATTATAATAAAAACATATAAACATCTCTAAAAATATTTTAAGTTTATACAATTTTTTAAAAGTATATCATGGATCTTTTGATATTCGAATTATGCTACCAACATTGTATATTAACACACATTTAAGAATTAGGAATGATGCCTTTTAAATTTATTAAAATGTATATAATGTATTTTATTCCAAAATTAAAATCATGCCTCAAAAACTTTATTTTTTTACTTTAACTGCATTATTGCATGTCCAGTGCTAATTAAATATGTGCAATTAAAAATATAAGGGTTTATCATTATATTTCTTCATTCCTATGGTTCTCGTTAGTGATTCTCTTGTTTTCTTGTATTTAAAAGTAGCAATATCAAAAAAAATGCTCAATTATAAGAAGTAGAATACAGAAATACAACCAGATCTTATGCTATAAATATGGAAGAATATTCTGAACATAATTGAAATAGCTGTATTCTTTCAAGAATAAAATCCTTCTATACTGGTATTGATTAACCTCTAGATCCTTTTAGAGGATGGGAGGCTTGAATTAAGAGAGTTTCAAAACTAGTTTCTGTAAAATGAGGTGATACTTGGTTTTGTTTTTCTAGTTTGGAATAAATGTATTAAATGCTGAGAAACCATATTAATCTATAGAAATGCCAATCCTGGAAGAATTTGATGGCAGAAGATAAATGGGAGAAAGATTTCATTTTAAGTTCACATATAATAAAGTAGATATGTCCCAGTGAATGAGACCAGGAGCTCCGGCTGTGGCCAGTGCTGGGGCTCTAGTCACCTTAGATACATGGTACAGACACCACTGTGCGAGAGAATGATGAGATTAATTATCTCTGATGGTTGAGTGAAAAAAAAAATCTTTAGATTTTGAAATCTGCCTACTAAATATCTTACCTTCAGTATTAGGGATGTTAAACTCACATAACTACAGAAAGCTGGCAGGTAAATTAAAGAGGAAGGTGATTGAGGTGAGTGGGAGCGTACCTGGCCCATCTCCAGGGAATAAGCAATCTGCAGAGTCAATCCTTCTGTGCACTAGGAAAATGAAGACTGGTGTGGTCACATATTCACCACACTTAACAGATGTTGGAAAGAGAAGCATATCTGCATGATATTCAATAACAAAGACTGGAAGTCATTCAAAACATGAAAAAGAAAACAAAATACACAACACCCCAAGATATGGGCCAAACTTACCTGCAGCGTTGGGAATAACTAAAGGAGGTGTTGCATCATACTAAAACCCACACAAACCTTATTTATTATTCACTCAAGCCAGAGACTCTAAGCACATTTTCAAGGTCAGTTAATGAGCTGACTTTGAGGAATTACAAAAGACTTAATTTAATTGTCAAAAGCTATAGAAAAATAATAGGTGTTTAAGGGCACCAACATTTTTCTAGTGATAATATAGCAATTATTTATTGTTATGTTTTAATAAACACATAGGTTTTTAAATTACTTAATAATTGGGTAGAAACTAGATATTCCATCTATAAGTGAACTGAATTATGAATCAATACGTATTCTACTACCAGCTGACATTCTTATGTATTCTTTAGATTTTATAGTACTCCAGTGTTTATACATTTTATTCCATAGCAGATGACTCATTCAATTCTTATTCTCCTAAGAATGTGAATTACGATTTACCTTAGAATTCCAATTAAATTTTAAGATATGAGGGAAGACCATGTATACAGAATTATTTAAAAAAAATATTCAATTGTTATAATTATGAATTCACTACAGATCAAGATACAAGATATATCAAATTAAAAAGGAGATAGAACTTAATCAAATTCATATTCTAATTCTTAAAGAAGTTAGGAAATGTAAACAAAAGTCTTTCTTAGTATTTGAAATGCAAAATATCAAATAATTATATCTGAATATCTAGGTCTGTTGGAATCCTGCTTTGAATTGCAGTTTGGACAAACCTGATTTTTATTACTGAGTTTTGATTCCTATTTGCATACATGAAGTTTGTCATGAGATTAAGAACCGATCCCTTTACCTTTTTCTGAATCTCAGTTTCATCACTGATAAAATGAGGGAATATGCTGAAGTATCTTCAAAGATGTCTTATTTAGGTCATTTCATGCATAAGGCATTGAGCCCAATTATCCTCAGTGACTGTGGCTCCCTGTAAATTTAGTTTCTTAATGAAGCTCATTAACCCTTTTAGACCATTATTTGTACTCACAATTATGTTTTGAAGGAAATCTTTACACCACACTTTGCAACTTGTTTCTGTCATCGTTAAATGTCCAAACTGAGTCAACATGGCCATGAGGATTATTAATTTCTACCAAACTTATTCTCACACAAATACATTGAGAAATATTGTGCTTTCTTTTGTTAATGAAGTCTATTTGTTTATGATGTTCCTTACATAGCATCAATCTGAATTGTGTTAGTTTTTATTCAATCTTTAATAGGGAGGGGACCCCTCGCCCCCAGCACACACACTTAACTACAGGATTAGAGTTACTTTTGCTAGGTGCGGGTGGGGGGGCACGAAGGACAGATGCTTGTTACATTCCTTTGAAATCTTTCATATCTAAAAGTGGAAAGTGGAGACACTTATAATTCACAAAGATAATGACTGCTTCAGAATTCACCTTTGTGCATGAAGTAGTTCAAGTTCATAAAAAGACGACTGCACTTCTTCAGCGTAAGTGTCTTCCAGGACAGTGATAGTTCAATATTTTATTAAGCTTGCTTATCTTCCTAAAACTTCACCTTCGAAGAAACTTCCTCATTTCATCAAAGCTTTCATCCAAAGGTATAAAGTTTCCTCTCACATTTTCCCCTTCTAGATTTTTCCATTTGAATATAAGTTTAGCCCCAAAGTTGCATACACCAGGGAGCTGTACTCTTGGCTCCATGCAGCTGCTGGAAGTAGGGTCAGTCATTCCTACCTGTACATTTTATGTGTGTTAGGAGACCACTAAATATAATTGAGTGGCACCAGCTATAAAACCTGCAGAACCCAGGGCCAGCCAGTTCTCTAGATCTACATGCAGGGAGCCATCAGGTTAGTACTGCTGAGAGAAATTCAGTGGGAATGGGGGGAGGGGAAACCATGTCCCACATACAAATTGAGGTGGAATAAGTGAGTGCAAGCTTAGGGAGCCCTCTTTCTGTTTTGGTGAGTAGAGAATTATATGAGAATCTCATTTTACTTTTAGGATTCTATCAAATAGGTATTTCTTCTTGGAAATTAAACTTGTCCCAGTAGTTCCCTGATTTTCTGCTGGCTCCTCCTATCTACATCCTATTCATGTCTCAAGGTCCACAGTAAGTGTCCTGTTGGTTTATGTTTTAGAACGCTCCCATAGCAAATCCTGTACCTCACTGCTTGCTGTTCTTTTACTGATTGTAACGGGATTGCACACTGTTACATAGTTACAGATGCAGAAGCACCTCAGTGCGATCTTAACCTTGCTTTCCTCTGAAGCTCCTGCAATGTGTGGCATTGCACACACACTCAATATTTGTTTGGAGATGAATCGCATTATTGTAAAAATTCCACTTTTTTCAAAAGATTCTATGACTTATCGCAAAGTGATAGATAGAGCAATGTGTAGCAGAAATTTGCATTATTGCTTTTCTCTCTGAAGGTTTTAGAAGGCTTTTATAGAACAACTATAATTCAAGAGACAGCATAGGCCTAGCTGTATTATTTCTGACAATTTTGATTTGAGTTGCTTTTTAAAAAGTAATTTGTGTTCCAACTCTTCTGGATTCAGAGATACAATTGCACATCAGTAGTATCATATGCTATTTAAATAAGTAAGTGTTCTCTTGCTTTGGCATTTAATATCAAGGCTGAATCAAATGTTTATCTGTTTGAGTTTGTTCTTCAGAAAGAAAATACTGAGGAATTTGACATGTAGCAACAGAAAATTAAATTTCTATTTTAAAATATTAACCAGCGACCCTCAGCATCTGAGAATTTTCAGGCCCAGGGAAGAAGCCCTGAATGTATGGAGGAAATTGAAATATTGGAACAGCCTCATTTGCTGAGCAGGGCTAAAATGGGTTCTTTACACCTGATTCCCAAACCTTACCCTGTGTCATTTCATTTCTTGGGGATTTTTCTAAGTGGTTCAGGGGACAGTATATTACTTGCAAACTCAGAGGTGGAACAGCATCTTTGGCAACACAAATGGAAAGCCACTAAGAGATCTTCCCTGAAGATTTTCACTTACCTCTCTTCATGGACTACAGTGTGTCCAGTACTTAATTACTAGGGCTCCTTAAAGGTCTTTTGTCTCCTTCTTTATGTTACAAGGCATGAATGGCCTCATAGAGCCGAGGCAGCCACATCTGTCCTTTCTCACCTGTTCTTGCGATCATGCCAGAAGGATTTCAGACATGTTGCTCAGTGTAACCAGTGTAGGAATATTAGAAAGGATAGGAAAGGGAGAAAGGGGACACTCTCAAGGGAGAGTGGGTCTTCTCAGGTGAAGGACGGTACATCCCTCCTTATTAACAGCTTTGTTGGGGATTCCAGGGATGTTCCCAGAGGGTCCTGGCAAGGTCAACCTCTTGACATTTGACTGACAGCAGGAGGATACCAAATTTTCAAATCCACACTATGCATAACAACTCCTGATCACTTTGGCCCATGCCAACTGATCCTTACTGGATTCTGTTCTTACAGGTTTTTGGATCTAGTCTGTATAAGGGTCAGAAAAGCAATCCCCCAACCTCCCCCCCTTGAGGATAACTTGGGTTCTTTTTATTGGCCTAGCAGGTCTGTATCTCTTCTGCAGATAATAGGTGGTCTGCTGAGAAATGTAACATATCCTGTTGACTAAAGCCAGGCAGGGCTGCAGTTAATTGCTTTTTCAAAAATGAAAACATGTGGGGGTCAGTTTATAGAATTATCCCACTAACCCCATGCTCCCACATGCATGTATGTGTGTTACCTATTACTTACCTAGATGAACTTTCAAGGAAAATATTTTTCAGATTTTATTCAGTATCCTGGATTTTAAAAATATTTATGTTGCATTTAATCTATTCCTTTATGATGTATATTATGTGTATATTTTCAGGATCCTCTGAGTGTTATCTCTCTTGGTAATTATTTATTTTTGTACAAAGGTTAAATTATTGGATAATGAAAGAGAAAGCCTTAATTACATCTAAGAAAGGAAGTTATACTAGTTTTGACGTTGTGTTCTTCCAGTTAAGAATTCTAGGTAGGACCACGGTGACCAGTGAGATCCCATTGAGAGTAGTTTCCATGATGCTACTTTGGTAACTCTAAACAAGAAATCTTTGAATCTGGTGTTTTTTTTTTTTTTAAACATGATTTTTTAAAATTTATTTTTATCATACACAAGGAATTTTCTTATACTGTCAATGCCATAACTAGAGTCAAAGCCAAAATTTTTTTAAACCTAGATTTCTGCAACATTCTCAACATTTCCCTTACCAAGGCAGACTTAACAAGGCAGCTAGGGGGTCCTTGTTCTAATGAAAATATGATCATTTTTCTTGATAAAACTCCTCAGAAGAGTATTACATATGTGCCTTCAAAACCTTCCACCATGTGTTCTGTATTTGTGTTCCCGCACTTGACGTTGTGTAGGTGAGGCAACGACATGATGTGTGAAGATTTATGCATAGACCTCTGCATTTCCACAATAGATTAGGAGGTTCCAGAAGACAAGAACTTCATGGTATTCATGGCCTCCTTTGGAGATCATATAGCAAAGGGGCAGGAAATATTTACCAAATTAGTGAACAACTGTGTTGAGTTAGACTCTCAATCTTTTTGAGAGGTTTTTTTTGGTTTTGTTTTGTTTTGTTTTTACCTTCTGCCACATCTAATTCTCCTGAGTATGGCCCCAGAATTTTTTGAACTTATTTTTCAATACTAATCTCTTTTCTGTTCTTAGCTATGAGATATCTGAATGGTATCGTTGGTATTAGAGGAAGATCAGGATCTAATGAATATAACTTTAATCTAATAAATAATCCCATCAGAAATTTCTAACTTGCATCAAATCTCCTTTGGAAGATAAAATATCTATGGAAATGCTTTATACACTCAGAAAAGCATGATGGAAAGGGGGAATATATTAAATAATCTTATAGATGGCAGATGGCACTGAAGAAGTAAATCCTTCAACTAAGCACCATATATCCTTCAACTGAGCACCATGTACATGTATTTTATTATATATATATATATTTCATAAAATAAATTTAAATGTTATAAGGAAACATGGAATTTCATAAGCATCCATTTACAATTATGGCTTACATTTGTGTTTTTGTGGATTCTCAAACAATGAGAAGTGTCTTTGGAATTTTCTATTAACTGTAAATTTTTATTTGTGTTTCTCAGAAAACTAGGTTTTCTAATCAACCAAAATCACGGGGAAAGCAGAGCAGAGACAACCTAATAAAGCCTGTCTTCACCCTTACATGACCACCTTTAAACTTATGGAGCTCTTTTGTATTTGTTTTTCTTAATATGTGGCTTCCTGCTAAGAATAAAATATGAGTATCTTCCAGGTGCTAGAAGGCCCTGCAAGATTGGGCATATGGCAACCCCCACAGTGTGGTGCATCTCTGTTCTTCTCCCTTGGTGTGCGGCTTATGCTTTTCACACATACCCTGCCCTTCCCTCTGCAGACCTGTCCCTTGCTCACTCTGCATCAACCATTGTTCCTTCAGATCTCCACAAAGACTTCTCATTCTTGTCATGCTATCTCAGTGAATGTGCCATCCTCTCAGAGAGCAACCTTTCCTGGCCACCCCATTTAAAGGGTGTCCTTCAGGAACTGCCTGTATTATCCCCAGTTCCTTCCTGTACCCTATAGGTTATATCTTTTTGCCAAGTGAAACCTAGAACCCCCTCAGTCTTGGCCAACTGGATGACAGCTGGTTAGTGTCAGAACCAGGGCCAGCGTTCCAGTTAGTGAGCTTTCCTCATGCCTTTTAGAAACTGTAGAAGGTATTGTTCAAAACAGGAGGATGGAGGAATGGAGATATCTGATTCTGAATGAAAGCCGGAATTGAGTTCAACCTTTACACAGAGCCGTTAAATTAAAAAAGGAAAATTTGTAGAAAACTTCAGGAACGGTATCACTGAAATAAATTTTAGTGGTAACCAAATATTTTTCTTACAACAAGTTTGTAAACGAGGGTGATACAGGATCACCCATCACGTTACCACCTTCTAGAGCAGAGTGACCCTAGCAAAGTTTACAATGAGAAGTTTACAAATAGCCTGCTTAAAGAGTAATGCTGGCTAAAATGCAAGCATTTACTTCGTTAGTCAAAAAGACTATTCATATTACTATGAACCAAATGTTGTGTCTTAGTCATCATGAATACTAGTCTTTATGCTTCTGAGACTTTTAATACTGAACAATCATAAGAACAGTTCCCATCCCAGAGGCCATTCCATCAGTCAAAAACACACACATGCATTCAAAGTTACAAAAAGGAGAGGGGGCATACTATGATCCAGTGTGATTTTAACACAAATACTTCAAAGAGCTCAAAAATAAAGCTAATATTTAATATTTGGTTACCGGGAGAAAGATAGTGCCCCTGGCAGGAAAGTGCATTCTTGGGAAAACCAAGGCAATATTGGTCCTAAGCATCCTGAGTTTGGGTGACCCCTGACCATTGGATGGAAGAAGGCCATGCCATGACCATGCAAGCAGGCCAGAATCAAGGGAAGTTTGGGGTTGGAAATGTAAATTTTTAAATGAAGTAATGTTAAGTAAGTAGGCTAGGATGATTGCTGGAATTTACATGGAGTTTAAATGTCTGGTGTTGGAATTACCAGCATGGAATTCAGTTTTCAACACTGAGTAGGTGGAGGTAGGGTAGAGAATGTAATTAAATGACCAGGAGAGGCCGGATTGGGTGAAGGGCAAATATGTTTGAGGGCACAAGAAATCTGAGCTGCTGACGCAAACAAGCCTGTGCATATAACCAGTGTCCAACTAAGGACGAGTCGGTAAGAGGAGGGCAAGTGCCATCGTCGGAAAGGGGAAAAATGAAAACGAACATACGTAGAAATGATCTATTCACCTTTCCAACCCCTATGACAGAACACCTAGTCATCAGGCTAAACCAAGCGCCAGAGCAGAGGAAAACAATGCCTGCTCAACTCAACCGGCCGCAGCGCGCTGTAAATAAAAGATCAGACGTTCTTCTTTCTGTCTTTGCCTCGCGCGGGTCCTCTGTCCCACCCTGGGTGTAAATCATACATCTTGCAAGTTTTACATTAGAGAGCCCAGCAGGGGAGAAAATTTTCCGCAAGTCAAGAAAGTAGAAGTAGGGCAGTCCGAAGAGATTGAAAGGGCAAAACTATCGAGCAAGAAAACTGTAAGTTGTGATTAGTTTTATGACTTTGCCTTCATGCCTCGGGAGCTCAATTGATCAAGGGCTTCCACGACAGGCAAAGCGGAGTGGGAGGGATGAAGCTTGAAAAAATTCTCAAAACTCTCTCGCAGCTTCGTGTTTTCAGATGCAAATAATTCGCGGAGAGATGGATGGTCTTCAGCCCCTCCTACTTTCAACCCTCTTCTTTATTTTCCTGCGAAGGAATCCATCTGTACCGATCGGTCGGGAGGGAGGTGGAGGAGGGTGCCCGTGTGTGCGCGCGTGTGTGTGTGAGTGTGTGTGCGCGCGCGTGCCGGCTGAGCGGCTGGCTTCCTCTTGGCGTTCTTTGCCAACAGCCCTCACTGGGTCTCCAGGAGGTACTGAAGTCTCGGTGGCTCCCGAGCCTACCTCGGACTGTTCTGACAGCCGGCGCCCGCCTAGGATCCGCGTCACCCTCTTCCGCTCCCCACCCGGCACGGGTCCCCGCGCGCTCTCTCTCCCGCGCTGCCCTCTCGCCCTCTCCAGGGACGCGCGCTCCCGTGTTGGCTCCGGACCCGGAGTCTGAGTCGTCTGGGCTAACGCGCGGGGCCGCTCACAACCCGGCTGAGGCAGACGCACCCGGGAACCCGAGGCCCGGGGCAGGGTCTCCGCGCCCTGCGGAGTGGCCTGTGATTGGAGGAAGAGCCTGTGCCGGTGCGGCCCGTGCAGGTGCCGAACGGGTGGCTCCAGTCCGCCCCGCGCGCCAAGCTGCGCGCACTGGGTCCCGAAGCGCCCGCGGGCGCTCGGCCGCCGAGCGCGTGTCCTTTCGGATGCAAACGCCCGGGTTCCAGGCGCCTGACGCCACTGGGAGGTCAGCGAGGCCCCAGGTGAGTGTGTCTGCTTGTCGGGGGCTGGGAGAGGCGCCTCTGGGCATATATGCGCTCTTGCTGTTCGCCGTTAGAAGCTGGACTAATCAATGAGCAGAAAGCGGGCGGGGGATCCACACGGAGTTTTCCCTGGCGTTCCCAAGTTACTGCGTGTTGCCGTGAGACGTTGTTCTGCAAGGCAGGACAGGCGTGTGGAGCGAGCTGGGGGCGCTCGGCCCTGAAAGCGGTGTTGACAGACACCAGGTGCGACGCGAGAAGTAGTTCTGGGTAAGAGCAAACCCCATCACTCTCCAGACGCAGAGGTAAACGCAGGCAGTCTGGACAGCTCTCCTCCAAGAGGAACCCAAACGGGCCTCTCCCTTGACCTCGGACTGATAGGGGCACAACTCCACGCTGCTGTGCCTCAGGGTTCTGCAGAGGGCTGAGGCTGGAAAGGGGGTGTGTGCCTGCGTGTTCAGGAGTCCTTTGAACCATCTAGGCTAGACACCTTCTGCTTTTCGTGAAGGTGGAACTCACCTAAGGTTGCTTTGCTTTTTTCTGTAATTAGTATTCTGCTGATAGGATGCATCTGCAGGTTTTGCCTCGGCTCTGCGTCCTGCTTCCCTTATGCCTGGCTGTGCCTTAGGTGTGCGGTGGGGAAAGGGCACCCTGCTTCTTTGAATGCGTGGTGGATTTCTTCGTTGGTACACTGCTAGTTGTTGGTATTCAACATTCCAGTGTGGATTAATGCAAAAGGACCTTTGTTCTGTGTGCCTTCATGTCTTAGATCGTTAACCCCCACGGATTTCTTAGATGTCATAGTTCAGGTGAGTAAAGACTAGTAATGAGTTCACCCAGTACTGGGCGAATGACGAACTGTTGAGAAACCCTCAAGGATTGAGTGTCTCAAGACTTTAGAGATCTGCATTTTGAAACATGGATATTCTTAAAAATCTTCTTTGTTTTGCAAGAAATATTTTCTCTTTACTAGTTCGTTTATTAAGGGAAGTATCTATAGGGAATTCTTCCCTTCATTATTTCCATAACCAGACAGGTGTCCAGATCATTTTTCATACAGAAGTAGTTGACTACAACTTTATATTAAAAAAGAAAAATAAAATGTATCATCAGTATATGGCCCCTGCTAAGTGACTGCATTTTAAAAAAGATCAACATATATATATATTGATCTTAAACATATATATATATATATATATATATATATATATGGGTTTAAGAGCAGTGGCAGCCTTTTTATAAAGGAAAGTTTGCATAGATATACTACCAGCAGTATCTACATAGTTTTAAGTATGTCTTTATAATGACAAGTTCTTAAGGGGGAAAAAGAGTTAAGGAAAAAAGTAGTTGCACTTAAAAGCTTTCAGAAACTCATCAAAATCATTTCTTTCTGAAAGAACTAGTTTGATTTGTGTTTGTGTTGACCCAAGCTCTTTCCTTGAAAGAATTTATTTATTTCTAGTTCTATTTGAAAAAGTATGAATTAAAATGAGAATGCATGGAGGCAGGTAGTCAAGCTGGCAACTTTATGGAAGTGTTACTTGTACATTACTATTTAATATGGACTGGGTCGGTGGAGGCAATTAGGTGGCATTCACTGTTAATAGTTTTATCTGGTATAGCTAACTGAAAGTCTGTCTGTGGAAAGAAAATAAAGAAAACAATAATCAGCAGGATAGCCCATCACCCTGCTAA
This sequence comes from Sciurus vulgaris, assembly GCF_902686455.1. NCBI lineage: Eukaryota > Metazoa > Chordata > Mammalia > Rodentia > Sciuridae > Sciurus > Sciurus vulgaris. Next base: position 88,451,465 of record NC_136474.1, read on the forward strand.
AAGCCATTAAGGTTTGCAGCTTTAATAAAAGGGCATTGTGCTCTTACAACGTGAGATATTATTGTAATTAAGGGCTGCAATAGGTCATTAGAATTGTGTTAACAATCAGTTGACAGACTCACAACTCTTCTTAAGTCTACTTTTATTGATTTAATAGCACAGAGCTTTTTCCTTTCTTATAAAAGGGTTCTTGTAAAGCGTCTATATTACTGCAATTTACCCTTGAATTGACTCTGGATTTTAGTATCCAATGAGGAACAGAGGGTGGGGAGCACACTGACTTGGCCACTGTTCAGCCTTCCTTGGTTAAAAAATCAAACCACTGTCTCTTCTTAGGCATGATTTCTTTGCCAGTCTCCCCATTATTCAGCATTTTGGGTTTTTAATGGCAAATCTGCTATAAACTTCTCAGAATGCATTCAGATATAAAGAAATGAATACATCTTTGTGTTGAGTTAAATACTTTATCAAATCTTTCCAAAATTCTTTATAAAGTACTAAGACCATAAATTGTTCACTGTTGTGAATATTTATTCCTGAGCAATTCCAATCTTCCTGAATATTGCAAGGTTTTATACTTATTGCTTCAACAGCTTATATCACATCATAGTTCCCTTACCAGAAAATAAAAATAAAAATGTTTTTACTTGAAGTCTTCAATTGGGAGTTTCAGAAACTTCTAAATGACTAGCATGCATTAGTTAATCGCAGAGGGACTGTGGTGGAAGCTTTTCTCCCTTGGATAAAGGAATCAGATATCTCTTCATGGGATGATAAAGGGGAGCTAAGGACAAGAAAGAAGACATGTGACCAGATAGTCCTGTGTGTGACCATTTCCCAGCCTCTAACAAGCAAAGCAGATCTCGCTGTAACCGGCAATACACGAGTGCCTCCTCTGGGAATTTGCTGGTTCTGCAGAAAGATACCCTGCAAACACTTCCCCTTGTCATTCTGCAAATCTCCTATCAGATAAAATTACCAGTGCAAACGAATATGCAGACATCTGTCCATACATCCATTTCAGATTATAGTATAGATTTTCATTCTGATAAAAATTTATTTTCTGATGTTTTGCATAGTGTTTATTGAATCATGATGCCTTTTATTGACTCACATAAATCACACCTGGCACAAGATAAATACAAGGGCAAATTAAAATTTAAAATTGATACAGCTAAGATTTCTAGAAAGAGCAGAGTATACAGAAAAAGCCCTTCAAATGTAATTTTGTCATTTTGCTATTATATGAATAACTTAGTGTTGTGCTTTGTCACTTTACTTTGAAATTTGCATTTAATTGTAAACCAATGTTCTCTTCCTCCCGGCCCAACCCTGCTACTACTCTTTTCACTCATAGCAGAGGTTGTTTGTGCTTGGTTTAAATTTACTCTGAGATCCACTTGGAGAAGTTTTCTTCCCATGTTTGTAACCAGATGCACACAACAGGCTATGTGGTTCATTTCCAGGGCTCCTGCCTGCATGTTTAGGCCAGTTAACTATAGGAGGTTGTGGTCTGTGGTTGTAATGTTATCTGGCCCAGGGAGCTAATGGCTTTGATCACAGTTTCTTTACATGAGAAGTCACATATCACAGAGAGTCCGAGTCTCACTAATTAAAATGTAAAAAAATTAAAATTTTAAGTACAAAGCAGAGGGCTTTTCATCAGCATTAAAATTACTGAATGTTTGCCTAGCATGTGTGAGGCCTTGGGTTCCATCCTCAGTACCACAAAAAGAACAAAAACAATTGAAGTGATGAAAAACTTTAAATGTTATGCAGATGCAGCAGATTAAATTGTAGTATATTTCTATGCTAGAAACTGAAGATGGCAAAATTAAATCTAGAATGATTATAATGGCAATATTAGGAAGAGACAATCATCTCAGAAGTTAGGATTTATAGTACCAACCCAAAGGGCGCAATTGTTACTATTTGCTAATTGATAGTTACTATTTTGCTGAACAAAATGGCCCTAGATATTCACTGTGCATTCTCAGATATTTTCTTTAGTTGACCTATTTTTCATTCATTGGAATATTTTTCAGTTTTCAGTAGAAATAGTTAACTTCTTAGGATCATAATGTAGTTGCAAGTTATTTTTTAATTTTCATAAGAATGGAGTAGGCACCTTAAATTTGGATGCTGCTCATTCTCCAATTTTTGTGATAGAAGGAAATATATGTCCCTAGACAGTAAATCCCTTTACGCTTTAATTTTACTTAGCACTCCCTGTCCTCTTGGATGGTAATCACGATGAGCTCTTACTTTGAAAACTAAGACTCATGGTCTTATAAAAATTCCAATATCAAATCTACTTTTTTTGGCTTTGAGGAAAGATGATACAATTTAAACATCATATATTAAAAAGAGATCCATTATCAGAATACATACTTTTAACACTTCACTTACTGCATCTAGGTAATACCAACTGCATCAGTAACTCACTGTGTGACCTTGGGCATATCATTAGGATTTTGTAGGTTCTTTTTTTCTATTAAAGAAGGAAAGGGATGGATCATGTTTTTATAAAGTCTTTCTTAGTTCAAATATGTAATTCATCTTTGGGACCACTTTAGAAATCTTCCAACATATGGAGCAGCAGAACTGGGAAGTTCTTTGTTCTCTCTAACATGAACCATCCATGGAAACCAAACTTTCATTCTTCGGAGTTTTTCTTGCAATTTCATAGATATAATCTGTGATAGCCTGTCATGGTTGGAAATAATGTGTGGGTAGAGTTCTTAAAAGTCCCCTTGTCCTGGTCCACTCTTCTCCAGAATTAAAATATAACATATAATTTTATGTATCAAATGAGATTAGAATATATCTTTATCCCCTTTGGTGTTTCCAAAACTTTAAGTAGTTCTACTTAAAGAGGAAGTGAAAGCAACACCAAATGAAGAATAGCAATTCTTCAAAGCAGTCTCCTCTACTTTGTCAACAGATTAATCACAGTGAGGACCTCAGTGGTCACAGGTGGCTGCTGTCCAGGGGAGAAAAAGGCAAAAGAAGGTCTTTAAAGAAGACATGAGATGAACCAGGAGACAGTCTATTTGTTGAATTTAGAGGCACTGCATACCCAAGAAGTATCCAAAAAGGAAAAGACTTTTCTTAGACCATACCAAAAACTAGTGAGGAGAAGGTTGCTCTCAGGTAATGACAATATTTTGCAGAGTGCTCTCTAACCCCTGCTGAGGAATGGTCACTTCCATCTTTACACGTATGTGTTGTTCACTCTTCACAAAGATTTATCTGTATCAGGCTGCCTGTTGAAACGTTGTTCAACCTGAAAGCACTCTTAGAAATGACAGTTTTCTCTCAACAGGCCAACGATGAGATTTTTTTTTCCATTTTATGGTTATTGTTATAACAATGGTTTCTTGCACTATTATATCTCATAACTGAACCAACAAAACATCTCTGAGAGGATCAGTTAGCTTCTGCAAATGTTCAGCAGTCAGCTATTATGGATTTTCTGATTCTCAGGGCTCCTTCTATTAAGTACACTGACAGCCCTCAGGGGTCGTTCCTGTAACTGCTTTCCTAGAAAATGCAGATTGTTAAAGTTGTTTTTGGACGGTCACGTTCCAACAAATCGTGAACTGTAGGCACTTTCGAAAGAAAGATATAACTTCTTTAAATCAATATTACCAGCGGAGAATGAGCTGTGTGTCAGTGTGTTATACAGTAAGAATATCTTAAGCAGTTTTACATCTACATCTGATGATGTCTTCAGGCAGCTTCTTGTCTAGAATTTAGAGAAACTTTGAGGGTATAAGATCTTCAATTGTGATCAGGGATTACATCTTTATAGTGAATTGCAATAAAAACATTACAACTTAACTTTTATTGTCACAAAACCAAAAATAGTAATGTATCCCCCTTGTAACAAAATTAGTAGTCCTATTTTATGACACTGATTATATCTAGGTAATATATACCACTGTGTGCCTTTTTAAAAGGCAGTGTATCATATGGAAATTAACTGTAAATTAGGTATGTTTTTAAAACTACTCTTGTGGTTATGTTTTAATATGTGGTGGCTGAATATGATATATTTGTACTATTGTCATATTTTTATCATGCTGACTATAATTTAGATAGATCAGGTTCTGAAAGATTTGCACCTTAGCTGATTAACAACTGTTATGATCATACATAAAAATATTTCTTTTGTTCGTAAGAAACTTTCAGTCATTGCTTTAAAGTATTAAGAGCATAATGATGACTTAAACATATCATAGATATGTTTAAGGAACTGGAAATTTCAGGAAAATTTTATAAAACTGAATTCATTTGATAAATAATATTACCTATTAAGGTTAAGTGAATAATAAACAATCTACTTTAAAATAGCTCTTTGCTACTCTGTTGAACAAAAATAATTGAAACAAAGTGATAGCATGAGAAGTGATTTTGTCTCAGATGCTGTTGATTTAGCAAATACCACCTAATTCTTATCATTTCTGCTTTTCCTTTTACTTCAATTCATTTAAAGTTTCCTGTTTAAGACTCTGTTTTGTATGCTGATAGATTAAGGTGTGTTATGCTGTATTACAGGATTACCTGCTGTGATTTTCATTTGATTTTATGTGAAAAAAATTTGGAAAATATTACAAATTTGAAAAGTACAAGTCTTAGCCTTATAGCATCTCAGCAAACAAAATCATTTAAAATCTTCCCTGGATCATTTTTTTATATCAGTTTAGTCAATAATTAAGTAGCCCTCACCAGTATTCTTACAAACATTTTTGGTTGACCCCTAATCAGTTCTCTGCTCAGATATAACCAGTTCTTCTTCTTTGTCTTCCCAGAGTGCTAATGTTCCACATTTGTAACTGTCCAGAAGTTGACCAAGATCAGAGGAAGTTACCTCAACTGTATGCCAACACACACTTTTGCAATTCTTTTTGAACTTTAGTGATAGTGTGGAGGTCAGTATCCAGGCCTCTGGAGGATCAGTTTGCTAAGCTTTCCTACAGTGAGGGCAAACACAGCATAGTACAGCTCAAGGGTCTCTGCCTTTTCTGATGGGTCTCCTGTATTAACTCCTCCCTGTGAACTCAGGGGCAGAAGACAGGTAGAAGATGAACCGTATAGAAGTCCAAGGTAGAACACAGACTTGTGAGGTAATATTTAGCCCATTGTGAAGACTTCTAATTGTGACTGTTCCTGTGGCCACATTAATTTTACAGTAAAACAATGTTCTTGTGGTGTGTTATGTATGTTGGCATTTGTAAAGGAATTGGAAACCTGTTTGGAGAGGTTATGCAGCATATGAGGAAATCTCAAGTTCAAGTTTTGGCTACTTCTGATTAACAACCATACCCACAGAAGATAAGAGTCTTTAGAACTCTTCAGGGCCTTGTTGTTTTTATGTGATAACCCAGCTCAGGGAAGGATGAGTTGAGTTGACCTGCTCCCCTGGCCTTTACCTTGAGAATTAGAGGTTATTGAAAAGGAAGCAAGGGTTCAGGGAAGACTGAAGAAAGGGGGCAGCCATCCTGTGGCCACACAGCTGTTCCCATGTTGGGTAGGGTGTACATTCCAGGCAGAGTTGGTAACTACCATAAATATTGGTGAACACATTATCAGACACACTCACTGCCTATCATAGTTCTGCAGACATATTTTCTAGTTTTCCGTGTGTGCTACAAAGGGTATTACAGAGGCATTTCACAGCCTTGTAAAGGAGTTTTTGTTTTCTTAAGTAATGTACACAAAGTTGAAATATCCTGATACAATCTTGTAGACCTTGAAGCAAAATAAAGAAACTTTGGCCCATGGATCTGGCAAATACTTCCTTTAAATGCTGCAGAGAAATTATTCAATGGGATTGTTTTCAAAGTATTTGTGATTCATATGCATGGTAAAATTATAAAGGAATTCATACATTGATTTATGATGTGACTAATTTACCATTAAAATGTAGTAGATCATAATGAATACGAATATTCTTCAAGTATTTCCTAAATGTCAATCAAGAGCCTACCTTTGTTGTAGGTACTATGGATACAAAGGTAGAGTTGGTGCATCTGTTCACAGAGGTTTGTATTCATCCTAGTTGAAGGATTTAAATGGAGTAATATAGGATTCTCAGTTATCTCCCCTTCAAAATGGTCATCTCAGTAGATGTGACCCATCGCACCTTCTGCAACTCCTTTCATCCTACACATTCTAATTAACATAGCATAAATACAGTACTGTTGTGTGGATGAGAAATAATCTTCATGAGGCAAGAAAAGTAATTGAACATCTCTTAATAAAGAATATACTACATCTCATAAGCAGGCCAAAATCCTCTTTTACATTCCTATTGCATTCTTGAACTTCTCCACCTTTAATTATTAGCAATATGCATTTCATCACAGCTTTAAAAGAGCTAACAAAGTCAGTTTTGTGTAATTGTAAAAATACCAAAAGTATGACATGGAAAAAGTCCAGAATTTATAAGATGATTTATGAGACCTTTGTAATTTTGTAAATGTGAAAATGAAATACCAGAGCATTCCAAGGTCAAAGTTAGCTAGTGGTAGAATTTATACAATGAAGACCCCGGTGATCTTATCCCTTGCCCTGGTTGTTTCTTTTGTTTCCCATCAGAGGACACTGTGAGAGAACTTAAAAGAACTTCTCCAATTCAGATACCAGTATTGTGTACCAATAATAAATTATAGAGGACATGCCTTTAGGGAAGAATCTTCCTGTTTTTCCAAAATATTTTGGTGCCCCTGTATGTGTGCCCCAGATTTTTAAATTCATGATCATATAATTCTTTGGAATTGACTAGATCTATTAAGAATGTTTTCATTTACAGTAAAAATTTTTTAAGATATTTTATGATTTCTAACATTAGCACAAAGCCCAATTTCACTTAACAAACCAACTTTAATTTTATCCTAACCAGATTGAAGTTCAGAAATGTGATGAGAGTGATAATCTCAACACTTTTTAAACTGCCTTTGGATGCGCTAAGCCCTGGGGTGTTCCAGGATTCCTCCTTTAATCCTATGAGGTAGATGCCCTCATTGTCCTTTCCATTTTATAGGTGAGAGGCTGGCGGTTTCATCCGAACTTCTTATCCAAGTTGGTAGCATAATTGACACTTCAGTCTCAGAATTTGAATCTTCACTTATGTGTCAGTACAGTCTTCATCAGTACATGATTGCACGACCTCCCCAAGTTTTGAATTCCAAAAGCTCATTTGCTGGTGACTTGTTTGAGTAGTTAGATACCTGCTCCAATGAAAAATGGTACCGAGTCTACTCAATCTATAAAGTAGCCTAGATCATCTAGTTCTGCATATGGCATTTTAAAAAAATTTGTCTTAAGAACCAAAGCATCATGTCATTATTTTTAGCAGAAAGTTCATTCTCTCCCAAGAAATGAAATTGGTAAAACTGGAACTGTAGTTCATCCTGGTCCTCCAATCACAATTCTGAATACCTCGTTCACTTTCCCAGGAGCCTAGATTGCCACACAGTGAAAGGAGCTTTGTAAACTTGTCCTACCCGTGCTGACAGCCAATGGCATGAGCCACTCCTCAGGACGCCTGTCCCATCACTGGACTCATCCATAAGCTAGTGCACCAGTTCCCAGCTTAAGGGCCCACTTGCCTTCTGTAAAAAGCACAGCCTGTCTCTCACACCTCTCCATTATTGGCTTCCCACTTAATTGAGGGCCTGAGAAGCACCCTTAAGGCATGACCCCAACTTACTTGTTCTTTAAATTCTAATTCTAGAACAACCAGCACTTTTAGAATTATTTCTATGAGGAAAAAAACTCATTTTATTCTCACTTAAAAAATTTTTACCTGACACATAATAATTGTACAAATTCATGAAGTTCAGACAAATATTTGGATGCGTGTATACATTGTGTAGTGATGGAATTAGGGTGATTAGTATAGTCCTCACCTTATACACTTTTATTATTCCTTTGTATTTAGAATATTCAAAACCTTCTCTTCCATATATTTTGCAATATACAATAAAATAATAAGTAGGGTCTTTCTACTGTGTTGTAAAGTGACACAACTTCATCTTCCCTGACTGCATTTTGTACCTGTTCTCCAATTCTCTTTGTCCCCTTCCCCCTCCCTTTACACACTTATAAATGTATGTGTTTATTTTCATGGGTTGTAAAGCCAGCGCAGTCTGTTTCTTCCAGTTGCATGGTCTATTTTAACATATTTAATAAATGTCTATATTTTTCTTCCACATTTCTCCTATATGCAGTCTTTTTCTTAAGCCATTTGACTATCAGAAATATTTAGTATGAATCTACATCATGCACAACGATAGAAATGAAAAGATGTGCCCCGTTTGTGTACAATGAATCAAAATGAAGTCTGTAAAAATTAAAAAATAATAATAAAAAAAGAAATATTTGTCCACTTAGTAACAGACAAGGGAGTGAGGTAGAAATGTGGAAAACTTTATAATGCTAAGATTGAGTGTTTTCTGCTTTAAGAAGATATTTTTGACTTCATGTTCATTTTTTTGTGTGCAGGGAAAAAGGGCCAGTGGTAGTTTACCATTGAACACATCTCCATCCCTTTCTATTTTTTATTTTAAGACAGATTCTCACTAACTTGATGAGTGCCTTGCTAAGTTGCTGAGGCTGGCCTCAAATTTGCAATCCTCCTGCCTCAGCCACCCTCTTTGCTGGGATTATAAGCATGTGTCACTGCACTCTGATGGCTTCGTTGTCTTTAAGACTGTGTTTTCTCCCTCAAATCATGTGTGCACATGTGCGCACACACACACACGCACATGCACGCACACACACACACACACATGCACGCACATGATAATCCGCCTTAATCATCCTTTTGTTGACTTATTTATAAAAAGTAAAATGAATTCACAACCAAAGTGAAACATAATGATTAAAGTGAGTGTCTTGTATTTTGAAGGAATGTTTGGAAGTTTGTTTTATAACTGATTTTATATCCTTTCTGTAATCAGAATTCTGTGACTGTAATAAATGCACATTAGAATAAACAGACTTCTCCATGCCCACAGAAGAACCTTCTGGGTGGACGGCATTGATGTATGAGGCTCATAGTACAGTTGGGTTTTCTCAGTTGTCCATTGATGAATACAATTATTTTCTGTGTTTATGGAGGAAGGTCCTACTGTGGAGATAGCATGCTGCACGATGTTCAATAAATATGTGTATATTTGAAGATAACTACAGTGACGCCGCATAACTTAACATGCTATGCAGCATACATGACAATAGGTCTGAAGGGTGGAAAATGGAAACTGCTGAGTTTTTCGGCTGATCACAATCAAATCAGAACACATCAAAACAGCTGGTGTTCTGTGACTCAGAATCAATCAACCGGTTTTGAATCACCTCATCCTCCTTTATTTCTCTTTACAGTTTCTCTCAGAGATTTAAACCAGCATATGTCCTTCCCATTTGGTTAGATCCCTGCTCTGAGCTGCTTTGCTTTTACATTCTAATACTGTGAACTGCCTGCAATATTAAAAATAAAAAAAAAAGAAAAAGGCTAACACTAAAATGATTCCTAAAATGCTGCTGCTGCTACATTTCTGTAAATTAAACCATATGCTCAAGTAAAATGCCCTAGAAGAAACATGAAATTTTAAGGTCGTGTTTTGGAATGAAGATAATTCAGCATCAGCAATATTTACGTGACAAATGTGGCAAGAGTTATAATAATTTTCTAGGTATCCAGTTAATATTTTAATATTCTACAAATAACAGTATCTTGGGAAGTTCAATATTGAGTTAGTAAATGAAAGCTCAAGGTTGTGGTTGGCTTGGTTCTGACCCTAGGTTCTTCTCTTTGTTCCGATAGGTACCTATTACACCATTCCTTGGCAAAGATTTTTCAGCAGTGGTGACCTCTTTCAATCCAACACTCTACAAATTATTATCTCTGGACTCCCAGCTGACACCCTGCCGGAGGCAAGAGCTACTAAGCCAACTGGAACTGTGCCTTTTCTCTTGTCAAGGTTTTTTTCTTACACAGGAAAAAGAAAGAAAAAAAAAAAGATGAAGTTGGGTAAAGTGGAGTTCTGCCATTTCCTGCAGCTCATAGCTCTTTTCCTGTGTTTCTCTGGGATGAGTCAAGCAGAACTCTCAAGGTCAAGATCAAAACCCTACTTCCAATCAGGGCGGTCCCGGACCAAGCGCAGCTGGGTGTGGAATCAGTTTTTTGTGCTGGAAGAATACATGGGTTCGGATCCTCTCTATGTAGGAAAGGTAGGATATTTGCCTTTAAAGTTGTAAATGATTGTTCTCAATGTCTTTGGTTGTATGAATAACTGCTAATTTTTGGTTTGGGGGATGGACAACATGACTCATCACTTCTATGAAAGAGTTCATGAAGTTTTGTTATTCACAACAGTGATGTTTAGTAGGGGTTATCTAGTTCAATGAAGCCATTACTTAGGGATTGATGCTCTGTTCCTAAATACAGATGAGGAGTCTCAGGGGCCTGTTTTACCCTGATGCTAAACTCATTGCCAATATCAGAACAAGAACATCCAGTATTCAATGAAGAGCATTGTGTTCTTTTTTCAAGTGATTTTCCAGCTGCTTCTTTTGGGATACTGTGTAAATATTGCTCATATTTGCATTATGGCTTCTATATAATTCTTGGTATATGCAGTTGAGAAACAGAAAAGTAAAATTATTGAACCTAGTGGCTCCAAATTGTGAGCAACTCAAGGACATTTTCATTAATAATATCACTTTCATGGATCTATTTTGTTTGTTTCTTTTTAATTTTTACATTTCACTAAAAATGAACATGAGCAGAACTGAGTTAGAAGTGATATCAGACAAACAATATGAGCAGTTGTGGTATTTGGGTTTGGGGGTCAACTGTAGACAAACTGAGATTTTTGTTACCACAGCTTCCTTCTGTCTTAATGTTTGGGTAGGAGACTTTTCTTTGAGCACCTACTGAACTGGAAAGCACTTGAAGAGAGCATGACCTTTCTCCTCCCATCCTCAGATCACAGTCCCAGTTTCCAGCCTTTTCAAGTTTGAAATGATTTCTGGGATTTCTCAATTGATGTTTATCACTGATGAAAGGCTTCTAAGTAGGGCATATCAGCAAGAAATCTATACTTCTGTGTTTCTACTCTTCACTTTGTCAGTCTTATGATTCTATTCCTCATAAAAAGAAACAGAGCCAACAGATGAATTTTTCTGTAAATCAATTTTTCAACTTTGAAAGATTGAGGAGAAATCTAAGTTATTTATTTCATGGGTTAGTTTTCATTTGTTTATACCTTAAGAAAGGGTGAAATATTTTTATTGATGGACATCTACATGTTTAAAGGTATTCCTTATTATATATATTGTATTCCTTATTTCATATATGTGTGTATGTGTGTATAAAATTTCCTTGTAGTAACTATGTATTTTATCAATACTGACTGGTACTACATTGTAAGCAGATGATTTAAATAATTAATGGTTTCTAGGCTTGCAGATTAGTATTATTTGGGATCAGCAATATCATTTTCCTATGCTAAGAAAGAATGTGTAAATGCACATATCTTTTTTACATATTCATTCTCCTTTATCAATAGCACCATCATCTGTATTGTATAATTGCTAAATTTCCTTGAACTATCTTTTAACTCCTCTTATTATTAAAAATGAGAGAAGAAGGTATAATGCCATGTGATTGACAAAAAACCTAGCTCTTAATTCCATTCACTTTAATGGAATTTAACCAATTCATCAAGCATTTTTTGATGGACAGATCCGAAATATTTAGCTAATTTATAAAATGTCAGTATCTATTAGTTGAAGCCGTGTTTTGTGACAATGTAAAATTTTCAAAACAGCAAAAGTATGCCTATTAATTTGGTTTGAAGTGGAATTGTCTGGGCTAGGTCAACATTTTAAAATCAGCACAATTATAAAAATTTTAAAGTTTCCTTTTAAACTTTGCACTATCACAAAATAATTCAGAATATTTATATTCAAATAATAACTATAAGTCAGTATAAAATTATAAAAATCTAGGCTTTGGTTTATTTATGTTCCAAATGTTCCTGAAGTTACTGGGCAATTCATTTGTTATTTTTCAAATAGAAATTGTGTGATTCCTTAGTTAGGTAATCAGAGAAGATGACTTAACAGATTTTATCTTATAGAAAATTAAGTTGGTATTTATACTGTGTACTGGGAGTTCAGTAGAGCCATTCACAGTGAAATGTTTAGTATGGAAATGGGTTAAACAAACAAACAAAACCCTCTTCGTTGACTAAAATGCTGAAAAAGGGAAAAAAAAAAACTAATTTGGGATGGAGAGATAACTTGTAGAAAATTAGACGAATATAAGGCCTTACAACAATAGTTTATATTTTCTTATAAAATCGTAACCCAGAACTTGAGTACTATAGATTGTATGTCTGAGACAGTAAAGTAATTCTTTTTAGGTTGGTGGTTCGAATTAGCAGAGGGACAGCTCTGATCACTTGCTTATATAAAATGGATGTTTTCTATTGTTTGGTTAGTTGAAGGAGATGTATTGCTGTGACCAGAAGTGTTTACAGGACAGAGAACGAAGTATTGTAGATAAAGATGTGGAGCAGGTGCCAGGCAGAGCATCATGGAAAATAAAAGAAGGAACCTAAGTGGTACTTTCCACAGATGTGTGTTTAACATAAGCTAATTAGATGGTCACACACTTGGTCATCCAGACAAGGTCTATCTATTTAGGCAATTTGGAGGACATAAGCAGTGTCTCTGATACATCTTACAGGTCAACGTGATGACCTTATGTATATGTATAATGTATATTGAATTGATAAAGTTTTATTGCTGGCTCTACCACTTCCTACTATTTGCATAAGTTGCCTACTATTGTTAAATTTTAATTTCCTCAAGTCTAAAATGGGAATATTCATATCTACTATTCAATTGTTACTCAATAGCTGAAGTAAAATACTTGAAATATGCATCCAACTAATCTAGATATTATATTTTCTAATTTACTAAATGTTAATTATAAATTAACAGTTATGAATAATCCACTACATCATGGGTCAGTTTTTATATGTGTGATCCCTTAAGTGAATAAAGGCATTACCTGAGGTATTAAATAGCATTTATACTTATTCCAACTAATTAGAAGAATGGTCTGTTTTGGGTGTGCTAAGAAATGCAGAAATCAAGTGCTTAATTTTTTTTGTTGTTGTTGTTCGTTTTTTAGATCTTCAAATTTGGAGACCATATTAATGACTTGTGGCAAGCAAGATCAATTAAATGACAGCACAGTAAATAAAGTTTGGTCATTAAGATATTGAGGTCAATGAGACCACAATGTTTTTGATCTTATTATTTTAGCTAATGTACTGGGTTTGCATGACAGGTTATAACCCAAATCCAAAGCCGAGCAGTTTGTTGAATGGGGCCAGGATGCTCTAAGAGAACCAGCCCTGGCAGAGACTTCTGGACTGTGTTAGACTCTGATGTGACTTTCCTTCAGCTTTCCACTCTTTCTTTAGCTATAGCTTGGTGACTGCTGATCTTAAATGTACAGACTTCAAGAAGGAGTTTTTAAACGGTTACCTGGATTGAGTTCTGTTTTAAAGATTAGTAGAGTAACTTTTGCTAAATGCGTTTCTCATTAATTGTCTCGCTTGTTTTCCTGTTTTTACGTGTGGATAATGAAGCCGAGGGCTCCTCTTTTCTGCCATTTGCAGTATAAGAGGTCAACCCACCTCATTGCAGGACTGTGCCCTTATCCACTCCAGTCTTTTCATCACCATGACATTTCTCACTTAACATCCCCTAACCATCTGACAAAACTATCTATCTACAAAACCGCCCAGCCTCTGTTCCAGGTAAGAAGTAGTTTTCATCTTTTTGTTCGGCGTAATGGGCTGCCAGCCCATGGCTGTGCCTGAGGCCATTACTTTCACTGAGATGTGGGCTGTGCGTCTTCTGCAGTCTGCTTTCCTCGCTGTTAACATCATTCTTGCCTCTTTTTTTTTTTGCAATTTTCCTTTCTTCCCTACTCATTCAAGGAGAATTTATATCTATTACCACAGCAGAAATCAAATACATAGAAATGCAACGTTCAGGATTCACTTTCTTTTAAATCGAAGCCGGCCTGAAAATGTTGGTGAGCGTTTTCAATGCATTTCATTACGACTCAGCAGCATCTCTCACCAAGAGTTTCCTAAATCCTGATATCTGAAGTGGTGTTCAGTGTTCCAGAAAAGACATCTTCATCATGAAAATAGGCTGTGTTAAAAAAATTGAATTACAGATTAGATTCCTTAGCTGGCAAATGTTATATTAGATACACAAAAAGAAATTAATAAATCCCAAGTATTAATTACTTAGGGTAAAACAAATTCATCATAGTAAAATCTACATGTTATACAGTCTCATGGGAAAAACAAACAAATAAAATGAAACAGTGTCCTGCAAATATGTATATTGCCTAAAGTCAGATCAGATCTGAAGAGGAGACCGGTTTGTGTGTGTGTATGTGTGTGTAAGGAATGTATAGAAAACCCACATCCATGATATCTTCATAACTTGAGTTAATTTGCCAAGGTCCTTGTTCTTACCTTCTTGTTAACTTGCTGATAGAAGTGTGGAACTCCTGGTGATTTCAAAAGGAATTTGGACATGGATCAGCTCTGTGGGATGCAAATAAGTTCAGCTTTTTAGGCATACTTTCTGACGGTTATTTTTAGCTCTTAGAATAGTCCAGTGTAACTGTATGCATTTTCTCCAGCAAATAACACAATTTTTGTTTGGGTTCCTTTTTTCCATATAGAAGATAGAATGTGTCACATAGTGTTACTAAAATGAAGGAACCCACACTTATTTCAAGTTTAATATTGCTAATTATCTTCAATGTTATCTTAAATTACAAATAAAAATGATAAATCCCAAAGACTTGATCAGGTGGAACCACATAGCTAAGTTGGAGGAAGTGGGGAACTTTGAGTTACATGCCTAATTGTAGTCAAGCCAGATAGTTTAAATTAGGATCTAAATTTCCTGTTTTATCTGTGTTGATAAAGATCACTTAAAAACTATGTTCTTTCACGTCCATGTTAGTATAGATGCTTCAAAAATAATGAATAAATTGCAGTATGTACTAATTGTGTTTGTACATTATATTGATGTAGAGATTTTAGGCATAAAAACAAAATGAACTGTAATGATGACTTAGGTTTTGCCCTAGGAAGTGCACTAGAATTGATTTGACAATTTCTATGTGCAGGGTCCATCAATATAGAGCCTGAGAACCTGCTGTAGTCCCTGTGACTCCCCAAGGTAAATGACAGAATTAGATAACCCCTGAACAATAACCTGGTTTTTTGCCGACTTAAGCACACGTAGACAAGTATTTTACTGAGAAAATTTTGTCCTAATCATTTTTGAGTTATATTATTTATACATCTTAGGTTGATTAGCAGGAAGAAACACTAGTTTGCATAAAAATGCTTAACATTTTTTCAAAAAAATTCTCTTTGGCATGCTGTTAAACCTGCCTTCTGTGTTTTCTTTCTTCTTCTTTCCCTTCTTCCTCTCTTCTTCATATAATTAAGAAATACCTACTGTATGATAGATTCTGCACTAAAGGGGAAAGTTTGAAATAAAGATACCCTTTTATACAATTTGCGATCTGGTTGATAAGCCTAGCAGGCAACCAGAGGACAAAGAAAAGCAGTAACTTTTAAGGCTAAACTACAGTTGTGAGGTGGGTAAAAACAGAGGAATCCACTCATGGGTCCATGAGCAAATGTGTGCTTGAGGGTATGCACCTCTGTTATTCTTCTTTTATCTTTTATATACAGTCTTTGAATCAAAGGAGGGAGGAAGGGAGGAGAAAGAGAGAGAGAGAGAGAGAGAGAGAGAGAGAGAGAAGGAGAGAGAGAGAGAGAGAAGGAGGGAATTATCTTCTTAGAAAGTAGAGCAGAGTCTTCTAAAACTTCTCTCAGGGAAGCTTCATGTTGCAGGGTAGTCAGTTAACAGAAACCCTTAGATTATAGTTGCAGTTCTCTCATTATTTTGAGCAGAGCTCTGGAAGGGTGAGTTTTGATTTTCTCATCTGTCAATCACAGTCAAATAGGCAAAACTCTAAAAAACATTTTGTTTTGAAGTTGATTTCAGACTTAACAAAAAATAAAGTACTATTCCCAAATTCAGCTTCCACAAATATTGACATCATATGTGACAATGGCAATAATTGAAACTGGAAAAATGACATTGGTATAAGGCTATTTACTTCTCAGTAGTTTGTATACAAATTTTCTAGTTGTCCCCGTACTATACCTTTCATGGTGGGAACCCGTCCAATATCATAGCTTTTCATTTGTCCTTTATTCATAGACTTTTCCAAATTACAAGATTTCTTTGGTCTTTCCTTGTAGTTCTTGGTGAGTAATTTGTTAAAACATCTCGCAGTGTAGCTCTGTCTTACGTCTCCTTAATGAATACATTTCACCTATATTCTTGGCAAGAATGCTGCCAAAGTTTTGCTCTTCACTTCTAGCTGCGTGGTTTGGGGAGGTAGTGGACATTGACCGGACTCATCTGTAACAATGTTGACTTGGATCTCTTGGATAAGGTGATGTCTGCCAGTTTTCTCCACTGAAAAAAGCATAATCTAGAGGCTTTGAAATATTGAAAAAGCTATAAAAGTATCCACGCTGTCATTAGAGGTGGGTACAGATATTACCACTGATTTTTCAGAGGTACAAGGGAAGGTTCATAAGTTTCTCTAGTGCAGGGGTAGGATGTGGAATGCTTTCATATAGGCCAAATTTAAATCCGTAATGCTGTTAGAAATGTCCATAGCTTTAGGTATAAATTGATCATGTTTCCCTAAAGCACAACAATGTAGGATGTCTCAAGGAAATTGATTTGGTTTTTGATGTTTTTTTCTGAACTGTACGGTGATATTCTTTATAGTTCAGGATTCCAAGAAAAATTTCTACTGATTTAGAGTTTAAAACAAGAACTTTCACCCAATTGTTTATAACATATAAGAACTGTTCTACATTGTAATGTTGGGTCCCAAATATATAACCACTATAATTATAAATAAAGCATTATTTTGGAAAATAATAGGCATTTAGAATCCTATAAGTTAAAGGATGTAGCACAAGAAAACAAATCTAATGTCTCACATTTAGTGTATTCACAGAGTTGAATCTGAACAGTGAGTACAATTATATTTCATGTTGAAAAGATTTAGTAATGAGTTTCTCCTAATGATTCTTTTTGAGTCTATGATATTTCTGTTTCATTGTCAATACTAAATAGATTTTCAGAAAGCCATATGAATTAGAAAAAAGGTGTTTTTATGTTAAAGATGAAATAATAGATACTTCTTAAATAGTATAAATAGGTAATAGATACATGTGGAAATGAGATGAGTAGGAACAGTCATTAAGCTATTGTGGAGAAGAGCAACTAAGCTTATGTGGATGTTTATATCACATAATTCTTCTCGCCAAATACTAAAACTATCTAACAATTTGAATTAAAAGTAACATGAATTTGTCTTAAAACCAAGCACATTTTGAAGGAAGTGGAAAGAATTTCAGGGTTGTGTTGGTTTCTTCAGTCTGCCACAGCAAAATGGTATAAAGCAGGGTGATTCCTTACTTCCATTTCTGGAGGCTGGAGAGGCCAAGGGCAAGTGCCAGAAGGGTCAGACTCTGGTGGGGTCTCTTTTCCTGGCTTACAGGTAGCCTTCCCCTTGTGTCCTCACATGGCAAGAGAGAGGTCTCTTCCTCTTCTGAAGAGGCTGCCAATGCTATGGGATTAGGGCCCCAGTGTTAGGACCTCATTCAAGCTTAATCACCTCCTGCAGTCCCTGTTTACAGATTCAATGGAGTTAGACCTTCAGCATGTGAATTTTGAGGAGAGTCACCATTTTGTCCAAGTTAGATAAATTTATTTAATTTTATTAAAAAAATAGAGGAATGAAGAGAAAGTCATTTTTAACAACAGTTAATTTTTGTTTGGCCCTCTGTATTTCTGGGTTGGGCATCTGCAGATTTACCCAACCACAAATCAAAGCTATGAACTACATCTGTACTGAATAAATACAGACCTTTTTCATATCATTATTCCCTACTCAATGCATTCTAACAATGTCTTATACAGCATTCAGTTATATTAGGTATTATGAGTAATCCAGAGATGATTTAAAGTATTGGGAGGTTTGTTTACATGCAAAAACTGTGTCATTTTTTTATGAGGCACTTGAGCATACGCTGATTTAGGTGTTCACAAAGGTTCCCAGGATCAAATGCCCTTTGAATACAATTTAACTAAAATACTATTATTTAACGTAGTACAGGGATAACTGCATCTTCCATAGTTCAGTTGTTGTAAATAGATGTTCACACCATATTTCTGAAATATGTGTTGAAAAATGTCTTCACTGGGGGTTTGAATATTTTACTCAAATTTGCTTCACCCAGCTGTAGGTGTCAGGCAAAGAGCCAGGGAATTATCTTCTGCCCACGTGAAGGAAAGAGAGCCAAGCATATGGAGGATTAAAACACGCGAATGCTGCGGCCATTCACGTTGCCAGTTCGTCTGGAATCCTTGTCTTCTGTAAGATAAATGCACAAGGGTAATTTCTCAAGATGGGGCTGTGTTACGGGAATGGTAATCACAGCACCAAAACCAAGATGATGAGAATCCTCGCAGCAAGTCGTGTGTGTAAACAGCGCACAATTATCTGATAAGAATGCTTCCCTTAGAATGTTTACTTATCTCCTTAGTTAAAATGCTGACATGTTTTAAGGTATTTAGCTGAAAACACACAAACAAAATTTGGCCAACACATACATAATGTTCAACAGATGTGAGTTTGAAAGATTTGTGATGATCACTAGTGAAATTAGTCAAACCCTGCTTAAATTAGATTTTTCTGATTTGTGAGTCATTTCAGGGTCCACATTGGAGCCGAATATGTATGGAGAGGGAAAGATTACACATTCTGCACTTGGTTCATTGGAATGAAGAAGAAATAGGATAAAAACTGGCATTTTCTTTCCCACAACATATCTAAGAAACTCCGTTCCGATCTCACATCTACTCTATTACCAACACAGTTTACATAATTTTTTCGACTCAATCAAATCCAAGCTGATTTTAGGTGTTTAACTGCTATATCTTACTTGTTCAGGAAAAGCAGATAGTGGTGAACTCTAGTCATTGGGATTCAAATTATGGAATTCACTTTCTTATACCTAAAAAATTTAAGCCCATAATGATTTATAATTTTTATCAGTCAATTAAAACAATTACTAGAAGAATGAGAATCATCACATTGCTAGAGCAGATAGTGTTAGCTTATTTGTGCAGCTTAAGTTTTCAGTGGAGCCTATAAAGAAATATAAAGCCATGTCTTCAATAAAAAGTAAGAGTCCATTGCAGGCCACATACACAACCTTGGAAAAATAGTTTAAGAAGGTTGGTATTGAAGGTTGGAATACAGTTTCAGCTTGACAATCAAATTAAAAACAAACTTTATTACAGAAGAGAAGTGATCTCGCTGATTGTGATAACTCCTGAAAATAGACTTTTACCTGTGGCAGAAGAGCTGTGTTCAGTGAATGTGGTGGAACAGTTGTGGGGTGTAATGGCCTGAACAAGACTGTTTTTTCCATTGATTAGATCGTTTGTGTGAAACTTGAGTATAATGGATGATGAAAATATTTGCAAGTGAGAATTGTGGGCCAGGGTCAGAGGAGAGAGTGATTTCCATTCTGTTCAGATCCAACGTGCATGTCACTATGGATAGTTATGATTGGAATAAATATTTGAATGACTACTGTCTTGTATGTGTGTGTGTGTGTGTGTGTGTGTGTGTTTCTCAGTGCTGCTTTCTTCACACTCCCTATGACTTTTGATTGAAGCTGAAGTTTGTATTTCCTATAAGCTCTGAGCATATTAATAACATCCAGTATTCTAAGAAGAAAGAGTAACTTTAAGGAGGCAAGCATTTTAACTTCTTCAAAGACTTCAATCTCTGTTCAGTTGCCTTTTCTTATTTTCCAAGCAATGTGTTGTCTTGGAATTTAGAAAAAGATGAACATAGTATATAATTTTGGCCATAAGAAGAACATAAATAACATAATGATTTTATGACGTTATAGAAGTTCCTTTAATACTGAATCTAAATGCTATAGTATTCTCAAGTGGATGATAATATAATCTCATTATTTTATTTTTAATATTGGAGCTTCTTTGGCTTTAAAACTCATTTGCTCTAGTTTCCTGAACTCAGTAATATTTGGCACATTACCTGGGTGGGTGATCAGGCAGCCTCAGGTCCAGGTCTTAATGGGGCAGGAGTTGTCATGGAAACACACGTCTCACAGTTACAGGATCCATGTTGATTCTACCACTTTCAAATGATGTGATTTCAAGTAAATAGCTTTTTCCCCCTATTTTATTCACCTGTAAATTAGGAACAACAACATAAACTCACAATGTTGTTGAACACAAAAGAATGAATGAATGAGTATGAAACCCTAAAATGAAGTATTAAAGGGCAGGAACGTATTTCTAAAAGGCAGTGGGCCTCACCTGGATAATTCTGGTGTTCTCTCAAGAGTCGTGCCTGCATATACTCTGCAGTGGGGACTAAATCCACCTAGAGCTCACAAACCTCTGAGCACTGTGAATGGCCTTGGGAGGGCGTACTGAGCTTTGGGACAACTCGCCTTTTGAGGAACTTGAGTTACATGTATTTGTAAAAATGTTGGAAGGCAGCAATTTTGCACCCCTCCAATTTTAAATGAATTCTTGTAAAGGTTAAGCCATTCATGATCTCAAGTATTTTATATAGGATATGATTTCCAAAACTATCCACATATGCTTGCTTCTTGATGTCCTAAAATATGACAATCAGGATTAAATTTCATCAATTGCAATAATTTATAATAAGTCCAAAAAATAGAAATCTAGTTTTTTATTTCTCTTGATATCTGATATAAATTCCATATTCCTATGAACACTACAAGCCACAATTGCATTAGTTATTATTTTTATTATTGACTAAAATTATTATCATGTCTAAAGAAAAGCAACAACATAGGTAATGAAAAATTAGAGTGTGAGACTAATTATATACAATCATAAGTAACTACTGAATATGCTAAAAGGAAGCTATAGTGAAATTAAATATTAACTCTGAAAGTCAAAATCAATTTCTCCAAAAATTATTTCTCCACACAAATATTAAACATAGAGTCTACTGTTTCTTTTTTCATAACTTTGAAAACTTCCCTTCCTTAGCTACTGTTTGCATTTGATTACTTTCTCTTCAGGTCTTTGAGCCTTCTTCCTCTGCTTTACAATTTAAAGAGCCTTTTTCATAAATGGTCTCCTCTCTCCTCCAGGCAGAGATGACCTATTGCACTGTTGACATAGAGTACAGGCACAGCGCCAGGAAGTACGATTCCCACATCACTGAGTGTGACGTGAGCCTCACATCTCAGGGCTGTCACTCGGGTTTGCTCCGTGTCTCCAGTCATGTCAGATCCATAGGTTCCAGGACAGTCCAGTCTAATTGAAAAATGTGGATTCAGGAGTCAGAGGGGTCTTGATTGAAGGATGACACTACCCTGATAATGCAGAGACACAAACTTTATCTTCCCTATAATTCCTGGGATGGTACTGGCCATGTTTTTTTTTGGTTTTGTTTTGTTTTTCTTTTTCAATCATCTCTATAAAAGCAGAAGGAGATGAAAGGAAAACAGGTAGATGGGGTAAGGGGTGAGGGTGCTCCAAGTCAATGTATTAGCCATCCTCTTCCCTCAAAGAAGAAGATACTAAGAAGACTACAGTTGTTTGGTTGATAAGGAAAGAAGTTACAAAGAAGTGGAGGTTGGCCCTAAAGAAGTAAGCTCTTTAGAAAAGTAAAATGGAAGCTTTGGTTTTCTCATAGGGAATTAGAAATGATGTGGCAATTTTCACGTCACCAGACCATCTTTGGATGGTTTCCTAATTCAGACATAGATAGCAATGAGTTAGTAGATTAGCAGTGCATTACAGAAGAATTTTAGCTTCATTGTTAACTTCTAACTCAGGTTTTTAAATTAGGGAGATCATTGTGAATCTCAGCATGATTATTTACTTTGAAATGGCTCAACTTATCTCAGCTTAATCTCTGTAAAATGGGTTGAACAACAGGTCTTATACAACATAGCTCTTAATAGGACCAAATACAATAATATGGGTAAAGCTCATCGTGATTGATTGATAGGAAGCATTTATTAAGAATTTTTGTTATTGTTAATAATAGTGATCTATATTTTTGCTCTGTCTTCCTTGCTAGTTTCCAGAACTGACCTGATTTAGATGTTTTCTTTTTTAAAGCATATTTTAAAAACAACCTAAAGTCCAAGGAGAAAACAGGATGAACCCAAGCAAGATTCATCACATTGGCACACTTTCTGAGCAGAGACAAGTCCTTTAAATTACCTTTCCTTGTTCTCTCATCTATCACAAAGAGGCAATACACCAGATCTCACTCATCCACAAAGTTAGAGTCAAACCTGAATCAGATAACATCTGCTAAAGTGCTTTGCAATGTATAAGTGTTAAATAGGTTGTTTTTCATGGGAAGAGCAGATAATAGTTATATTTGTAAAATAGTAGGGTAGAAATAGAATTTGCAAAATAAAGTTCTTTTGGTAATTATTGATGAGTAATATATATGTATATATATTACAAGTTATATAGTAACTGATATGTATATATATGTATATGTATATCAGAAACATTTTCAGGGTTTAACTGCCATTTATTAGGTTATATATTCAGAATTATCAGATTTTAAATTACCCAGTACAGTATTCCAAGCCACAAATTTGAAGAAAGGACCACAAACAAACACATACACACATACAAACCAAAAAAAATAAAACAAAGAAACAAACAAAACACACAGAAAGTTTCATTTTCAGATTTTCAGATATTTTTCAAATCTCAAAAGATAATTAAATCTTTAAGAGTTTCCTTGGAGGTACCAGATGCTTTAGGATTCCACTCAATAAAAGTGATGTTTAATGGAACTAGATAAGTGGGATTTCTTTAAGTTTCTCACTTAATTTTCTCTCCTTTTTTCTTTTAAGATTATGCCTTACATCATAACTTCACTTAGTCTGAAGTTTGACTTAAACCTACTGGTATGATTTACCAATCCTGTACATCTTTAAATTCTGACAAATTCATATTTGAGTTCTACAAATGGTGGGTAGCATTTAAATCTCTTCATCTTAAGAGAAGAGATACATACAAAAATAATCAAGTTAACTGATTATATTCATATGGGAACATCAAGAGTTTAGGGTAAATTTTTTTTTTTTTTCATGAAAATACTCATGGTTGCTTGAAGAAAGGAAGCTGGTCCCACCTAAAGTTCAGTAAACTTGTTATATGATCTATAATTGCACTATCCTACAGGGTCGAAGCAGATCTCTTCATCTTTGCAGATAATATTGCCATCAAATTGATACATTCCTGTTTTAGTATCCAAATAGAAGCATCTGGCTGAGTGGAGAAAATGCATATTCCCACATTACAAGATGTTCACTGTCAACTCATGTGATGTCTTTTATCCCCTACTCAGGGACTTCTCTAGAGTGAGAATTCTAGTAAGTGTACAGTCTTCTCCTACCCCGCTAGTATTTAACAAAGTGTAACTGCTGTACAACTTTGTTTTAAACAATACGGTCCTTGCAGCTGTCACTTTGGTTGGCACTGTGACAAAGTCTGCTTAGAGAAGCTGGATTCTGGCCTCACAGTTGTCTCAGCTCTGATCATACCCTACTGAGTGGTGTCATCAACCAATGAGTAATTTTAGTGACTATTTTTCAAGGTGTCAATGAGTGTTGTTTTGTTTCACTTTATGCTGATCTGCAACAAAATGACAAGTGAACCTAAGTGTCTATTCCATAATTTTTATCAAGAACTTGGGCCACAGTAGTTCTTCAAAAGCATATGACCCTGAATTTATACACAATTATATGAGATGATGGACTAACTTACAAAATCAAAACATGAAAAACTGCACAGATGAAACTGACTTTATTTTCTCCTCAGGGATACACACTATTCTTTTTTTTTTTTTTTTTTTTTTTTTAAACCATCCAAACTGGTATGAATCCGAGAATGAGAACCTAAAGTTTTATACCCTAGACCCCTCATTCTTAAGGAAGTTCTCTCTTTCAGGGAGGCACAAGGGCAGGATGACACTGAACACAAAACTGGGATCGAGTTCCTCCTGATATTCTACACCCTTAACTGCCCTGTTTGGCCTAACCCTTGTGGCAGAGGAGCCACGAGAGGATCTTCCTCCCCAGCCCCTGATTCAGATTCCATTGCACTAGCTTCCCTCCTGGCCTGTCTTGACTCCCGTTGATGCCTGTGGTCCACATTCGTACTCTTTGCAAACCAGTGCAGCTGTAAAACACACATGAGCAACTCAGTGGGCAGGAAGGAATGCCAACCGGTCTCTCAGTATTTTAGAAGGAAGATCTCTCTGAACTTTTTTAACTGATAGATAATAATTGTGCCAATTAGGGAGTACAATGTGATATTTCAGTACCTGTGTATGTAGCTCACTGGAGAATGGAACAGTGTAATCAGAGATGGGGAACATAGTGTAGTTGGGTAGGTGGGTAGAGATGGGTTAGAAAACACAATTTCATACAACTTAGAAGGAATCAGCCAGTGGACTGTGGAAGAAAAGGGCGATTACAGTTGATAATGTTGAATCTACTTAATTTTTATTCTGTATCCTGGCTACAAGGTAACCTCAGTTTATCAGAGGACAACACTGCATTCTTAGAAGATCAGACTTGATGGCAATGTTTTGTGCCTTTAACCTGAGGAATTCCATTTCCTCTTGTCATACATACCTCAGAGGCGTTCAGTTCTGTGTCACCTACCATTAGTAGGTGATAAAACAAGACCGAATAGAGAAATATTGATTTCAGTAAGAAATCAGGTGAACACTTAAATTTATATTTTAAATAACACAAAGATAATCTGACCACACAGATAAATTATGTACAAATATATGCAAATGTATATGACTCTTTTATTCTAAGCATTTTATACACTTAAATGTGACTTTTTAGTGCAAACTGGGGGTTATTTTGCCTGAGGAAAGAAATGATACTGTGCTTATAAGTCAACATTTTAGACAATTTTAAAAGATGGTATTATCAGAAAGAAGGAAACAAGCAGAATGTATTCAATTCAAACTCATCTTCAGTTGTCCGTCCTCGCTTCATTTCCTCTTTCATCCATCCTTTTTTTCCTTACTGTTCTTCCACCACACCTGAGAGTTATCTGGTGCTTAATGGAAGAGCTACTACCTTAAACAGGGCAAATGGCTTTGCCATCTTCTTACCCAGGGTGTTGATGTCTACTTTTAGGTAGAAGGGAACAGGGGTAACACTAGTGTTAAAGTTGAACTGAATTTTCTGCTGGGTGAGTGATTGGTTATGTGGCGTTGACTCCTGTTGTATGTGGTATTATTCTATGAAGACCTGAGCACCCTGAAGTGGGTCATATTAAATCTGAGATTCCATGGAAAGTGCAGGGTTAGATTCCTGTGAGCCCCTAGTCCCAAGGTTTCAATCAGTTCATCAACCCCTAGCCTGTTCTGTGCTTATTTCTGCTTAAAAACAGCTGATTTTGTACAGATTGTTCCTTCATCAATATTGAACTCACAAAGCTGGCTTAACACTTTTTTTTCCCTCAAAGGTATATCACATCCTCTTTGTGCAGAAGAACAATAGCATTTGAGGGGTACACCTGGGGGCCATTTAACACAGCAAAACCAAGAACAAAAAGCATATAAAAAGAAAAATGTGTCCCTAACACTTCAAAAAGGATAATTGTTTACAGTGTGAGAGCTGAAACAAGAGCCCTGCTCACCTTACCTGGGAGTGTGGGAAGCAGGTTGCTCCTTTCCTACTGCTCTGCGAATGTTCACAAGTGGCCATGGACAAATGCATTTTATTGAGCCAGTGATTCCTCAAATAGAGAATCCAAGAGTAATGAAGATTAGCTGTATCTGTCTAGCAAACAGAGTAGGCAGGAGTCACTTTTGGACCATCAACACTTTAACAGACAGGTATTGTGAAATCAATCCCTCAAATTAAAAAAATAAACAAATAAAAGCAAACAAAACTCAAAAATGATGAAAATAAATTATTCGTAAGATAATTATGAGGCAAGTATATCAATAGTTGAAAATTCTGCAAACCTCTAAAACATCACTGATAATCCAGCATGCTTCCTGAAAACAGAGTGGCATTTTCAACAAGTTGCATGTACAGTATGATTTAAGAGATGGGGAAGATCACACACTGTTGCACAGTAACCATGTTTCTTATGGAACTTGAGTTAGACTGACAGTGGTCATGTGTCCTAAGCTTAGTTAAGGAATACCAAATATAGTCAGGTACTTGCAGTAACAAATCCCCGAGTGCCACCAATCTTTTCTATGGAAAACTCAGTGATTCAAGACTTTCTTTGGAAATCATGAAGACCTTGATGGGGCCAAAGAAGCACTTTGAGGAGCACTTTGATTGCAGTGTCCACAAGTGCCCGAAGCCATATTTTAACAGCGTAGCTTTGTTGATGGACACCTTGACTAGGACAAGTTAAGGACCAGTCATCATGGTGGAAACTGAGGATGAAGAAGGACTCCAAGGATGCAAAGAAGTTGACATCCCAGTGGGGGACACAGGCGAAATCATATAAAAACCAAGGGGGTAATAAATACTCGTACCTCCTGCAGAGAACAGTACACAAAAAGCCTGGTAAGCTCACTCCAAGTGGTATTTTTACAAAGTCTAGAGGGAGGTGCAGACCTGAAGAGAGTAGACACAGGGAAAAGTGAATTCTGGGCAGGGGAAATGGAGAGTCTTAGGCAGGAGTGGCCCGATGTGTTTGAGGAAATCAAAGGAGCAGTGTGTGACTCTTTTGGAGCGAGGAGTGGACCAGAGTGGGGAGGAAGACAGTCAGCTGAATTTTCTGACCCATTGTATGATTCCCATTAGTGAAGTGCTAGTCAAATATGCTGTAAGTGCAATTAAAATATGCTATAAGAAATGAAGTACTATAAAGTACATTTATATGTATTCTACAGAGATGTTGCCTCATCAATTCCACTCTACAGTATTCTTTTCTGAGTTTCTTGGTAAAAGTCATTAGGAGGTCTTAATTTCAGAAATCGTTATTCTAAACCTTAATGCTTAATCTTGATATCTTCAAAATTCGATTTTTTGTTCTTGTATTTAACCTGAATGCTTAGAATTTAATTTATTGCACAACTTTGACAACATATGTAAAGAAGGTCTATGTAGCATCTTTTAACTTCCTATTATTAAATTCTGTCTCTGAATTTGCTTTTCTAATGTGCCCTTGTTGTGCCTTCCTGTTGTGCTCAGTGGATAAGGGGAAAGTTTGCAACAACTGCAGTTTGATCAGTGGCTTTTGGCTTGATCATCAGTTAAGCAGAGCCTGGTTCATTTGTTGCAAGAGTCCACTTGGAAAGCAATGCATTTAACTATGATTTGGCTGAATTCAGTATGTGGCTTCCAGTGTATTTTTATGAAACTGATTGTTAGAGAACCATGCATACATGAAGGAAGCATATGTAGCATGTCATGTAAAATATGTGATTGAATAATTAACCACTCCAGTAAATAAATATAGTGTTCTACAGAGAAAAATAAAACCTAGATCTTCTCCTTAGAATATACAGATTATATGGTGGAGAAGATTATATTTAATGTAAAAGTATGTCTTTTTAAAAATGGTAGCATGAAATGAATGTGCTGTTGTTGAGGGAAAACCTGTTCATTCAACAGTCACATCTTCTAACTCAGATCATTCATTAGCAAAAGGTATATCAGCAATGAATTCTTAAGCAGCCATATAAGACAGCTTTATCCAATGTAGTGGACAGCCCAAAATTCTTGGAGGGAAAAAACCCAGGTGTCAAAGTCAATGGAAAAAATACCTAATGATGTTTAGGAAACAATATATATCATTTTTCTAGTGGCATTAATTTTATAGTTCATTGTGCACATCATGGTGGAAGTATTTATTAATTGTATTCTGGTTTTGATATTGTTTAAGAAAAATGCATGAAAACTTTGTAAAATACTTTCATTTAGAAGGAGTTCCTTTCTATACAAGAAAATAAAACAAAACTTGCCACAAAATTAAACTTTTCAATGCAGGAAATGAAATTTGTAATCCTAAGTATAGTGACATAATTTTTCAGCGATGTTTTATCCTAATAGACTAAACCTTAAATGTGAAGGGTATTTTAAATACCTGTAGTGTTCACTGCACCTTGGGGTTTCTTTTATATTGGTATGTAGAGTCCTAACCCCCTCCGCCCTGACAGGTTACCTGAGTAAAGGCCATGGTGGCAGTTCAGCTGCACCAAAGCTGTCCATTAGTGTAGGTCTAACATGAATTGGTCATGTGCAGTTTCCAGTGGAACATTTAACACATATTCAGCTACTGCTTCTACTGAATTTTATCATGAAGAATAAGGAAATACTTCAAGCCAAACAGTTTGTTTGACATGTGAAATCAGAAGCATACCTACCACTTAAAATGATAATCAGAGACGGAGATGGGTTTTGTGAGGTCTCAGACTGATGTAAAATATGTGAATTCTATAGCTTTGAATATGTAAAAATTCTTTTGAATATTTTATAAAATCATGATCATACTGCTTAAGCCTACCACCTCCCTCTTAGTTCCTGGGTCTTAGAAATGACCCATTAAAGTTATGAGGCTCTACATCATAAATTGCACTAGCTTCAGAATAAATCTACCTCTGCCTAGCAAGCCATAAATCTACCCTGAAAATGTTTAATTGAATATATTAATATAATGTCCACGATGAGATTGGGTTCTTGTTCAAATGATCTTGTAAAAGGAGAGTTTAAGGGTGATAACTCTCTGGGTCTGATGATTTCTTTGGTTTCATGACCATCAATGAAAACTCATTATTTCTGACAAAAGATTGTCGCATTTTTATGTATTTGAACCAAAACGAATTAAGGGTCGTAATAATTAGCAACATTTACTGACACATGGAGGCTGAAAGTCATGCATGAAGCACTTGGAAAATATAAAAATTGTTCATTTTAAAATTTTTAGTAGAGATTTTATATATGTAGAAAGCACTTTTCCAGTAAAATATTTTATCTAATGCTTTAAATTTATTTAATTGTGCAACATGCGTTTAGATGTTCATGGGTGTAAGAAGGGTTATTAAACTGAGATGGAGGCAGGTTATTTGCTGCTATAAATCGTTGCTTCTTTTGCTTCCACAGCTGCTGCTGGGTGCTGTACGTGTGGTTAGGGCATTAGTTCAATCTAGAAAACAGGAAGAATGAGGTTTGGGGGGAGGGTGGGTAAAAGGTGGGGAGAAGAAGAAGGTAAGAATGAGGGAAATCCTAAATGTCAGATTGCATATGGTGTTCATGATGGTAACTCTAAGCATGCTGGGTAGTGTAGGCAGGTATGTTTGGGGTAACCATTTCTAGTGCAGAGGTCCTGGGGACTAATAAACAAAGCTCCAGTCACTAGGGGCTCAAAGCATTCTGAAGCCACCACTCAAGGACCAGGTAGACCTTTCTGATGCCGCCACTGCCCAGACAATCCAGAGAACAGAATCCTGAATACTCCTTCTCTATGTCCTTAACGGGCAGAAGAGAGTGTGGTGTTTTCAACCCATTTTCACAAGCCCCCAGATTGTTAGCCAGTGAGTGAGAGTTCAAGTTCTCAGTAATTATATGCTCAGGATAGTTCTTCCTTACCCATGTTTGGATTTCACCTGTAGCTAACACAATTTGCCTCCTTGAAAAACAGACATAAGATTAAGGAAGTACAAGAAAGAAGACATTTGTTACTGTCGTGGTGTGAAAGCATGATATTATGACACCATAATTTATAATAACAGAATCATATAGAGCATATGAAATTGATAAACTCCCCAGGACAGTGTGTGACCTGGGAGGAGGAAGGGAGAGAGAATCCAAAACTTTGGTACTTCCAATCAGTTATCTACCAGTGACAGAACCAACCGGGAAGGGAGATAACCATCAATCCAAGACAGTAGCCCCTGGGGGAAGAGAGCCACTTTTCCCAAATAAATTCACTCCCAGTGACAGTGAAACTGCATATCAGTCTTGTCCCTGTGTCAATATAATGACCCCAGGAGGTCAGATGAGCACTGGACTCAGAACCCTGAACCCTCCATCCCTGCCCTGTAAAAACACTGTCTAATTAGAGCAGTTAGACTGATGTATTCAGTAAAAACTGTGCCCTGTAATAACAAGCTGCAGATGTTTGCAACATTTTGCCCAAGTTCTGTTAAAGACTTCAAGGACTAATACACCCCATTATGTGACCTATAAAAATCCATATCTCCCCTGTAATTGGAGCCATTTTCTACCCAGAAATTGAGGCCTCTGATGCCTGACTCTGCAGCTGAATGAAAGGCATAGCTGATCCATGAATTCTCCTCCTGTTCAAGTTATTTGTACTTTCATTTTGGTGTCAAAACCATTTAGCTTATTTTTACTTATATAATAAATATTTTTCAAAACATTACTCATTGACCAAATACTTATAAATACCATGTGCAAAAAGATGTTGTTATTTTTCCAAAACAAGGAGAAAAAATGGATAATCTCCATATTGCCTGACAGTGAATTTTATAAAAGCACAGTGTGAGATTAAGGAAGGAGCACCCAGGGTCTGGCGACCACAGGCGAGACCGTAAAGAGGAGGTAGTATTTCATTGAGCCTTGAAGGTTGAAAAAGTGGCCACTCAATACATGGGACACGAGGAAGGGATATTCATGTCCCAAGGGAGTAGCTCACGTTAAGCCAGGGAGACATAGAAGTATAATTTGTTTAGAGGTATGTAAAGATTCAGGTGACAAAGAATTTACAAAAGCAGAAACAGCCATGGTTGGTGGTGAAGATGTAATATTCAAGCCTTTCCATGAAGCAGCCATGAGGCAAGGCCTGCCCAGTCATGAGTGTTCAGTATGCGTGCCAAGGTATGTTCTGTTGACTTTCGCTTGCCTGTTGAGAAACTGTTACATTGAGGGGACGTGAGTAGAGGCCGGAAACCAATTCTGCAGGGAAAAGACCCTGGAGATTGGAATGTGGTAATGGATGAGGATGAAAAGATGAGATGAATTTAAATAATTTGAAAAGTGGAGTAGTGAGATGTTTAACAGCTAAATGTGGATTCAAGTATGTTGGGAGAGATCGTGGAGGGGGAAGGAGGTTGTCTCTTATTCTTTGTTGTGACTACAGGGTCATCCAAGGTACCCTCCACACAGTAGATGAGAAAGCCAATGTTTGTGGCTCCAGGCAGGAGACATCATTTGATTTGCAATTTGGCCTTGTCGAATTTGAAGTTTCCTGAGGGATATTCACAAAGAAATGGAAGGTAGGTGGGAAAACAAGTCATTGAACCTGGTTGGTGGTGAACATGTGATATTTAGTGCCTCTCCATGAAGAACTGGCTTCTTAGGCTTGGGAGTGAAGAATAAGAGCAAGGTCTCTGCCATACACTGATTTGTATGTTTTCTCCATCTTCTTCAGTCTCTTTTTCTGTCCACTCAAGCAGTCACAGATGCTGTTTTAGAATCTTGCATTAAATAGTCCTAGGAGTCTGTAGGAAAATTGTTGCTGTGGGCTGTTTCTGAACGGGCATCGATGAGTTGAAAGGCACAAATGAGGTGTGGAGTGTGGACTGTCAGTCCTTGTACATGTAATAGTACATTATTTAGACATACGGACATAAGAAAATCTATTTGACTAAAGGACTTTCAAAAACTTCAAACATGTTTAATTTAATTAATGGTCTCATTTTAGGAAGGATCTAATTTGAATATTAAGAATGACTCTGCTACTACGTATTTGAAACATGAAACAGTTAAGTGCGTATGTGTGGGTTTTTCTATATGTGTCTGTATATATAGGTATATCCGTATTTGTGTGTGTGTGGTATATATATGTTCAATGTTACACATATAAACCACCATATCTTTGCATATGTACAAATTAGTAAAATAGTTTGATCTAGAAACATGTCTTTTTATATGATGTTCTTCATTTAATAGAACCAACATTATGAAAACCACCTTTTATTGACTTTTACGTGTTTTGTCAGCCATGTTCTCTTGCAGCTTCTCATGCCTCTCTTACTCTTAGAGGTTGAGGGGACTGTTATCATCACTAGTTTGCCTCTACATATGAAAAAGTAAGCTGAGAGACAGCTATGCCTCGATAACTAGCAGGGGTGCCATGCCTTGGCCCCGAGCACCCCTGTTCCAGACCACATTCTCCACCCACTGGGCCACCCTCTGTTTAGTTTGGTGACAAACATCCTGTGCCTCTCACTACTTGAATCACCCAGTAACACTGCAGCCCAGCAGGGGTATGTCAATAATTGCTTTCCGTTTGTCACAGACATCAAAAATGTCTTAAGAATTCTTAAGAGCTATATTACATGACAGGATCTATCTGGTAGTTTAATGTTTGTTCTGGGACTCTGCTCAATAGATAACATCTCTAGTTTTATAATGCATTCATAAATGACAGAATGTTTGGAGAATCAACACAGATAGTTCAGATCCCTTCCACTCTCATGGTTATTTTCTCCAATCCTCCTAAATCCTTCATCTCTTTCTCTTTGGGTTTTGTTTTAAATTGTTACTCTGCCTTTTAATTAAATGACATTTGACTGAATAGTTTATCCTTCCTAGTATGCTAATTTGTTTATACTCCATTTAGATATTAAACTTTGAAAACTGTTCCCCCTGCATCACAACTCACCCCCTGGATTTCCATAAGAAAATCCACTCACATCAAGCATTTTGTAATGCTTTACAAATTATTATTTAATATAAGGAAGGAGGCCTGGAGTGCAATACATCCTTTCCCTTACCAAAACCTCATTTTGTCCTTGGCTACCCCACCTCTGATACCCTACCTTGAAGACATACAACTTGTTTTTCCTTTACCCTTCCTCCACGGAGCACTCAGTTCCTGCTCTCTCTCTCTCTCTCTCTCTCTCTCTCTCTCTCTCTCTCTCTCTCTCTCTCTCTCTCTTTTCCCTTTATTTGTGCTGAAGAATTTAGCAATCATCTTCTATGAGCTGAGCATTCGTGTGACACGTGTGGGTGTCTCACTCTCCCTTGCACAAAGTTCATGATTCTTCTACAGAAATAGACTTATAAGGAATATAAAGGAATACACTTACTTACATTTCATTACAAACAGAAATATTTCTTGCTGCACTAAAAGCCTGTAAACTACAGTTTTGCAGCTCAGGCTGTAATTAGGTAAGGTTTTTTTTGTTAATAGTGGTAATGATAAATGGCTTACGACATCTCATCACATTATACTTATCACCAAAGTAGCTATGCCTCCATATGATTGCAACAGAGATATGATTTTGTAAAGAAAATAAGAATAACACAATCTGAAACGATGTTCTGAAGAAAACACATGCAATCACAGTGCTAAACAAAATGTTAGCATTTACTGAAACAGTTGTCTTGTTTCTTTGAGCAACATGTTGCATTTCTTGCTCCATTCATTCCTTACACTTTTTATTTCCTTTCTTCTTGATTTTTATTTTATATAAATACAAAGCATGAGTAATCATGGTAAAGAATCTGATAGGTGTGATTGTAGGGAAGCCCTGGGCCTTATTGTGGTCACTTCACAAAGCCTGTTGAATTCTTGGGACAAATGAGGGACTATGGGAGAACTAGGGTAGAAATAGGAGATAAGAACCAAAAAGTAGCATGTTTTACCAATTAAGCATTGCATCTTTTATCACATTTTACCCTAAGCAAGCAAGATAGCTGTTGGAATAAATGATATCATCAAATTATACTACACAGGGCTGTGTTCTTTCTTTCACTGTAGTACATAATAATATGGTGCACATCACAGCCAATGAGCTCATCCCATTGAGTGCATTAAATACCAAGTCACTGTCCAATATAAAAGATAGCAGAAAGTCGTCCATAATTTAGAGCTGGAAAGGGATAAAATTTTTGTGGTTGTGCAAGAAGTGAATGAAAATCTTGTAATACTGTGTGTTAGAGATATTACATGTTAAAGAACTTCAAGTTTCTTGTGAGGTACACATCGCTATGCCGCTGATCTAAGTCAGAAATAAAGAAACTTTGATTCAGGACAGTGATAGGTGAAGTGGAGACAAAGAGGCATGGAGTTGGTGGACTGTGGAACGCTGAGAATTGGCTACTGATTGGAGCAGAAGTCAAAGAAACAAAACCCTGAAAATTCAGTGACTCTCAATTCATATTTTGCCTTATTAATTGTTAGGTATTTTCATATGGAAGAGCAAGAACGCAGGATCTTCCAGGACATCTCTTAGAAGTTATGGTGGGACAGGAAATGGGAGCACCTGGGTTAATACGGTAAAGAATACAGACATATTGACAAGACCTAGATTCAGGTCTGGGAAGTTATTAAGTGACCTTGGGCAAATGCACAAATCCTCATCAATCATAATTTTCCCATGTACAATATAAAGACTGTAATGGCTACCTCAGAAGTTGATTAGAAGAATAAAAGGCCTCTTCATCACAGTGTCTGACATGTAATTATAATCCATAATTATTAGGTGTTACTATTAACTAGTCACATAAAAGCGATATGAATGTTAGATAAACATTGTCAATATACAGAAAAGAATATCCGGTTACAGAAAGGAATAGAAGAACTCCATTATGTTTTATCAGTAGGGATGATATTTCAATTCAGACTTGATCAAGTAGGCAGGGAAATTTTCTGTTATGATTTTATTGTTGTTAAAATGGTCCCATTTCATAGAGTATTGTGTCCAGGATTAGACAGCTATAAAGATTACTAAATCATATACGTGGCATATAATAACACATACCCAATAAGCAGTAGTTTTCTTTTAATCATAAGCTATGTAAAAGAAGGGTGAATCAGTTGACACCTTTTTGTCGACAACAAATGTTTTTAGTTCATGGAAATAAAATTTATAATAGGAGTAGAAGCACCTGTCCCATCTCATTCATCCAGGAAAGTTTTAATACCCCCCCATAGCAGGACTCTATCAGGAAGTCATTATCAAAGCTGCACTACTGCAAAGTCTGGGGTAGTTCAAGTTGAAGTAGAATAATATATCCAAACCAGGTATCCATGATGTGATAGGATGAAGTACAGAGACAATGTATGTTACCTCAGAGACAGAAAAAGAATATGGGTTTTCTTAGTGTGTACTTTTGTAAGTGGGGCTAATTATATTTGTGTGTAAGATATGAACTAAATTATAAATAAGTACCTTTCATATTACGGCCTTTTCAGTAGGTGTACTTGTCCTGACTCTTGTGTGTTTAGGTAACATATTATATTGACATGCCCTTTAAAGATATTTTGTTCTTGACCTAGATTTTTAAATCAAAAGCTAATTTCTTCTGTTGAATTATGTTAACCAAATTGCAAACACAGATCCTCATTTCCAAGGGCCCAAAAATAAATGCCTTTCTTTCCCAAGTCATTACGAAGCCAACATTTTGAGATCAAGAAAGGAATCTTATAAAATGCATCGTTGGGATTTCCTGAGGATAGAATATTCTAAACACATTTAAGACACTTATGATTTTCCCAAGCTGTCATGACTATTCAAATCCTGTATTATAATTTTAGAAATTATTTTAATAAAACTGAATTAATATCACAAACTAGAACTTAGCACCCCACCCATGGACCTGTGTCCTGTGCAGTACCAGGAATCCACAGTAGGTGTGAGGAGCTGAGCATGTATTTATGGACTGGGTGGATGATTGCAGTTCACCTGTGTTTATAGGTGACAGCCTTGGGCTGTCCATCACTGGAGAGGGTGGGACACTAGACCCCAGTCACTTGGCTATTGTGCAACATCATATTACATAATACAGACATAATGCTTTCAAGATTATTCTGTCTCCTAAGTGACTGGGATCATGTTGGTTTTACTCACTCGAATCCCAGTATTGTGGATTAATGGAAAGGAGAACTGAGCTCTAATGTTTGATACTCATTTGGAAAGAAGGGTTGTGGGCTTTACAATGAAATAAATGTGGCTGTTAAGAAAATAATCAATTACATTTTCAGAATCTGACAGAACTTCACCAGTTGATAAGGCTAATCCAATTTTGCAAAACTCAGTCTTAATCAACAACGATGTTATTCATTCTCTCTCAACTTGTTCCTCTGTACTATGATGCAGCACTTCTCTAGTGGGTACTCGTGGAATTCTCCTGTTACTGTCCAAAAACCTGTATACAAAGGCAGAAAAACCATAGCCAGCTTATCCCAGGAAACCCAATTATATCTTTCCAGAATCTGTGATAACAATTTTTTGATGATATTCCACACTTACGTTGACCTAATTGTCGACTTCGTTCTATGGTGGTTGTTACCTGTCCACTCTAACCCATTCTCTTTTCTCCCTGTTGCTTTAATACATTTATTACATTGGTTTATGGAAAATTATGTCCTTAGGGAATTGAAAACCACTATCATAATTGTTAATGTGCAAAAAGGCAGGAAATTGAGATCAGTTGGTTGCAGAAATTGGGGGCTAAAAGGGCTCAGGAGAGACTGTTGACATTTATTCCTATATTATATTTTGCTTAGAGGAAAAACATCTCTCAGGTCTTCCTAGGTCCCCTAAGCTGGAGTATAGTCTTACTACCCCTGCCATCTTTTAGATGAGACAATTAAGTATCCTACTGAGAGTCCCTGGCATGTGAACCAGGTTTACTTTTCATTTAGGAAGATTTGATGTTCAATGAAATTATGCCAGAGATTTTCCTGAATTATGCTTTTAAACATTCGTACCTTCTCAGCAGATTGTTGCCAGAAATTTGAAGACATGCTCATTTTCTCTCTTTTTGTATCTATTTAATAAACCTACTGCTCTGTCTTTCAAAATGATCTTACCAGTACAGTGGAGGAACATCTCCTTGGGCATCCTGTATTTTATTTTCTTTTAGGCCAGAAGTTCTTATCTTGAGTATGTAATAGTTTGACCCAGGAAACTTATATTTAAAGTATTCAAAGTAGATTATTCTGCGGTGGAATCTGAGCATCATACAACTTGAATGAACATAAGATGCTCAGCCTAGGGGTGCAGACCTGAGGGGCAAGTCTTGCAGGTGGATCCCTGGGTTCACTGTGCTAAGGCAATTTTGCTTGTTTCTCTTTCTGAATGAAAAACACCACAGAGAAACATCCCCACTCTTGAGATGGGTTCTTTTACAGAGTGAAGTTTCTATACAATAAA
Organism: Sciurus vulgaris; assembly: GCF_902686455.1. Lineage (NCBI taxonomy): Eukaryota > Metazoa > Chordata > Mammalia > Rodentia > Sciuridae > Sciurus > Sciurus vulgaris. Next base: position 88,488,873 of record NC_136474.1, read on the forward strand.
ACATTTGGGAGCACGTGTAACATTGCAGTACATCAGGTGTCTGTCTACTGAAAAGCATATCAGCACTCTGCCTGGGGTAGTGACTCTTATGAGTTTTGCCACCCTGCGGTGCCTATTAAGCCCCTGCTGCTCTGATCCACACACCTCTAGCCAAATTATATAAATGTTGCCTTAGGTCACCATTTTCTGAGAAAGGGCTTGGTATGCATGAGCACAGGTGTGCACAGAGAAGCTCTGCACTCATCGGTCACTGTGTGCATGTTGCTGGTCAGGTTCCACAGGAAACTGACTCTGAGGCAGGGATTTGCCTCTCAGGATTTATTGCAGTGCATTCGGGAAAAAAGTACTTGAGAGGGAGAAGGCGGGGAGGTAGGAGCATGTGGTTGAGGGAGCTGATCAGGCAGTGGAAGATGTTGCTGATCTTCTGGGGAGCTATGGAGTTGAGAAAGTTCTTCAGACCCTTTGTTCACATGCTGTCATCAATTAGGTCAGATTGGACCAGTTTTACCTTTATGGTAGAAATGAAAGATACTTCAGAGAATTCTCTCTCTCTCTTTAGATAATATAAGTGTTAAAGTTTTCTTCCTGAAATGCAGACTCCAAAATTATGTTTCCATTGAATTAACTATTAGCATTTCTATTTTCTAATGCACACAGAAATGCAATGTAAAAGACAGGAAATACATTGCAAGCACATTGTTCCATTGCCCTCTGCCATATGTGAATGCCTGTCTTCTCCACAGTGCCAGGTAGGAGACCTTTATGCAGGTGCCCTCTGCAGACTGCCCTCTGTCTCCTGTGGCAAGTGTCTTCTAGACTTTTCTGATACTAGGACAGGGAAAGAATGTTAGAAGATTATTGTCTAGAAGCCTTCAAATTAATTTTCAGATAGGGTTTTATACAGTGACCCAATGCTGCTCACTGATCTTTGAGAAAGGGTCAAATATGTTGTTGTTGACAGATTTTTATTTTTGCATGCTTACATTTCTTTTCTTTTTTTTTTGAGAACAGGGAAGACACTTCATCGTGACCTCCTAATAATATAAAGTGCAATGAAAATGAATTGTTAAAATAAAAAAACTAATTGCTGTGATTGTCATTATTAGTTTGGGGCAGACCTTGAGTTCTTGGAAATCACCATAGATGTTGCTAAGCTGCTCCCTTCAGCCTCTGCACACCTGGACTTGGGCAAACGATGCTGTCCTCACACAGCACCTTCAGTGGTGATGGTTTTCTGCTCCACCTGCCCCATTTTCAAAGACAAAATTGATAGTTATTCTCCAGCAGAGCGGAGGGGGCTTAGTTTTACCAGGGACTTGCTTTGGGTGCATTTCTTCAAGTTTATCACTAAGGTCAGGTGCTGCCCCTGAGTTCTGAAGTAGAAAGGTGGAGTTTTCCAATCATGTGGCCTGACTGGGAGGCCCAGGCTCCATTTTGTCCCTTGGGATTTGACTCCAGGCAGACTTTCGAGGCCCGTGGAGAAGCTAGATATGGCCTGCACGCAGCTGCCAGAGATCGGGTGAGATCAGTGCTATGGAGTTTCCTTCAGGGAGGTGGATGCTTTTCTGAGTTTCTCTCTCTTGGTCCCTGATGAAGAAGCTGTAACTCTGAATGTGCCGCCCTGAGCAAGCTTGCCAGAGGCACAGATGTACAACCTTTTCAGACAAAAGCAAGATCGTTTTCTACAAGGAATCCAGATAAATCTATTGTACCACTATGTGTAAGCTTATAAATATGGATAGAAAGTTTCATTTCACAAAAGTACTTCCAAAGGCATTATTTCATTTATCCTCACTTCAGCATTCAAGCTCAAGTGTACATTTACAGATATGGATCTATAACAGGCGGATAAATTGGGATTTGAGAATGATCAAGGCAGCAGAGTGAGGAACAGAGGGGAGCGTCAAGTTATGCCTGCTGCCCCTTTGTAGTGACCTTGAACTTGTACCATTCTGCTAGGTGAATGATGGCTACCCCAGTTTGAACATAGCTGAATTACTGTGAACATTTGGGAGAATGAGAACAATTTCCACAGTTGTTCTTTTTAATTATCTTTGGTTAAAAATGGAGGGTGGGGAAAAGAGATTTTCTTGGCAATTTTGAATTACCTATGCATTTCCTCAATCATCCTGTTTTCTTTATTACACTCTATAATAATTAATGTCTAAACTTCTGAAACCATACATCTTCATCAAAGATGCTTCACAAGTAAATGGTATTCCATGATCCTGGACCACAACAATGAGTATAAATTAGGAACACTTCATCCGGAAACAAATGCCTCATACACTTGTTTTCATCTGCATTATTTCTTCAGCAGCTTGATAATTACAAGGTATCCAGTGGCATGTGAAAAATATTTATTAAAGGCATAGTGGTATGTAATGTGTGTATTTAAGCAGTTTTATTTCTGCCAAGTACTCTATAAATCCACCTTCTTTGTTTATGATGATAAACCTGGAAAAGTTTGATAAAATTAAGTTGAATGGATTCTAACAATGTGGAATACACTTTTAAACTTTAAGAATAAGTAACCTATAATTGGCGAATCAATGGCAGAACTTTGAATTTAGATGCCTTGACTGAAATGTTTAATATAAATCTTTCTCAGACCAATCAAATTATTGCTCAGTGGACTAATTTTTGTTCGGCTATTATTACTCAATTTTTGTCCACTAATTCACCAGAGTACAGATTTTATTTATATAACATGTATTTTTCTTATTCCAGTGCTCATTATAAATACAAAATGAATGCAAAACTAATTATTGCCATGCTTGTCATCCACAGGTCACTACTACAATCTAAGTTAGTCTTACTAGTGTCAAAATTTTTACAAGTATGATCCTTTTCCAATACCTTCATCTTAACACCAGGCTTGCTCTTTGTGACATGAAAATTTAGTATGTTTTTCAAAGGCAAAAATATTTTAAAAACACGATTTTGATATTACAGTAATTTATTTTTATGAATCATGTTCTGCCCTTTTATCTGAAGTAGTAGTCAAAATTGCTCAGTGATGTTCAAGGTTACATTACTTACCCCCTTTTTTTTTTTTTTTTTTGCAGAGAAGGAGGCTAAGAGTAAAGACTCAAATAAATGGCAGAAACATTAGTGCACTCATGTAACCACAGTTTCTCAGGAGCCTAAAGCAGGAGTATGGCAAATTGAGGCTAGCCTTTGCAGGTTTGAGGCCTACCTGGACAATTTAGCTAGATCCCGTCTTAATGTATTGAATTGATATTTTACCTCAGTCTGATAAACTGAGGAATATTTCCCATTTTCAGATATTTCTTTAAGCAAATGGACTAAGTGTGAGGCCAGGTCATTTATATCAGCCTATATTTGATTAAAGAGATGTCAGAAAATAATGAGAACAGCAGGGCAGCACTTGGTTTTACAATCTGAAATTATAAAATAAATGTTAGGTAAACAAGTGGTGAAGGTTGTGGAGAGTCTGGCATCCAAAGACATGCCCAGGTCTTTTAATGTCTTTGTGTGTGTGCGTGTGCATGTGTGTGTGTACTATATATATGTGTGTGTGTGCATGTGTGTGTGTACTATATATATGTGTGTGTGTGTGTGTGTGTGTGTGTGCATGTGTACTATATATATATATGTACATATATATAAGTATATAATATATAAGAGCTGAACAAACGGAAGAATGAGAAAGCAAGTCTTTCTCTATGAGGGTCCATCTCCTGGGGAATGCAAACTTGTAAATGTGAAAGTAAAACGCAGCATGCAAGTGTGAGTGTGAGCTTGTGAGCATACAACGCTGGGTATCTGAGCTCCACGGAGGCCATTTAGAAGATTAAAGGGAGTAATTCAGAGATACAGGATGTTTTGATTTTATTTATTTGTTTTTTTTTTTTTTTGGTTTGTTTTACCTAGTGTTATTAAAACACCGAATGTTGGAAATTGAAATAACAATTACCATTTTACAAAGTGGATTATAGACTTACCAAATTTAATATCAGCAAACTGTTTATAGAGAAGGTGGAATATGATGATAAAGAGGATAATTCTTAAGGAGTTTATAAATTATGGAAGGAATTTGCTATGAAAACAACTAAAGAAAGACTTGCAATATGAAGCATAATTAAATGAATTCTGTCATAGAAATTCAAACAAGATGCTATAAAAAGATGGGATTGTAAAACTTCAGTGAGAAGGAACTTGCATTTGGCTGAATTGGATATCAGCTGGTGGGCCAGACAAGGAGGGACGTGTTGAAAAGGATGTGCATGGTTGATGTGCCCAGGCCTGGGGACTGGTCCAACAGGCTCGGGGCAGAGAATGCACTGTGAGGTGTGGTGGAGAAGCCGGGCTAGCGAGGTGGTGTCCAGCAGATTGGGTCCGAAGCTTAGAACTTTGGGTTAAACCCATCGACCATGGGGAGCAGTTAAGCATATTTAATGAGTGTGCTCAAATTACAAAAGAATGAAGATCAAGAGGCAGTTAGATAAATAGTCCGTTCACTTTGTAATCACCCCCAAAGAACTGGTTTCTCAGCAAAGATTAGCTTCCCACAAGTTCTAAAATGTTTCTAAACACAGCAACAGATGCTACCCGAACAAGAAGCCACAGTTGGCAGGATCACCGGGCAGCCCCTGAGTCAGCCCATGTTCTGGTCCACCACTGAAGTCCTCCCAAGCCAGCCACAGGAGCAACTGTGAGGTGTGGTCAGACCTCATTATCATGTTTTTGTTACTCATCAGTGAAGATACTGTTGATATTCAAAAACGTATATTTGATGAGGGGCATGATGCAATATTGTTATATTTACGGAAAATATTTTCTTACAAGTATTATGACAGCCTAGACAATGTGAGTTATTACAAGTAGAGGATCATTGATAACTTCTCTACTAGACCAAGTGCAAGGTTTTAAGGTGTTAAACTAGGACCTTACCTCAGATAGAAGAATAAGGGACCAGATATTGTGGAGAAAATGGGGAGGAGTTCTGTGTCAAGTGAAAGGTGATATAACCACTGTGGATTATTAAGAAAGACATTCGAAGACACCTATAAAAGTTCCTCTGTATTCCTCCCTGTATAGACTGTGAGAGTCCAACCCAGTCTGATATTGCTGCCTGTCACTATTCGCAGTGCTAACAAGGACCTGTTGGATCCAGACCCCAGTTCTGTCTCCCCCTCTGCTTCTCTTTGGCCTGATCATGAGATCGACTCAACTGAGGGGTTCTGTGGTCCTCAATTGTTGCTTCATTAGGGGAAAAAAAAAGTTATTATATTCTAAATATTTACTTTGGAGTCACAAAAATACTTTTAAAAGAATTTAAGAAAGGTGGGTTTATCTGATGATGAATGAATTGAGGTTTTTTTGGTTTGTTTGTTTTATTGGTTATTTTGTAGATTAAGTCAAGATGACATTTACAAGACTGCTCTGCAATTGAAAAAGACATAATATTGTGGGTCTTAGTCTGCCTCAAATAGAGTTTAAATGTTTGTTTTGTGTTGTGCTTTTCATTTGTTTACTTGTTCATTTACATATAGTTTTTTTTGTTTTTCCTGGCCATATGTTTTTACCATGTGCAGTAATACTTTTCAGTTTTGTTTGTAATAGCTGGTACTGACAAAGGTATGTTGTTTGCGTGTGTGCGCACACACCTGCGCACCTGTGGAGACACCTGAGTCAACTTTAGATTCTCTTCGCTGTTTCTAAGTTGCAGCAGCACTTTCCTTCTTTGCTGAACATTCCTCAGCAGGGGGAAGAACAGCTTTTCACTAACGGCATGAATTTTATTCCACATATTAAGAGTAGTCTGATGCTTACTTCCCACAAATTCACTGGCTGAGCACATCAGGTAACGATGTATCCATTTTAACATTCCAAAGTTGGTCATCACTTGTAACCATAGATCCTTGTGCTCATCTTGCAAGGACTCAGAGTTTAGATTCCAAGCAATTTTCTGCTTGTGAATTTTGGCAGTGAGTACTAGCCTAGTGATTGACCCAGCTGGGAAAAAAAAATGTCAGTGATGGGGAGGAGGTAGAGTTCAGAGCACCTAGAAGAGTGTGTGTGTGTGCGTGTGTGTGTGTGTGTGTGTGTGTGTGTGTGTGTCTGTGTGTGTGTCTGTGTATGTGTTAGAGCAGGGTAAGTAACAGAAAAGGAACGTGAGCCTTGAATGACTGGAGCAACGAGCAGCGTGAAGCTTCTACCTTTAAAGTCTTCTACTGTCGATAAAGGAAATCAACCAATACCCATCATCAAAAAATGTCACATGAGAATCCAGAGTGACGATCACAGACAGGACTAAGGTGTGCTTTATATTGAAAAGAGATTTTTTTGTCTCCCATATCTGGAAAACCACAAGGGTGGTATATTACCATGTTACAAAGATAGCAATCAGTTGGTGGAAATTATTTAATGAATCCCAAGGACTGGTTCTGTAATTGAGATTCCCGAATGTGACACAGGTATAGAAAAACTTGGTGAGAAATTCCACGTACTACTGATATTTCTATCGTCATCTGGATGTTTCCCTGAGATTATCAGTAGCCACTGAAGGGTCACCGGTGTTGCAGGGCACAGATGAGGGCAGGCTTGGAGAAATGGTGTTGGGGCCTGAGCTGTGGGACATGTTCATATCAACTTAAGAATCATTTATTTTTGTCTACCTTCTGCACTTGCCTGAGGACTCAGTCATGTTGCTTTGTGTTGTTGAAACCAGTTGACTTTACTATTGCTACGCAGTGGCAAGAAACGACTCCTCTGGCAAGTCAGAAAGTGTGTTGATAGAAACCATTCCAAAGTGTTGAGCTTCTGTACGGTGGAGAGTGACCAGGTGGGAGCTGGCTGCAGGCCCCTGGCTCAAGGTCCTCCTTGCGTCGTTCTTGAGGTCCTTCACACACAGCTGCCTGCCCCTCAGGAGCTCTTTGTAGGGAGTGACGACTTGGACCTTGTATGAGCCTGCTAGTTGTCACAATCATGGTGCTGGCAGAGAGCTGGCTTGGTGAGCTCAGGCAACATCCTTAGCTTTTCTCGACCTCAGTTTCTTAATCTGTTAGTAGGATTATTAAGGGCACTTTTGAATATTAAATGAAATGCTCTCCTGTCTACAGCCTAGCTGCTCTTGGGCAGTGGGTTATGTTGCTGAGAGACTGAAGAAAGTACCCTGAGATGGCATGGGGGACACAGGGTTTATTGACATCTACTAACAGGCCACTAGCTATGGTCACCTGTGACCAGCAGCTCAATGGGTGGTGCTCTACCTCCCGTCACTATTATGGAGGGAGGTGTTTTATGGCCTAAGCATTGATGGCATGGTGAGTTTTGTGACCAGCATGCCAAGGAGAACTTCACTTCTCACAGATGACATCTGCCTCTCCATTCCCAGTGTGCATGTGAGGAGCCAGTTCTCCCTTAGATGATACTAAGGGGACATTCCATTCTGGGTCCACATTCACTGTCCCCTTGACTTGACTAGAATTTTGGGGAAGGAACAGGAGAGCATGTCAGGGACATGGTATTTGATTTAGTCAGCTTTTCCACTGCTGCGACTAAAGGATCTGACCAGAACAACTGTAGAGGAGAAAAAGTTTATTTGAGGGATCACAGGCTCAGAGTTCTCTGTCCATAGACAGCTGGCTCCATTCCGTGGGGCTTGAATTGAGGCAGAATATCATGGCAGAAGAGTGTGGTGGAGGGAAGCAGCTCACAGGATGAGCAGAAAGCAGAGAGAGACTCCACTGGCCAGATACAAAATATATACACCAAAGGCAGGCCCCTAATGACCCACCTCCTCAGCCATACCCCGCCTTCCTTCAGTTACCACTCAGTTAATCCTGTTGGGGATTAATTCACTGATTCAGTTAAGACCCTCATAAACCAATTATTTCTCCTCAAAACCGTGCATTGTTTCATGCATAAGCTTTGGGGGAACATTTCACATGCAGACCACAACAGTATTTCCTGCCCCTCTCCTTTCCCAAGGGTCATGTTGTCCTATTCATAGAACATTAAGAACAGGGACTGACACCTAGTTAAGTTCTCAGTGACCCAATCCATAATAATTCTCATAGTTTTTCCTTCTTAAATTAGAGGAAGATACACATACAATAGTAATCCTGAGAAAGCTTAAGGAAATTAGTTCATTCCAGCAGTTCAAGAATGTACCTACCACATAGGTTAAGTAGATCCTACCTGGCTCCGTGATCCACTAGATGAAAAGTTTATAACCCTCGTCAGAAACTTATTATTTTATTATGTAGTTCTGGCTAAAAATCACAGAACTATGGAATAAATCAGGTATTTAAATACCCGAAGCAGAATATAAATACAGTTACAGTGCAGTGGAAAGTCACAGAAATCCATGGTGCCAAAATCTGTGTCCTCCATGGATACCAGGGAAGGAAGAAAATGTGCCCACACTTGCCTAAGTGGTTTTCCATATTTTTTATTTTTAGCACCTTATTTTTTGAAATACGCAAATGTAGTCTGTAGGGCATTGAAAAGCCTTGTTATTTGGTAAATCAGGTTTTTACATTCATATTAACAAAAGTCCAGGATAATGGCTGTTATAGGAGATGAAAGATTGTTGAAATGACAGATTGAGTAGTGTGTTTCTCGGGTTACGGAGTTCAGGAAAATGTGTAATTATTTCTGAGTTTCCTAAGGTTCCTCTGTTCAACATAATGTTCCGACATACAGCAGGGACAGTTTCAGATAGGAAATGCAAATCAGTAGGTGCTGCCCCTGCTGCCAGTGCTGGGGTTAATCATGCAAATCTAATGCAGTTCTTGGTATTTCAAGAAAGGTTTTAGTTGAAGTCACATGCACGTATTGATTTAAAATTCCTACTTTAGAGAACAGTGTAATTTTTTTATCTTTAGATTCTAAAATACAGAACAGAATTTGGAGACAGATTTAGTGAGTGGACATCCATCCATGTTGGTTATTCATGGAAAGGAGTGTGGCGGGGGGCAGGGTGAAGGGAGACAGGGACCCACAAAGAATGTGGGGTTTTCTAAAAAGTGTATTAAATAATGTATTAGAATTGAATTTTCCAGTGTTCTATAGAAAAATCCCTTTGCTTGGAATGGGATCCAATCAACCAATTATACATGCTTACTGAATGTCTGCTCTGTTCAAAGAAGATGGCTAAAACTGGCAAGGACAGACCAAATAAAAAATAACACTATAACAAGTTATTTGGGAATGATACAAAATACCTTTGGAAATGAGACTGTTTACAGGAAGAAATGAAATTGTCTTGCTCTCAAGTGCAAGATGACACATTCTAATAGCCTTTCTGCTGTGCACAATAAGCGTTCAGCTTATCTTTCCAAGAACAATAAAATTTCATGTACAGCTGCCTGACATAAGAATTATTTTTACGTATCTCCATATCGCTGACTCTCTTGTAAGTTAATCTCATCTCACATGAATTTTTCACCAGCTTCACTCTGATGTTGATAAAGGAGATGGTTCCATCAAATACATCTTGTCAGGCGAAGGGGCGAGTTCCATTTTCATTATTGATGAGAACACTGGGGATATTCATGCTACCAAGAGACTGGATCGGGAGGAGCAGGCCTACTACACGCTCCGAGCCCAAGCGCTGGACAGGCTCACCAACAAGCCCGTGGAGCCCGAATCAGAGTTCGTCATCAAAATCCAGGATATCAATGACAACGAACCCAAATTCTTGGATGGGCCTTACACAGCGGGAGTTCCAGAAATGTCTCCTGTAGGTAAGTGAAGAACATGCTGTTTTGCTGTATGATGTTAGGAAGTTTGTATTTAAAACTTAGTTATCATTAGGTGTACAGAGAAAATAAAAACACGTTAGCATATGTACAGCAATCATCCAGTACAATGAAGGGAAAATTCAAGACATGCTAGTAACCAGAAATTAATCATTCAATACATTATTTTACTTGCATGGAACATTAGGAAGTACCATTTACACTTTTGCATTTCATATTTTTCATGTGACACAGTCATCTCAGTGTCTTTAAGAAATCTTTAGGGCTTAGAGTTTCTTTTCCATTTAGAATTTATTCATTTTAAAAATGCAATTATAATTATGCTTAGCAAGTTAAAAGCAATATCCTTGCCAACACAGTACTGGGATGACCTCTCACTGCTATGGTGTTAGGACCTGGTTTACTGATCAGACTATAGCTCTTTATCTCCAGGGCCACACATGGATCAACTATCTACCTTCATAAACCATCATGACACCACTAACTCATTTTAGTTTCTCCAAGTGAAAGTTGAATAGTGAGTGTCTATTAATGATAAAATGATACTCAGTTGGAGATATATTAAAGAACAATAAAGGCTGTGGCAAAGGCCTTTCGGCAGTTCTCCATTACTGGAAAAACAGCAAGTAAAGTGCTTCTAGCATGTACTCTATACCAAATAGTATAAATTCTGGTTTAAATTCCAGTTATTCAGGTACTTCTGGAATAGGTTTCAGCAAGGTGTAATTTAAGTGTGGGCAATCTTACAAATTAAAAAAAATGGAACTGGACTAAAGACCAGTAGAGTTCTATATTTCCTCTTGTTTTGGGTACTTAAGGAGGATGTTAATTTAAAGTGTTACAGGGACTCGTAACACATTTCAGCAAATATGATCTGTTCAGTTCTTTAAAAAGGTCATTTCATGCACTCAGAGGACACATCAACAGCAGTGGAGACAGAGGTTGCAGAAGATGTGATGTGTTTTCTTCAGAGGGTCACGATTTAGTGACTCTAAATTTCTGTTCTGATCAGACTGGAGAGGGAAGATTTTTTGAGGCACCACAGCTCTAGGTGCTAGAGAAGTGAGAGAGAAGAATCGGTCGTGAGAAATTCTGAACCCCAGAGGCAAATCTCATGGTGGCCAGTACATGAGAAGCATTTCAGTGACCAAACCACACTTCAAAGCACTCCTGCCCTTTATTTCTTTACAGCAGCAGCAGCAGCTGGAGTGATAGTAGGATTCTGGGAGTTTGGGAATAAAGAGAAGGCACATTTTCCTCCCCAGATTGGTAATATTTAGGAAGACGCGTTTGACCTGCGCCGTTGGAGGGATTCAATTCAGCTTAGCGGTTCTCGTTCTTCAGGACATTTTGGGTGTTGTCAGTGGTTTACTAAGATTTTCTTTTCCTTATAGAACATGGCTATGCATGTTAGGTATACGTGAACTCGTGTCTTAGAAGCTGCCTTATAGCTTTGATTACTATGACAAGTCATAGTTTAATGCAGTATTTAATGCTAACTGAATATTTATAACATCCACTAAATGGTATGGTTTAATATCAGTGCTTAATATTTGGAAATATTTGAGTTAGATGTTAACTAATTTTATGTTTAAAAAGAAAACATTAATAAGCCCCCAGCAGAGTTTAGTCTTTGACAGAAGAGTATATATAAACAATGGAAAGTATATTTATTTGCAAATATTTGTGAATGTCCACCTGTGTTTATGATATATATCATATGTTATATATTACATTAATGAAAATTTCAGAAATTAACATACTATTATTCCAAGCCCACTTTAGTAATGTTCAGGTTTTCATTGTTTTGTTTAAAATTGTTTGTTTTAAAATGAAGTAGGAAATCAGTACTTCAGCATATAATCATAATAATTATTATTGTAAAGAGATTGCATTATAGAGAAAAAATGTATTATAACATATATTGATCATTATAACATTTTAAGATTTAATTCTTAAGAAGTTTTAAAAATATACATCTTTCACCATCTTGGTTCTACCAGGCATCCATGAGGTTTAATCACATAAATTTATTAAATAAAATGAATTTTTAAAAATGGTGCCTGCACATAATTTAATACTCTGTACACACTATGAAACAAAATGTGAAAAATGTGAGTGAAAATCATAATGTGAAAAATGGAGTGGATTTGTAAAAATGAGCCTTATTGACTTGTGTAAAGCATTTTGAAAGAAACTGTGGGAAACACATTTAAAGAATACATTACATTTAAAGTATGTATTCTGGAAATTATCAGAAACAAACCTTAGAGAATACACAAAAGAGCTCTTCCTTCCCTGTCAGTGTATAAGTTATATAATAATCCATACACAAAGATATAAACCAAGCAAATATGCATCCAATATTTTGAAAGTTACTTTCCAAGTGGAAAGAAAAGGCACAGATCAGAATATACGCTCTTCATATTGAATAAGTTGAGACATAAAAAAGTGAAGGATCTGACATGCAATATAGAAAAATAGTTACTAATGCCATTTTCAAGTTAACATGCATTTCCTTCTTTGGAAGAGTCTGGTTCATTTTTTAATTTAATGTTTTGTTTTAAAATCACCTAGTAAAAACAATTAAAAATAAAACAATTATCAAGGAGATAAGATAGCCACATACTATCCAATTAAATCTATCAAACTTACTTTGTGCAATTAATGAAAATTTGGTTTCCGCTGGCTCTACCTAACTACAACATTGAGGTGCCCTCAATGATTTGAGCATCCAAGGTTCTATCAGCATCTCAGGCTGCCTTTTGAACACCAGTTGAAACGTGTAGAACTTGTTCTACATGGAAACTTGTTCTCTGCCCTTGATGGATAAGACACACAATGTTAGCCTCATTTGTTCTTAGTATCCCATCCTACCATGCATCATCAGTGGTATCTTTATGCCAGACTATTTTCATTATCCCTTAACTATTTTATTAATATTTATTATCTCTCTGGATTTATATTAATAAAAAAATACACTAATGTTGCACATGACTTGAAAGAAGATAAATTAAAAATTACAAAGAAATCTAATGTAGAATCTGCAGTATTTAGTGAGTTTTTCTGTGTCATCGCATCTGGAAGTTTTCAATTTGATGGTTTCTGGATTGTCACCTAGGGACTTCAGTGGTACAAGTGACAGCAACGGATGCTGATGACCCTACTTACGGGAACAGTGCCCGAGTGGTCTACAGTATTCTGCAAGGGCAACCGTACTTTTCTGTGGAGCCCAAGACAGGTAAAAACTGAAACTAGTCACTGTTTTCAAAGTTATCATTTATATTTTGGCTTAGAATTAATATGCTATTGTTATTAAATATAGTTGGTTATTGTATTTCTCTCAATATATAGACTTTGGTTAAAAATAATGTACTGTTTATAAAGGAGTTATCACCTTTTCAAGAACAGTTTCTGACATTTATGTGGATTCCCTGAAAAATGAAACAAATGCTATTGTTCAGAAGTATTTCAACTGCTATCTATGTGTTATCTATAAGAAAATTTTGATTATTTAAATTTAAGTTTATTTTTGTTTGTTTCCTTTGGTTAATTCACATAGGGTATTATATGCAATAAAATTAAAAATTCAAGCAGAAAGATCTCTGCCGAGCAATTGAACAGAGAGTAAGTAGGTTCAATTTGTCATTCTAGAGGGTGGTTTTCTCAGGGAAATTAGTTGAAACAATTAGTTAAACTGCTAAATCAAATGAAATGAATTTTTCTTTTTCATTTTGAGGTAACGTTTTTGATGAGGTGCAGAATTGCATGACTAGAACATTTATGTGATTGGTTTATTAGTTATATTTTACTTTAAGCTGAAATAAGTTTTATTAAATGAGACTACAACATGAAACTTTGATATTTCAGTTGCAAAATTATTATTTAATGTGTTAGAATATCTGGTTCTGTGTGTGTGCAGAGGGTGGATGGAGGGCCATCCATATGGTTGGGCATCTGCCATTGATTGTTTTGATAACCATGAAAATGAAGAAATTCTCTATTTTGAACATTTCTGCCTTTACAATGGAGTAGAATTCTTTACATATCTAAATTTATGCTAATGATAATACCTATGATTCTAAATGAATATTTCAATGGCGTCAATCCTGTGTTCGATATTCACAAAAAGAGCAATATTACTGCATTGTCAAATCTCTTCACATGGAAATAACTTACACATTTCTTGCAAACAATGTGAATAGAGAGGTAAATTCACTTCCAGCCCATTCATAGAGCTTTTATACAGAGTCCAATGCACATTTTTTACCAGCCTAATGGCAGAGTTTGGAAACCACCCAGAAAATCTAAAAGAAGAGAAATACGGTTAAGCATGTACTCAAGGAGAAATAAATGAAAGTCTTGAATTTATGATAGGAATCCAGTGAATGTAGAAAGTGTGCTGATGTTTGACTTGATGATGGATCTCAGAAACCTCAATTTGAACACCTACCCCTTCCCTTATATATCTGCTGTTTTGTAATCTAGAAAGACATTGACAAGTTTCTGGCAATTTTCTCACAAATTATACACTATTTTATTATGTAATCTTTCCCAAAATAGCATGTACTAATCCCAAGGGTTAAATATTTTCTTGCTACTAATGAATGGCTTGGGATTTTTAGTTTTGCTGCAAGATAACAGAATTTTCCTATGATCCTATGGAGAAAAATACCTTGCCAATTAATTACCAGAACAATAGTAAATACCATGATATTATTGTATCAGTACTTAATTAAGTAAACTAAATTTTAATTTCAGAATCTAAAGAATCCCATGTTACAGAAGATGAAGAAAGTCTATTTTTAATACTGCAATCATAGTAATTATTGGAACTTCTCTTTCTATAGTCATTAGCTCAGAGATATTGTGAGCATTTTTGTCCTCTCAGCTAATTCATACTTTGTAGAAGGCAGTTTTTGAAAAAAAAAGTTGTATTTTTTGGATGAAAATGGAAATTTTTCAGTCCTTTAGGGCATGAAGAACTGTAAATCAAGTTTTAGTTAGCCTTCCTTATGGGGTGTCAATCTGCTTCTGATCTATGTGAGAAATAACATTATTTTCTACTTCTCTAAACCTAAGGATTTTGGAAAAGAAAGTACAATTTTGACAAGAAAAATGTTGAATATATGCTAAATAAAGACTAGCAAAAATAGTCCCAGGCAATCCCTGTGAGGCAACTTCCTATAAGTTTAACTGTTAAGAAAGTAGCATGGTTGAGACCCCAGGGCATATATTCTACCTGCAGCTCTGGTTACAGGTCATGTGACCAGGACCCAGAGTATTTGCCCCCTTAATTTTTCCCTCTACAAAACCAGAATTTGAGGAGCTGCACAATTGTTGACAGTGTTGACAATTTACATCCATAAGGAAATAAAATGATACCTGAAACAAGATAATGCAGTATTACAAGGATCACGATTCTTATCCCCTATCTGCATTATGTTCATAAGGTTATTGGGAGACAGGACTATAGTGAGGTGTGTTTATCTGTTCTATGACCTATGAAAAAATAAATCCTACTTATGGTTATGTTTGACATGTGGCAGGACTGGCTAAATAATCTTCACAATGAAAAGCAGACACCATGCTTTAAAATTACTAAGGATTTAAAAGTCATCAGCCGAACTTGAAACCAAGCATGGTGTGAGTCTGAGAGATCAGGCCCTAGGGCCATGAAGCCATCTCTGGAAAAAGGATTGAGTGTTGAAGATCACTTGTGGTTTAGGAGTTCTTTCTTAACAGGAGAACTGAGACTGTGTGGCTCCTGCATTATCCCTTGCGTGTGACTCACTTTATCATAGTCTTATGTGAGTAGTATCATCACTAAAAATCGCCCCTGACTTTCTAAACATGACACTCACATTCCATGCTATGGGGTGGCTCATGATATGGATGGGTCTCAGTACCTGTCCAAATGCGCAGAGGTCACACCTCACGATTATGACAGAAGTTCCTTCCTCAGTCACTTGTCATTTGGTGCCAGTTCTGGAATTCTTTGGAGTTCCAGGAACTTCCAACTTTTTAGTCATTAATGGTTCTCTGTGTATTTACAACTGCCTTATATGCTACACTAACTTATGTGCAAAGCAGATAATACAAAGCATAGTAAAAAAAAAAAAAGTAGAAAGAAATACAAACTAGTTAGGAAGAATTTCATCCTTTATATCTAGTGTAAAATGAAATGTACATCCAAATATTTGTGATTTTATTTTAGAAAATATTTTGTTCCCAAGGTTTTTCCTTCTCAGGTAGACAGTAACATACCTCTTGAAAGAGCCAGGGCTGTGTATGCATTTCATATTTGATGAGTGCTACAGATAAGTATCAGTAATAGAAGTAGCATACTTATTTTATTGCCTAAATTAGGAAATTCATTTATGATTAATAATCTATTTAATTTTTTCATTAAAGGATATTTTTAAAAGCATAAAGCCAGATCTTAAATATATATGCTCATTCTAGTTTCTAAGTTCCTTTGAAATTTAACTTTAGAGATTCTTGAATATGTATTTTTATCCAAAGTTGAAGCTGCTTTGTGAAGGATCTATGTCATCATGCCCCAATCTCTATATTTGTAAGAAAGAGTGTTACTTGACCCCAGTTCATATTCATTTTTTGTAAATGTACAAATATTTTTTCCAAAGCAATTAAAATCTCAAAGATTTACACAAAAAGAATGTTTGTCCTTCACATTCTCTAGAATCCTTCATTTTATTTTTTACTGAGCTTTTTATACTCTTATGGTCTTAGCTTTTACATATTTAAACATTTCAGTGCTTATCAACAGGTAATGTCACAGAATGAGTTGTTGGGTTTACTATGCTTAGTGAAATGTTCAAGCAGGACTTTCTTCAGGAAAGAAGGTGGCATATAGAACTTAGAATGAATTTTTTAAAATGATTGCTGTTATCCAATCTGAATGTGCAAAAAGTAACGCTTCTCACCTATAACATAACAACTGATCATGTTGTATTAAAGCATGTAGTTGTGTCTTTAATAGCAAATTGTTGTGTTGGAATACCTTCCTGGGTATGTGCTGTTTGTAAACATCATGTACAAACACTTATTAACCTGAGGCCAAAAAGGTTGTAGTTGGTAATGACCATCACTGAACTATTTTGAAATATCAAAAATTCATTGTGATAGATATTGAAAGTAGTTCATAAATGCATGTTCAAGTTAATACCAGTTACATCTATTCTCATTTACAGGTGCACTGTCATGCAAAATCTATCATCTTGAAAGTAGCTGTCAAGAGAACTGAGATAATATCCAGTTATTTCTATTAAATCAAACAGGCAAATGACTTAGATTTTTCACAATTTGATGCTTGTGCATGGCCTCCTGTCCATTTTGTTGGTGCTCTTGCAGGGAGTTGATTGTTCACTCCCCACCCTGGCTGCACCAAATGGCTTCAGTTCATTTGTAGTGCTGACCTCCTGGACATGCAATTCCTAGTAGGCAGAAGCATGAAGAAGCTGGTGCCTCTACTAATTCTACAGTTCTAGAACTCTTGGTGTGACTATAGAAAATGAAGGGTCATACTGAAGAGAACGGGAACACAAATGGTTTCCGCAGTTGTGAGCGCAGATGGCCTAGGTTCTAGTCATCAGAAGGAAATCTCCCTCCGTTAAGGAGAGCCCTAAAAAAGCTGTTTACAATGCTAACATTCTCTTTGGAATATTAATTTACTCAGGGGGTATCCAAAAATGATGAGTTAACTGCAGTGAGGAAATTCCAGTGGTTGAACCCCCACAGTGTGAGAACCCCCTAGTCTTTGTTCACTAGGCTCATTAGAAGTCTGGGGCTAGCGTCTCTGCCTGTGAATGCAGCATTGGGGTTCTGACGAGTGGTTCTCTGCACTATGGCAGATCGCAGAAGTGACTGTTGTCTATGTCTCCTTATACACACACCAAAAACTGCAGAAGATTCCATGGTAACAGAATAGGCCTTCAAAATCATGAGGGACTTAGAAAACAGTCAGAAATTGGCCTACACTAAGGAAAAACACAAGAAAATTGTTGAAAAATGTCTGTTCATGTTTTGTGTGCATGAACATGGATCACAAATAAATGAAAGTTTCTGAATTACTGAGTCAGATGATACCTCTATAGAAAACTTATTATTTAGAAAGCCTAAAATTTGAGCCAATCTCTTCAGAAGAACTAATGGGTAGCTTTTTTCTCATTAAAAAGAACTTAAGTTCATTGAAATTATTATAATGTGATAATTTATTTGATTTTTATTATGTAATGATTCATTACTATAATATAATATTATAATGTTTTTATCTTTCTTGAAAATCTCACAGATTATAGTGATCCAATTAGACAAAACTGACCTTTACCAGTTGAGAGACCTGGTGGTAATTTGTCCTGTGTATGTGTGTCTCAGTGTGTCTCAGTGTGTGTGTATATCTGCATAATATATGCCAGAATGAAAATAAAATCTAATATATGAGTGTTTTCTGAATATAGAAAGCTTACACTTAATAATAAAAGCTGGAAAAATTCATATAACTGGAAATCTATTATTATTAAATGCCTTTATTTAAATTCAGTTTTCTTCAATTATTTTATTATTGTTCAAAATATGTTTAGTAGCCACGACATTTGGAAATTTCCTTTGCCACATGCATTAATCTGCAAACTTTATGATGATTTTAGCTTTTGAAAAGTGTTATTTACAGGGTATTTTGTAAATAGACAATTAAAGGTGTGAAAAATAAGCAAATAACTATGCTGTATTTCCCTAAAAAATTTATGCCACCAGGCAAATCTACAAGAGGCTAAAGCTGCAGTATTTGCTTTGTTGGTTAATTGAGATTCATAGATTTCTCTCTATAATGATAAATTTTCAAAATTTATCAGTAATAATATTGAAAGGAAAAATTGGGGAGGAATAGAAATAAAAAAAAAAAAAACTAAAACAGTAAGTAGGACATATCCTGAAATAATTTATCTTAATAATGTTTCCTCACAAACATGCAGCATGTATACTTATTGGTCAAATGCTCAAGATTATCAATGCCTAATAGAAAATATTGTCTAAAGAAAGAAGACAATCGACAGCATAAAAATTATTTAATTAATTAAAAGAAGATAAAACATAAAGCTAGAGCTATGTACATTCTAGAGTTACAGAATTCTTAGGCAAAGACTGTGTTTGGAGACTGAGTATTAGGTCAACAGTTATTTTGTCACAGAGTTAGAAATATTGAAAAAGGAACTGGAAATAGTCCTAGAAACATTATGATTCAGATCAGAATATTTATGAATTAAACAGTTGTTCACTGGACTTAGAGGGTATACGACTACTTTGTTTTTCATTTTCATTGTGGTATTTCAAAGATTAATTGTGAAGCAGTGTATAAACTATCACAAGGATTCAAAATAGGTAGCTAAAGTGATCCTGTATTGCTGTGCTTGCAGCAACAGATCCAAAATATACTTAGTGTATTAGAGCAAGTAATGTCAAAAATATTCAGCCTACTCAAATTAGGGTAATGTAAATGCTCAGAATATAGATGTGTTGTTGTTGTTGTTGTAAGTGTGTGTGTGTGAGAGAGTACTCAAATATAAACAAAAACATGGTTGCTTAAGATAGAAATGTTATTTAATTTGGAATCTTGGTAATTGTTAATAAATTATTGTAAATTACTCAAAGTTTTCAGAGAGGATAATAGAGAAGGAAAGGATAAGTTCATTGCTGTGTACTTGGATAGATAACTTCTCATTATTCTAGGTAAGAATCCATTTTGTTTATTTATGAATTGTTATTAATTATAGATAATTCTCTGTATCCAATATGGAAAAGACCACATGGCATCATTTTTTCCTTTTTTGTTAATATCGTATATATCTGCAATATTCTTTTGGTATTTAATGTACATTAAAATGGCTCAAGTAAACAGAGAAAACCCAAAAGGAACAGCTGAAGAATGACTAGCTCCTTGTGTCAGTGTTCATTGTTAGTATAAATGCAGTGTGAGTCATCATGCGTTTTACTGGGATTTGAAATCTTACAGGAGTCATCAAGACTGCCCTTCCAAACATGGATAGAGAGGCTAAAGACCAGTATTTGCTTGTCATTCAGGCAAAGGATATGGTTGGTCAAAATGGCGGACTGTCAGGAACTACATCAGTCACCGTGACCCTGACTGATGTCAACGATAATCCACCTCGCTTTCCTCGAAGTAAGCCATTCTGTTTGCTAACTAACTTTCTTTGCTAGTAGCTCTCCCTCTTTCTCTCTCTATTGCATCCTCCCCATATTTTATTTTACCAGAAACACAATTTTAATACAGTCATGTGGAATTATAAGGTTCAGAAGACAAATGGCCATCATGTCTTTGTATCAATGCGATCAAAAATACAATTTTTCTTTCACTCATATTTGAAATACTAGACAAATGTGTTTATGTTTTAATCTTTTTTCTAATGCTATTCTTTTACGTATTTTGTAAATTATGGAATTGTTCCAATTAGTAATGTACTTTATCAATTCTACACATTGAAAATATCACTTTAGTTTTAAAGATCAAGAAAAGGTAATAAGCAATTTTATTTTTCATTTCTTAGTTTTACCAGCTAATGCAAACTGAATATTCCTTTGGCAGTTCTAACATATCTTTCTTGTGCAAACATTCAGTATTTCAAAAGAAATCAGTCCAAAGGAGCAGAACCACATGCCCTCAACTCAGCTTCTTTGACCAATGCAGCTTTTGACTTATCCAGGGGAAAGGGGAAAAAAAAAAAAAAATCCAAAATGCTCTTTAGGTAGAAGTGTGTGCTGGTGAAAGCCTTTCATCTCCACTCTTTTTAGCTGCCTGTTTTGTGGTTTTTTTTTTGCACTTGTGGGATTTCTTTAGAAAAATAAAGGAAACAAAAAAAGTGTTACAGGCCACAGTGTCTGTATAGTGTCTCTAAACTGCAGAGCTAAATTCTCAACCAACAGGGGAAGCATATAATATTAAGGAAAGAAGCTTTATGAACAACTATGAGAACCAGTTTTTTTTTTTCCTTCAAATAATGCTTCTTCACCTAATTCATGTTTAGTTTTCATATTTTAATGTTTATATTATTATGCACAAAACATTGCAATGCCTCCTGGTAATTTAAAAAGTGATCCTAAATTTATAATTTTTTTTAAATGAGCCTATCTTTAACTGTGGTCTTGACAGCTTATCATGGGGGAGAAGGAAGGCATTTTAGAAAATGAAAGTAATAACATAGTTATCTTGGGCTCACAATAAAATTAACTGCTTCTTTTTCTTTTAAACCTGAGATGAAAAGCGCTGATACTTGGACTTTCGTAACATCAGTTCTCATGCTTCGCCAAGAGCAAGCACACGTTCTCCAGCTTATTAGATGCTCTGCTACTTATTAAAGTCAGGAAAGCCCAGGATATGCCAGTGAGATTTTCATTTTTGCTGGGATCTTCTCTACAATTTAATTACTATTCTAACCTTGAAATTTCTGAATTTTACTAAGGACATTGCTAGATGTGTGAAAGAAGTCACTCAAAGATCACAAGCATATATTGCAGTCTCTTAAAAAAGAACAGTAACTATCATAATCTTTCAAAAACCCCAAACAAGTCTGAGCCAAAAATAGAATGTAGTCCCTTCATATGGACACCTCTTCCTTTCTAGAGTCCTCTCGAAGGGAATTTGTTCTCTTTTTGTGAGTACAAATGCACCACAGTTTAATAGCCCAAGGGGAAAGGAATAGGTGCAGGAGTCAGGAAAAGTCAATGCTGAGAGAAAAATGGTGAAGAAGCATCTTGTTCTGAGCAGTTTCCTTTCTTTCTCTGTCTCTGAATATTTTTGTGTTTTTTTTTTTTTGTTTGTTTTTAGTTGAAGGAGGTTTAGAAGGATTTATTACAAACACCAAGCAAAAGATTTTAAGTTAGTTCTTCTTTCTTTTTTCACTTCTTATCCCTGTATAAATAACACTGTGTTTCCTCTTGTACTGTTGATCCCCAAATCGGTAACACATAATATCCACAAAAATAATTCTTATCCTCAGTAAATTTATAAACTACAAGAAAATGATCACTGCCTTTTTAAAAAAAAATTAGTTGTCAATGGATCTTTATTTTATTTATTTATTTATTTGTTTGTTTGTTTGTTTATATGGCGTGCTGAAGATCAAACCCAGGGCTCACACATGCCAGGCAAGTGCTCTACCACCAGCCACAACCCCCACCCTGATCACTGCCTTTCACACACTTCCTTCTCCAGTTTTCTGAAAAAGAATTTTTTTCAGTAAAAGATACTAAATAAATTCCAACCTTAAATTGGTAGAAATAATTAGGCTTGTATTTGCCATTAGAAGCCAATGTTCCTCGGTTTATTTCTTAATGTTTATATTTCTTGTGATAATTATTATAATCAATAACTTAAATTTAATATGAGAATTATATTTTAATTATCTAAAATTTACTTTTATTATTAAATGTGACATATTTTTTCTGCCTGGCTTAGACTGTGTCTGCTCTCACATGGTTGTCATTACTGACTCATGGTGAGTTTGAGAAATAAGTTTCTTGAGGTTGTATGGAAATTGTCATTTTTCTCATGTGATCTTAACATCATCTTTATTGCAAACAAAACCAAATTTAGGAAAGGTTATGCAAAAAGAACAAAATAGGTGTCATTATTATTTTGGTTAGCTTCCTGTAAGGTTTTGTTCATTTCGTGTTTTGAATTTCACAGGGTCTTACCAATACAATGTCCCAGAGTCATTGCCTGTAGCCTCAGTCGTGGCCAGAATCAAAGCTGCCGATGCAGACATAGGCGCTAATGCGGAAATGGAATACAAAATTGTGGACGGTGATGGACTGGGGATCTTCAAGATATCTGTTGACAAAGATACACAGGAAGGAATCATTACAATTCAAAAGGTGATGGGTTCTTTACTTTTATTTTCTATGAGGGAAATGTCACAGACTACTGAGAAGTCATGCCTGCCTTGGTGGAAGGATGCAGTAGACAAGCTATATGGCCACGTGGAAGCAAAGCCATTTTTATTCATTCTAAGAAAAGTTATGCCTGTACTTTCAGGTCTCAGAACCTTCTGAAAGATTGAATGTCACTTGTAATAGTGCCTGTCAATTCTGTTTTCTGGGTAAACTCATAGTCCTTTCTATAGCACTGTGACAATTAGGCACACTGACAAATGTGCTGTTTCTATCTTTGACTCTTCCACTAAAAAAGTTCAACCTTATCATAAAGTCTTTTATGTAAACTAGATAAATGCTATTATTTTCTGTACATAGGAAAATAATATAGAAAAATATTGGAAGTAGACATGAAAGTAATAAAGACTTGCTATAGAATCAATTATTCCTTTTTTAAAATTACAGCAATTATTTCTTTTAAAAAATTTGTGATAATTGCTGTTAGCAATTATTCCTTTTTAAAAGTTACAGTAATCTTATTTATCTATTCACTTATTTATTTGGTATAGGGACTAAACCCAGGGCTTTTAACCAGTGTGTCACAGTTCCAGCCCTTTATTACATATTTTTATTTTGAAACAGGTTCTCACTAAGTTGCCTAGGGCCTCCCTAAGTTGCCTAGGCTGGCTTTGAACTTGCAATCCTCCTGCCTCAGCATCCCCAACCCCATGGATTATGGGTGTGCATACTGGGCTTGGCAAATTATAATTTTAAAATTACATGACTTGAAGAATTCATATCAGAAGACCCTGGAAATGTCTGGAACCTACCATAATCCTTTAAATAAAGATACAAGGGAGACAAAAACATGAATTCTTTAGTTTCTCTTCAATACATGTGCACAATCTTTGACAAACATTCAATTAAGAAAAATAAGCCAAAAGATATTATGTGAAAACACAGTCTTATTATATCTAATATTGGAAAAATTTTTTAAATGAAAAATCCAGACCTCTCCCTAAACTGGAATGTTTTGCCAGCCTGAAAATCCAGGTGCATAACTCTGTAATTAACACTCCTCAATAACTAGCATGTCTGTAAAGAAAGTTAAACTTTAGTTGTTGTAGTAAGACATATGTTTGATTTCAGGCCAGTGGGCAAAATATTTCTGCAATTATTTCCAGTGGACAGCTGCTGTTTTAGCTCAGCTGGTAACAATCTTTGTACAAGTTTTAATAGGTAGGACAGGCCAACTGTTGGTAAAAAACGTTTTGTTTTGTTGTCTAAAATAAAAGGAATACAATAAGGTATATTGCTGCTCAAAGATTTCAAAGATTCATGTGAAATCAATCTGTTCATGTTCAAGAATTTTTAATACATATTGAAATTATTTTTTATTGGATGCACAAATATATTTTATATATTATGATGAAGATGTTGTGAATCATTGAAAAGTATAGATATAGTATGAGATACATCATCAGTAATAGAAAAATGAAAAGGAATTCTCATTTCTTAGTGTAATGTCCAGTTTTGGAAAAATGCTAAAAAGTAAACCATAAAAATGTAGATAAAACTCAATTAAATTTTTAAGCTTAAAATCCATGAAAAATTATAAGATGGAAATAGATTCTAACTTATAATAACATCAGATAACACAAGTAATTATTGTTATAAGTGGTGATTAATATCTGCCGGAGTTTTGGAATTATTTAAATACCTTAGCACATTTAATTTTCTCTTTGATCTCATGGAGGTATCAGGAGTAGAGTAAAAATATGGACTTGTAAAATATCTGACATATGATCAATTGTTACATGACTTATGATATTGCCATATTAAGGAAATTTTGGTGAATTTTGTACATCACCAAATTGATGTGATATTTTTAGCATATTAAGTCAAATGAGAAATGTTTATATAGATCATATAAAAAGAGAAGATGCAAAATTTTACAAACCTATTTCAATTTTTTGAAAATTTCATTCATTCAGAATAAAGAATTGTTCCCAGCAGCTTGGGAGGCTGAGGCAGGAGGACTGGGAGTTCAAAGCAAAAGCAAAGCACTAAGCAATTCAATGAGACCCTGTCTCAAAATAAAATACAAAATGGAGCTAGAGATATGGCTCAGTGGTCAAGTGTGCCTGAGTTCAATCCCTGATACCCCCCAAAATAAATGAAATAAAGGATTGCAAGATCAATGTTAAAAATGT
Organism: Sciurus vulgaris; assembly: GCF_902686455.1. NCBI lineage: Eukaryota > Metazoa > Chordata > Mammalia > Rodentia > Sciuridae > Sciurus > Sciurus vulgaris. The sequence continues at coordinate 88,513,726 of NC_136474.1, forward strand.
TAATATTATGATTTCTGAATCTTAGCTTTATTATTTTTCAATAATGTATAGTACGCATCAGCTCTTTTTATGATGAAAATTTATTAAGTATATGAAATGTTCCAAATGACTAAACCTAAATATATACCATTAAGCTCTTTACCCACTTTGACTATTGTTGAGTGTAGAACTTTTGTCCAAATTCAGGGATGAGGGGTAGTGATGTTGAGCAGGGTCTCCACCCTGGTGTACTCTGGGAGTTTCTCTTGAGTATTGAAAAAGACATCTTCCTCTGTCTCAAAAATACTCCACATTCTATAAACATTTAGGTTAATAAGATTCTTATACTTGATACTAGAACTCCCCTATTCATATGCACCAAATGATGCTTTATACCTAATACCAAAGAATTAATTATTAAAGACATTCATTGGCATTACTTGTTTTAATAATTTATTTTTGTGAATACAATACCAAAATTCTTGACAATTAAAAATAACTTTTATTTTCTCCAGTGTTTTCTAACATATGAATTACATCTAATTGTTCTTTGTTTGCTTATATAGTGTCATGATTATTTCGGAATAATTAAGTACACCAGTGTATAGAATCTTAAGCAGCAGTGAATGCCTAGCTTGTGTGAGACCCTCAGACTGGTCCCCAGTGCACTAAAAAGGAAGGAAGGAAGGAAAGAAGGAAGGAAAGAAGGAAGGAAAGAAGGAAGGAAGGAAGGAAAGAAGGAAGGAAGGAAGGAAGGAAGGAAGGAAGGGAGGGAGGGAGGGAGGGAGGAAGGGTTAGGATGAAAATTTTCATAGTTTTACTATTGTACCATATTTAGCCAATAGAAATTGTTAATTTTTAATAAAACAAGAGCAATAATTTAGACTAAGAAATTAGCAATGGTTAGTTTTTTTCAAATTTGGTTCCTCAAATTTGCTTTAACTTTGCTCCAGTGGAAGATTGATCTAGTTTCTAAGCTTTATCTTAAGATGAGAGATACATTTAGTATATTGGGGAAGAACTTTTAGATTCTGAAAGTAAAACTGTCTGCAACCACAAGTAGAGTGAGCCTGAGAAGGCCATCCTGTCAGGCTGGATGATCACCAGCTCCTCAGTGTAGGGTGTGGCACATTGAGCCAGATTTCTGAATCTTTTTTGTTAGAAATGGGGGACATGGTTACGGCCAGCACAACAGAGACCCACATGGTCTCTGTTGAAATTGGAGATTATCTCTGCATGGGAATGAAGGGGAACAGAATCTCAGGGTGATTTTTTTTGTCTTGCATGCTAAAAGTCTTCAGTCTTAGCAAATGTTACTTCACACATCCCTGTCCCCCTCACTGTTTCAGGTGTCTCTGAATAAATAATAGTACTAGGGCTAGTACTTAGCATGCATTGGCCTGAATTTTGTTTCCAAAGCTCACTCTACTCTGAAACTCATTTGTAAAAATTATAATTTTTTTATTTTCTGCTAATGCCAATATCTTCTAATGTCTAAGCAATCCAATTCAGAACTCTCACCTATACTGATATAAACATAAATAAGTACTTCCTATAAGAGGGGTTTAAAATAGTGGAATCAAAAATATTTCTGCTCTGCTTAGTCGATTTTCACTTGGAAGACTCATTCATGCTAAGTTTATGTACTCTGCCTAGCACTGCACTCAGCCCGCAGAAATTCAGGGTTTATCCTCTTTTTAAAACTTAAGTGAGGTCCAAATTCCTACTCCTTACCTGGACTTCACAGATCCACTTGACACCTAGAAAAATTCAGAGTGCTATTTGCAGATACATATTCCATTATTCTCCCACTGCATTCAAAGACTATAGAGTGGTGAACACTAAATTATTTAGATTCCTGGAAGTAATAGTGATATTTTTCTATCTCTTTAGACATTTGTTTTTCCCATACCTGGGTGCTCCTTCCATGATGGGAATTGCTCTAATAATGTAATGTTAAAATCCCAGTTCCACAGAAACCCTGATTTATTTTTCACAGACTTAGCTGTGACCACAAAGATTTGGATTGATGTCCTGGGCTTTGTAGACACATCCACGAGAGCGTGTGCCCCACAGCCCCACATGCCAGTCAACGGGTCTGTCCCACAGAGGCTCTCAGGATATGGAGACGTCCTGGAAATGGAGTTGACAAGGGGTTGCATGGCAGGGTTCCTCAGGTGACAGGGGAAGGAGCCCTTGCTCACTGGGGTCATCACCTGTGCAGATTCACCACATGAGTTAGCATGGTGTGTGCAGGGAACCAGACCCCGGGCAGTGTAACTGGAGAAATATGGGAAAGGAAATGTGGACTCCAGATGAGGCTGTGCTAACTCCCAGCTCTTCATGCCTCTGTCTCAAGGCTGCTGCTAGCCAAGAGGGAGGAGCAGGCACCATGCTCTGCAAGACTGCTGCTAATAAAGATGGTAGGGAACTTTAGCAGCATCAATAAAATACATGATGAGTGGAAGATTAGTGCATTTGCTAATTGCTTTTCCACCTTTACTCTTAGAACTGCTTGTGACAATCCCAATTCATTTCAAACACTTCATTTCAAGGGCCTAGCATACAGTAAGCACCAATGTTTATTTAAAATGGCACTTTCCTGGTTTCAGGCAAATAGTATACTCCTCCTTTCTCCTTCTGCCTCTTTCTCCCTTACATTTCTTTCACACTGAAGGCCTGCCGTCATTTTTTTTTTTTTTTCCTGTTTTTGCCCCTTCCTGATCCATAACAGCAGCTAGCTGTATGTTCTCTTTCCCTTTGGCATGATACTAAGCTTGGTTATCATTGCTCCACTCCTAAAAAACTTCCACAGATCCTTAGCTGACAACCTGCTTCCAGTTTTTCAAGTCTTAAAGTCCCTCATTTTGGAAAAAATTTAAAAAGCTGTTCAAAACTGAAGATTATTGATTTTTATGATTTCAATTAGTTGTAAAAGAATCTACCTTATATTGTGGAAATAAAAGTGGTGCAACCAATTGAAAAGCAGGAAATAACTTATTTTAGAAAAATGAGATCATATTTTAAAGATTCTAAGATAATTTATTAAAACTTGTTTAATGATAGTTTTCACTAATAACAGCTCTAGGAGAAAGTTAAAATCAATTTCTCCAGTATACTCACTTTATGACACAAGCTGAAAACCACCAGGAGTTGTGTAAGGAACACCCATCCCCCGTGTCACAGCCCTGAACCCTGGACCTTAAAGCAAGATAATCTGCATTTCTAACTACGGTGAGCGTTCCCCACCAACCCAATGCATGGAGCCAAAGGTGTCTCTGCTCTCTGCTTATAATTTTGTAATTAAAGTCTCTTTGGAGTGATCATTTTAGAATTAAAGAATTCTGCCCTTAAGATCTTCTGTCTGAAGTAGCAACTCTTTGTGGTTCTAACACTTGAGGATTTTGATTTTCAATTCTTTTCATCGTGATTTTGATAAACTGTGGATCTACCATACACCCTAGATAAAACATTTCAGAGGCCCTCACAACCACTGGAGTGCACAGCACAGGGCAGGAGTCACCCAAGTCTAGCACTTTGCCTGTACCACGAAGGAGTGGAATCATCTGAAATCTGGAATGGAATTTTGAATCGAAGTTACAAGAGCATCTTGATTACAACTAAGAAACTCTGAGATCAGACAAATAAGGTCACTTTCCTTCATTCCAAGAATACGTTCAAATTGTTGCTGAGATAAGGAGTAGGATGGGGTGGGCAGTCCACTGCCATGAACCATTTGCATGTAGGCCTTCCAGTCCCTCCAGGATGTAGGAAGGCATCTATCACTAGGCTGAGAGGTCGTTGACGAGATTTTTGTAAAATACTGATTTGTTTATTCTGATGATTCTGGCAGTGTAAACATTACTTCTGATTTGAATTAGAAAGTTCCGATGTCCATTTGCGTAGAGTAGTTCCTAATGGGATTGGATTTTTCCTGTGGCACATGTTTGATAACCATCTGAACTTATTTTTCTCCACGGTGTAACAAAAATAGGTAGTCCAAATATTTTTCATAAACAATATGTCATCATGGATATAATGAAATTTATTCTAGTTTGAGCAAATTATTATTATATTTTGAAACATTTACATATACTATCTTTAAAATAGGATGAACTCAGGAGTAGGAAAGAACAACAGAAAAGCAATCTTTTTTTTTTTAAGTAGATGATGGTGAAAGGTTACCTTAAAATATGCTGTAATTTCTCCAGTGTTTTCCAGATAAACTTTACTATGATCGAATATGCAGAAATTACAAAACCAAAGATATGTATGCCTATTCCTATAAATAAGTTTTTTGTGATCTAATCACCACTCTATTCATTAAGAATAAACATGATTATGTTGTGTAAATGTGAAAAACTATAGCAAAATAGAGTATTAAACAGTTAAAGAAATGTGTATGCTATAACTTGGCAATTTACAAATACATCTGTGATAAAATTTATGACCAGTAACTTAGGGATTCAAAATTCACAAAGTATAAACATAAATATTATCCCTCCTGAGTGAAAACTATGTGTTCCGTTCCACCTAGAATTCTTTGTTCCACCTAGAATTCTTTGTTTTTATGTTTCTGTGTCATAATTTACAACTTAGGAACTTTAGTCTTTTATTTTTTTTCCTTTGAGATGTAGCAATTCTTCCTTTAATATACTTCAGTTTTCAATATAAAACCTCAGTTGGCACTAAATATGGAATTTTTCTCCTACAAAATGTATTACTATAGAGCTATCGCACAGTAAAAAATGAGCATTTTCAAAAGGCATTTCCTATGAAGGATAACCACCAACCAGTCGCTGGCACATGATAACCTACTTTGTGCCTTGCATGGTCACACTGTCGAGACAATATGCTTCTGTTTCCTTAAGACAATTCTTTGCTATCTTCATAATGTCCTCATATCCATACCCTGAAGAGGACTGAATGGAGTCAGTATAAGGGAGCACTCTAATTGTAAAGTATTGATGATGCCTTTCCATCCCACCATCGTGGGTGAGAAAAGTCATGAATTGCACTGTCCTTTCTCCCTCAGCTCAGCTGCAGGGATCTCTGATACCTGGAGTTTACTCTCTCCTATTGAAATTTGTCTTTTGCCTGCTTCTCGCAATAATGAGGGGTTGATGTCCAAAGTCAGATGTATATTTCACTATTTTCAAAAATGTTTCTGATGTGCGGTGGAGGAAAATCAAACCAGTGACATTTCCAGTTTACTTTTCTTCCTCTCATTAAATTTTTCCTTCAAAGCTTTTATTCAATTAAATCAGTTGCTGAAGATGCATATTTTGCAAAATGGATCAAAATATTACTCCCTTTTGACAGTTAAAAAAGCATAAATTGTGGATTATTTAAACACTGAAACATAAGATTAGTACACTTATTTTAATTTGATTGACTGCTGAATTTCACACTCTTTTCCAGTTTATGCAGGTCCCTATTGGTGTGTACATGTAGGTACACCCACACACTAACTTCATCAGTATGCAAGTATGCTCATGTGCATAGGCTTATTATCTGTTTATTACAATATAACCTTAACTGTGCTCCAATATTCAAGTTCAGAGATACAGTTTTATAAAAAACAAGAATGAAAATACTTTGAAGCAAGTTGATATTAATCTAAATTTCAACACTTGATAGACATGATCAAAAGAGACTGAGACTTTGTTCACTTAGAAGTATTTTCTACTTTCTTCAATTTTGACAGTTATCATAGCAATGTTCTCAGAATATGTGTGTGTCAAATACATTTCCAGTGAGCCCATCATGAATGTATTTGACTTAATGTGAGCTACAGACAATATAAAATTTTTCTTATTTCCATCTTTTGCCATGGCATATTGATTCCTAGATCAGTTTCAATGGGTAGAATCCCAAGAAAGAGGTATTTAAGAAATAGATTTGAAAAGATTTAGTGCTCACATAAGGACGATCATAGGGAGAATTTAATGACAAAACTAATGTTTCAAGTTTAAGTAACTAGGCAAATGATTATTTTCCTTTAAACATGAAGATGATCAGTATGGTTTTCAACATGTTACCTTTGATGTACCTGCAGTATTTAGGTGAATATGTCCTAGGAGGTCATGAATAAATGCATGAAGCTCAAGGATGAATCCAAAGTGCAGCATATGGCTAGGAGTCACCTGCAGACACAAGGCATCAAAACCACAGGGACAATGGAGAATATCAGTGGCATATATGCATACAATAAGGAAAAGAAGACTGTAGAGATTTCTTGGTCGAAGTTAAAAATTTTAAATTGCAAAGCAGAGAAAAACTCAGAGAAAGCAAATTGTTTCAGTCTTCCCTGATTAAGGTGTTTTTTAAAAGGAGCTAAATATAACTGATCAACAAAGCTAAAAAATAATAATAATATTCAGATGGTAAAGACAAGACACAACTTTGAAGGCAAACATCAGAAGAATCCATTGGCTAGAGCTGTTGGTGAGTTCAAAATCACATGCAGATCTGATCTGTCCTCTACTATTTAACTGGGTTGTTTCAAAAATATTTAGTGTGTATGTTATCATCCATCATTCATGCCAAATACTGAAGTCGTGGATACTCAACCTCTTCCTCTTCATGGTTGTGTCAACTATTGCTCCTTAGTGCATTACCCTAAAAACTAGGGCATTAAAGCAACAACCTTTCTTTAGCTCATGATTTTGTGAGTGAACAATTTGACCTGGCTCAGTAGGGCCATTTTCTGCTGGCCTTGGGTGGGCTCCCCAGCTAATGGTCAGCTTATTAGCTCTGCCTCTGTGCAGGGGTCAGTCTATCTGACAGAGCATCAAGGCGGGGCTGGACATGTGGCCTTCGTCAGACAGTGGCTGACCTGGGCTTGTTCCAGAAATGGCAAGAACAGAAGCTGGATGGTGTCTTGAAGCTGATATTCAGAATGGAGGTATCATCATTTCTGCCACATTATGTCATTCAAAGCTACGGCCCCGATTCAAGAAGAAAGAGGACTTGATGAATAAAGAGAAGCTACTGATTATTGTGGACACGGAAAAGGAGAAAGATATTTTGTTTTTTGTTTTCCTTTTCCAAATTGGCACCTATTAGTCGTAGAGAATCATGGGTTTCATGGTGGCATATTCATGAATGCTTATGCCATACTTGATCAAGTTAATTCCCCACTAGCTCCCCTTGTTCTCTCTGTCCTCCTCTTTTGATGCCCTTCCTCTTCACTAATGGTCCCCTTTCAGAAGAATATGCTCCAGAGAGACTAAATGACCTTCTGGTTAGAGTTACCTGGATGGCGAAGGCAAGACTGCATTTCAGGTCTGTAAATTTCCACCATTGTCCTCCCTCCTCTGTCAGCCTAACTCAAAGGGTAATTGTTGAGATCAAGATCAATAAATATCTGCCACTGTTTGATGAAAGTTCCCAGGAAACCATATGTTAAGCTGTCTTTGGGTCATAATCTGAATTCAGCTTCCCTGACAGTATGTGAGGCCCTTGTATGGAAGTCACTGAGCACAGTCAGTCAGGCATGCTGGGAAGTTCAGATCTCAGCTGAGTAAGGAAATGCCAATCCAGTTTTAGATTTGTAGTGGACATATGCTGATTTGCAGGCTTGCTTTCTACTTTGTGCTTATAACATCAAAATAGACTACTCAAATTCACTTTAGGAGGTATGGTAGATACCATACTCCCCCCACCAAAGACACACAGGGAACCTGTGATTGTTTTGTTTTATGTGGCAAAGGGAAATTTGCGGATGTAATTAAGTTCAGGAGCACAAGGTATGAAGATTATCCTAGATCATCTGAATTGCCTCAGTACAATCACAAAGCTCCTCATAAGAGGGATGCAGGGTGGAGCTGAGTTAGAAGAAGGAGACATGCTACCAGATCCAGAGGCTGAAGTGCTGGACGTTGAAGATGCAGGAAGGGGCCATGAGTCAAGAATACTCGCTGCCTCTAGAAATGGAAGGATTCGCCCCTGCTCTAGAGGAAAGCAGCCTGTCAATGCTTTCACCTTCAGTCTCCACCCTGCACAACTTTAAAATAACATGTTTATGATTTTAAGCCACTAGGTTTGTGGCAGTTTGTCACCATAGCCATAGGAAATGAATACAGAAGACAAACCGGAACACTTGCGTTGGGGTGGAAGCTTATCTAGGCAACAGAACATAAAAGAGAAGGAAAGACATTCATTGCACTAAACAGAGAAAAGAATCTGGGTACTGAGCCAGGCATTCTGTACTCACTTTAAAATAGTTTATAATGACAGTGGACACCTTGGTGACAACAGCTCTCCACTTCCCTCTTGGGCTCACATGAGCTGGCTTGTTTCTACCCTGGTTCACAGCGCTGTTCCCACCTTGTTCCTCAGTCATCCTCCTGCATGCTCTTCTGCTCTGTCAGACCACAGATGAGCTGCTTCAAACTCCCCATTCCTTCTGGTTACTCTTACTGATCTGAGGGAACATACTGGCTGAAACCTCACTGCCCAGGTCTCTTCCTGTGTGCCTGTGAGTAGGAAATTTAAGCTCTCCTTGACTGTGTTGCCAGATCTATGCAAAAGATCTGTACAAATCCATATAAACATTTGTGATTTTATAACTTGTACATCAATGAGTGGTGAGTAGTTCAAGGGCTAATAATGTAAAGACCCCCACAAAATAGTCTTCAAATGGTAAGAACTATAGAAATATATGTTGTTAATGAAAAATACATTTAGCAGTTTGGAAGCAACCTCTTTGTAAAGAAGTTCATATAAAAATATGAAACATGCTTTGCATTCAGTTGTATTCATGGATTTAGAAAAAAATTTATTGTCAAATGGTGATATCATGTTTTGATAGCAACCTGAATGCTTTTAAAACTATTTGGGACTCATAATATCTAGGTTAAAATGTTAATTTGCATACTCATGGAATATTTGTGATAGGTACTAGCTCTAGGTGATGAAAATAATAATTGCTAGTATTTACATATTTGTTTTATTTGTAATACCCTGAGATAATTTAATGATTTAGATTTAAAAAAAAAAAACCTCTGCAATTGTTCAGAATGCTTTGTCCCAATTTACTACTAGCATTTTGTTTGCAAAATGTGTGTTTGTTCTGTACTGTCCTGATAATAAGCTGTGTGAAAGTATAATTTTTAAAAATGTTCAAGTAATGATTTTTATATAAATATAAAATGGACATGGAGACAACCAGTAATTTATTTTGCTTAGTATGAATTTTATTTTATTTTTTTCTGGATATTTCTTTAGGCCTCTGATTTTTTGGTTGTTGTACTGAGCAATTTGTGAATCTATTATATTCAAGACAGTTGTCACCTACTAGTGATATGTAAGACTAATAATTTTGGTGTCCTGTCTTAAAAATCTGTCTAGTCAGATGGGACAAATATGAAAGGGTCTGTCCCCCTGCAAATAATAACACAGAACTGGTCAGACCTCCAAGCTCCAAGCTCTTCTCCCACTTAACCCATAGACCTCTATGGGTGCATCAACATAGAACATCCAAATAGTAATCATAGGATTTCTTCTTTAGATCTTACCTTTCCTTTCTCCCTAAAAAAAAAAAAAAAATTCTTATACAAATCTGGATGTAAGTTTTATGATTTACAAAAATTGCGGGACAAACCCTGTTGTTATTAAAATCACTTCAAGATGTCAAAACACAGCATGCACTGAACAAAATCACACAGGCAAGGAAGGCTTTGTTCAAGGCTATTGCAATAGGGGAGACAGACAAACTCAGTCCCAATTCAACTCTGCTAAGACAAAGAACTGGAGAGATTTTAAGAGTCCGAATTGAAAAAGAGGATCATAGGACATTTGTGTTTTGGACTTCACACAAATGGAAAGTAAATATTGCATCTTTACACAAGAGGTAATTTTATAAGCTGAACAGGAACCCTCTGGTTAGGCACCCATCTGCCCATAGAAACTGCAGGCCAGGGCTGTGCTTTCCTTAAGGGTTACATTTGAAGGTGATTGTTCCTGAGTCCCTGAGAGAGATACTTCTGGATTATAAAAATGGTAGGAAAATTGTTTTTAAAGTTTTAAAGAGAAAGGATTTAAAGTGACAAGTTTTCTCAAGCAAATGCTCTAAGAAAAGGAAGGTTAGAAGAAGCCTGTTGAAACTTACCCAAACTAAGGCATTCTCCATTACAACCCAGGGATGGAAGAAAATAAGAGCAGCAGTGTAGTTGTGCATAATAAAGAGGGTGTTTTGCTTTTGGAATGTCCTTGGGGATAAATATAGAGCTCTTATCTTAGTATGTAAATGTGCAGAATTATCCTTGCTGAGATACCTTACGCAGGGTTGTAGATCACTTTTAAGTTTCTGAGTAGTCAATTTATTTAGACCAAAATTATCATATGAGGCATCGTAATACAGGGCTATTTTATTTTCTATAGGTAAGGTCTCATTTATGACCATTTACTTGGGAAAAAACAAGATTTATGTTCATTTTCTCTATCAGTAAGGAGGATATTGATAACTACAGAATGTGCTTGATCAAAAAGACAGCTGCAGTCTCCAGAGGGGAAAAATCATACTTCTAAAGATGATAGGCATTGAATTTTTGTACAAAGATGGCAATAAACTTAAGGCATGCAGATATGTACACACACACTAGCCAGCCTTGGTGGTACCATGGTAGGGGTTAGAGAGAACAAAATGAAGATTTGCCAGGGGATTTAACTTGGACTGATTCCTAAAATATCAACAGCAGCATTGGCCAAAGGTGCCAGATCTAAAGGGGGGTCATCGAGCTTAACGAGAGTTTATTTGGCTGTAGACCAGAAGCCAAGCTATATAAAAAAAGAAAATGCAGTGCAATGATTTCATTAAACAATTTCAGGCTTATTTAGGAATGCAGAAGCTAAAAATAGCAAGGGAAAGTTTTGAGACTCTACTATTTTCGGTAGGTTTTTTTCTCACCTATTAATATTATAAACTGATTTTGCTAAACATAGATCTGGGGTGTTAGGAAACAAAGATGAAAAGGATGTAGTAATTTATTTTTTAAAATCTTTTTTATCATGCTTGGGGACTACAAATTCCAAGGCGGCTTTTAAAACTTTTCACCTGGCTGTGGTTTCACTGGATGCTGCTTACGAATGACGGCAACCTTCTTTATCTGAGAAGTTGTATTTATTTTCCATTTACCCATCATTGAGCAGAAATTATAGTAACAGTAACTATTATAACAGTGTAATGTATATATAACAGCAAATACTTGTGCAATGATCACTCTGTCAGGTTTATGCTTTTCCAGATAATTAGCAAACCTCGGAGGCTGGTGAGCTAGTCAAGAACATAGACAAGATGAGGTAAAATCGGAGGCCCTAATTGCTCTCAGAGCTTAACAAATGCCTGCTTGATAGAGCAGGAAGGAAACAGGTGATGGATGAACATGACCACGAGTTCATGTAGTGTCTCTGCCCCTAGACATGAGCTTCTTGAACTTTCTCTAGAGCCGTTTACTGTTTTATTTTTACATCAATTAAAATTACTGTGTTAGTCCATTCAAGTTGCTCTAACACAAACACCATAGACTAGGTATTAAAGCAATCAAACTCTAATTCTCACAGTTCTGCAAGTTGGGAAGTCCAAAATCAAGGCAGATTCAGGTTCTTGTGAAAACCTTTCTTTCTGGTTCATAAATGACTGCCTTCTTTAATTTTTATTTTAATTTTTTTATTTGCCTTATTAGTTATATGTGACTATAGAATGTAATTTGATGTATTTTACATACATGGAATACAACTTCCCATTCTTCTAGTTGTTCATGATGTGGAATTACATGGATCATGTATTCGTATATGCACATAGGAAATTAAAGTCGGATTCATTCTTCTATCTTGCAAATTTCTATTTCCCCTCCCTTCCCTTTATTTCCTTTGTCCAATCCAAAGTACTTCTATTCTTCCCTAACACCCCCTACACAGCTTATTGTGAGTTATTGTGAGTTAACACCCACATATCAGAGAGAACACTTAGCCTTTGTTTTGGGGGGGATTGGCTTATTTCTCTTGGGATGATATTCTTCAGTTCCATCCATTTACTGGCAAATGCCATAATTTCATTCTTCTTTAGGACTGAGTAATATTCCATTGTGTATATGTAACACATTTTTTTTATCCATTCATCCGTTGAAGGACACCTAGGCTGGTTCCATAGTTTAGCTTTTGCGAATTGAGCTGCTATAAACATTGTTGTGGCTGAGTCACTGTAGTATGCTGATTTTAATTCTTTTGAATATAAACCAAGAAGTGAGATAACTGGGTTCCATTCCAAGTTTTCTGAGGAATCTCCATACTGCTTTTCAGAGTGGTTGCACCAATTTGTAGTCCCACAGCCATGTGAATGCATCTTTTTCCCCACATCCTCTCCAACATTTACTGTTGCTTGTACTCCAGATGGCCATCTTCTTACCATATCTTTCCATAGCAGGAGTCAGAAGTCTCTGGGGCATCACTTATTGGACACCATTACCTTTTGTGAGCCTTTCATCCTCAAAATCTAATCAATGCTTTGCCTCCTGATACCAGTGCTGTGGGGATGACCAATTCAGCATAAGAATTTGGGAGGGACATAAATATTCAACAACCCAAAAATACTAACTTTGCATTTTTAAAATTCATGTTAAACAGTTGTGCAAAGTGACTTGCTCATAGGTAGCTCTTGCTACAGTGTTCTACAATGAGTGAGGTAAGTAGATGATGGGCCTATTCATAAAGAAGGTGATGTTCTTGAAAAGAGTCCATGAAGAGGAATGAGACAGTTATGTGAGAAAGAAGGAGCGACAGGTGTAATGGGCAGGAAAAGAAGGCTTGTGCTGTTTATAGTGAATAGTTCATTTTCATTGTATCAAAAGGCATAGAGGGAAGCTAGGTGGCAATCACAGAAGGCCTTCAATGTCACCCTCACACTGCTGGCTCCATCAACCAGGAGTTGGCATGAACTGCCTGTTTCTGTTTGAACTATGAGCTAAGGATTGTGTCTCTCTCTCTGTCTCTTTCTCTCTCTCTCTCTCTTTCTCTCTGCATATACATATTTTTTAAAGAAAATTTCAGCAGTGTTTGTTAGGATATATATATCTATTTATATCTATCTATCTATCTAAATATCTATCTAAATATCTATCTAAATAGATAGATAGATAGATTTTCTTTTTACTCATGTGGTGCTGAGGATTGAACCCAGTACCTTGCATGTGCAAGGCAAGCACTCTACAGCTGAGCTACAGCTGCAGCCCCATGGCTTTATATTTTTAAATGACAGAAAAATATTCTAAAGACAAATGCGTTGGGAATATGTGAAAGTCATGTGAATTCAGACCTCCATGTATATACATGAAGCCTCTTCAGCACACCACTGGGCTCCTTCCTCGGCAGATGACTGATGGCATATGGCCTTCAGCACCTACTGTGTGCAATCTGGCCCTCTACAGAAAATGTGCAGATCCTAGCCTTAGATACCATTTTATTTTAATACTGGATTTTTTTTGTGCTTGGTGACTATGAATTCCAAGAATGCTGTTGTATCGTTCGGGTTAAAAATAGGCCAGAAAAACTGCTTCTGTCTTCGTGTGGGTGACCTTGATTTCTTGACAGATGAGAAAGGGGCACCAGAGGTCTGCGAGTGGCTGAGTGGCTTTTTTTGGGGATCAGTGGGCCTCACGTTTGATTTCCAGGGCCGAGTGATCCTGGTTATTGTTTGCTTTTGTGGACTGCAGAGCCATGGTGTTTTGGTTGACTTTCCAAATCCATGTGTAGTTCAAATCCATGTGTAGTTCAAAGCATGAAAGAGATCTGTTTAGACATTACCTTCTTTTCCCTTCTCCTTTCTCTCCTCCAGTGTCTTTTCTTGTTAATTTTTTTTTTTTTTTGTAAAAGCCTGGTAATTAAATCTAATAGTTGTGGAATGTATTACTCACATGGAAATCAATAATGATAAAGAAGCACAAATTAAAATTTTATTGCTAAAAATATTTTCTTCAATTTGTTTAACAATCCTATCCATCACTTTACTCCCCTTTCTGAAAATTCGATCTTTAGTTTATTCTGATGCACTCTGAAAATACTTTTATGTAGCAATTCCTTTTGTCTGCAATCTTGATTCATAGCCTTTCATATGAATTCTTTTATTGCTCTATTTTCATAATAGCTTTTAGGCAACCAATCATTGTGCAAAACACTGTGTTTCTACATGAGCTTGTAGCATCCAGATGTCTGTGCCTCATATTGCTGCCTTTCAGACAGGTTTAAAAAAATAAGTTGCTATAAAATAATTGCATTCACTTCTATAGTAAATTTTAAATTATTATTTCATAAGTGAGACAAACTTTTACTTGAATATAGAAAGACTTGGTGTCCTTTTTCAAACTGCTGAAAACCTGAAAGAATGTCTTCAAGGTTGTTCTGTATTTTATATTGATTAAAAGAAGGCAAATGGGAATTTTTTTAGATACTTCTTATTATATACAGGCATGTAATATTTGAATATGAAATTTCTCTTCAAGTAGTCATTTTATAAGAAAGTAATAAAAAGAACAAACTGAGGTTGTTATCCAAACTAGTTAACAAGAATGTTTTGATTTCTCAGTATATCCTTTCAAGTAAATAAGAATGATTTACTTTAGGGCTGTGGACGTAGCTCAGTAATAGCACAAGGCCCTGGGTTGAATCCCCTGTACTAAGGACTGGCTTTGCTTTCTCCACGATAGTTTCCAAAATATATGTTTAATTTATGTATAGGCCCAAGAAAATTTTACTAACCAGGCTCAGTTTATCAAAAGATGATTTGCCTAAAAATAATTACCTGATGAGCCTTTTAAAATATGCATATTCATGACTCATCCTGGTTCTAGAATAAAACCCTCCTGGAAAGGATCAGCAATGTTAGAAAGAAAGTCGGCTGACTAGACTCAGGCTCAGAAGATACACAAACAAAAAATGTGCTTTCATGAAAATCAAGAAATTTGTTAATCGGATGTTCTTTATGACCCTGTTTACCATATGCCCTACCATTTCTTTATGAAACCTCAAATAAGACTTTAAACATTTTTTATTTCTGTCTTTGTTTTTGTTCTGGAGCAATTCTATGATATATTTGTGGTGAAGGATAAAAACACATTTGATTTTACTTCTTCTACCATCTCCCACCTGACCATTGGGTTCTCTGGGCAAAAGGTATAGTTCAATTTTAAGGCTTTTGTGGACTGATTGTCTATATTCTGTGGTGTTTTATCCCCCTAATTCAACAAGAATTTATTGAGCCTCCTCAGTGTACCAAAGCATAACAAGTCTTGGGGGTACTAAGGATGAACAAAACCAGCAGGGTTGACAATCTAGTGTAAGAGAGATGATTAATACGCATTTCAACAAGTTTTGCAAAGTATTGCAAACTTTTTGTGTATTGACTTGTGTGTTTTCCCCTTATATTAACCAGAGATGAGCCATTGAATCTCTTTATGTAATATTTGTGATGTCATTTGAATGCCCATGTATATATAATGTGTATCTGTATGTAAATGTATTACTCTATTTTGTATAAAAGAAGCAATAGTTCATATACTATAGTATCAATTATATAATAATTTTGTTTGTACATTCCACTTCCTATTTATATAAGTACATTTAAACAATTTTTTGATTGACATCATGTATTTCAGGGCTGAGTTGGAATACGTGTGCCTTACTATGTGCCCACGTGGTGGGTGGATTTGTATTACAATTCTCAGCATTGCACATTAACTCATTTCCCCAATGAGTTCAGTCCAGTGACTCTAATTAAATAACATTCTTTATATTTAACACTATTTCTGACTATTTATTTGTTATTATTATTTATTTTTATTTTACATCATTAAGTATATTTTGGAACAGTCTTTCAGTGGTGAGATTGAGAAAGACATAAAAAGCTGCTTCTCTCTGTGTCCATTGGAGAAAGACTGGGCTATTGTCACAACTACCTTCAACACATTGTGTATAAAATCCATATTTGTGTCACAGGTGATGCTGCACTGACTAGCCCTTGCTGTTCTTTTAAGCTCCCATGTTTCGACCCATTCACCATCTGTAAGAAACATTTTCTCATGCTAATCCTCTTATAAATTTAAGTACAGAATGAAGATTCTGGAATGTAACTGAAAATCATCTAAAAAAAAAAAAAAATAGAGTGCATGTTGATAGAGAAACAATGAAGGTAGAAATGACAGGTTCTTCCTGGAGGAGAATCAGCAGTGTCTTCAGCCTGGCCAGACTCGCTAAGTCCCACCTGCTGCTGAGGCTGCATTCCCATCCAGCACAGCTCAGGATCCTAATGCAGTCACTCCAAGTCACTGACCTTATAAAGGATGAGAAATTGAATGAAAAGCTGTTTTCCCTCCTTGTAAACATGTCCCCTGTGTTGTGCAGAGGAATTTCATGGTTGGAGAACATTGTTGTATTCATGTCCTATTGGAAAGTATTTTCAAATCTGATCAGCTGCCTTACAAATAAGGTTGTGAAGACTTGAGTCCGTCCCTGCTGTGCATGGCCGCAGAATGATTAAGTTAGCTCAGAAGCACTTACCATTGTCTGGGGGCCAGGGCGGCACAAGGACTGATTGGCATTATTACTTATTATATGTGAATGCTGATGGTGCATATTTATGGCAGAGTCCTTTCTATGCTTATTGACATTCATGAATGAAAAGGCCTTGCATTGCTGACTATCTAATTGGTAATTTAATTTCTCTAATAACTTTCTTTACAGGAACTGGATTTCGAAGCCAAAACAAGTTATACGCTACGAATAGAAGCTGCAAATAAAGATGCTGACCCCCGCTTTCTAAGCTTGGGGCCATTCAGTGACACAACCACCGTGAAGATCATCGTGGAGGACGTAGACGAGCCCCCCGTTTTTTCTGCACCCTTGTACCCCATGGAGGTGTCGGAAGCCACCCAAGTGGGCAATATCATCGGCACTGTAGCTGCTCATGACCCGGATTCTTCCAACAGCCCCGTGAGGTAAAAGCTCATTTCCTACCATTTTCTGTCAGTGTGCCTGTATTCACGACTCATGTTCTTATGTGTGACTCTTTTTTCTTCACGGTACATAAATGTAGGGAGTCATAGCACCAGAACTCAACCAGAATCAGAACAATCCAATATGGTACCCATTCAAAAATGTCACCTGACTACTCAAGGTCATTGTTCCGCAGCGGTGCTTTTGGACAACCATTGTTATCCATGAGTCATAGCCAGTGTTTCTTAATTATCCTGAACCTATTTCAAAGCAAGCTGTGTGCAGCAGTCATGTGCATGTCCTAGTTGTAGGGTGAATATATGTGTGTGTGTGCACATATATATATAGTAATAGTACAAACTATTTAAGTGAGGGATTGATTTTTGAACTAGTAATTTTTTTCATGTTGGCCTATTTGAACATTATTTTATTGTTTCTACTTATAAAAATAAGACCATACCTTATCTATGCATAAAGACTCTTTAAAACCACGCACAGTGATGCATACCTGTAGTCCCAGCGGCTTGGGAGGCTGAGGCAGGAGAATCATGACTTCAAAACCAGCCTCAGTAACTTAGTGAGGCCCTAAGCAACTCGGCAAGACTCTCTCTCTAAAAAAAATACAAAAATGGGCTGGGGATGTCTCTCAGTGGTTGAGCACCTGTGGGTTCAATCCCCAGCACCAAAAGACTATTTAAAATAGCTTTCCAAATAGTTTCTATATCGAATAGGCACATTGTTATATTCAATAATTTCTTCAGGCATTTCAGAATATCTTAAACATTCCATTTTGCCCTTTTTACCCATACAGGCAATCTGAGATCTGCCTGTGTGTTTGTGTGTGTGCATGTGAAAAATGATTCTTATATATTGGGGTGAATATTATAAAAAGCACAGTTGAAAGGAGATAGGCATTGTATTACCTTGTTTGGGTTTGGAAGACATTTAACTTTTTCAATATGAAAATGTAATTTTTAAGACAAAAACTAAATTTGGATTTCATTGGTATTCAACAATGCTTCAGAGTTAAATCTGAACATTACTAAAAACTGTCATTATTTATGATTTACATGACTCTCATCTCCCTGCAATCATTTCATTACTTTATATCACAGATTAGCTTGCTCCATTTCTTCTCTTTCCTTCACATTAGCAAAGTCTAGTAAAGAGTGCTATGAAGTCGGCATGTCCCTATCTGTACTATAAATTGGAGGCAAATTGTTGCCGATGCTCTTTCACATGGTGAATTTTAACCAAATCTAAGGACATAGTCTGTGACTAATACAATTGTGAGTCACAAATGCACCACACAGATCAACCCCCATACTTATGGCTTTCACTGTCAGCATACTGATTTGGACAAGCTGGAATTTGGGTTTCTTCAGAGACGCCTTGTCTTGGGAGTGCCCTTAAGTCTCCTGACTTTATGAACCTTAGCAACAGCAATATTATAGGCACAGGTCAGCTCTAGAGGACACTCTGACTTCTGCTCAGGTCACTTAACTTAATGGAGAGAAAGACAGATATGCTTTCCTGGAATTTTTTGAGGGCATGGTAAAAGTCAGAGGCATACTAATATATATAAAATGAATTTGGGGATTTAAGAATGTGGATTGATTACACTGATATTTCTCATCTTGTTACTTAATTTTTTTTTTTTACTCCCTTATGTTGGAGCTTCCTCTTATACTTCTTCCAAGAAACTCTTCTACCTTTTGTAATATTTTGTTTGGAAAAAAATTCACAGTAGTATTGCATAATAATTTGGGGAAAAGAAGAAAGAATAGGCCCAACCTGATAGTAACTTGTGTTAGAGATGAGGTGAACTCCAGGTCTGTTCTTTGTAGCAGAGAAAGAGCCAAAGACTAGCTGTTGGTTTTGGAGGCCAAGATCCCCATGCCCTTTATCAGTAAAAGAGTATCTGACTGGCCTTGCCTTTTAACTTGTTTCCAATTTTTTTTTTTTTTTAAGTAATGAAGGTGACATTAAATTTCAGGTTAGGACTAGCTTACAGCATTATCTCCCAGATTGCATGATAGACTTTGTCTCAATGAATTAAGATTATGTGGGGAGGCTTGATGGGGGTGAATATTTCCTTGGTATTTGTGAAATTAATTTTTAGACTTATGTTTAATATCCATGTACTTGAAATACTTGTTTATTTTATACAATTTTCATAAGGTCTGCATCATAAGGTCCGCATCATAACTGACATTTCTTGTTTCTAGATTTGTGTCTCCAGTATTTCTCCTCCCCTATTCCTTTATGAATATTTTAAGAGGCCCATCCCATCATTTTATAGTTTAACAAGGATGTGCTTAACACGTGTGCAGTCTCTAAAAACTGGTTCTCTTTCCTACACTGCTGTTTGCTGAGTGGTCAAGAAATTTCATTTAGCTTCCTAAGTTTCTCTGTAAACCAGCAAAAAGGGAAAGTAACTTTGATGCCTACTTTATCCCAGGTTTTTAAGATGATTAAATAATAAAGAGAAAGTTAATGATGCTTTTAAACTGAATCATGACAAACATTAACAATTATTATCATTATACATCGCTCGTGTTATACTGTGTTTTCATGCAATTTTATTTTAAGTTCAATAAAGTCAATGAAAGGAGACATTTCATATGCAACCATGTTGGCCATTTATATTGAAGATTGTTTTGTACTCACATATATCCCAATATACAGACAATATTACATAGTTGGATGGGTGTAATCATGTATAGCACAGTCTTTTGAGGTGGAAGAAGATTGTTTTGTACTCACATATATCCCAATATACAGACAATATTACATAGTTGAATGGGTGTAATCATGTATAGCACAGTCTTTTGAGGTGGAAGAAAAGCTATTTCCCCATTGAGATGGAACATGAGAGTCTTAGCAAGTGTGAGCTTTGTTCCCCTACATCAGCAGCATTAGTGTAGAGATTTGACAAATAGAAAGCAATTTTTTTTATTGTAATTGTTTAAAATTAGCCCAAGAGTGTTAAAATTTTAAAAGAGTGTGGGTCGTTGGATAATTAGTTTTAAACTTATTGACATTATTTGTAGAATGACACTGAAATCCAACTTATGTCACTTAACATCTGGAATATGTACTGTTACATTGGGCAAGAGACTTGAATTGCAGATATAAATATATTTACTTGCCTCTGTCAAGGCAAAATTGAGATCCTCTTCATACATGATCCCTGCTTTGCACAGAATTAAAAAATCTATTTACTAAAAATCAGCTACATGCTCTGTGAGACTCTTCAATATGCACCTCCCTGTATCTGAGAAAGAAAACTAGGTCAGTCACACTGTAACCTTCTCAAACTTTACCACTGTAACCTTGTCAAGTTGACTGTTGGCAATAATCATAGGTGGAAAGATTAAGTGAACCTGGAGCCTGGGGATTGGCCAGAACATACTGCCACTGGGAAATGTGATGCCTGTTTAAAATTCTGTTTAAAACAGTGATAACTGTTTAATACAGTTTTCCCACCGTCCACATACCCTTTCTAAACCACTATTTCATGTACACTTTTTCCCAAATGGAAACTAAAACCAAGTCAAACCCAAAGGTGAAAATCAGATGATATTTGCAATTACTTTTTTAAAAGGGAAAGTAGATATTTGAGGGCAAGTATGTTTCTGGCTTTGTTTTTACCAGCTCAGGTAAATTTTAGTCCCAAGCATTGAATTAAGCTATACCTATCCAGCTTGCACACAGATTGTGGTCTGTTTATTTTGATCATCTTTTTGAATGATGGAAACTTTACTCCTGTTTCTCATCCAAGATGGTAGGAACTCCAAGAGCAGCTTGGAGACCAGAGGACTCTAGACTCATTCTTTATGTCTATACTGGCAGACTGATCAATGGCTTGGCATATGTTCATTAATAACTGCTTGTGTAAGACACTGGGGGAGACGCTGGTAGGAAACAAAAATAAATTAAACATTCCTTCCAACCTCTAGGAACTTACAATCTGGATGAAGTAACAAGATCCCATAAAAGTTGAACACTCTTAGGAGAAAAAAAAATGCTAATGCTGTAGCATAGCAAATTGTGAGATGAATCCTGATTACACAGTTCACTGAATACAAGCCTTGGTTTGAAGGAGCAATATCATGAGCAAGGCTTTGTGGGATGACAGGGTTTGGACAAGCCAAGAAAACTTAGTGTAAAGTATGTTTATGTTTTATTTAGCTATGTCCTAAGAGCCCAGTGCTCAATTATGAAATCAGCAGATTTATTTCTATAGGCTACCAAGAAAACCCAGAGAACCAAGGCTAAAAATACTTAAGGATTTGAAATGCCATATTACAAATAAAATCAGATGCCAACAAGGGTGAGTGAAAAGTAACAGGCATCATTTCAGCATTTCTAACTATTTAAATGACAACTTTATGTTAAACATATTTAGGTAATATTTACCTGTATGCACCTTAGGCCTTCCAGGTATTGTCTAGCCTCAGATATAAAGTCATAAAGTTGCACCAGAAATGACGATATCTGGTCTGGCTAGTATGAACACATTTGGGGTATTTGAATGATGCAGTACATATTTTTAAGTAGACTGTATGCATGCATATGTTTATATGCATTATTCTAAATAATTTATGAATATTTGATTTTTATAAGATATACAGAGAGCTAGTAACATATAGAAAAACAGTATTAGCAAAAAATAGTTAATTTGAAAAGTAGCAGAAATCAATTCTGTGAGGAGAATATGAACTGTGTCCTACCTCAAAATGTTCCTCATTTTAACACAATTACCACTAAAAATGTAAAATGAAAGTATATGTTCAGGCACAGAGAAAACAAAAAATGGGCTTTTGTTAGATGAGTGCACTTACTATGCAGAGATAATTTTCCAAATGTGTTAAGTAGGAAATGCTTAATTTATTTGGGCCATTTGTCCCTTTTTTTTTTTTTTTTTTTTTTTTTTTTTTCATTGTTTTGTTCAGAATCAGAACAGTGCTCTCAGCAAAGACCTTAAAGTAAGCTTTTGGGAAATCTCCACATAAAATGAATTTATTGAAAATTGGGTGTTTCCTGATTTGCCCCTCAATGTATTTTCAGTTCTAAAATACCTATTGAAACATCAGGTTAATAAAAGGACAGAAAAATCTGCAACTGTTTTCATGTAAATCAAGAACTACACATGAGGTCGGAAGATTAGGTTGCTCATATTTATTTATTTTCTATTGTCCTGTTAACATTCTTTAATTGTAATCAACAGAAATTGTTCATGGTAAACTTTATAAAAATGGAATTTTTTTGAAATAATTGGACAAAATCATAAAATCAAAGGAAACGTTCCATTTTTGGAAAAAAGAGCAGGAAGGTTCCTCTATAAATATGAGTAGCAAGAATGAGCAGCATCTAGGGTTCAGGACCCAGCAATTGGAGGAATCACCCCGATCTTTTTCTGATGGACCTCCATTTGAGAGTTATACTTCTTGAAGAGTTTTTTAGTCTATCACAATATATGTGGCCAACTATAATGTAGAATCTTCTGGGTATCTTGATTGTACCCAAGACTGTATGAGATTGATGCTTAAATCCCCAAAGGAAAATTGGGTTGCTTTGATCAAAATAAAGGGGGAGGATGCCAACAGGGTGTCTGCTATCATTATGTACAGACGTTCAGCTTATTTTGAAGTAATTTACTTCTTGCTAAATCATTCCAAGGCAAACATTATTTTCTCTTCACTACAAATAAACATACCTATGGTCACAGTTAACACACATGGTTCCAGTACTTCACTGAGACCTATCTGAAACCTGTTACAAAACTTACACCCAATGCATGCCCCCACACACCAGCTTCATAATAGATGAAGATTTTCATTTAAATGATTCAGCTGTTTCTCTTGTTCCTATTTTGATGCACTTACTATATTTTTCTTTGCCATTTTTGAAGTGTGGAGGAGGTATTTGTACTAATGTAGCCCACTCACCAAATTAATAGCTGGTGATCAGAGTGATACTTGCAGATATGAAGAAGATCATTTTAATTGATTTGATGACTTATCAAACAGCTTCAGTGACAGTAGAAGACATTTGCTCAGAATTCATTTGGTAACTAATGTGGGGAACACTCAAGGTACACAGCGGCATAAGGTGCTTCCCCGGCCCTCCTGCTGTTGAGCCGTAGAAGAGGCCTCATGTGAAGACTCGTAAAACATACAGTGTTAAATCTGGAAATGTGAAATCACTGCAGCCCTTTTCTCATTTTTGTAGATCAAGAATCCCAAAATCCAAATGGTGAATAAAAAGCCCCAAATGGTGGAATAGTTTCATGTGTGCGGAGTTAGTGCCTTTGAATCCCCAGAAGTGTAGCACAGGAGCATTTGGTAAAGACTGTGGATCACACTTCCTGTGTGGTTCTGAGAAAGCATGCTTCCCTTGTCATTTGAAGGCTGCTGCTATAATGCTACTGGCTGGTCAGCAAGCAATAATAGGGTGAAAATAATTGGGAGCCAGGAAACCTAGTACAGGGTGGCAGTGTGAGGAAAGGCACAAGCACAGGGATGTGCACATTTTCATTCATCAATCAACACATCAGTTTGATTGATTAGGAATTCAGATAGCAGAACAAAGTGGGGAAAGAGATGATTGTAGGTGGTAGAGATGAAAGGCTCATTTCCTGGGAAGGATACTAGAAAGATGTTCCAGACAGACATGTCTCTGAATCGTGGCTCTGCCAGCTACCAATGGAGAGACCTCAGAGTCCAATACTGAAGTACGACAATGAGAACACCAGCTTGCATAGTGAGAAACTGTGCTTGGCAAGGAGCTACAGAGCTTAATACTAATGGCATACTGAGAAGTCTGGAGCGGTGCGCTCCATGACCGATAATTTGGCAGAAAACCTCAATAAGGGCCTTGGCTTTTTTATCAGACACTTTTCACCTTGTATTTACTAGATGCCTTCTGGATCTCTTGCCACTATATTTATGCCCCAGAGGAGAGAAATGGAAAAGGGCAAAATTCAAATACCAAGAAAACTATTAACTGTCTTCCATTCTTATTTTTCAACGAGGCTCCACCCAACAACTTATTTCATATTTATAAAATCTTAGGCAGAAGACACCACATCTACAAGGGAGGCTAGTAAGTGTAGCTTTTTGGCTGGTGACATGACTGACTCCAACAGAGAAGTGGTCTCTTAACAAGAATTAAGGAATTAGGCATGCACATGGAAGTCTCTCCATGCATGACCACATATGTGTATGTGTGGAAACAAGGAAAAAGTGAACTATGTTTTACATACGCAATACATTCTGGAAATGCAAAAGCTCAGAGGAAAAATAATCTTGGGGAAAGACTGTTGAATCTGCTTTAAGATATATTGAGCATGAGCATAATAAGGTGCTCCCTTATAGAGCAGTTTACAAAATTTCAGGAACAGATTTGAAGGTAGTTATGAGATGCAGAGCTGTCTCATAATAAGTTGATAGGACAGCTTAACTGCCGTTGCCGCAAAATTAGGAAAGCGTTCTCTCTAATTGGCCATTCCAGCACACACCAAAGGGGCCTGAGCATTTCAGGTCATTAATCTGCAGAAGCTAGAGGCATCTTTGTGAGTCCACACACCATTAATGACATCAGAATTTGCACTGACATTAACTTTGGTTTCTGACTAGGAAAGCACCTGTCCTACCACTTCCAGCTCAGCCTCCAATTAATTAGGCAACAGCATGTCTCAGTGTCCAGGCCAGTGATTGCAGAACTGCAAAGAGTGTGCTCCCAAAAATTTTTGGAAGGACTGTCTTCTGTTTTGGTTTAGCCTGTTCTTCCAGACTCTAAGGCAAAGATAGTCTAAATTTCTTGTTCTGAAAAGGGCCCATGATTTCTCTGAACTAAGGGATTGTTTTCTCAGCCACCTTCATATATTAGATAATGCCTCATCCCTCTGTTGCACTATTTTACGTCTGTAGAGGAGTTGGTAGAAACGGGTAACTCCCTTAACACCGACAATCCCTAGCCGTGCCATTAAGAAGCGTAAGAAGCACCAGTACTGTTCTGGCGTCTGTGCATCCCTTGGTCTTGCCAAAGTCTCCTATCTCTTCTCAAGTCAATACCTCAGTCCTCACACCTTCCCTAACTTCTTCCATTATATCTTACCACAGCAACTCCACGGATGCCTCCAAACAGGTATCATTTAGTTACTATTTTTAAAAATTACTTGTTTATGCAGTGATTTACTGAAGTAGTGTCATTGCAGGTGCTGAAGGAAAATTACTGAATATATGAATGAATGAAGACAATAATACAGTGTAATAAGTCACAAATTCCCAAATATATACACATGCATGTAAATACACACACACACACACATACACACATACACAGAGTTGTCCTATTCAGTGAGCTCTAAGTGAGGATTACAGCTACTAACAGATAATGTAATTTATAACTGAAAGTTGCTGAGGTTATTATTTAGAAATGATGGATGATAAACATTTGAATGATAGAAGCTTTGGTTTCCCATACTTTTTAAAACATAGAGAGGTCTAGGTTATTTCTGTATCCCTAAATGATTAGTGAATAGTCTGTTAGTTGAATAGTTATTGAAACCATAGTTATCTAAACCATTTTAGATATTAAATGCATTCTCAACTTTAATTCCCTTTATTCTAATGTGGGGATCTTTGAGATGACTGATAATTGAGACTTTATTTCTGGCTTTGGTCCTATGAAGAATGGCACAAACTCATTTAAACAGATATATGTCAAAATCAAAGTCTTATGCCTTTAAGAATGTGAAAGTTTATTTTTTCATGAAGGTACAAATGCTAGTGATAAATGTAGTGGATTTAACAAAATGCACAACTGAAGATTTTATATTGACTCAATAAACACATGAGTTCATAGGTAGACTCCTATTATCAAACATCACCATCAATCATACTATTACTGGATAAAATGTACATGAAAGCATATATTTATATATGTGTATATTGTTTGCATACATGTTATATGTAGTATATGTGTACATATATATATATATACACACACACACACACATGTAAATAAGCCTAGTCTAGGTAGTCTCACTCCACTCTGTCTTTCACAATGAATATAGCTATAAAACCTGGATAGAAAAATCTATTCAGGACTCCGATAATCAAATAGTAGGAGGCAATTTGGGAAAGAAGAACTCTATTAAATATATCTTCAAACTTCTGGTGAGTTTGCCATTATTTTTCTTCTACCATCCCCTGATCTGGTCTAAAAACTAGAAAAAGGTTAACAAAATAATTCCACAGCAAGATGAAGTCATAAAATAATAAATGTGAGAGAAATGAATTCTGAATACCAGTGATAAGAAATCAGAAATCAAAAATATATAAATCGGTGAAATCAGAAGCTCATTCACTGAATAAACTAAAAACATTGATAAGTCACATCAACAATGACACATATGTAACATGTTATATATGAAATATAGATAAATAAGTACTATGAAAAAAAATGATATTAATATGACGTGTCACCCAAAAGCTCCTTTGTAGATGCAGGAATGTTCAGGGATTTGAAATGATTAGCTCAAGAGACCTGTAACATAATCACTGAATTAATCCATTTTCTGGATTGATAATGTGAATGGATTAACTGGGTAGTAACTAAGCCAGCAAAACATGGCTAGTGGAAGGGGTCACTGGTGGTGTACCTTGGGAATTGTGTATCTCACCCCCTTCTCTCAGTTTGCTTCCCTCCCACCATGAGCTGAAGAGTTTTCCCCCATCTGCACCCTCTGCCATGCTGTTCCAACTCACCTGGGGTCACAGCAGTGGAAATGGACAAACCATGGCAAAAATGAACTTTTGTTCTTCTAAGCTCTTCTGGAGAGGTGTTTTAGTCACAGCAACAGAAAGCTGACTAACACAGAAATGATATTATTACAGATCCTGAAAGCGTAAAAGGAGGATAAGAGAACATGATGAGCAACTTTACTCCCATAAATTATACAATCTAGAGAAAATATGACAGTTCAGTTTAAATCTATTGATTTATCAAACAGGGTCAACTTTCAAAATTCACCCAACTTGAAATAGCATTTATATTTAATGCTATTAAATGTACACTTTCTGGAAAAAATAAAAAAATCCAACCCAGCTGGTTTTGCAGTCAAATTATACTAAGCATTTAATGAATAATTAATATCAAGTCTACACAGTGTTTTCTAGAAAATAGAAGAGGAAAGGCATCTCAACTTTTTTGAGTCCAGCACTATGCTCAGTAGTCACATGATCAAATCCATGGATACAGAAAAATGTTTGGTGAAATTCAACATTCATTTCTGATTAAAAACAATGTTAGTGAACTAGGAATATAATACACTGTCTTCATCATAATAAATGGCATCTAAATAAATTATGAATAATATTATAATCATTACTAAACAAACCAATGCTTTCCCCACAATTCAAACACAAGAATGCCCACTTGGTCTTATAGTTATCATATGGGAAGCCCTTGCCAGTACAATAAGGCAAGAACAAGAAGTAAAAGTCATACACAGCTTAAGGAAGAAGTAAAACTACCTTTATTCACCAAGGTGTGATTGTTTTCTTCAGAAACAATCTCAAGAAAATTTTAAAAATCTCCTGCAACAGGAAGGGATTTACCAAAGTTGCAGGATGCAAAGTTGATATGAAAAATTGTATTTTATATATTAACATGGTGCAATTAGAAATGAATGACATAAAGGAATCTAGAATTTACAACTACAAAAAATAAAATACATAGGTACAAGTTTAACATACCTATATAGGATCTGTATCATGAAAAAAGGACAAAGGAAAGCCTGGGAGACAGACACATGCCCTTCATGGTTTGGAAGACTCACTCCAAGAAAATGATCAGTTATTCCCAAATTCATCCATAGAATAAATGAAATTATGTTCAAAATCCCAGAAGTTATTCTTATAGCTGTAGACAAACTGGACCTAAAGTTTACATGAAAATACACGGAATCTGGAAGGTTCAGATAGTTCTGAAAAACAAGCATAATGGCAAAAAAATCAGTCTAGCAGATTTCAAGATTCATTCTAGCTCCAGTCACCAAAAAACAGTGATATTTGCAAAGTGAGGTGGTGCAAATATACATCAATGGAACAAAATAGATACTCTAGAAGTGAACTCACCTAAATATGATGGGTTGACTTTTTTGACAAAGATGCAGGGAAATTTAGTGGAAGATGATAGTTTGGAGGAAATGACATAACAATTGAAAAAGTGTATGTGTGTATGGCCTAACTTTACATCTTACACTATACATGACTCATGATGGGTTGTATTTTTAATGTCAAATGTGAAAAATAAAAATGTTAGAAGAGAGGAGAAAATATTCATAATAACAGGGATAGACATAAAGTTTTTAAACATGGCAACAAGAGCACCATCCTTTGGAGGAAGGGGAAGAAGAAGAGATAACAGAAGAAGGGGAGGAAGAGGATGAGGAAAAATGTATGTGTATATATATATAAATACACACACACACACAAAATAAAACAGGAATGTATGTCGGGCGTATTATATATCATAATACATATTGATAGAGGTAATATGTACGATAAATATCAACATACATTATATTAAAGTCAGATATATATATATGATTTTATCAAGGTTAAAATGTTTTTAAGAAAATGAAAAAACAAGCAAGGTATTGGGGAAAGTATATCGCTTTGCTAGCAAAGTTCTTGTATTAAGAATGCATAAAGAACTCTCAGAACTTTCTTCAATAGAAACAAATAATTCGGTTAATAATGGGCAACCTATTTAAACATATATTTCATAAAAGAGGATATGCATAAGGCAGATAATCACATGAAAATGTGGTCAGTGTAATTTATCATTAAGGAAATATAAATTACAAAGCACCATGTGGTGAGATGAATAACTAGAACCGTCAGCTATTTCTGGTGGGAATACAGATGGGAGAGCTGTGTTGGAAAACAGTTTGGCAGTTACCTATAAACACAGGACCCAGTGATCCCACACCCTAGGGAAAAGAAAATGTGTTGAAACAAAACTTGCACATGAAAGCTTCCAGTAGTTTGCACATTGGTACCAACCCAAATATTCACTAGATGAGTGGGGAAACATGCTGGCATACAACCATTTGATGGAATACTACCCAGCATTAAAAATGCATGGATAGTTAAATTAAATAAATAGCACGATCATGGGCACAAAGTTGGGTGAACCCAAGTTGTTACACTGAGTTAAAAGAAGTCAGTCCCAAAAGGTCACATTCTATATGATTGCATTTCATGATATACTCAAAAGGATGAAATTATAGAGATGGAGAACTGATGGGTGTTCTCCAGGGACTACTGTGGGATGGTTTGTAACTACACAGAGACAGCGCAAGGGGGGCTGGTGGTGATAGGCAGTAGTGCATGCTCATTTCAGTGGTGACTGCATGATCCATACATGTGGTAAAATTCACAGAACTGAACACCCCCCAAAATTTGCCTGTTATTTTACTATTAATGATAAAGTAATAATTTAGCTTGTGTTACTCCTTTTCAGAACTGTTCAAAGTGATGTATGAATCCATAACTCTAGGATCCTAGCTTCAAAACCTTCATCAGTAATGAACATTGGAAAGATTCCTTAGTGGACTCATACTTTGGTGTTCTTGTTACTTTCAAAATAATTTGAAAAATGCTATGATGAACGACTGGGTAAAACTCACTAAAGAACCTACCGTCATCATTGGTTCTTTGCTGAGAAACTGCTGTCCTGCACATCATCTCTTTGCATAATATGATTGAATAAAAATCCTAAGAGTAATATTCCATTGTGTATATATACCACAGTTTCTTTATCCATTCATCAATTGAAGGTCATCTATTTTGGCTCCACAATCTAGCTTTTGTGAATTGAGCTGCTATGAACATAGATGTGACTGCATCACTGTAGTATGCTGATTTTAAGTCCTTTGGGTATAAAACGAGGAGTGGGATAGCTAGTTCAAATGGTGGGTTCATTCCAAGTTTTCTGAGGAATCTCCATACTGCTTTCCAGAGTGGCTGCACCAATTTGCAACACCACTCAGCCATGAAGAATAAAATTATGGCATTTGCTGGTAAATGAATGAATTTGGAAAATATTATTCTAAGTGAAATGGGCCAATCCCAAAAAAACAAAGGCTAAATGTTTTCACTGATAAGTGCATGACAATATGTAATGAGGAGGGGATGGTGGAGGGAAGAGAAGAATGAAGGAACTTTGGATGGTGTAGTGGAAAATGGGGTGGAAGGGGGTGGAGGACAGAAAGATAGTAGAATGAAATAGACACTATTACCCTATGTGCATGTATGATTACACGGATGGTGTGAATCTACATTGTGTACAACCACAGAAATGAAAAGCTGTACCCATTTGTGTACAATGAATCAAAATGCAGTCTGTAAAAATAAAAAAGATTTTAATGAAAAAAAAAATCCTAAGAGCTTACAAATTGGCTCACAGTGGCCTCTGTGGCCTATGAAATATGCGAGGCGCAGGGGACTATTTTCCAGGCCAGGTTTTGCAAGTGCTGCGACTTTTACTTCAGTGTGTGTTTTGCCTTGCCTGCTCTGGCGAAATCAGCGGAGGACGCTCAGGCCGGGTCAAGAAGAGAAGCCAACTTGCCAGCACCCATTTGTCCCCCACGCCACCCACATTGCATCCAGGTGAATGAGACACTTTGGAGACGAATCTTCCAGCCCCATTCAGGTCATCAGATGACTGCAGCCCCAGAGAGCACGTGACTGCAGCCCCCTGAGAACGCAAAAGCTAAAACTGACCCTACTAACTAACACACTCCCAGATTCCTGATGCAAAAAGCAAGAAATGTCAAATAGCTGTCAGTGGTCCAATCCGGAGATCTAGCGCTGCAGCAAGTGCATTCGCGGGAGCAATCGTAACGAGGACCTGGGGTGTAAGAAGAGAAAGACGTGAGGGATTAAAGGAAGCACGTTGGTATTGAAAAGATGTTGGTAGCCTCACTGAATTGTAGTTCTTCATCAGGATGCAGGATGCAGGGTGATGGAGTGGGAGGAGCGGGAACGGAGTCGCATGCCCGAGGCTGAGCTTCAATAACACTGCGAGTGTAACAGCTCTGAAGCGGTGGGTGTGTTCATAGGAATCCATATACCTGAATTGTGGGAAGGAACATGTGACTGCAGTCAAGGAGATCAAGTCAACGAGATGCCCATGTCTGATGACTCAGAGCTTATTCGAATCTGTTATTAATCATCATGCCTAAACTGTGTTTTTCTGTTTTTTTTTTTTTTTTTTCCTTAGTTTGTTTATTTAATTATTCGTCTTTAAATGAGAACTTTTGTCTTTTCCACATAGAAAGACTGCCAGGGAATATGTAAATGACTACTTTTTTCAGGAAAAAAGTAACATGGGATAAGAATACAAGTAAAATAGTAGATTTTCACTAATGTTTAGAATGCAGATGCAATTTTAGGGATTCTACTTTGAAATGTCTTTGGCATCCTGATCAAGTCCCCTGATGAGAGACACAAAATAAATCATGATCAGGTTGGTGTTTTCCAAACAAAATATATTAATAAGTATGTGCAAAATGTCAAGATGTCTATATATGTTGTATCCCAGAGGGACCTAGAACCATGGCCAGTGCTACTATCTCTTGTAAATATTTTTCAAGAGCAATAATAATAGAAATAATGAATTCAAAGTTATAACAACACATTCAAAGCCACTGTGAACATAAATATTGTGTGTATTTTCTTTTTTTCAATTTTTTATTTGTTCTTTTTAAATAAAAATGACAGTAGAGTGTATTTCGACATATTATACATATATGGAATATGACTTATAATTAGTCTTGTGATTATACATGATGCTGTGGTGTTGAACTCTCTGATAGAAGAACAAAGATATTGTAGGACACACAGGGCATGAGCCAAGAGCTATCTGAGAGAAATTTTAAACAAGGCATAGATTTATATCACCAACATGACAGATCATGGAGACAGCATGATTTAGTGATTAGTGATGAAATTATTGAAATAATTTTAGCAAAGTCTCATCAAACATAAATGTTAAATTTTTGCTTTTTTTTCAATTAGGTATTCAATTGACAGAAACACAGACTTGGAGAGATACTTCAATATTGATGCCAACAGTGGAGTTATTACAACTGCCAAATCTTTGGATCGAGAGACAAATGCAATTCATAACATCACAGTTCTTGCAATGGAGAGCCGTAAGTTGTAATGTCTAGAATTACCTGAGGAGAGAGGGGAGTGAGTGTGGAGGACAGGTTACTGGAGACTATAACACAAGTTTGAATCATCAGAGTTACTCAATTGAATTAACCAAAAATGAGAAAAAAAACTTTCAAGCTGTAAAACATATATGTATCCATTAGGTTCATTTGCTAACACTTACTCAGGTATACAGTATTAATGAAAACAGGACACATATTTCCTGATATTTACAAATTTAATGAAAAGACAACACTGTTAAGGGATAGGCCTTCAGAGTTCCTCTTGCTTTGGGGTCACATTTCATATATTTCATTTATGCTGTTAGGGAATTGGTGAAGTAACTTACAGAAATTAGTAAATTGATCTGTAACCAAGAGATTTAGATTTGAACATTTTGACAACTAACTAATTTTAGTTCCTGATCAGAAAAAAATGGAAAAGAAACTATATCCATATTAATGCATATGTACATTTAGTACTGTGTATATAATAGAAATTTATATTCAATTAAATACAACCTTTAGCCTCAAAGAAAATCAAATATCATGGTTTGCTGTCCATTCTTCTTTTGACAGTTTTCTTTTCAGGTACTACACACACACACACACACACAAACACACACAAGCACACATATACACATACACATACACCCCATATAAGTATGCATTGCATACATGCATAGCCACACCACATACACATATGCACACACTCCATTTGCATGTACTCATATATACACATATGCCTGAAGGTATATATACACACACATAAATTAGCACATACATATTTGGATCAGATTATCTGCGACTCCCTTTAAAGAATGTAGGATTACAAGTATAAATTTCTTTTGAGAC
The DNA here is from genome assembly GCF_902686455.1 of Sciurus vulgaris. NCBI lineage: Eukaryota > Metazoa > Chordata > Mammalia > Rodentia > Sciuridae > Sciurus > Sciurus vulgaris. The sequence goes on from NC_136474.1 coordinate 88,546,784, forward strand.
TTATGCTTCAGAGATGCACGTTATTTTTGCTTGATTTTTAACATAAGTGTTTTTGCTAGTTTTTCATGGAAGTTCCCTGAGTAAAATAGCAGGGGAATAGCAGCTTTTCCCTCAGAGTAAATGGTGACACATTTTCTCATTTGTTAGAGAATCCGTCTCAGGTAGGAAGAGGCTACGTGGCCATCACCATACTAGACATTAACGACAATGCCCCTGAATTTGCCATGGAGTATGAAACCACGGTCTGCGAAAATGCCCAGCCAGGGCAGGTAAGAGGCTTGAGAACCTTGCTCCTTGTTTGTGGTTTCTTTAGAAACATCCAGCAGCAGTGCCTTTGAAATCTTCCAGCTTTAAGATAACATATCATCAGCTTGTTTCAGCAAAACTAATGCTTTGATGTGCAGCATAAACTAATATGAAAGGAATTTTCAAATTCTGGTTTAATTGAGTGACCACAGTTCCTCAGGAAGAAAAGGTAAACTTCATAAAAGCCCTGCTCAGTGGTTAAGGGCTTCAGCTCCTTTAAGGAGAAATATAGCATATTAAGCTTGATTGGGCTGTTTCCCACATTACACGGCAGAGTTTAAGAACCTTGAAGTTCTGAGAATGGAGTGCAGTTCAGTTGCAATCCACTTCCTGTGTCCATAGCATTTGGTGGCTTGTGATGTTTACTGGGATGTCTAATCAATTGGTGCAGCTCATTTCTGAGGTTCACAAAGGAAGTTCAAACACACACTTTGAAAAGGCCATAATTTGTTTTTCAGGGCTCTTTTTAGATTGAGTTCATACAGGTACATCTGTTGGTTTCCCCAGTTCTTTCGGAAAGATGACATTTATGATAAGCTGTAAAACTGCTCAGAAAATGTAGCAGAGCCCACCAGTATGCCTTCCCGTCTTACCTTCTCTATTTCTAGGTTATCCAGAAGATCAGTGCAGTTGATAAGGATGAGCCATCCAATGGACACCAGTTTTACTTCAGCTTAACAACAGATGCCACAAATAACCACAATTTTTCATTGAAAGATAACAAAGGTAAGGTGTTATTGTCGCTGGTGGAGGTAGCAGCAGACTCCCTAAGCAAGTGATTTTTCTCCCTCAGGAATGCAGCTGTGGATTTTTTTTTTTTTTTTAACAGCAAGGACATTAATTAAAGGGCAATGGGCTCCTTGAGTAATTTTTATCTATAGATTTGCTGCCACGAAGGAGAAGCTGCTATTTAAATCATTTTAGTCCTAAAGCCAAGGGGGAAAAGTTAGATCTATTTTTCTTCCTTTTCTTTTAGACACGTGCTTCCTTATTTGTATACATGCTTTTATCCAAATGATCTAATATACTGAGGGTCCCCTAACTGCCTTAATGAGGACTCTGCAGCATAGATGCAACTTGAATCTTGGGGAAAATAATCAGATCTTACACAGTTCCACTTAAAGCAACCTTGATTTAATGCTCTCAACAAAAACATCTGTTAGTCTTTTGTTTTTACATAAAAAATAAAGGTATTCCATGAAAAGAATAATAATATATTAATTATGCTAGTAATATAAAGCATAAAATAATAAAAGAACTTGCTCTCATGGCAAATCATACTTCCCTGCTTAAGAGGTGATCACTCTTAGCCATTTCCTAAGTATCATTGTAGAAATATTTTACAAACACCTGACTTTGCTAAATAATGTATTTTCACAATTTTAGGAACTTTTAAAGGAGGCATGTGATGATGCTTTCCTGTTATCTAATTACAAATTTATATATTGGGTTTTTGGGGGGAAATGTAAGAAACAGATTTTATAGTCAAGTACTGACTTAACTGGAAGGACTTGCTTTCAGAAGATGGATATTATGAGGGCTTTTGCCTGAAGCCACAACTGCAGAAAATCCAAACTTAGACTCAAAAATTCAATCTGAAAATAATAATTTTCCAGATACCAATCTCAATTTAATGAGAACTCTCCATTTTCCCTTTAGTAATATAAAAGAAAGAGCATTCTCCGTGTGTAATCCCAAACTCTCTGACTTAATCATCGTTGGAAAGGATCATTCTCAGGTTTGGAGGCTTCCAGTAAATGCAAGGTCTGCACAAGGAGAATGTGAATACATCCCCCTTGTGTCCTCATCCAAGGCCACCACAATTCTTGTGCAGCTTGAGCACAAACATATCTGGATTTATGGAACATCCATAATGACACACAATTGAAAATGTCCCCACATTACCTACACAAGCCCAGAATCCCCCAGCCTGTAACATGAAGGAAGACATCTGGATAAATAGGGAGAAAATCAGTCCTTATATTCTTTCCCATCTTGGGGAGCATGCTGAACAGAGGGTTCCCTTCTCCCATGTTGGAAATTTCAGCTTCTGCTTCTTAATTAATTGTGTATGTATGCAAAAGTGTGCTTTTGATGTGTCATATTAGATTACAAATCAACAACTTTGAAAAACGTTTCTGTATTGAATTATAAACACAGATAACATCTCAATCAGTAAGAGGCAAATTCATAGACCTGTGTGTTAATATGTTAAGCATGTAAGGACATATACAATATAATATCCCTCAATTTAAATTTTCAGGGAGTATCATCTCAATTCTTTTATTTTTCTTTTGTTCCTATTACCAGAGATTAAACCCCCCGGGACAAACTAAGCCTATAGCTCTTTTTATTTATTTATTTTTTAATTTTTAGACATACTCAAAATTTTTAAAAAATGATCTCAAAATTATGGCCGTATCTTTTAAAATAAAAGATTTGTTTATATAAAAACCCACAAGCTGGAATATAATAATCAAATATTTTGATTTTTTTCATCTACAATTGTAGTAAATATCTTTTATGCAATCTAAGGTGAGATTGCTGCTCTGTGCTGTTTGAAACAGAAAGGACATCAGCTTGCTCTTTCGCTAGAGTATTACCAATGTGTGTGTGTGTGTGTGTGTGTGTGTGTGTGTGTGTGCTGCTAAGGATTGAGTGCAGCAGGAGCTTTACTACTGAGTTACATCCCTAAGTCCTTTATATTCATTTTGGATTCACGGTCTTGCTTAGTTACACAGTCTAGCCTAAAACCTGCAATCCTCCTTCCTTAGCCTCCTGAATAGCTGGGATTATAGATGAATGGCACTGTACCCAACCCAACCATTGTTGTTTCTTATTAACATTGGATAAATATCTATTTAACTTTTGGGAAGAATGTATATATAGACAAACACACACACACATATATATTCTCTATATATACATCCTTATATGTTTTCTCTATATGGTCTTTATATACATATTCTATGTACTTTTATACATATATATATACACATGTACATATATATATACACACACACTATATGTGCACACTGAATAAAACTATGGTCTTGATTTCCCTTCTTTTGCTTCATATTTTTTATTAGTTACTATAAATTCTGATGATCCCATAAATTCTGTAATTAGTTAAGACAATTTATCTGGAGAAATTGCTAACAAATTAAAAACTCAATTTCTGATATAGAAATCACAGCATGTCATAAAACATATTGATGACTTTTTAAATATAATTACTACAATGTTTAGATGAGATAGAATATTGAATATAAATTGAACACAAATGACTATGTTATCATTGACAACGTGTTTTGATACATACTCTTTGAGGAGGTAGAAATATCGATACAGTAATTTCCCTTCTGAATATCCATGCCCAGTCCTGTGCTGTGTGATGACACTTCAGGTGGTGGTGGCCACATCCACGATGGCTATGTGAGGACAGTCCCATCATATAATATCCCCGAGTGATGTGGTCACTCTCAGTTTGGGTGACCATATCATGATGCTCCCCCAATATTCTGTGTTAGCAACAAATTATTCTATATTGAATTTTAATAAAGCCACAGTAGCTTATTTTACTTTTTTTCCATATTAAGCTTGGAACTTTAGAAAGGATGGATTGGAAATTTCACCCATGCTTCATGACAATGCTGCAGAAAATATTTAACCTGTTAAGTTTTCCATCTTTGCACTAAAAATTCATGGCTTGAAATTTTAGACAACTGGAAGGGATGCCTTATATGTAGTTTTTTTTTTATTAAAATCTTTTTTATTTTTACAGACTGCATTTTGATTCATTGTACACAAATGCGGTACAACTTTTCATTTCTATGGTTGTTCACAATGTAGATTCACACCATTCTTGTAATCATACATATTGCCAGGGTAATAGTGTCTGTTTCATTCTAGTATCTTTCTGTCCCCAACCCCTCCCACCCCATTTTCCTCTACACCATCCAAAGTTCCTTCATTCTTCTCTTCCCCCAACCCTGCCACTCCCCATCATTATATGTTGTCATGCACTTATCAGAGAAAACATTCGGCCTTTGGTTTGTTGAGCTTGAAGAATAAAATTATGGCATTTGCTGGATGAAGTTGGAAAATATCATGCTAAGTGAAATAGGCCAAGCCCAAAAACCCAAAGTCCGAATGTTTACTCTGATAAGTGCATGACATTATATGTAGATTTTTAAGTTGTGTAGAATAACAGAGTATGTGTGGGCTAACAGAAATGCCTTAAAACCATCATGCGGGAAGTATGTCTGTCTATGCAAAGGAACTGAGAGTTGCTGATTAAGTGTCTGCACTCGAGCTCGCAGACAGGGACCTACACTGGGGAAGACCGAGTCCACCAGGAGTCTCTCTGAGCCGCGCTCCTTCTCTCTCCTAGACAACACGGCCTCCATACTCACCAGGAGGAACGGCTTCCGGAGGCAGGAGCAGTCTGTGTACTACCTGCCCATCTTCATTGTGGACAGTGGGTCCCCGTCGCTCAGCAGCACCAACACGCTCACCATCCGCGTCTGCGACTGCGATGCCGACGGCGTGGCGCAGACCTGCAATGCCGAGGCCTACGTCCTGCCGGCCGGGCTCAGCACCGGAGCGCTGGTGGCCATCCTGGCCTGCGTCCTGACCTTGCTGGGTGGGTACCGTGCGCGGCGCCTGCTCTGCAGCAGGGTCACAGCGGGCCGGGCGCCGGGGCTTTGCTCTGCTCCTTTCTGTCCCTTAGGAGTGTTGTTCAAGCACGTCCTCGAATATCTACCAAATGATGTTTCACTAAGTGACACTCCCTAGCTGGCCGCACTGTCCGGTCCTGTATGTAAAGTATAGTGCAGAAAAAAAAAAAAAAAAAATTAGATTTTCAAAACAACAGAGGTGATACATACCTCGTGCTAGAAACTGATGATTTTCAATATTTTTGTTTTCAATTCGCTTTCTCCCACGTGTTTGCTTTAGAATACTCCACAGAGGAAACACTGTAGACCAGAAGGAACCTTTTCTATATTGTCTTGATAATGTTCTTATTTTAGGAATTGTGTCTGTATAGGCAACTATTTTCAGATGATATTTAAAGAGGCTTTCTCAAGTTATTTGCAAACTTTAAAAGACTGAAATTCCAGCAATTCAAATATCATAATATAAGAATTATTAGCATATTTAATTGTGCCTTTTCATGAATAATTTATTTTGGGGTTTAATTAGATTTATAACTCACATTAAAATTTCAGTTGCATAAAGGATTATGCAGCATCCTTTTAAAAATTGGGAGACATCCAACGTGGCCATTGTGTAATGGGTTCATTCCAAAGCAACTCTCCCTCACAGCATCACTTCCTACAACAAAGACAACAAACATTTAACATTGCCCCTGAAATGGTGCTTTGTGTTTTTTGGGGGTTTAATACAATTATGAAATCCATGTATAGCTTGTTTTTATAAAAGCATCATTTAAAATGGAAGTAGCATTGTGTAATGTTAAAAATATATATATATATATTTGTGGAGTTGGGCAAAACCAGCTTCTATTTTTGTCTCTCCACAAGAGGTATGTTAGTTCCCCTATAGTAAGCTTCCTATTCAAAAAGGGAAACATAATAGAACTAGTCTCACAAGGTTGTTGTGAGAATTAAATGAGATAATTCATGTAAAGTATAGAGTGTCTACCACACAGTGAATATTCAATCTATTTTAAGTGTTATTGATGAAGCAAAAATCCCCACTCTATTAACCAAACTAAGACCTAGTTACTAATACATTGCAAACAGTCTCGTAAAAATGGCAGTTATTATCTTTAATAACTTCAGCTAGACAAATAAATCTGGAAGAAAATAATTAAGCTAGTTTTTTTTTTTCCCTCAGAGTTTCACACAGGTGGCAAAAACTTTCAGAAATTAATTAGAAATGGCAAGTAATTCCCAGTTAAAGTTGATTAGAATATAAGACACTGACGTAAATTTGAACAACAAAAAGAAGTCATTGCAAACAATATTTTATTGCTCTGCTGGGTTCTAAAACATAATAATACAGATGAAAATTGCAGATTTACTTTATAGTAGCTGAATAGCTACATAAGATTTTTTAAAATCCCTGTCATAGTTAAAATAGCAATGTCTTTAACTTGAAGTGCAGTCAGAAAAAGAAAAAGAAAAAAGGATAGTAGGTGGTACATGGAGCACTTTTTAAACTGGACCAGTTTGTTACAGACAACACAGAATATACTGCCCTTACAAGGAATAAGATAAAGAGATACCTACTCTCAAATTAATTTTCACCAGTAGGGGGTTGACTGGAATTTTTTTTTTTTTTTTTTTGGTTGTAGTGGGGATTGAACCCAGCACCTTGTGCATGTGAGGCAAGCACTCTACCAACTGAGCTATAAACCAAGCCCATGACTTTCTATTTTTTGAGGTGCTGTCTTTCTAATGAAGCTTGCTGCACTTTAAATACTTTCTCTCAAGACTTTGTGGTTCAAGCAACTTTGAAGTTGCTTGAAGATTCTAATTAGTGAAGAATCATCAGTCTATTACTAAAAATAACTGAAATAGAGTTTTACTCTATTTTAGACTTAGGCGTATTATGTATGTATTAGTGTCTGTATGTGTTTACATAGACTTGGGGAGATTTCTTCTAAATCTAGGCAAGTGTGACTCAACTTCCTGTTAAATTTGAGCATGTTCCTTAAGGGTTAATTAGAAAACCCTCTTCTATTTTTAATGATAAAAATTTCCATTTTTTAAAAAATTTCTACAAGTCTATGAAACATACGTTAAAGCAGAACCTTATGGTGCTGAAAAGCAGTTTTGAAATAGGGGCTTCCATTTCTGTAGTGATGCAGTCTCTTCAGATGCCAGCTCAGAATTATAATCTCTTTGTGTCTTATTTCATAACTTGGTGGGAGCGGATAATCATGGCCTGTGCACTCTTTTGGTTTTGTCTTCACTATTATGGACTGGATTTTGACATGACGGACTCTGAAGTCAATGAAATTGTGCATCTCAGGGCGTGTTGATGGAGTACACCTCCTGACAGCCACTTGATTTCTAGTGCACAAATGACTCATTCTTTACAACACTTCAACAAGTGGTGTGAATCTTATTTCTAGACATTAGGTATGAGGATTTGTAACTCAAATTTCTGAACAAATGTTCCCAGAAAAATATCAAGGTGAGGAGATGGGAATGATGAGAAAGAACTTGATCACCAAGTTCAATTAAGGATGAAAGTACAAAAGCCTTTTTGGAGACTTTAAAAAACACACTTTACTACGTGTCAAGTTTGGATTCCAGGTATGTGACAAATTAATGTGACTGTAACCTTACCACAGGGTGATATACTGAAATTCTCAGAATGTTAGCACTAGAAGGAATCTCTGAAATTGATTCCAGCCTAAACCTCTGCACTTCACATAGGGGGCAATTGTGGGATCCTTAGGAGGAGGATTTGCAAGATTTCATATAACAAGGTCGGAGCTATCGTGGGATAAGTCGCTAGGTCTGCTTATTCTCAGTCATTGCTTTTGGATTAAACTGCAAAGCAGATACACCCTGAAGATACAAAAATTGTTACTCAAATATAGTCCTTTCTTTCATAAGATTTGAAATCCATGTTTGTTATCCGAAGCTGGACATGTCAGTCTTCACCTCCGTTAGTATTCTTCTAACTTCATAGGTGAATTTTTCTCTGACTTTTCTCTTTCTTACTCTTACTCTCACCTCTTTTTCTAATTTATTTTCTCCTGAGTTCTCTAAATGAAAAAGAGAATCAAAAAATTAGAATGTGGGTTTCCTTTGTATATAGTGAGTACAACCTGAATGGGAGACAGAATCACCAGATTCACACTTCCTGATGAATTCATCAAACAGGTGCCTCAATTATTGTAAATGCAGAAAAGTTTCATCAATATCTGGCAAGATGCTCTGATATTCTAGAGCTTGAGTAAGAAGTATGCCCCATCAGTAACACCAAACACCAATTCATTTATGTATTTTTATCATAGTTACATTCTTATTTGCTGACACATACAGTTATTTTTCCACCAGGCTAAAAGCACTTTAAAGAAAAAATTTCTGTGAATGACTGACACATTAAATTATTCCTTTAGTAAGTTTTTAAGAAACTTAAGAGAAAGAATTTCAACGGCTTCAGATTAAAACAGATTTCGGTGTTAAATATCACATGCCTCATTTGGAAAATCTTACAGCTGGCTTCTTACTGTGCACTGGAAGCTTCTTTGTGCCACTGAATTTACTAAATGAAGTTTTGGTTTTTCCCGGTTTGGAGCTTAAGTTCCAGGTGATTGAAGTCCTGTAGCATTTCTGGCAGCTCGTTGCTTGTCAGACACATTGGGATTAGTTAAACCAGCCGGCTTCATAAACTCAGGTTTAACGAGGAGTTTGTAGGAAATCCCAGTTCACCACACGGAGTTCAAGCTCTTCTGGTGTGTCTGCTGTGGGTATCTTTACATTTAACTTTCAAGCCTCCTGTCAGTTTCCTTCCCTCACCCACTGAATGCTAACGAGAGACTATTTGGCCTCTTGTTATGGCTGTTGTTTGTGATTTTGTTCAACGGTGAAGTCTTTTCCTTATTTTGTAAGTGATCAACATTACTGACATAAAATTTTATTACTGAGGAGAACAATGGCAGAACTACGTAAAGTGTTGATCTTCACTCATCATAATCGATCATGATAGAGTAAAATGCAATCGGTGGTCCTTGAAATAGAAACGGTCAGCAGGCTAACTGAAGGCAGGAATGTGTTTCTCTTCCCAACAAGCATGACAGGAAATGACTGAGAGACATTTCATGAGCTTATGCTACGAGCGAGGCATTAGCCTAAGTACTTTATAAGCAATATCTAATTTAATTCTCATAAAATGTTACTAGGCAAAGAGTATTAGTATAACACGTTTTCAATGGGAAACCTACAGCTTAGAGGAAATGTGTCCAAATTTGCAGGGTGAGTGAGTGTCAGAATCAGAATCCAAAACCAGGCAAGACTGCCTTCTAAATGTTCTTGATCAGAGATTATTCGGTGTGTTTTCAAATACAAAAGAACTGTGTGTCTCTGGGAAATTCGTAAAGGTCCCTGAATATTCCAAATCTGGACACTGCCAGAATACAGGTAGTAATATCTTTGATATGTTTCACATAGGGACCTTTCACATAGGGATCAGTGGTTAATTCCAAGCGCCTAATTTATACTTTCATCCAATTACTTCTGACCTTGAGAAAGCTCTTAGAAATGTTCATGAAAAATCTGAGGTTATATTTTAACAAACCTAAATGTAACATACAAATATTCTGTGCATAAAATATTCGTCATCATTCTCAGAATGTTTTTATCTGCCTTAACTCAAGTTCAGATGAAATCATTCTCTCACATTTAAAGAAGAAAAACTTTGTGATACTTGCTGTTGGGAAATAAAATATTATTTCAGCCTAATTAAACTTTTCCCTGTCTTGAGACATGGGCAGAATGAACTCCTTTATGCACATGCTTTAGAAATCTCTAGTTCAGAACTTTTTGGTGCAGGTCTACCTATGCTTGTTCTTATGGGTAACTGAAATTAGAAATCTCAATAGAAAGATAAAATCCTGAATAATTTCCCTACATTCCTGCTTCTTTTCCTGAGTTAGCACATACTAATGCGTTTTTCTGAGTGGAATCCACCTGCATTCCCTCTCCTCTCTACCCTATCTCTGTAGTTAGTCGATCCGCAGTTCTACTTTTTAGTTCCTGAGTGGATTCATTTCTTTGCTCTGATGGTGCACCTGATTTGATCCAGGCTCCATCTTTTCTCTCCTGAATTATGGCGACCGCCCCATTCTCTTGTCAGATTCAGTCCATCAGAAGGGAAGACAAAGCTTCCTAAGAGCAATGTGATTGTGACACATCACAGCCTAAGAGAATATTTCCATGACTCCTCATCATCTAAGTGCTGAAATCACAGATACTTGAAAAGCAGACTGCTCCCTCCCAGTTCAAACTTCCTTCTCTCCACGCACAGTGCACTTTAGCCAGACTGAATGTGTTCCTGTTTCTCAGACTCACTCTTCTTTTTTCCATGCTCCAGTCTGCTGTGCTCCTTCTGCTTCTCTTACCAGTCTCCAGAATCCACAGTGACTCCTTCCTTTGTGTCTTCAAACTTCCTTTCTTGGTTTCTGAGTCCAGGCAGGGTGTTGCTCTCAAAGGCCTCATAACACTGGGGTTTGGTAGTCTTAGAGAATCCATCGTAGCCAAGTGGCATCAATGGAGCCATGATTTATCTGCTTTATCAGTTTGTCACATCTGTCTCCTCCACTAGGCTCCTGCTTTTGAAGGCAAGGATTTGAGCATTATATTATTATCTTATATGGCATTTCATAAATTGCACATACAAGGCATTCCATACATGCCTGCTGGATGAACCATAAGTGATTTCAGTGTACTCAGTAATGGGAAAGAACATTTGATTTCATTTTCGTTTTCATTCACAGGTGCATCTCCATTGGATCTTGATTTTATATTTTCCTAATATTCTACGTATTTAGGATATTTTTCTGATATTCAGTCATTCTCTCTAACTTCTTTGGAAAATAGATATGGTATAGGTTAAAAGTATTTAAATTATATTTTCATTTAATAGCCAGGGGACTAAGTGTTTGAGGAAAAAAATCAGAAATTTATAATTAAAAATAGAGGAAATATTTCAGTAGAGTTGTCAAGAATTCTTTCTTATGAGTTTAAAATGCTTTAGTTGGTATTTAATTTATCTCAGTCACTCATTTGAATTTTATCGATTTCACGTCTTCATTTTTCCCTTGTGAATGTAAGTGAAAGTGTGGGTTCAAAAAAGCAAGTTAAAATGTTGGCCCCTTGTTCTTGGGAATCTGCATGAATCTGGTTCCACAGCGCATAGATGGACAGTTCCTCCTTCAGAACTTGCCTTGGATGTCACTTCTGATGACATCCTTTTCTTATCATAACCAGTACCCCTGGATGTATGTTTAATGTCTTTTCACTTTATAAAGCAAATTGGTTGATTTCTTTGCTTGAAACACTTCCTGTGCACCAAGTATTTTTAAATAAAACACCTTGTTTCTCATGGTCCACAAAGCAGGGCATGATCTGCCACCTACTTGTCAGTCTGAGTGTCAGGCTCACAGATCATCCACTTGCTCTGTAGGAAGAGCTACACAGCCTTTCTTTCCATTATTTTCAAACATAGCATCCTTTTCCCGGAACTTTCTTCCTACGTTCCTTCAAGTTCATATGCCCCAGCATCACTGTTTTCTGGAGAGTAATGGCTTCACCACCATGATAAAATTAAGTAATCTTCACACTCACTATTCTCTGTCCTAACACCTGTTTCTTTTATAGTACACATCACAGTTTATAAGTACATGTTTATTTGCTTTGCTCAAATTAAAAAGCATCTTGGGAATAGTGATCTCCATCTTTATTTCTCTTTCTCCCTCTTTCTCTCAAACAGTATATTCTCCAGTGGGAGCATAGGGCAATTAGAAGACAAAATAGCTTTTAATGAGCCCATGGGTATCGCTTATCACAATTGATATTTTACAACCTTTGATTAGTACAATAAGACCCTCTAGAGAAGATCAGTATTTCTATTATTCATTATGCTACTACCCAATAGATACAATAGAGTAATATCTGATAAAGTAGATAAATGAATAGGGGTCATTGCAATCATATGTGAATTGATACTACAGTTTACTTTTATTTCTGTACAACGTTTATAAGATCCAAATGAACAGGAACTATATTATATAAGTTCACAATACAGAATAATTATTTAATAAAAATAGTACTTACTATGTGTTTAAACACTATAAATACAACACACAGTCAATGGAAAATTTGGAATTGAAAGCAGCTAAGGGTCTTTAGTGATAGACAAGGGCAGTGACTTAGGGAAGGAATTTGAGTTGTATTCCATGGGCCCTGATATGTTAGCACTGGAGATGGGAATGGAATGAGTAAGTGTTGAAAAGAAGGAGGAAGTGAAGAAGTTAAAGATGAACTGGCAATTTCTGTTTTTGTTATTCCCTTACTTGAGAAAAGAGGACAAGTTGTGAAAGAAATTAGAGGTAAATTAATGAGTTTCAGCCTAGAAACTTTGAAAAATATGAGCGAGAGAAATTTGGGCAGAAAATTGCATTAGTAAAAGTAGCCGTAGTAACAAATAAAAAACACTAATTACAATATTTTAAAATTTATTTCATTTTGATAAATTCCTATATCTTCATTACCAATAAAAATTGTGAGGAGTTAGTTTAAAATATGGTCTGGTTATTCAGAAAGATATATGGGGAGTGTCAGACATCAGAGACAGGAGTACGTTCCATACAATGGGTGATAGGGTCTTGGGTTTTGTCGAGCTCATATAGGAAGGACATGGAGTGAAAGGGCAAGAAACCAAGTACAGAACTTGAAGAGACTCCTCAAATTCAACTACAGTTGAGGAGCAAAGAGTAAAATATCTCTTTTTTTCCTTTTATACGGGGTGCTTGGGACCTATCATTCTATTGAGTGAGTCCAAGATGGATGACCCACACTGAGTTTCTTGCATGAAGTTCTGATCAAATAGAACAGGTATGCCAAGAAAATAAAGGGCTCAGAGACACCCTTGGACATGGTAAAACCTGAAAGGCATGGGTCACTCTAGTCCCCAGGTAAAAACAAGGAAAACCCAGATTGTTCTGGCTTAAGAGCAATTAGGATAGAAGAAAGTATGGATATGGAAGAGGCTAGCTTTGGAACCAATCAAAACTCATACAACTGAGTATAGAGAAAATGAAACTATTGGTTTGAATATCTCAGGAAACTGTCACCAGTCAGTGGTCTCTCTCTTTTGATGAGGGTGCAGAGTACACATGGGGAGAACTGAGAGGGTTTGAATTGGTCATGAAGAGAGTAACAGTGGGACCTCTCTTCCTCGTGGTTGTTTCTGATCTGCTGCCAATAAAATTCACATTCAACACGAGGTTAATAAAACTATTAAAATTTAATTAGTGCCCAATGGCAAAAGTATGACAAATTTTTAGTAATTTGTGTATAAATCAACAGAATCAAAGGAGAAAGAAGAATTAAAAAAGAATAGTTATTGAAAGGCTAAAAACTGTCCTTGGACATTGATGTGGATAACTTTTTATAATAAATTTTTGAACTTGTACACAGACTATGCAGATTTTTCATTTAAATTAGGTTAATTTTTCTTGTCTGTCTTTTAAGTACAGAAATGGATTTTTTGTTTTGACTGAATTTTTTTGTTTTGACTTGGCAACAAAAATTTAGAGAATATCTTAGGAACAGATGAAATTAATATTTTTCTAGTATTCCTGAATCATTTTGTTTAGATTAGCCATTTAAATTAAATTTACTTTGAATCATCAGTATGAATCACATGTATAATTTTAAATTTTCAAGTAACTTCTTTAGCAAAAATAAAAAAGAAACAGTTGAAATAGATGCTGACAATATATTTTAGTACATTATCTCCCAATAATTGTCGCTTAACATAAATCTATAAAAATTATCAATATTTTACTTAAAAAAAACTCAAGGCTTCAACACTCCATATTTATTTTATGCCAAGTGAAAATCTCAAATCAGAATAATCACATCTCAAATGCTGATTAGCCACTTGTGGTTGGTGACTACCATGTCCAACAGTGAAAATTCAGACAACTCTTTTATAAGAAAGTATGATTGTCACAGAGACCAAGGAGAAGAAGGTGGATTGGTGAGGAGGCTGGCTTATCTTTCAATTTATAATTCAAGTGCCATCCTTGAGCATCCTGGACAGACATAATCACTGTCTAATACATAGCATATCTTCCTAACATATTTTCTATTGCCATATAAATTAGCATAGTAACTGTTTTCATGGTTTTATTTATTTATTTATCTATTCTTTTATTTATTCATACATACTTACATATACCAGGGATTGAACTCAGGGGTGCTTCACCCAGGGATGCTTAACCCCAGACCTTTTTTTAATTTTCTATTTTGAGTCAGGATTTCTTAAGGCCTTGCTATGTTGCTTCAGCTGTCAAGGAACTTGGAATCCTCCTGCCTCAGTCTCCTGAGTCACTGGGATTACAAGCATGCAACCTGGCTTAAAATTTATTTTTAATATACAAAATGTTTAATGTCAGGAGCACTCTGTAACAACAATCTGTAACTTCAGTGTCTTGTGAATTTAATTAATTAATTTGTTTATTATAAGATCATATTTTCTTGTTTTGGAATAATTATCACAGTTCTACTTTAAGTTTATTCTTATTATTTGATTACTGTCTACCCCCAGTGAATTGTAAAGTTCACTAGGAGATGTGTTATATCTGATTTTTGCTTATGATTATTATTATTATTATTATTTTGGTATTGGGGATTAAACTCAGGGGCATTTGACCACTGAGCCACATCCCCAGCCCTATTTTGTATTTTATTTAGAGGCAGGGGTGTCTCACTGAATTGCTTAGTACCTTGCCATTGCTGAGACTGGCTTTTGAATTCACGATCCTCCTGCCTCAGCCCCCCAAGCTGCTAGGATATCATTATTCTTAGTGATTATAATAAATGGTTAACAGAATTTAGTTAGATGGAAGTATAAATTCATGAACATCCAACACAGTGTTTCACCTGGCTAGATTTCAAGTAGACCTAAATCTTTTCTTCTGTCTTCACTCAGAAATGTGTTCCATAACACAAAAAGATAACTGATAAAACTCTTAACATGTATAATCTTGTGCTTATATAGGCAGAAAATATCCTTCTTAATAAAGGGATTATCTCCATAGTCCCTGAAGAGCTGTTAATACTTGTTCTTTATAAAAGTTAAAATTTATTTTTATATGTGCTCAAGAAATTAATATTCTCCCAAGTCATTGACATGTTAAATTATCTAACCTTCCAGAACACTTCACATCTTTTCTTAGCTTCCTGCAAGATGGGGGATAAGGAAAACACTATAAAGTATTAACATCTCGTGCATCCTGCACCTGTGGCCGATGCCCCCAGGACTGCTCTCTGACTTCTGTCCCGCTAAAGCGTTGAGTGGCAGTGGCAAGTTTATCAGTAGAGCACAAGATGTCAATAACTGATGAATGCGTTTGATGCCAAGATTCACTATAATCACGATAATGAGATTTTTGGACCGTTCTGCCTACTTGGGTGTGAAACTACGTTTGAAGAGTGTCGTTGTCACAAGACTCTCTCCCTGTCCGCGTCCTTTCCGGTACTTGGGCTCAGCCACCCATAACACCCCTCTGCTCCTGGCTGCTTTGCTGTCTGGTCCTGTGGCAGCGTCCTCATGCTCACCCGCCTCCCCTCTCCAGCCATTTCTGCCCCTGCTCACACCC
This sequence comes from Sciurus vulgaris, assembly GCF_902686455.1. Lineage (NCBI taxonomy): Eukaryota > Metazoa > Chordata > Mammalia > Rodentia > Sciuridae > Sciurus > Sciurus vulgaris. Next base: position 88,562,463 of record NC_136474.1, read on the forward strand.
CTCCCCGCTCCTGCTTCCCTCTGTGGCTTCTCACTAGGAAGTCTCACTCGGTCTCACTTTCTTTCTATTATAATTACTTCTATTCTGAGGGAACTATGTGAAAAGATTCATAAACCAAAGTGGCCTATAACTCTCACACAATTATTTTGCTCAACCGTGGGTCTTAACACTTACTGGCCTGCCTTTCCTTGAGTGACAATTTCCATTTGTGCTCTTGTTGGAGTCCTTAGGGGCTTGGCTTGTCAATTACCATCTATGAAAGTACTAATACGTCTATAGTGTTATAGGAATTGCAGACCAACATGGCTGCAGACAGCCTGTTTCCTGTGTCTAAGAAAACAATCAAAGGGGAAAATACCCAAGGGAATTGTGCCAAAGCTGAATAGCATGCCCTGCAGGCCGACCTTCCTTTCCTACCTCCCCAGCTTTTCTGTCTCCCACTGACCTTTAGTACACATGCCTAGCCATATGATTGGAATACCTCCTACTTTGCCCAGTATCTAAGCTTGTTCTTTGCTTTTCCTTAAAGGAAAACACAATATTTCCACCCTATGTTTGCCTGGAAATTTGAATTAATGCTCTTGACAGGCCAGAGTTGGAGAATGGGACCTGCTCTGTGCACACCTGCCAGTGCCTGGCGCTCTGCTACCTCTGCTCCTATTATTTCTGAGTCTCTTTCTCTCTCTCATTCACCCCATGAGCTGTGACATATAGCTAAGATCGGTTAGCTTTAGTTACTTGCCCCAGCTGACATGCGTACGGCTTGGCTTTTATCCCAGGCTCTGGGGTGGTAGAAATGACAATTCTCAGTAGACAAGAGGGGACAATGCACACGGTAGAAACATAGGTGAGAGCCAGACTTTTTGGGGGAACAGATACTCAAGCAATACCTTTTGAACTACATATCTGCCCTTCTGTGAAGCCTGCTGAGAGGCTTCAAATGTGGTAAATCAGAGCCCAGAAGGGAATAAGCCTACAGATGTGTCATGGCAACATGAGAAGGGGCCCAGAGAAACTCAGAAATGCTTCTCAATTTCTGAATTGCATACTGTGGTCTACAAAGTGCACAATATATGAACAACAGGCCAAGGCCCAGGGGAAGGAAAGGAAAGTGATACCTGAAAAATATTAGTTTTTTACAAGTATTTCCAAAGAACCTCAATAAAAACTTCATCAGTCACATTCCTGTTGATAGAAAAGCAGGTAGCAGATGAACACTTAAGAACATATGTGATTTTAATTGATGCAAATGAGTTCATTTTATTGAAAATTTAAAAAGTACTTAGCTTTTTCACTTGTGCGTGTAGACTGTGCTGGAGGATGAAGTGGAGGATGAAGTGTGCCTCATTCTTAGTTACTGCATGTGGTGTTACTGGATTGCATGCGTGCCTTTCTTGGTTTTATATTTTTATTTTCAAATGCATCCCTGATGCTAAAGTATAAATTTTATGAACTACTTTAAGAATAAATGTTCCCAACTCCCTTTTGTTTGCTTTTTTTATTTAGTGCTCCTGGGAATTAAACCCAGGGCCTCGCACACATGAGAGGCAAGTGCTCTATGCCAGTGAGCCTCATCCTCAATCTTCAAGCCCCCTTTTAAAAATAAGCTGAGTAATGTGCCCAAATAATAATCCACTTCGTGTAGATTTTGGGCTTCCTAGATCTTGCAAAAAATAGTTCAGCCAATGCAATAGAAATTGTTATAATGTATTGTATTTTTAGATAATTAAAGATAATTCATTACATTTTTTTAAATAGTTTTGAATCCCAAAGTTCAAGAACATGTTTTCTACGTAATTTTAACTTAATTCAAGGAGCCATGAAATCTAACATATTCTTAGTTCTGGAAGCATTTTATCAATCATAGCCAGAGAAGGCTTCATCTTTTCATTTTATACTAATAAAAAAATATGCACCATATTCAGTTTGTTTAAGGTAAAAGAACATCCAGTGCAGTTATTTCCTTTGCTTTCCCCTGTAGTCACATGCTTGATGATTTAATATAATATTAATTTTTCATATAAGAAGAAAATTGTTCAACATTGAAGGGGCAATTTATTTCCTAAACCTGTATTTGGCTGATGCTGAAAATCTACAACCTGTATTCGGTCTCTAGGTATAATGCACAAAGTCCAACTTCAGTATTTCATACATGAAAGTGGGATTCAGTTTATTATTGGGAAGCTTTTAATCTTTGTATACAGCCTGACATGCTGGATTTTATTTAATAGCTGAATTTCATAGACAAGGACTAGGCATTTCTTCAAAGAACCTGACCAAATACTGTAATCCATTTCCTCCTGAAATTACAGTTGTTAAATTAGACACAAAACATTTATGAATGTCACTGTGCCTTTCCAGTAATTAAGAAGTTCAAAAAAAATCCCTTCATGTTGCATGGCTTTGAAATTATTATATTTATCCTGAATTGGCCCTTCAATTTGTTCTGTCAAACATTTTGGAGGCTGGGGCAAGACATCAATCCTGAACAGGTGTGCAAAAGGGTTTCTTGATGTCTGAAAGTGTTCTATTTTAAAGCCATTTTAGCAATTTTAGCACATCACATGCTGTGACTTCCCAGGTAAGGAGGAGGCCAATTCATTTCCCCCTGAAGGCAGGCAATCTGAGTCACCATCACAGGCCCAATGTCCCCACGAGAGACGGTTGTGCAACTGGTTGAAATTCTCCCTTTGCTGTCTCCCCGTTGCAGTGCTGATCCTCCTTATCGTCACCATGAGAAGACGGAAAAAAGAGCCCCTCATTTTTGATGAAGAGAGAGATATTAGAGAAAATATTGTCAGATACGATGATGAGGGTGGGGGAGAGGAAGACACGGAGGCTTTTGACATGGCTGCACTGAGGAACCTCAATGTCATCCGTGACACCAAGACCCGCAGGGATGTGACTCCAGAAATTCAGTTTTTGAGTCGACCGACTTTTAAGAGCATCCCAGATAACGTTATTTTTCGGGAATTTATTTGGGAGAGACTGAAAGAAGCTGATGTTGATCCGGGCGCTCCCCCGTATGATTCTCTGCAGACTTATGCATTTGAAGGGAACGGCTCAGTGGCTGAGTCACTCAGCTCTTTGGATTCCATCAGCTCAAACTCTGATCAGAATTATGACTACCTAAGTGACTGGGGACCTCGCTTTAAACGCCTGGCGGACATGTATGGAACTGGCCAAGAGAGTTTGTACTCATAGCCTTGGAACCTTCACTTGAAATATACGGAAGAAAAAGAGCAAAAAAAAAAAAAAAAAAAAAAAAAAAATTAAAAAGACACTACATTCAGAAAGCAAGGACTCCACTAGTGGGAGAAAAATGGTTGTAAATATTTCTCCATTTTTAACTGCTTAAGATTTTCTGCCTTGGTGAAGCATACCTTCCTTAGACTTATCCAAGGGACTGCACTGACCACAGACTCTGAGCATTTGAAGGTTTTTTTTTTTTCATTTTTGTTTTTGATAAAAAGAAATGCTCAGTGGTTTGTGAATAGATAGCAACTCTCATATACCTGCAGAGGCACCTAACCTCTATGAGTAAGCGGTGCCCCGTGTTGTCAGTGAGCTAGTAATAGCCCTGTGCGTACCTTCTTGGTACTGCCAGCCAGAGGAGTAGAACGTGACGTGCCATTGAGAAATCCTGGAACTCCTTGTGTATCAAAATCCTGGGACAAATTTAATTCACAGCGATGCTTTCTAGCTTTCCATAAGATAGAATTCAACAGAATTTTATTGCTGTTGGTTAGCAAAAATATTTTATTTAGCAATATACAAATTCTCAGAATATCTTTCCCAAAGGAAAACCCTCAAATAATGGCCACTGAAATTTTATTTAAGGCAACATAAACTGTTGTTGAGCCAATAAATTGTGAAGTGTTTCAAATAAGAAAAAGGTAAATAGTTCTTCAAGTTTGCCAGAGTCTTGAGATGCTTGTGTAGGTATGATTAAAAAAAAGTTGCTGTCTATTCGTTGATTTTTATTATCTCTTCTGATTTGTACAGGAGATTATCTTTTGTTTTTTATTTGACACATGGTGTTATGTTTATTTTGGAGCACCAATCTCCACTAAATTCAGGTCCATCTTAGCTGCCTCATAGTTTTAAACTCATCAGAACATACTGGTTTTTCTCCTGTCTGAGCTACATGAGATGAAGCATGGAAATGGAGAATTAATAGTACAGCAGTTGAGCCCCCTTCTAGTTCACATCTCAAAGAGGAGCACAGCAAAAGGACATACAAATTGTTCTTCTGAGCCATTAGAATGTACAAAACAGTGGAATAAAATATTTGTATTTTAGACAGATTTCAGAGAGAATCGAGATTTTCTTTGATGCAAGGTTTATTTTCCAAGGTCATGAGTTCTATATGCTCCAAAGACTTTCAAGAATCAGTTTATCAACCTCTTTTGCTGTACCATTTTCAGTAAAAGACTGAATTTTTAAATATATTTTAAACAATATAGCATTATCGATTTCAAGTCCATCTTTAAATTATGATGCAAATGTGTTCCTTAAGAACTAAATGATATGTCTTCTCTAGTGGTTTAGATGTGCCAAATGAAGAGGGCAATTGTAAGTAATCACATGTATTTAAGTTTGAGATAAATGTCTCAAAATAAGAAGACTTTTTTAACCAAAATAATATTTCTACTTATTTTTCCTAGATTAATACTAGTTTAATGTGCATATAACCAAGTGAGAATGGATTTTTTTTCCTTACCTTCTCATTTTAAAAATAATCTAATGTCCGCTTCCTAATAAATTTACAGATAGTGAATACTGTGTAGGAAATCGTGTTATAAAAGTGCTTCTTTCTGAAAGCAGACACTGGAACCCAGAATATTACTACGTTGATTACATAAAGAGAAACTATGTAGGATTCTGTAAACCTGCAGTCCACATTCAGAAATGACGTATATGAAAGTGGCCTTCAGCTTCATAAAAACAAATGATACAATAAATTTGATTATCTGCAAACAGTCCTTTAATTTGAGTAAGGGTTTTTAGATATTGTTTATTCACTAGATAGATAAGCTTCTTGCTATATTAATATACATATATCTAAAACAGATCCATAAGGGAGTTAAAGATACTGTTGATAACTTTTATTTACACGTGTGAAGTTTTCAAATAAAAATACATAGTCCAATAAAATCAGAGTGTGATACAGGAATTATATGTATGTGAAATCAACAAAGTGCTGAGAAAACAGTTTTGTAATGATCCCCCTTGTTGTCTACAAGAAGATAAGATAGTTTAGTATTTTGGATGATGGTGTTAAAACTGCTGCTTGTACCACTTATCACTGAATGAAGGTTTGTACATATTTTAGAAGAGGAACATCACGTTATGCACCATGCCTTCTCTCCTTTTAAAATAGGCATATTTTTCCTGTAATTTTTTTCATATTTACCAGTAATAGATTGAAAAAAGTTAAAATTGAAATGATGATTGAAAATTATTACATATATGCAATTACTGTATATGTATACAAATGTATCAATACATTACTGAAGTTGGTTCAATACTATTTTTAGAAATTGTTTGAGATAGCTGAAAGCAAAGTCCTTCATATTGATAGAATTTATATGAAGAGCTCAAAGCTTAATTGTAATGGTGGTAAATTTGTTTAGCTTTTCTTTTTCTTCTAAAATGTAATGCCACATAAGATTATCTGACATAAACTTGAAAGACAAGCTTTGTTTTAAAAACAAAGACTGGATGACTTGATGACATCACTCATCAAATTAGTTAAAAGGTTTTCCAAAGATCATTTAAGTAAACATCCATGATTTGGTCATTTAAATTCAGCATTGTACTGGAAATAGTGAGAATCAACTCCCAAGACAGAATTATGCGAATCTCTTTCCAAGTCCACTTCCAGTGGTATCATTTCTGTAGGTTGATGTCGGCCATGGTGGGAATGCTGAGACAGTTGTGATAGGAAGCAAGCCATTTCCTTTTTTCTGGATCATCAGTTGTTGAATATTTGCCAAGCACTCCACTAATTAAATTATTTCATATAAACAAGCATCACAATCATAGATACAATATGAATGCACAGAACAACAAATCATGACATGAAAAGAATAAATACAGATGCAAGAAGTGATTTCCTCATATCACACCCTTGGAAATATATTTTTAAAACAAGGACCCACTTCATTATGAGAAGCAATGACTTAACAACATCAAGTTCAGGCAATAGTGCAGGGAGTAAAAATTTTTAATATTTTCCATTTAGCCCTACATGGGCACAAAAAAATTCACAGTGTTTAATGTAATGTGCATTTTGAACAATTTAACTTCCTTAAAACTTAATTGTGTTCCATTTTTTACTGTCCACTTCAAGAAAATACACCAAGGTGCCTATTCTGAATTATTTTTGCATAATTTTAAAATATGGAAATCAAATCTTATTAAGAAAGCAGAGTTGCACAGATCAAGTCAAAATTATGATATTGATCAGTCTCTCCTGTAAAGCAATATTCAAAGACAGGTTATAAGTTATAGACCAAAATCAGGGAGGCTACAATAAGAAAAAAATAGGCTTGTCGAGGCAGTGAGTGGATCATTCTACCAGCAATTGCCAGATGGACCTGGTAATCTTTCTTCTTTTCCATGAAGCTGCTCTGAGACTGAATGCAGTTGAGGTCCAATGACTATAAAACACACACAGGAAGAAATGACATTTAAGTGATGACCCCTGTCTTTTCACTCTGCCCTCTCAAAATATTTTAAATTATTTTAAGTTCATGCACAATTGCATTTACTACATGGGATGATGAGCAGGCCTAGGAAATTACTCTCATGGTAACAGGACAGTTCTACAAGAGATGAGCAGTATTTGTGATATGACCTATAAACTCAAAGAAACACACATGCTGAGAGGGTGTTACCATTTATATTCAAATACAAAATCTAAAGGACCTTAAACTAAATTAAATAAATTAAAATTTAAAAGGTCAACAATTTAGTTTCAAAATGTTAAAGTTTTTAACTATTAGTTATAAATATTAATCTTCAAATGTTCAATGTTAACTTAATATCTATTGACTTAACAAACTGTCTTAATTACCCTAATTGTTTTTTAACACAATTTTAAGGTTTATTTACAAGGGATCTAATTAAATTAAAGTTGATTAAAGCTTCCACTGACTTAATTCTTGCTGGTCAGAGATGGCTGGAGGCAGGTAGAATATTTATGATAATTAATAGATGAACCAATTTATTTTTATTAGTTTATGTTTATTTGATCTTACATCTGCAGCCAGTTATTTTAAGTTATTAATATTATATATTGTTTATATATGTTCTGTTGTATGCAGAATTGGCATTGAAAATTAATACAACCTTGTTAGTCAATTTGATATAATAAAGGGTAAAAAAGGATTAGTAGCATTTGTAATTTGAATGTAATTGATAATTTTTTCACTTAAGTGGGCAAATGGGAGGGATCTAAGGCTGAGATTGGGCAAGCATTGTAAAGTAAAACCTGGGAATAACTTTTTAAGCAAAGAACAACACTCAGTGTGTGTGACATTCTATGCTTTATCATAATTATGCTATCTTCTATGTTCAGAATTTCCCTAAAAAGAACAGTGCCACTGTGTGCGTGTGTGTGTGTGTGTGTGTGTGTGTGTGTTCCCATGCACGTGCATGTGTACGATAGAGAGAGAGAGAGAGAGAGAGAGGGGAAGACTGGGAAATATTGAGAAGTATGAAGCAACTGTAAACAAATCAGTCTAACATCACCTGCCTAATGCTAGTATGCTATTGTCATTTGCCTAATGACTGTTAGGCAATAAGACCAGAAAATCTATACAGACAGAAAAACTAATTATTTTAAACAATCTAATTTGATTTAAAGTAAAAGAAAAACTTTTATGGCTAAGAGGAGAACATTGAGCTAAACCATCAGTATGACTGCCACATTTTATTTCTTTTGTATAACTGTGACTTCACTGTCAACACAGAATATGGAAAGTGAATTATTTATTGTGGAATATCACTGGGCTTTACCTTCTGGGGTATCAGCCTGCCATACAAGGAATTACCCCTGGTGTGTGGTTATGAAACTAGTCAGTTGTTCAATCTGAGCTTGATTTTACTGAGTCCTAGATTCCATTGTAACTCTCTACACGTTTATATTCATGATTGCAATTGAGTTCATGATAATCTTGTCTACTTCAGAGGCTTGTGAGATGACTAAGAAAACATACTGTGTAAACTGTAAAATGCTGTAAAAATGTAAAGCTCTAATATGGAAACTTATGGAAACTATGTGAAAAACTGGATTATATTTATTGTTATACGGTGAATACAGATAATTTCTGTTTTTTAAAGTGTGCACTAAGGAAAAATACATGCAATAAGAACCCTAAATTGGCAAACATATTTTTAAAAATAGTTATAATTAAGGAATAACTAATTAATTGGTAACAGTCTCAAAAAAGCTGTCACAAATCTTTAAAATTAGGGTCTAATTTAAACTAAGTCCATCATTTATAAGAATTAGGATGTCAGCAGAGGCAAGCGATGACCAAGAAAACACGACTCTCCCACTCATGATGACCACTGATGGGAGTTAAAGATGAGCCTGGCCTTGTGGCAGAACACTAACACGTCCAAGTAGAGAGGACCATCAGGAGGCAATGGTGCACAGAAGGTAGGAGTCCTCCAAACGTCCAGAGTAGACAAAGTGAGGTTCTATAGAGCTCATTATTTTTTCCAGGTACAGTGGCATATGTATAATTAATCTATGCATGTCCAAGAACTAAATTACAGTAGTATTGACTTCGCAAAAAACAAAAACACAACAATCTCTTGTTTTGATTACTCAAAATCACTTCCAATATCTTGCAGGCTCTAACACATCTTAGCCTTTTATAAGTGAAGAAACTCTATGAAATAAAATACTAATATATACTGGAGACTACTGTTTGTCAGTTATGTTCTGCTCACTAGAATATTGTTAGCTAATAAACTCTCTTCTCAACAATTAGTTATCTGGTTATTTGTTGTTCGGATGAACAGACATAAACACATACATTAATAACTTTATAACTAATGAGAAGGTTGAGAAAAACTACATATACTCATTCAAAACCATTGATTACTGAATTTTAATTTCATTAATTAATGTAATTGTGCTAAAGGTTTATATTTTTATAAGCAGGAAAATTATATGATTCACAACCCTACTGCTTCATTCTGTATTTTTGTGAGAATAAACACTGTTTTGTATATCAAGATAAAGAATATGTTGTAAGTGGTATATGATCAGTATTTCAAAAGTAATCAGCTTTTCTAAAAAACATCAGATAGGTACCCATATATACATATGTATATATGTATGTATGGCTTCCATTGTGTGTGTAAACACACATATCTATAGCTGAGTGTGTACACATACATATACATACATATATACATGTATATATGTATATATATATAAATATAATGGGGGGAGAGCACATGCATACATACACACATTTGAGGCTAAATATTAAGGTGTGAATTAAATGGTTTTTAACATTTTAATATTTTGTTTTTAGTTTTCAAGGAGATTATGGCTTTCAGATCCAACAACTACAATTAAATTATGTGGATTCATTGGAGAAATAGTGCACATTAACAAAGTTTCTCTTTCCTGCAGATTTCAGAATTTCTTGATACATAAAGAAATAATTCATGCAAGTAAAATATACAGCATAACTTTCACTGAAATTATTATTGCATATTTATGAGATTCCACTGTAATTATATTAAAAAGAATTGAACTCAAAGTTTTCAATGATTCTGCTTGCTTAAGAGGCTCTTAAATAAATAGATACAAAAGAGTCTCAAAAATGCTAATTCAATTGACCACTGGATGGATCCTGAAAATCCAGTTCCACTTAGCATTGGAAATGAGACAGGAATTTCTTAACTTGAGTTAGAATATATGTCGGAATGTAAAGAGATCATTGTTGTTCAGGTCAAGTACTATGTTCCAGTCAAATAAGAATTTGAGATTTTTGAAACTGGAAAATAAATGCAGGTTCCAGAACTACAGAAATGTAGAGGTGTACATGAAGTGTTCAATGAACATAAACCAGGATGTGTGTTTGTTGAATTTTTTAAAAAACATTGAAAAAACATTGCTTAGATCAAGATATTATAGAAGAAAATAATTTCCCAAGTTCCTGATAACTCCAGACATGGGGGAGAGCAGTGTTGACCTCTGTTGTAACTGTTCTCAAATCTGAGGTGATGCCTACTTGACTTATCATTTAAATACCCTGACAACGTCAAAAGGAAAATGAGAATTGTTGTAATTACATTTTGTGTTTTATTCTAAGTACTTGTTTTTTATATAAAATTATCATAATAAAATTTTCCATATATATGCCATTTTAAGCTCCAGAAAATTCTGTCTTACTATGTGATAACAATTTTCTTATGGACTTGTAAATTGCACCAGTTAGGCATTGTTTCTGCAAAGGTGGCACCGTTTTTTTAGTGGAGAAAAGTTGAAGCCTAAAATAATGTTGACTAATCCAAGGAAATTTGTGATGTAAATGGTAGAAAGAAAGAAGAAAAACTATTAATACATTTTACCTGTTATATTTCTGTTATCATGGACCTTTAAGAAATGGTGTTCTGGTTTGGGTAGATGAGAAAGGAGATGAATCCCGTTACAAAATTATACTCACCAATTTGATGAGGATTTAGTTTCCTTATAAAGACTATTAAGTTTTCCTATTCTTCATTTAAAAAAATCCTAATGGGTAAATGACAATTTTTTTGGAGGAAATAGAAATATTTGTATTTTCGATAATCTAGCATTTTTTCCCTTTGTCCCATTTCCTATTGTCTCTTTGAGGTTGCCCATCGTCCTAGGAGTGGACAATATGGCAGCAATATGGCAGACCAGATTTCTGAGGGTAACACATTAGGCACATTTCTAGAATTCACCTGAATTATTGACTTGGAAAAATGTAAAAATTAAAAAAAAAATCCCAACAATCAATTTCAAAATGAGGTAAAGAAAAAAATTAAATGGAGGAAATTAAAACAGGAATAGAAAAAACTGAATCTTATGAAGCTGAGCTGTCAATAAAGAGGGCCACTGAAGTTGTCCAGAGGCACAGTGACCTCAAGACTGGGTCTGTGTAGGGCATAAGGAATGTGCATTGAGTCCCTTAAGGAAGTGTCACCCCTAGCTCCCACAAAATTTGATGATTTTTAATCAAATAGGAATGAATAATCAAACAGCAACAAACACACAAGGTAAACCACCAAGAAGGAGGCAGTCCACAGAAATCACCAAGAACAAAACACACTGAAATTATCAGAAGCATAAAGCCATATATAAAATGTTTGAAGGAATTTAAAAAAATTAAAATATGGGTAATAAGAAAGAGATTATCAGTGATGGAATATATTTGCAAAAGAACCGAACTATATATTTAGCAAAGAAAGATATAATTTTTGAAGCCAAAAATCTAATGGAAAGAATATCAATATTACCTCACACATAGTGCAAGAAAGACTAGGAGGGCTGAAGGACAAATTGGTTGAAATGATCTGTGACGCCATATATAGAGAAAAGGTCCATAGTTTACATGAACGTAGAGAACAAGGAGTGTGGGACCCCGACGTGCCTTTAGCCACCCAGTGCCTTATCTGACATCCATCTATCCACGATGGCTCACCTTGGCCCGAGGCCCACTATGTTCCTCTTTTACATCAAGCTATTCCCACTCTGCACTACACAGTTCCATTTATTAAGCTTAGTGATCCATTTAACAAATATCGTTATAAACACATTATTTTAATCCAAGCAAAAATAAATTATGTACATTCATCAAAACTTGTGTCATTGTGAAAAGTGAATGAGATATCCTATCTATTTGAAATTAAAGCAAGCTAGTTCATCACTGGCACTGTGTTATATCATTTCTTGCTAGTGTGCTTTGTCTGATTTCATCTTTGGATATTGAAGATCAAAGTGAATCCCTGTTTTGTTTTGTTTTTCTTTCCTTATAAAAGAGAGGTTTATTTAGATTGGGCAGAAAGGATACAATAAAATAAGGACATTATATAGCATAAATCATAATGGTGTTTTGTTTTTTTTTTTTAACTCTTCCACGTACTCTCTTCCTGCATTCTGAGCCCCTCACTATAATTCTGCTGATATGTTTTGTAACCAGAAAGTATAGTCGGCTTAGGATCAAGTGAATTCTTCAGTTTTCAGGTGACCTATCAGTCACCAATTAGGACCTAAAGCAATTGGAGGTGATCTTAGATGCCCTGTTTTATAAATTTCATAAAGGCAGAGGAACTGTGCTTTGCCACGTCATAGTTTGGTAGTAGAAGGGATTCTTTCATTTCTCACTCAAAGTAAAGGTTAATCTTTTTTTTTTTTTTTTTTTTTTTTGAGTATCAAAAGAGGGTTGCAGGTCAGTGTGGCGTCCCTAGAACTTTTCTTAAAGGACATTAACATGGCCAGTTCTTTATGACAGGTATGTATCCTTTCCACTTAAAGGCATTTGTTTCCCTAATTCTAAGTAATAAATAGGTGAATAGGACACAGTTTCCTAGTTTGTGGTGGAACAGTAAAGTGTGCTAATGCCTATAAGCATGTTGAAGAGGTCAAAGAAAAAATACGCTTATAAGCCTGAAAACTACGTATTCTACTTTCTTTAGTCTGAAAACTTAGACACATATCTAGCTTCCAAAATGAAGATAATGAGTGAAATAGTGTTCATATTTTTTTTAGTAATAGGATTTCTTATTCTTAAAATGCATGACACTTTTTTACTTCTGTTATACATAATTAGGTCACAAAAGATTTAAATTTCACAATCACTCCTTAACTGAAATCTAAGAAACCTGCTTATCTGAATTTTATTTCATTCTTATTGCACAAAAATTTTTTGAGAACACATTATTGTCAGTGTTTTGTCCATGAGGAAACTGAACCCTAGAGAGGTTTGACGAACTGGTCACGGGTCCACAAGCACTCAGTGACAAACAGGATCTTGAACCTGGCGAAGTCCATTTTTCCTAACATTGTTATAAGCACTCACAATTTGAAGCCTACTGTCATGATACTCTGATTTTACCTACTAAATTGGTATGAATTGGCCGTCATGTAGGTAGTTTTCATAAGTAATGAAGACTCATTTTTCCCAATGTTAATATGTGGTAAAAGGAGAAAATATCCTTAAAAAGATGATCCTTCCAGTTCTAGTATTTCTTCCTGGCTGTCATGTCCTGAGCTATTTATGGTCACATTTCTTTTCTTCTTAAAAGTTTTATTTCATTGTTAATTAATTCATAATAATTCTACAAATTTATTTACATAGTTCAAATAGATAGTTTTTTGAACTATTCACTGCAAAATAAGGATCAATATTTGAAGTGATGAACACACAAATCACCCTGATTTAGTCATTACAAAGTTCATTCATGCATAGAAACATCATATTGTACCCAAGTAGTCATGTTTATGTACCCAAATATTTGTTAACTTTTAAGTATTAGTTCACCTTTATAACAGAACAAATATTTGTGCTCTATTTATAACACACCATATATTTGTATATACAAATCAAACAAGAATCCTGATATCTAATTTGGCCAATTATAAAGTCAAAGAGTGGAGAATTGAAGTGGCCAGTGCTGTAATTAGAAGATATGATTTAAAATTAATACTCAGTGTTGAATACTGACTTATAAAACAATACACCTACCAAAAACAGTTAAGAGATAGTTAAGAGATAACCAGCATGATTTGAGGTTGCAATTGAACTCCTCTTGTAAACTACTAATTTATAAACAAATTAAAAAGATGTTTCCCGTTCTTCAATCCATTCAAACTCCTAATGAGAAGTCAAATAAATGTTGGTTGAAAATAAAGTATTTGTAGAAAACCATCATTCAAATTAGTGATATTTTGTGTTAAAATACTCCCTTTTCAATTCTGCTTATCCAGATCCAATTGTTCATTCACTCATTTAAAATTTTTTTATTAAACTCTGAGATTGTTGCTGGTTACCTGTTACGGTTTAGATATGAGGTGTCCCCCATAAGATCATCTCTGAAACAAAGCAAGAAAGTTCAGAGATGAAATGATTAGATTATGAGAGGTCTAACCTCATCCATGGATTAATCCAATGATATGGATTACCTGGGTGGTAACAGTAGGCAGATAAGTATGGCTGGAGGAAGTAGGTTCCTGGGGTATTCCTTTGCAGTTCAACTTTGTCCCGGACCAGCAGAGCTCTCTCTTTGCCTCCTGGCTGTCATGTCCTGAGCTACTTCCTCCCACCGTGCCCTCCTACCATGGCATTCTGCATTACCTGGGGCCCAGAGCTATGAAGACAGTTCACCCCAAACTGAACCACTGAAACCGTGAGCCAAAATTATCTTTGCCCTCTCTGAGTTGTGCTTGCCAGGAATGGGTCATGCAAAGTATGCCAACCTTATTACTCCACACCTGCTAGACATGCTTCTTGATACATGGTTTCTGGATTACTAAACTGTAGTTCTTGTAATGACGTTCTTATGAAGAAAACTTATTCTACAGACTTCATTCTGTACACTTTATTAAAATTCCCTGTATTTGAGGAATTTCCTTTCTCCTGATCACCAGCAGCTTCCTTAGGTGATATGCCATCAGGTACCTCTGTCCAATTTTCTACCATGGAGATGAACAAATGGAATTCTTTATATGTTAATACTAAAACTATCCAGGGATCCAACCTGGCAGAGCCCTAATTAAGGAAGATCATTTGGTTATTAGAAATTATGAAGTACTTTAAGTTGTCTTCTGTAATCTGACTCCCCAAATGAGTATGAATAGTATAGATTATAAAATATTAAATTAAAAATCCCTAAGGCGATCCCATTATAAATGGATGAAAAACTTAAAGTATGGATCAATAAAAGCACTACCTTTCATTAGTATACCAGTATGCAAGCCTATCAATACCAAGGGGACAGTGAAGCTCAGAAGATCTCAAGGGATATTAAAATATATGTGCAATGTTTGGTGATGAACAATTGTTTACATACATTCAAATTTCTTTCTACAAGATACTAGGGGCAGGGGATACTAGGTATTAAAGCCAGGTATCCTCTACCACTGAGCTACATCCTCAGCCCTTTTTTATTCTTGGACAAAGTCTAACTAATGTCGTTGAGGCTGACCTCAAACTTGCAATCCTCCTGTTTCAACCTCCCAAGTTGCTGGGATTATAGGTTTACACCACTGGACCCCAGAAGGTTTTTATTAAAGAGAGAAAACTAATTTTACAATGGAGAGATCTGGAAGACACTACGTTAATCAATTAATTAGCCAATCACTAAGACTAGGAAAAATCTATTGCCAAATGACCCCTGATAATCTGTACCGAGAAACACAAAACCTCACTTTTGCGCTATACCTAACAGGTTTGTGTGGCCTGTTTATAATCAGCGGGGACACATGGGATAAACCCAAATTGAAGAACGATACACAGAATAATGAGCCTGCATTTGAAAAATAAATGTCAAGATCAAGAAAAAGAAGGAAAAGCTAAGGAATGTTCCAGATGCAAAGAAACTAACGTGATAAATAAATTCAGCGACACTATTTATGCAGATAGAAGGCAGTTTTTAAAAAATGCTTTTATGAAATTTCAACCTGAAGGCCAACTTAGTTTCTGCTGAGAAAAAAAAAAATCCCTTTTTTTGTATTTAATGATTCACTAATGGAATCTTTAATTACAGTGGAAATAGAATATTAGAGTCAGTATTATCTTAGTCCCCAAGATAAATCAAAATAGGTAATTAAATAAAAACCAGTAAGAGACTTGCACATAACAAGGAGGATGCATACAATGCGGGCTTGGAAGCAGTTTCTATGGTGATTACCAAGGAGCTGTTAATCACTATTTCTTTTTTCCATATGACTGTGGACTTACTGTTGTAAAATTCTAAAACTTGATTTTTTAGTTATATATAAATTCAGTAATGTAATATGAATTGACATTAATTAATTTTCCTATGAACTAATTAGTTTTTAATATAAAGGTCTGTAAAGAGTTTAAGAAACATTAACACTTCTTTTGATATGAGTGACATAGAGTATTTGGTTCAGTATACATTCACTTAGTGAAAATCCACATATTGCTTTATTTTTTTTTCTTATTGTAAACAACTGGGATACATGTTGTTTCTCTATTTGTACATGGAGTCAAGGCATACCATTTGTGTAATCATAAATTTACATACGGCAATGTTGTTTGATTCATTCTGTCATTTTTTCCCTTCCCCCCCCACACCTCCCACCCCTCTTTTCCCTCTATACAGTCCTTCCTTCCTCCATTCTTACCACCCTCCTTATCCCTAACCCTAAACCTAACCCTAACCCTAACTCGAATCCCTCAAACCCCCCATTATATGTCCTCATCTGCTTATCAGTGAGATCATTCATCCTTTAGGTTTTGAGATTGGTTTATCTCACTTAGCATGATATCCTCCAATTTCATCCATTTGCCTGCAAATGCCATAATGTTATCATTCTTCAGGGCAGAGTAATATTCCATTGTATATATATGCCACAGTTTCTTTATCCATTCATCAACTCAAGGGCATCTAGGTTGGTTCCACAATCTGGCTCTGGTGAACTGAGCAGCAGTGAACATTGATATGACTGTATCTCTGTAGTATGCTGATTTTAAGTCCTTTGGGTATAGGCCAAGGAGTGGGATAGCTGGGTCAAATGGTGGTTCCATTACAAGCTTTCTGAGGAATCTACATACTGCTTTCCAGAGTGGCTGCACTAATTTGCAACCCCACCAGCAATGTATGAGTGTACCCTTTTCCACACATCCTTGCCAAAACCTATTGTTGCTTGTGTTCTTGATAATCACCATTCTAATTGGGGTGAGATGGAATCTTAGGGTGGTTTTGATTTGCATTTCTCTTATTACTAGAGATGTTGAACATTTTTTCATATATCTGTTGATTGCTTGTAGATCTTCTGTGAAGTGTCTGTTTATTTCCTTAGCCCATTTGTTGATTGGATTATTTGTATTCTTGGTGTAGAGTTTTTTGAGTTCTTTATAGATTCTGGAGATTAGTGCTCTATCTGAAGTATGAGTGGCAAAGATATTCTCCCACTCTGTAGGCTCTCTCTTCACATTACTGATAGTTTTCTTTGCTGAGAGAAAGCTTTTTAGTTTGAATCTATCCCAGTTGTTGATTCTAGCTTTTATTTCTTGTGCTATGGGAGTCCTGTTAAGGAAGTCTGTTCCTAAGCCGACAAGTTGAAGGTTTGGGCCTACTTTTCCTTTTATAAGATGCAGGGTCTCTGGTCTGATTCTGAGGTCCTTGATCCATTTTGAGTTGAGTTTTGTGCAGGGTGGGAGATAGGGGTTTAGTTTCATTCTGTTGCATATGGTTTTCCAGTTTTCCCAGCATCATTTGTTGAAGAGGCTATCTTTTCTCCATTGCATATTTTTGGCCCCTTTGTCTAGTATGAGAAAATTGTGTTTATTTGGGCTTATGTCCATGTCCTCTATTCTGTAGCATTGATCTACCTTTCTATTTTGGTACCAATACCTTGCCGTTTTTGTTACTATTGCTTTGTAATAGAGTTGAAGATCTGGTATTGCAATACCCCTGCTTCGCTCTTTCTACTGAGGATTGCTTTAGCTATTCTGGGTTTCTTATTCTTCCAGATGAATTTCATAATTGCTTGCTCTATTTCTGAAAGATACATCACTGGGATTTTAATTGGAATTGCATTGAACCTGTATAGCACTTTAGGTAGTATGGCCATTTTGACAAAATTAATTCTGCCTATCCAACAACATGGGAGATCTTTCCATCTTCTAAGGTTTTCTTTAATTTTTTTCTTTAGTGTTCTGTAGTTGTCACTGTAGAGGTCTTTCACCTCTTTTGTGAGATTGATTCCCAAGTATTTTATTCTTTTCGATGCTATTGTGAATGGGGTAGTTTTCCTAACTTCTCTTTCTGAAGATTCATCACTTATGTATAAAAATGCATTGGATTTGTGAGCATTGATCTTGTAACCTGCTACTTTAGTGAATTCACTTATGAGTTCTAAGAGTTTTCTGGTGGAATTTCCAGGTTCCTCTAAATATATAATCATGCCATGAGCGAACAGGGATAGTTTGAGTTCTTCTTTTCCAATTCGTATCCCTTTAATTTCTTTGGTTTGTCTAATTGCTCTGGCACTCTAGCCAGAGACTCTACTCAAGGATGATGTTGAATAGAAGTGGTGAAAGAGGGCATCCCTGCCTTGTTCCAGTTTTTAGGGGGTATGCTTTCAGTTTTTCACCATTTAGAATGATATTGGCCATGGGCTTTATAGATGTCCTTTACAATGTTAAGGAATGTTCCCACTATCCCTATTTTTTCTAGTGTTTTGAGCATGAAGGGATGCTCTATTTTATTGAATGCTTTTTCTGCATCTTTTGAAATAATCATGTGATTCTTTACTTTAAGTCTGTTTATATGGTGAATGACATATATTGATTTCCAGATGTTGAACCAACCTTGCATCCCTGGATAAAACCCACTTGATCGTGGTGTACTATATTTTTAATATATTTTTGTATGAGATTTGCTAAAATTTTGTTGAGAATTTTTGCGTCGATGTTCATTAAGAATATTGGTCTGAAACATTCTTTCCTCGATGTGTCTCTGTTGGTTTAGGTATCGGGGTGATATTGGCTGCATAGAATGAGTTTGGGAGGGTTCCCTCCTCTTCTATTCATGGAATACTTTGAGAAGTATTGGAATGAGCTCTTCTTTAAAGGTTTTGTAGAACTCGGCTGAGAACCCATCTGGTCCCGGACTTTTCTTTGTTGGTAGGCTTTTGATGACCTCTTCTATTTCATTGCTTGAAATTGATTTATATAAGTTGTGTATGTCCTCCTCATTCAGTTTAGGTACTCCATATGTCTCTAGAAAGCTTTTGATGTCTTTGAGGTTTTCTGTTTTGTTGGAGTATAGATTTTAAAAATAACTTCTAATTATGTTTTGTATTTCACTCGTGTCTGTTGTGATATTTCCTTGTTCATTCCAAATTTTAGTAATTTGAGTTTTCCCTCTTACTCTTTGTTAGTGTGGCTAAGGGTTTATCAATTTTGTTTATTTTTTCAAAGAACCAACTATTTATTTTGTTAATTTTTCCAATTGTTTCTTTTGTTTTGATTTCGTTTATTTCAGCTCTTATTTTAACTATTTCCTGTCTTCTACTACTTTTGGTGTTGATCTGCTCTTCTTTTTCTAGGGCTTTGAGCTATAGAGTTAGGTCGTTTATTCATTGATTTCTACTTCTTTTGTTGAATGCGCCCCATGAAATAAATCTTCCTCTAAGTACTGCTTTCATAGTGTCCCAGAGATTTTGATATGATGTGTCTTTCTTCTCATTTACTTCTAAGAATTTTTTTATTTCCCTCCTGATGTCTTCAGTTATCCATTCATCATATAATAGTGTATTATTTAATCTCCAGGTATTGGAGAAGTTTCTGTTTTTTATTCTGTCATTTATTTCTAATTTCAATCCATTGTGATCTGACAGAGTACAAAGTAGTATCTCTATCTTCTTGTATTTGCTAACAGTAGCTTTGTGGCATAAAACATGGTCTATTTTAGAGAAGGATCCATGTGCTGCTGAGAAGAAAGTGTATTCTCTCTAGGTTTGTTTGGGACATTTTCTTCCCTTGTTTTCTCATATTGGTCAGATGTCAGTGGGACTCTGTGATATTGCAGATTTCCTCTATTGGCTTATAGTGTCCCTATAGATTTCCAGTGTATCACCTCCCAGCCTTCAGTAGCCTGAAGTCTTGGAGGAACTTGATAATGCAGTGCTTCCGAAGAATGCTGCCCCTAGCCCGCTACTGGTTCCAGGGCTTGGAACTGGCTCCTTAGAAAGGCTCTCACTGGGGGGCCTGCTCCGAGAAGCTGGCCGTGTGGGAGTAGCCCACCGCCGAAGTAAGCAGGGGGCTACCTGGGGAAGACTCTAGCTGCCCTGCCCTGCTCTGATAAGCTGCCCCTATCCAGGCCTGCCGCCGAGGCCGAGCTTCACCCAGTGGAGGAAACTCACCCATGGCTCTATTTTAGTCCGAGTCTCTCAATGCCTCCCCTTCTTGAATCCTGGGTTCTGTAGCGACTGGAGATGCAGTCACCCTCTAGTCCGCCATCTTGGATTGCCCACATATTGCTTTAAAATGAAGACTTTTCTTTAGATACTATTAACAGTGACACTATGGCTGCTATAGCCAGCATCATAAAATATTTTCAAGGGGTGTATTTATTTTTCATGTACTCATTAAGAAAATAACATGAGCCTTAATGGTTTAAGTCATTGATAGGTAAGTGTTCCGTTATTTTCTCTCAAAATCTTATACTAGAAACAAATAGAGAAGCATTTTTATATTAAAACATTTTAAAGCAATTTAAATCTATAAGTATTTAAATTATCTATAAGGAAAAGTTCAAAATGATCAAGTATGCTTTTAACTACAAAATGAGAGAGGGGCTTATTTTTGTTTCAAAGACTAGCAAAAGATAAGATATAATTACAATTTTTTATGTAATTAATGCTATTAATATCTTTACATATCTTCCACTAAAGGAGCTTACATTATCTCTTAACACTTACTTAAATGATCAATTCATATAATGTACTCAGTGACTTTATCTTCTCTTCATTCTTCCTTGTAGAAAAGATTTGAGATATTCAGTGAAAAAATTATCCTCACTTCCTGACAGCATCTAATTCAAATCAAACCCCCGCTTTCTTGAATCTTTCCCCAAGTCACTTAACACAAGTTCCAGTGATATCAGTCTTCCTAATATCCTTTTACTATGAAGCTGAAGCATTCTGCTTTGCGTGTCCTCCTTTGCTGAAGTGAGCAAGTAACCTTGTCATTGCTGAAGTGCAGGTGTATTCCTGTGGCCTCTGACTACAGATGTTGACAGTAGTTGTATTCCATAGACAATGTACAGATGAGGAAGATTCTGGAAGAGAATACAGGGTCAAGGAAGGACTTTTCAAAGATGGCAAGAATTTCAGTTCCAGGTGATGATAAAGAGCTCAGTTATGAACACAATGAATTTGGCTAACTTAAGGATGAAAATCTAGTCTTGTGTACATTGTTCGTTCTTACTCTTATTTTATTTATCAAACAGAGTGAGGGAAAGAGAAATCCAAAGATAATATTTTCCAATATCCTGCTATATACTACTACTAATCCCCAAAAGCCCCTTTCAAAGCAGAGCATCTTATTATGAATGTGTCCATTTATTGATCTGACTCTAAGGACTTTTGTAATGTATCAAAGGACAGCCCCAGTAGTAAAGCCTATATTTGCTACTCATCATTTTTCTACTGTTCCAGTCTTAATACCATATTTTAAGTTTTGGTATATTTTTTCAATGCCTTTTTATGCTTAAATCTTTGTTTTTATATAGCTGAATATTTGCAAATTTTCTGTGTTCACAGATTCTATGAAAATTTGAAAACAACAGGTCTACTGAATACAAATTCTTTCTCAAATCTATAAAAGTTCAACATATGAGACTTCTAAGAGAAATATAAGAGAAATATGTACTCTGAGGAATTTCAGTGACTGACAGTCTAAACATCCATAATTTCTTGAGAGAAGTAAAGCCTGATGTGAAAACTATGTTAATAAAGTAAGTTTTGGAGGAGAGTGATACTCTAAAGTCATCCGAGCCCACCTAATACAGAGGCAGAGCTTTGAGACAAAGAACCTGGAACTGCCTAGAAGCTTCACAAGAGGAGCCGGATCCTCCCAGGAGAAATACATTTCTATTAAAGTAACAGGGCATTTCAATGCGCTGATCCTCTACTCTCTTTGGAGATGCATTTGGTTGGAATTCGTGATAGAGTACTTTTCACTTTAAAAAATGCTGTACAAGGCTTTTCTTTTACTTCTCAAAGAATTTTGCCTTGCTTTACAGGCAATACCCACAGAGAAATAAAAGTCACTTTGTGTGATATTACATTACATTTTACATTCAAGGACATGGTAAGAATTTGTGAATTATATAAGAATTAAAACGTTTTTTTTTTTTTTTTTTTAATCTTCTAAGGACAAACATAAGCTTGAACAACATCTGCCTGTTTCTGCTTCTCCTATATATTTCTCTGCCAAGGCTAGGGGTGATGGCAGAGGTATTCAAAGATATTATTTTAAACTTCCAGGACTTATACATTTATTTGTTTTTTGAATTGGAAACTATAGATTCATTAGGTAAGTAAATTGAAATATGGAAATAAAAATACTGAATAACTTCAAACCATTTGATAATATATGAGCTGAAGATATTATCTATAGGAACAAATATTTTGTAAAGTATAGGAAATACCTTCCTGAAAAACTATAATTATATTAAATGTTCTCACATTTGAACAAAGAAATAGATGATAACCTAAAATACTTTTAATGCTTAGCATTAAGAATCAGTTTTATTTTTGTAGCCTGCAGATACTGAATGTCAATGTGTTATTTTACATATTCTAATTAAGTAAACTACTAAGATTTAGAAAGTTTCTTAGCATATTAAGGACCACCAGAACTACTAATGAATGAAAAGAAGGTGGATGTCAAATATCATCTTCTCATTTATGTGCATGAGTGAATGTACCTACCTACAGACACACCTGTGTGCATGTGTATTGTATTAGTCAGCTTTTTCACTGTTGTGACTAAAAGGGCCCAACCAGCCCACAATTGTATGGAGAGAAAAAGTTTATTAAAAGACCCATGTTTTCAGAGGCCTCAATCCATAGACAGCAGGCTCCATTCATCGGGGCATGAGATGAGGCAGGATATTATGACAGGGAGAGTGGCAGAGGGAAGCAGCTCATATCATGATCAGAAAGCTGAGAGAGGGTCTGCTGGCCCAAAGCTATGCCCTAATTCCCCCTCCCCCAGTCACACCCTACCACTTCAGTTGCCACTCAGTTAATCCCTATTAGCTAAATCACTGATTAGGTTAAGACTCTTAAACCCCAATCATTTCTCCTCTGAACCTTCTTGGGTTAAGACTCTTAAACCCCAATCATTTCTCCTCTGAACCTTCTTGCATTATCTTATACGTGAGCTTTTGGGGGACATTTAACATCCAAACCATTACATGTATGACTGCATTTTGCCATGTCAATGAAGATGAATGGTAAGAGTCAGTCCTGGCCCATGTAGCTTGTATTGTATTTAAGTCACTGAAGACTTACAGACAATCCATGGGAAATTCACTTCTCATTTCTATCTCAGTGACAAAATACAACAACGGACTCTTGCAAATGGGTTTCCCACAGAATGTTATAAAACTAAAATAACAAGTAATGAAATATTTTGCAAAGTGAGCGATTTTTATGTTTTTGAAGTTTGCTAGGTTATTTATTTATTTGTAGTTCAGGAAAAATACACATCCTTTTGTACTAAAACTGGTCACATGAGTGTCAATGTCTCTATGTAGACAGTAATTTTTTGAAAGTTCCCTAAAAAGCACACCATTTTTAGTCCTGAGAAAGAGGTTCAATCTAATGGAATCCATGAAATGTACTTGATTTTATTAAGGATTTTTGATGACCTTACAGATAAAGCTTCGCATTGTATTGGAAAGATCTTATACTAACGTGTGTTTCTCTGGATGCTGCACAACTTAAATATGAAATCCCCCCCTTTTATTTTTGTCAAACTTGCTTTAAAACTGTGGGTATTGCTCACCTTTTAAGACTCCTGCTCTTTATAAAGTACATGCTGTTTCATGTGGCATACCTATTACTTTCATGTTGAACAGCAGGATATAATGCAGGCATTCATATAATAGAGCTATTTAAGGGTTATTCACATATTTCTTTGAGTATTTGGGACCTTAGTCTTGGACTTTCAATTTCAAAATGTTTTGTGTGTTTTGCAAGATATCATACTTAAGGCTAAAATAAAATTATTTCATTCTTTGGTTGTGCATCATTTAGAAAAAACAGAAGCACATTCTGAATAACATGTTTTTATGGCCATAGGGTCATGAATCTGAGCATCTCAGAAAAGCGTTGTGTTGAAAATTGCCTTTATTCACTTGAGAACTGCTAACTTAGATTTGTTAAATTTAATGTCTTTTGGAAAATATAATGTTAGCAAAAGAAAGTTAAATACACATTGTATTCTGTAAGCAAATAAATCCAGCTCTTTTGAACCTCTAAAATAAGCACAAAATATGGAAACATTTTAGAGAATAACTTAGGGGGCAATATCTAGAAGCCTCTGAGCATTTTACAAGGCTGCCTCTTTAGCAGAATGCAATATAATACTGTTTGCGTGTCTCATGATCTTTTTGCTGTCTTGTATTCTTTGATTTTTTTATACGAAATTTTCTTCCTTTGACCTCAGTGAAAAGCTAAGATCATCGGAAAGAAGGTAGTATTACAGTTACAAATTGTGTTAAAGAAGAACTGGATTTGATGCATCATGTAAATCGTATCCTCCACCTCGCTTGCAATATTATGGTTTAATGGTATACAGAAATCAGGAACGGTAGGAGAAAATACATCAGCCTGAACACTAACCAACTTGGTGAAATGAACAATTCAGAAGAACCCAGACAATTCACTCTTTCAGAGATGAAAATTGGGATTTTACATTAGAGTTATATATTTCAACTCTGGATGAAATATCTTAAATTTTATTTTTTCATGCAAATGCTTTAACTTTCTGAAAATAACCATGTAATAACATTTGTACCATATATGGTGAAAAGAAGAAGCAGCATGTATAACAGTGTGAACCTCTTATTCAGTGATTTTTGGGGATATTCTGTGAATCCTTGTGGAGGAGTTGACAACTCTATTTCAACTTATAAAGATTATTTATTTATTTATTTATTTATTGGGACCAGAGATTGAACCAAGAGATACTTAAGCACTGAATCACATCCCAAGAATTTTCAAGTTTTTTTATTTTGAGACAGAGTCTTGCTATTCTGCTTAGGCCAACAGGTAAATTGATGAGGTTGTCCTTGAACTTTTAATCCACTTGCTTCAGTCTCCTAGGTCACCTAGATTACAAGCATGTGCCACCACACCCATCTCAGCTTTTAATTCTTAAGTATATATTTTGCTTGAATTCTAAATTGCTTTATCAAAACTAACTAGGCAGCCACGGAGTGAGCTGGTGGGCGAGCCAGGCCGCCTACATAGCCAGGTAGGCGGACGGCAGCTATCCCGCCAGCCAGCAAGCCAAGGACAGACATCATAACTGAGCGACCCCGCCTGACTCCTGCACCTAGGTTGGTGCCATCACTGGTTGGTCGCAGTGGCGGAGCGAGCTGGCAGGTGAGTCAGGCCACTTGCTTCTCAGAGGCAGCAGGCGGGCACCCAACCTGCAGAACTGGGCAGCAGGTAAACAACTCCCCCAACTACCAGGCCAAGTACAGACGCCATCACTGACAAACCCTGGTGACCACCACACCGAGGTTTGTCCCCATCATGGAGTTAGCCAGAGGCTTCTTTACAGGCTGGAGCAGGCATTTTGAATTACTCCTGAGGGCATGGCCACCATCATGGAAGGGCAGCTCCCTTCCTGAGACACCTACAGGAGGCTAGAGGACCTTTGACCAGACCCAGGAGCCAAGAAGAGGAGGTATTGAGAGACTCGGGACCAACTCAGAGCCACCGGGGAATATATCCCACCTGAAGGCCACCACCCCTAAAGGCCAGATTCCTAGTGGAGCACCGCATTATCAAGTTCCTCCAAGACTTCAGGCTACTGAAGGCTAAGAGGTGAGTTATTGGAAATCTACAGAGACAATATTAGTCAACAGAGGAAATTTGCAATTTCCCAGAGTTTGCTATTAGAGGGGTAGATACCTGAACAATATGAGAAAATAAGGGAAGAAAATGTCCCAAACAAACCTAGATGATATAGCAATAAAATCCAATGACAGCATGTCAGAAGAAATGTCAGAAAGGGAGTTCAGAAGGTACAAAATCAAAATGATCAGGGAAGAAAATGAGGAGATGAAAGAGCAAATGCAGGCATTGAATGATCGCACCAATCGAGAGTTAAAAGAGCAAATACAGGAAGCAAAAGATCATTTCATTAAAGAGTTAGAGATATTGAAAAAAAAAAAAAACAGAAATCCTTGAAATGAAGGAAACAAAAAACCAAATTAAGAACTCCATAGAAAGCATAACCAATAGGATAGAACACCTGGAAGATAGAACCTCAGATATTGAAGACAAAATATTTAATCTTGAAAACAAAGTTGACCAAACAGAGAAGATGATAAGAAATCATAAACATAATCTACAAGAACTATGGGGTATCATGAAAAGGCCAAATTTAAGAATCATCAGGATTGAGGAAGGCTTAGAGAAACAAACCAAAGGAATTAACAATCTATTCAATGAAATGATATCAGAAAATTTCCCAAATCTGAAGAATGAAATGGAAAATCAAGTACAAGAGGCTTATAGGACTCCAAATACACAAAATTACAACAGACCCACACCAAGGCACATTATAATGAAAATACCTAACATACAAAATAAAGACAGAATTTTAAAGGCTGAGAGAGAAAAGAATCAAATTACATTGAGGGGGAAACCAATAAGAATATCAGCAGATTTTTCAATCCAGACCCTAAAACCTAGAAGGGCCTAGAACAACATTTGTCAAGCTCTGAAAGAAAATGTATGCCAACTAAGAATCTTTTACACAGAAAAACTTACCTTCAGATTTGATGATGAAATAAAATCCTTACATGATGAACAAAATCTAAAAGAATTTACAAAAAGAAAGTCGGCATTACAGAATATTCTCAGCAAAATATTCCATGAGGAAGAGATGAAAAACAATGTTGTAAATCAGCAAAGGGAGGAACTACCCTAAAGGAACAACCAAATAAAGGAGAAACCAAGTCATGTCAAAAAAAAAATTTAAAAATGAGCCAAATGACCAGGAATACAAATCATATCTCAATAATAACCTTGAATGTTAATGGCATGAATCATCAATCAAAAGACATAGACTGGCAGATCGGATTAAAAAGAAAGATCCAACAATTTGAGGCTGCAAGAGACTCATCTCATAGAAAGAGATTCCCACAGACTAAAGGTGAAAGGATGGGAAAAACATACCATGCATATAGACTCAGCAAAAAAGATGGGAGTATCCATCCTCATATCAGATAATGTGGACTTCAAGCCAAAGTTAGTCAGAAGGGATAAAGAAGGACATTTCATACTGCTTAATTGAAGTATAAATCAGCAAGACATAACAATCATAAATGTCTATGCCCCAAACAGTCATATATGTCAAACAAATCCTTCTCAATGCCAGAAATCAAATAGACCACAACACAATAATACTAGGTGATTTTAACACACCTCTCTCACCACTGAATAGATACTCCAAACAAAAATTGAACAAACAAACCATAGATCTCAATAACACAATCAATAATTTAGACTTAACGGACATTTATAGAATATACCATCCAACCAAGAGTGAATACACGTTCTTCTCAGCAGCACATGGATCCTTCTCTAAAATAGACCATATATTGTGCCACAAAGCTGCTGTTAGCAAATACAAGAAGACACAGATAATACCTTGTATTCTATCAGATCATAATAGATTGAAATTAGAAATTAATGAGAGAGTAAAAACAGAAACTAATCCAACACCTGGAGATTAAATAATATGATATTGCATGATGAATGGATAAGAGAAGATATGAGGAAGGAAATTAAAAAATTCTTAAAGATAAATAAGAACAAAGAAAAAACATATCAAAATCTCTGGGACACTATGAAAGCAGTACTTAGAGGAAAATTTATTTCATGGAGTACATTCAATAAAAGAAGAAAAAATCAACAAATAGATGACCTAACACTACAGCTCAAATCCCTAGAAAAAGAAGAACAGAGCAACACCAAATGTAGTAGAAGACAGGAAATAGTTAAAATCAGAGCTGAAATCAACGAAATCGAAACAAAATAATCGAAAAAATTGAAAAAAATAAATAGTTGGTTCTTTGAAAAAATAAACCAAATTGATAAACCCTTAGCCACACTAACAAAGAAAAAGAGAGAAAACCCAAATCACTAAAATTCGGAATGAACAAGGAAATGTCACAACAGACACAATTGAAATACAAAGCATAATTAGAAGCTATTTGGAAAATCTATACTCCAGCAAAATAGAAAATTTTGAAGACATCAACAGGTTTCTAGAGACATATGAATTATCTAAACTGAACCAGGAGGACATACACAATTTAAATAGATCAATTTCAAGCAATGAAATAGAAGAACTCATCAAAAGCCTACCAACAAAGAAAAGTCCAGGACCAGATGGGTTCTTAGCTGAGTTCTACAAAAACTTTAAAGAAGAGCTCATTCCAATACTCCTCAAAGTATTCCATGAAATAGAAGAGGAGGGAACCCTCCCAATATCACACTGATACCTAAACCAGACAGAGACACATCGAGGAAAGAAAATTTCAGACCAATATCCTTAATGAACATTGATGCAAAAATTCTCAACAAAATCTTAGCAAATTGCATACAAAAATATATTTAAAAGATAGTGCACCACGATCAAGTGGGTTTTATCCCAAGGATGCAAGGTTGGTTCAACATTCGGAAATCAATAAATGTAATTCACCATATCAACAGACTTAAAGTCAAGAATCACATGATTATTTTGATAGATGCAGAAAAAGCGTCTGATAAAATACAGCATCCCTTCATGCTCAAAACACTAGAAAAAATAGGGATAGTGGGAACATTCCTTAACATTGTGAAGGCCATCTACGCTAAGCCTATGGCCAGTTTTTCAGTGAAAAACTGAAAGCATACCCCCTAAAAACTGGAACAAGGCAGGGATGCCCTCTTTCACCACTTCTATTCAACATTGTCCTCGAAACTCTAACCAGAGCAATTAGACAGACCAAGGAAATTAAAGGGATACAAATAGAAAAAGAAGAACTCAAACTATCCCTATTTGCTGATGACATGATTATATATTTAAAAGAACCAGAAATTCCACCAGAAAACTTTTAGAACTCATAAATGAATTCAGTAAAGTAGCAGGATATAAGATCAATGCTCATAAATCCAATGCATTTTTATACATAAGTGATGAATCCTCACAATGAGAAATTAGGAAAACTACCCCATTCACAATAGCCTCGAAAAAAGTAAAATACTTGGGAATAAATCTCACAAAAGAAGTGAAAGACTTCTACAATGACAACTACAGAACACTAAAGAAAGAAATTAAAGAAAACCTTAGAAGATAGAAAGATCTCCCATATTCTTGGGTAGGCAAAAATAATATTGTCAAAATGGCCATACTACCAAAACTGCTATACAGATTCAATGCAATTCCAATTAAAATCCCAATGATGTACCTTACAGAAATAGAGCAAGCAATCATGAAATTCATATGGAAGAATAAGAAACCCAGAATAGCTAAAGCAATCCTTAGCAGGAAAAGTGAAGCAGAGGGTATCACAATACCAGACCTTCAACTATACTACAAAGCAATAGTAACAAAAATTGCATGGTTTTGGCACCAAAATAGACAGGTAGATCAATGGTATAGAATAGAGGACATGGACATAAACCCAAGTAAACATAATTTTCTCATACTAGACAAAGTGGCCAAAAATATGCAATGGAGAAAAGATAGCCCCTTCAACAAATGGTGCTGGGAAAACTGGAAAACCATATGCAACAGAATGAAACTAAACCCCTATCTCCCACCCTGCACAAAACTCAACTCAAAATGGATCAAGGACCTTGAAATCAGACCAGAGACCCTGCATCTTATAGAAGAAAAAGTAGGTCCAAACCTTCACCTTGTTGGCTTAGGATCAGACTTCCTTAACAGGACTCCCATAGCACAAGAAATAAATGCAAGAATCAATAACTGGGATAGATTCAAACTGAAAAGCTTTCTCTCAGCAAAGGAAACTCTCAGTAATGTGAAGAGAGAGCCTGCAGAGTGGGAGAATATCTTTGCCACTCATACTTCAGATAGAGCATTAATTTCCAGAATATATAAAGAACTCAAAAAACTCTACATGAAGAATACAAATAACACAATCAACAAATGGGCTAAGGATATGAACATACTCTTCACAGAAGGAGATCTACAAGCAATCAACAAACTTATGAAAAATATGTTTAACATCTCTAGTAATAAGAGAAATGCAAATCAAAACTACCCTAAGATTCCATCTCACCCCAACTAGAATGGCGATTATCAAGAATACAAGTAACAATAGGTGTTAGAGAGGATGTGGGGAAAGAAGTACACTCATACATTGCTGGTGGGGCTGCAAATTAGTGCAGCCACTCTGGAAAGCAGTGTGGAGATTCCTTAGAAAACTAGGAATGGACCCACCATTTGACCCAGCTATCCCACTTCTTGGCCTATACCCAAAGGACTTAAAATCAGCATACTACAGAGATACAGCCACATCAATGTTCATAGCTGCTCCATTCACAATAGCCAGATTGTTGAACCAACTTAGATTCCCCTCAATTGATGAATGGATAAAGAAACTGTGGTATATATACATACCATGGAATATTACTCAGCCATAAAGAAGAATAACATTTTGGCATTTGCAGGCAAATGGTTACAGTTGGAGAATATCATGCTAAGTGAGATAAGCCAATCTCAACAAACCAAAGGATGATTGATCTCACTGATAAGTGGATGATGACACATATAGGGGGTGGAAAGGGGGCAGGAATGGAGGAAGGAGGCAAGAATGGAGGAAGGAAGGTCTCTATAGTGGGATAAGAGGGGTGGGAGGGGTGGGGAGGGAGAACAAAAAACAACAGAATGAATAAAAAACTATTCCCCTAGGTAAATGTATGATTACACAAATGATATACCTCTACTGCATGTACAGAGAAATAAGATATATCCCATTTGTGTACAATAAAAATGAATTTTAAAAAAATGTGACTGAGTGGTCTTTAAAACTCCAGTTTTAAGAACTGGATTTATAATAAGATAATATAGGATAATACATTCAGAATATAAATTATCCCCTTTCCTAAACTTTATGACCAATAAATTTGTATTCTTATTTTACATTTTACTGCAAGGTGAAAAAATTTGAATTTAGTTTAAAATGTTTGTTGAACTCAA
This sequence comes from Sciurus vulgaris, assembly GCF_902686455.1. NCBI lineage: Eukaryota > Metazoa > Chordata > Mammalia > Rodentia > Sciuridae > Sciurus > Sciurus vulgaris. The sequence continues at coordinate 88,593,680 of NC_136474.1, forward strand.
TTACATGAGAACTTCTTGAGACAATAGAAAATGCCTTGTCTTATATTGCCTTCCACTCAAAAAATATGAAGACTTGCTCCTGAGTTGCATCTAGCATAGACCTGACATTCTGATTTTTGAACAGTAAATCCAAAAGAAAAAGGTGAAGTCCTGAAAATAATTCAAATATACATTCTGAGCAACTGATTAACAATCCTTTCAATTCTAGGCATCGAAGCAGTGGACCCTAGGTCCAGCATAAACATCATGATGTTGAAAATTATACAAACAAATCTCTAAAAACTATTTTTAATAACATGCTAGAGATACTTGATGACATTGTGCTATTTTTTCCAAATTTTCTAACATATGCTACCTATGCACAAAATAAAATGAGGACTTCCTTTTCTTGTAATAGTGAAGTAAACAACATCAGAAAAAAATGTTTGCTGCAGATGATGATGTTAGAAAAATGCATAAAATGTCATTTAAATCATTCAGAGGCACTAATAGTTGAAACCAGATGAGGTTTAACTCTTAAAGGAGAAGAAAACCATAAATAAAGTGGGAATCGGCCATCATCCAGGGATATATGTGGAGTGTGAAGTAATTAAATTTTGAAATTAAGTTATCTGATAAGTTAAAGTTGAATATAATTAAACTTGCACAACAAACTTTGATCATGGTAAAGATAAATGTGACCAAATATCCCAAAGAAAAAAATTAATGAATTTTTTAAAAATCCAACTAAGGCAATGGAAGGAAGAAAAGGCACAAGAGAGGAAAAAAAAAAGAAGCAATGGATAAAAACAAATAAAGAATGGTTGACATAAACTGAATAATATCATAATTGCAATAAATATAAATTGAAAAATATTCAAAAAAGGAAGAGATTTTCAGCCTTGCTTTTGAAAAAGCCAGGAACAACTACATATTGCTTATAAAAGATACACATTACAAATAAAAGCAAATACAGATCTCATTTAACAATATGCAAAAAGATATATCATGCAAATATTCTGCTTTTAAAGCCTTTGCAGTCATATTAATGTTGAGAACTGCAGACTTTGAAGGAATACATCGTATCAGAGTTTAAATGATACCTTTTGATAAAAGCATTAGTTCGTAATAAAACTTTAAAAATACATATTGATCAGAATTTTAGAACATATGAGATAAAACCGAAATGTCTGCATTTAGAAAAAGTCAAGTTCAAAACAATAGGTAGACATCTTAATAATTAAAAAAAACAATAATTAACATAACAAACAATAAAGTCTAGAACAACATAAAATCATTCGTTGAAGATTAGACCCGACAACTGAAAAACACATATATATCTTTTCACATTCACATATGATAGAAGATATTTGGTCATAAAATAAAGCCCAATGTATTTCAAAATAGCAAGAACATAGAGTGCATTTTGTGACCACACTGCTATTAAATTAGGAATGCAGAGAAGATATTCAGAAAAAATCCTCATAATTACAAATACTACTAAACAAATTATGTATTTAAAGAAAACCACAATAGGCATTAGAAGGTATTTTAAGATGAATGATAATGAAATAGCAGGACTTCATAATTTATAGGGCACCTAGAACAGTACCCAGGGAGAAACTGACTGCTTTAGTGTTCAACCTAACTGCAGTGCCTTCCTCTTTTTTTTTTTTTTTTTTTTTGGTAGTGCTTGGAATTGAACCCAACACCTCATACTTGACAGGCAAGCACTCTACCAACTGAGCTATCTCTTCAGCCCTGCAATGCCTGCTTCTTGCCTGCTATCAAGGCCCACCTCAGGAAGCTACTGATCTATACAATAGTTTCCATTCTAGAATTTTATATAAGTGAAATTTACTGAGCATGATCTTTTCTTATCTGTTTTATTTTAATCAGCACAATATTTTTGACAGTTATCAATGCTGTTGACTCAGTAGTCATTCTTTTTATGATTGTGTACATGAATATTCTTTTTTACATACATTCACTTTTCAAGGGACATGGGGATCATTTCCAGTTTGGGTGGCTACCTGTGGAATTACCACTGCCATTTGTGGGTAAGAATGTGTGTGAGTCACTGGGCTTACATCTTCTGAGAGGACATCACCTTTCCAGTTAGTACGACATTCACATTGATCCGGAGAAGGGATCTCATCCTGTTGAGCCAATGCAACAACTTCAGTGCCATCTGATTAATATCTGAGTCATTCTTGGTCATTGTTCACTGCTTTGAAATCTGATATGCATACTTCTTCGAAATACCCATACCCCATCACTCCATTTGTCCCCAGTCCCTTCCAGCATAGATATAAAAATCCTCATCCCAAAGTTTACAGGTGATTTTGCATTCTAAACTACATTAATTATAACTATAAAAAGATTACCTTCATGAATTTAAATTAAATCAGATTAAAGAAGTATCCTAACTCGCAGACAATTCTCCCTAATTTAGGACTTTAAAATGTTCTTCCCTTTATGAAGCAAATTGTATAACTTTTGTAGTTAGTTGTTTTACCATGTCCTTCCTTGAAAGAATAGTGGTAACACAACGCTGATCTATTCCCTTTAAAATTCCTGGCATACAAAAAGAAAAACCCTGGAGAAAATATTCCCTGAACATTTCACAGTACTGCTTCACCAGAGCTGAGATCTGGTCTCCTTAAGGGTACTGATGCTGAAGCAGCTCAATACCCCACAATCCAAGACAGTTATGTGAGTTAAAATGTGCAATAGGCTTAACACCTCCAGGAATAAGAGGGAAAAGACCCAGAGAACCATAGGTCCCTTTGTGTTCTTGGCAAGCAAAAAATACTTATAATCAGTTATTTTCAAAAACTTTTCCTACCCAATTCCAAGCTGTACAAAAGATGAATTTTAGAGAATGCATAGAGAATAATTGAAAGTACAGATTGTGTGCAAATTTGTTATTATGAAACACTCTTAGCCAAGCAAAAATTGCCTCAGACAGTTAAACAGGCAGGAAAGACTATTGAAGGCTATTTGCAACAGAGGAGAGAGGCCAAAATCGGGCCTGAGATCAAGGCCATTGAAATGAAAGACTGCAGAGTTGGACAATTATTAAGAGCTGGGCTGGGAGGATATAGATTTGCTGACTGTCTATACCAAATATAACTTACTTCCACCTTCATGACTAGTAGTAACTTTTACAACATGAGGCAAAGTTCCCTTGAAGTTGGGCTCCTGCCTTCCTGCTTCAGAGACTAGTGGAAAGAGAACCCATTTTCCTGGGTTCTATTTCAAAAGGAAGGCTCCAGGTCTTTGGGAAAGATCTCAGTTTATAAATCTGGCAAGATCCTTTTAAATATGTACATCTCAAAGGAGCAGCAAAATGATTAGTCAAGACAAGTTTTCTATAGTCAGTATTCCAAGGAACATCACTCAACAAACACAAACACACACACAGGCACACACACACGCACACACACCACCACTACCACCACCACCACCACCAACAACAAAGCTGTCTTAAATGATTTAAATGCTAAAGTTAAATAGTAATAAAAAAAAAATCTTGGAACAAAGCATGGGAGAATACTTTCATGTCCTTCAGATTGCAAAGTTTTCTTAATTAGAATACAGAAAGTACCAACCACAGTGGGAAAAATAATGGATTACATTTAAGTTAAGAACAGGTTACACATCCAAACTTACCACTGAGTCAAACTGCAAATCACAGTGTGGGAGGAGCTACTTTCAAAACAACCAAAAAAGACTTAAATGAAGAATATTTGACTCTTAAAAATCAGTCAGAAAAAAGTTGAATAGCATAATTTAAAAATATATGTAAAACCTTTGCATAGGCACTTCACAAAAAGATTGTCCACTTCATGGCTGTTGGTACAATGCAAATTAAAATCACAGTGCAGTCAACATACTACAGTGACACAGCCACATCAATGTTTATAGCAGCTCCATTCACAATAGCTACACTATGGAACCAAACTCGGCGCCCTTCAACAGATCAATGGTTAATGAAAATGTCGTATATACACACAATGGAATATTACTGAACATAAAAAGAATGACTTTATGTCTTTTGCCAGAAAATGGATGGATCCAGAGACTATCATGCTAAGTGAAATATTTAAGTCAATTCCCATAAAACCAAAGGCCCAATGGTCTCTCTGATACGCAGATGCTAACATACAATAAGGTGGAGGTGAGGATAGAAGTTTATTAGATTAGACGAAGGGGAATAAAGGGAAGAGAGGAGAGATAGGAATAGGAAAGACAGTAAGATGAATGGGGCATAACTTTCCTATGTTCACATATAAACACACCATCAGTGAAACTCCACATCATGTACAACCACAAGAATGGGATGTTATAATTCATGGACACATGATATATCAAAATACACTCTACTGTCATGTATATCTAAAAGGAACGAATAAAAAAATTAATAAGTATATTATTTTTTTAAAAAATCACTATGCAGTACTCTCACATACCCACTAGCATGGGAAAAAGGGAAAACAAACAAACGAAGCAGAATATATTAACTGTAAGCATGAGGAAACAACCAGCTTTCTCATATATTGACAGTTGAAATGTAAATTGGCCTAATCACTTGGAGATCTGATGCCATCTAAAAGGCAAAACCAGGCAGGCCTTCTTTATGATCTCACAAATCCCTTTGGATAAAAGTTTATTTAAGGAAAGTCTTCCATATGTTCACCAAAAGACAATTACAATTACATTATTTGGAGCACTATTCACAATGGCCAAAACTGGGGAAAAAGAATCACTTCTGATATATTCACACAACTGAATATTGTATTGCACTGAAAGAGCTAAACTGCATGCAACAACAGGGGTCTCACAATAAAGAAGTCACAGGAAAAACTGCATAGATGGTATGATATGCTATGTATATCAAACTCACAGTCAAATTGAACCATCTATCACATCAGAAGTCATAATCATCACTTGTGAGAAGAGCAGAGTGTGGAAAGGGTTCTTGGGGACCTGGAAATGTTTGGTTTCCTCCTCTGGAGACTGTTTAGGGTAAAGAATGAACTTGGTAAAGGTCCTCAAGCCGCACCATTACAATTTGCTCCCTTTCCTTTCCTTCCTTTTCTTTTCTTTCCTTTCTTCTAATCCTTTAAAAAAATCTTTGTTTTTAAATTGACAGATGAATTTCTAATATATTTATCATTTGCAATATTATGCTTTGAAATACTTATTTATATTTCATATATATATGTGAATGGTTAAATCTGTCTAGATTTATGGTGAGAATGCTTATCATTTCTTCAGGAATACAATATATTGCTATTTACTGCTGTTACCACATAATACCATCGATTTCTTGGATCTATTTCTCTTATCTAAATAACTCTATGTCCTTTAAGGACCTCTCCCTCTCTGTGCTTACCCCAATTATGTGCTTGGCTCATTTACTTTAATATAACGTCCTCCAGTTCATCTGTGTTGTCACAAATGACAGGGTTTTGTTCTTTTTTAAGGCTGAGTAGCATCCCATTGGGTGCCTGTGCCACATTTTCTTCATCCGTTCATTCATAGTTTTTCTACGGAGGCTACAGTACTGGTGTGACTAGAGCTGCTGTGACACCGGTCTCCAGACATCTTTTCAGCATATTGATTTCATTTCATTTGGATATAGACCAAATAGTGGGACATCCTGGATGATGTAGTAGTTCTATTTTTAATATTTCAGGGAACCTCCAAACTGAAAGAACAAAGCTGGAAGCATCATAAAATGTACTACAAAGCTATATTAACCAAAATAGCAGGGTACTGGCATAGAAACAGACAGAGCAACGGAAGGGAACAGACACCCATAAATAAGTGCAGGCATTTACAGCTAACTGACTGTCAACAAAGGGGCCAAGTACACACAATGGGAAAAGAAGAGTCTCTTCCATAAATGGGGTTGTGAGAACTGGATATTGACAAGAGGGTTAAAATTAGACACCCATCTCTCATAACATACAAAATTTAACAAAAAAATGGATCAAAGACTTAAACATAATGCCAGAAAATACTAAAACAAAACACAATATTGTTGGGAAGAAAATATTTGCAAACAATACACCCAATAAGAAGCTAAACTCCTAATTATATATGAAACTCAAACAACTCAGCAGCAAGTAAAAGCATAACCCAATTTAAAAATGGACAAAATACCTCAATGGAGATATTTCTCAAAAGAGGACATACAAATAACCAGCTCTTATATGAAAAGGTGAACGCTCAACACCACCGCTCATCAGAAAAATACAAATCAAAACCACAATGAGATTGTCAACTTAGTGCTACTGGAATGTCTGCTATGAAAAAGGTAAAAGATTACATGTTAGAAAACTTGGAATGGAACCACCATTTGACCCAGCTATTTCACTCCTTGGCCTATATCCAAGTGTCTTAAAATCAGCATACTACAGTAACACAGCCATATCAATGTGTTTAGAAGCTCAATTCACAATAGCTAGATTGTGGAACCCACCTAGATGCCCTTCCACAGATGAATGGATAAAGAAACTGTGGGGGATATATATATATACACACACACACACACACACACACACACAATGGAATATTATTCAGCCATAAAGAGGAATAAAATTATGGCATTTGCAGGTAAATGGATACAGTTGGAGAATATCACGCTAAGTGAGATAGGCCAATCCCCAAAAATCAAAGGTCAAATTTCTTTTTGATAAGTGAATGATGATACAGAACAAGGGTGGGGTGGGAGTAAGGGAAGAATGGAGGAAGGATGGATTGTGTAGAGGGAAATGAGGGGTGGGAAAGGGACTGGAGGAAGGGAAGACAATGGAATGAGACAAATGTAATTACCCTATGTACATGTATGATTACACAAACGCTGTGACTCTATTTCATGTACAACCAGAAAAATGAAAAAGTGTACCCCCTTGTGTACAATGAATCAAAAAATTAAATTAAATTTTAAAAAGATAACATGTTAGAGAAGATATGGAAAGAAGGGAATGCTGGTACATGGTTGGTGCATAAGTAAATTAGTACAGTCATGGAAAAAAAGTGTTGGAATTCCCCAATTGGTACACTTTTCTCCATATATTTCTTCAGGGAAAGGTTTACTTTAAAAGGCAAAAGCTCTGAAAGTTAATATGTGTGCAGTAGCACAGGGCTGCGTGTTACAGCCTGGGATTGGGAAGCTGAGTGTGAGTGAAGATGAACACTGACAACATTCATGGGGGAGGTGTGTTTGGGGTCAACACCCTCAAGCTCAGTGGAGGGGCAGGAAGCAGGATGGGTCAGAATGAGAAGCCAGGCTGCCAGGCAGTTCTTTGAGGGATCCAGTTCGTCTCTGAATGACTTTTCAGAACTCTCCACAGAGTGGGAGCAATCTGGCCTTACTTCCCTGGTAGAAGACAGTTGTTGGATGTGGCCTGATTCTGGAAGAAGATGCGGTCGCTCTCGGCTGTTTGATTCAGCAGAGGCAATCCAATGAAGATGGCAGCCACAATCAGCTTCCCCAGCAATGCTGGAAGTCAGAGGAAAGCATCCTCCTTCCTGAGGATACATCTTGGTAGCACGTCATCATCCAGCACAGAGGATTCCATTCGGAGTCTTGAACAAAATAAAGTGTATTGACAAAGGGAGATGGAACGCCTACGGATGTTAAAACGAGGAGCAGGTGTCTCCCGTTCAACCATCCTAAATTGTCAGGGAAATTCTTCCTAGTAATTAACTTATCCTCTCATGGAGCACTTTTAAGTCTGCCTGAATTTGGCATCAATAAGTAGAACAGCTTCCAAATAAAAGAAGATTTCACTACACCCTTTTCAAAAGCTAGCACTGTACTCTGCAAACTGCCACAAAAGATTTTAAATTGCTGACCTTAATATTTCTGATTACAAAGGCCTCTGCAGTCCCTCTTGCAAAATCCTTTGAAGGAATTCAACCGTGTTGCAGCCTACTCTCATTTGTCAGATCTCTCATAATAAGAAGTGAGACGGATCAGAAAATTAAAAAAAAATCACTCTCTTCAACTATTTGGCAACACTTACACTCAGTATTTTCCTGACGCTCTAAAGCAAATACTTGGACATTTTTGTTGCAATGTATCATTTGACAATAGTTGAGTCATAGACAAGACTGATGAAAGGACTATTACAGCTCGTTTCCTTAAGCTTGATGGAGATAGCAGGAAGGCCTCAAATATTTACTTTATACTATGTATGCATATTAATTGCTCTGCCTCTTATCATCATAAATCATTCTTTTCACTAATGACATAAATCTTCACAGTAATAAATGAAAATTACAAAAGCAAACAAACTAATCTATAGTGGGCAGGCACTTGATGATTTAGTAAATGACATGAAGCTGAGTCCTACATGTCTCTCCAGCAACTCTCCCCTCATGCTACAAATCCCACGTTAGGTGCAATGCATTAGGCTCCAAGGAAGTTCTCTTGCATATATTATATGATATATATGCCATTGAATATCATATATAATAAATAAATAAGTTTACTCTGTATGTGTGTATATATAGCCACAAGGGAGTAGAAAATACACTATCTCCTATAGTAGTCCAGAATGTGGGGTCAGCAAATTAAATCTAAGACAGAATCTTGGTAAATGAAAGCACGACTCCCTCTCTAGAATATCATGTGTTTTATGTCGCACACTTCTGTTTCACGTCTGTGACATGAACGTCACCGTACTCAACTGAAAGCTTACACTTTGCCAGACACCTAGGGTTTTATCTGTTAACCTACTACAACACCCTTAGAAACTCCATTGCCTTAGGAACTGAGTCCTTCTCAGAATCAGTCTCATTTGACATCAGCTCCACCAGCGGTGAACTATTTCTCCAAGGTCTCCTTTTACCATTGTCACCTATTAGATTCCCTCTGTTTGAAATTGCGTATCCTGATTGCATTGTCTTCACTGGATTCTGACTGGTCTACAATTACTGGCAGAAAATGACCCATTTAGGTATCAAGCCCAGAGCTAGATTTGTGGATTCCTATTCACAGATTTGTCTTGCTGCAAATTCACTATGGTTTAATTGGAAGACCATGAAATTATTTACTGTACAATTGAGTGGCATTTAACAAGGATATAGAGCTCTGAGGTTCTCACCACCATCTGATTTTAGAAATTTTCCAATACCTTCAATAAAGAATGTCCCACACCCAGTTGCAATCACTCCTTCTTCTCATGTGCACTCCAGCAACAACTTTTTTACTTTCTATTCCCATGATTTACATTTTTAGGGACATTTCATATAAACAGTATATGATCTTTTTTGATTAGCTTCTTTCACTTAGCATCATGTCTTCTGGGTAAATCCACCTTTTAATATGTGTCAACACTTCATTGATTTTTTAGTTTCTTTTTTATTTGTGTGTGTGTGTGATTCAAGGGACGGAGTCTCGGGGCATTTTACCACTGAGTCACATCCCCTGCCCTTTGTATTTTTGTTTTGAAACAAGGTCTCATTGAACTTGAGATCATCCTGCCTCAGACTCCAGGTTTCTGGGATTACAGGCATATACCACCACACCTTGCTATGTTTTTATTATGAAAAATATTCTATTTTTATACATACCATATTTTGCTTACCCATTCACTAGTTGAAGAACATTTTCTCCCAGTTTGTGGACATCATGGACTGTGTTGCTGTGAATATTCATAAGCAAATCTTTGTATGCACACATGTTCTCTTTTCTTTCTGATACATACCTAGGAATGGAAATGCTGCACCACATGTTAACTCCATGTCAGCATTTTAAGAAACTACCAAACTATTTCTCAAAATGGCTGCACCATCTTACATTCCTGCCAACACAGTATGAGGATTTTAATTTCTCTACAATCTTACCAATATGTGCTGTTTCCTGTCTTTTATCAGTGATTCTTGGTGAGTATGATGTGGTGCCTACTGGGACTTAAATTTGCATTCCCTAACAATCTTTTAGTCCATCTTTTCTTGTGCTTATTGGTTATTTTTAGAACTTCTGTGATGAATACATATTCAAAGAGTTTGCTCAATTTTTAGAGATTATTTGCATTGGTTTTGAGTTATAATACATCCCTTATCAGAAACATAATTTTCAAATACTTTTTCCCAGACGGTGTTAACGATGCCTTTGAAGTACAAAAGTTTTAAAGGTTAAAAAAGTCTTATGCTTTTTTTTCTCAGCTTGTGATTTTGGGGTTCTATCTAAGAAATATATACCTGACCTGTTTGTTTTCAAGGCATTTTTATGGGTTTAACTCTATCATTTGTTTACAATTAATTTCTACTTGACATCTTCACTTAGCTAGCTAATAGGATTTCACACTCAGTATTTCAGAGTTAAGGTACTATGAAATTTTTCACAAGTTCTGAATTTTCTGTCTCCAGATTTCTTCCCAAAGTTGTGAATATTTATATGTTGAATAAATGTCAAACCTTGAATCATTTTGATTCCTATCTTTTCCTCACTGCTCCCCATTCACCTTCAAAATCTCCAACCTGTGCAACTGTGTATTTCCTCTGCCATTATCCTAAACTCACTCGCCTTCCTAATCTCTCTGGTTCACGTTTCCTCCCTTTTGGTTGCAATCTATACTCCACATGGGAGCAAAACTGGTTCATAAACTTTTTAAATCTGCTTGTCACTCCATTGTTTAAAACACAGCACAGGCACAGAATGCATCTTAATTGCTTTTCTCATGACCTGGGGAAGCCTCTGAGTCCCTTCTCAAAATAAAACTTTCAAGTACATAAAATACTCACATCACAAATAAAACTGTTAACATATTTCTTCAAAACTGTTAAAACAAACAAACAAACAAAAAACCAAAAAAAAAAAAAAAAAAAAACATAACTTAGGGGATGGGGAGGTAGCTCAGTGGTAGAAAGCTTGCCTAGCATGTTCAGGGCCCTGGATTTGATTCCCAGTACTAAATAAATAAATAAATAAATAAATAAATAAATAAATAAATAAATAAGTAAGTAAATAAATACATAATCTAACTTATCAGAAAATATACAATTATTTTAATATCTTAAACAAAAAATAGTAGCATGTTGAATAACAATCACATGTTTGAGGTGATGACAAGCATAAGGTTTATGTTGAGAGATCTAAGATTTTCTAATTTTTTTTGAGGTTACTGGAAATAAAGATACAACGTTTCTTCATTCAACTTAAGGACATCTCCAGATGTCCTGCAATTCTTATACCTACAAGGACAAACTTCAGGTAAGAGCCCCTTTTAATGGTTCCAATTGGTTGAGAGCAAATCCCTTACAGTGGCTGTTGGTCAGCCTGGTGTCATTGTGATAAACACCAGAGCAAAACAAGTCAGAGGCGGAAAGGTTTATTTTAACTCAATTTCACAGGTTGCCATCCACGGTGGGCTGGTTTGGGTCCTAGGACAGGCAAACTTCATGGTGGAGCCAAGATGGTCAGCTCATGGCAGCTAGGAAGCAGAGAGAGAAAGAAACTGGGAAAAAGGTATAGTCCCCAAGGACATGCCCTCAATGACCGGCTCCCTGCAGCCATGCCTGACCTGCCTACAACTTCCACCTGCTCACAGTAGTTCATTCAAATGATCAATACACCCAATGGATTGATCCACTGATGAGTTAGAGCCCTCACCATTTAAATTTGTCCTCAAAGGCGCACTTCATGACATGGCTTCACTGCCTTTAATACAAGAGCTCTGTGGGACAATACAGATCCAAACCACACAGTGGCTTAAAATCCCTGTGCCACTTGTCATCTGCCTGCTTTCTACCTCAGTGCCTGCCCTTCGGGCTCAGTGAAGTCTAATTACACTGTTAGGGTACATCAGGTGACTCTGACTCCAGTTGCAGCACGTGCTTCCTGTGTCTGGAATACTCTTCAGACTCATAACTGCCTCTTTTCACCTGACTGTGAGTATCTCCTTTCTAAAGATGACTTCTGAATCCATCTTAAGGAATAGAATGTCTTAGTTAATCCTTACAGTGAGCTTCTTATGTTTTCTTAATAAAATGAATCACACATCTTTCTTAACTTTTACAATTGTCTTATTTGCTTAATATTTTTTCTCTTTCACTAAAATATGTTTATAAGGTTAGAAAATATACCTAAAATTCCCTTAATTCTATCTCAGCCTCTGACATTATGAAAATGTGCAATTATAGGTACACATTGAGCACATTGAGAACTTGGTTTTAAATCAATACATGAATCCATGAGCCTTCTCAGTATGTCTCCCAGATAACATTAATTCCAACTGGACTATTGCAATAATTGCAGCTCTGGCTTACTTTCTTCCCTACATCTTTTTCCTATGGTACAAGCAGAGTTGTTTTCATTTTATTTTTATTTATGTGTGTTTGTGTGTGTCTGTTGCTGAGGGTCAAAACTGGGGCTTCCCACATGCAGGCAAGCACTCTACCACTTAACTACATTCCCAAATCCCCAGAATTGAGCATCACATCATATTACCCCCTTGCATGGCACTACATGATGAGTTACTTGTACTCAATCTGTGGTTCTTTCTTTGCCTATAGGACATGGTGTCCTTTCTGCTTTACATATACCATCTCAATTTTTTTCAACTTGCATTGAGCTCCTGTGAGTTATCAAGTTTATGATTGATTGGTGCCCTTTGCTGGTATTATTTCTTCTTATGGATGAAAGCTTCCTGTATCTTTACTCTTCATTCATCATTTCCCAACTAAATTATCACCTCTTAGAGAGAATATCTCTGAATATGCTAACCAATTAATTTCTTCCGTTTGTCGTAACTCCCAAATGTTTCAGGCGCTGTCCTTTGCAATAGACCTGAAATAGTGAGGCAGACGCAGATTCATCACAAAGCTAGAAAAGGTTCCCCTTCAGAGACACATTTTCACAAACCCTGTCCCAGACCCTTGAAACTCTTTAAGTGTACCAAAATGATGATATGTATGTTTTTGCAAATAATTAACTTCCAAAGAGATTTGGACCCCTTTCTCTGCTTTCTCTTTCATTCTTTTTTATGAATTCACTAACACTTCTAAGTCATTGTAATGGCCCTGGATATTTGTAAGTTTTCTCATTATTATTAAAATATTTGTCTTAAAGAGATCCCATAAAACTTATTCTACACTGCATGACAAAATCTGCTGTGGTTCATACTTTAAGGAAGACAGAGGTATAGTTCCACACGGAAGAGTGACAGGAAGCAAAGTTCAGCACATACTAGTGCGCTGGAGAGGCTTGGGGTCATTAGGGCCTATGACAGAGAAGATGAGCTTCACCACTTTAACCGATCCATCAGGTGGCACAGAAGTATTATCATCCACTGCTTTCAAGGTAATTCATCAGAGATTGAAAACAAAGCTTTATAAGCAATGAAAGCTATGAAAATTAAAATAAGAAAATACTATTTTACTTACCAAATTGGCAGGATTAAGGATATTTTTAAATGATGGAGAGGTAATCATACTATTCTCATAGAGTTTGAGTGTGTATATAAAGAACTTCCAGAAGCTTCAGAAACTTCTGCTTAATAATAACACTTCTAGAATTCTGCCAAGAAGAGAAACATTTATTTGTAGGTAAAGACTGTTGTTTTTAATTTTTTTGGTGATGCTTGGGATCAGACAAAGGCCTCCCACATACTAGGCCAGCCCTCTACCACTGAGCTACACCCTATTCCACAAGACTGCACATTTAAAGTTATTATGTATAGTAATAGCACATCTTTACTGAGGGTGAACTGAATAAAAAATGGTTAAGTAAATTGTTCTACAACCGTGTGGTAATCATTACAAATTCTAATTTATCAGAATCATTAAAGAAAAAATAATATAAAATTGTTAAACAAAAGAAAAGGGAAAATCTATATATATAAAATACATTCTAATTTGTGTATAACTAGTAGAGACAAATAATACAAAATATTAGTATGAAGTTATTTCTGGGTAAAAGTTAATACATACTTTTAAAATTTTTCATTTTTAATTTTCCACATTTCAGTTTTTTATAATGGGCATGTATTATTTACAGAAGGTGATGAAACATCTATTACATCACACAAATCCCGTAAGTTCCTTTACTGAAGAGCGCATGCCTATGGAACAACACTATGGACTCTTGGGCACAAATGGAGTCTGCATCCTCTCTTGAATCGGTTTTGAATAGACAAGTTTCTCCTTGATGTGTAAACGCTGCCTCGATCAGAGGTCCCCTTCTTTGATATTTATGTGGTGTTAACTGATTAGTATGATGCTGAAAAATGCTGATAGGAGATGTTTAAAACAAAGTTTTCTGAATTATTAACGGAACTACAAGGGCAGAATCAAATGATTCAGTGGAACCTGTGATCTTAGAAAAGACCAATAATGAATACTAAATTTTAATGAAGTCCACAGTAACACTGAAATGCACCATTTCATTTGTCGTTAACCTTTCTGATATGCTACTTGGAGGTCTTTAAATTCTTAAGATGGGGTGCCATTTAGTGACAAGGACAGGTGACTTTCACTTAAATGAGCACATTTAACTGAAACATGGCAGGGGAAGGAAATCAGTGAGGAATATATGTGAAGAGATATGGAAGATTTATGGCCAATGATTAAAAACAAAGGAAGCAAGTGAAGAAGAGTTTTCAGAGAAGTTAGCCAACTAGTGACATTCCTATATATGATTCAGAGGTAGCACTTCTACTTATTATAAAATTAATAGAATATTTAAAAGAATAAGTTTCTTACGTTTATCTTACAAGAAGCATTCTAATCTAATCGCATAAAGATTAATTCAAGTATTTACTCAAAGGCAAACCAAATCACTTAAAAAATCAAGAGAAGCCCTGCTAAGGGAGCAACTTGGGAGTGAGATCTGAGTTGGAATGAAAATTTTCAGAAACTGGCAGCATTAAAAAATATAATTTTGTAACATCTTCTCTAACATATTTCATGGCAACAGAAAATTGTGAATATCAAAGTTACACTTCACAGCCCAGGTTCAGGCTGAGCCAGGTGGCAGAGTGGTATGATAGATGAATCAAAAACACAGGGCACTTTTCCATACTGAATTAAGAGTTTTGAATTGATTTTATTTTTAGCTTTGCGGTTGCTGCAGTGTCACTGGGAATTCAGAAGTAATGCATCCAGTTGAAAGAGGAAAATAATCGTACTAATAATTCTCTGATTTCCTCTCCAACTCCTAGTCCTCCTCCCAGCTGGGCATCGGATCCATGCTAACGTCCAGGTGCTGCACTGAACTCTGGTGACTTTGCAGCAATGATGATTCCTGAATTCCCACAAACTTGGGGGCTCCAACAAGGCATATTGAACACCTCACAGCTTGTGAGAGTTATAAATTCTGCAGAACTTGGGTGGGTTCTGTGTTTAGGGCCTCACAAACCTGAATCAAATTGTTGGACTCTTACTGGAGGCTCCCTGAAAAAATCTGTTTCTCAGATCTTCAGGTAACTGGTTAGATTCAGTCCACTGGGAGATAGACCTAAGGTCCTAATCATCACTAGATACCAGATGGACACCTGTCTTCACTGCTGGCAAGGTCCCCTCTTTTCTTTTTTTTTTTTTTAATATATTTTTATTGTAAATAAATGGGATACATGTTGTTTCAGTTTGTACATGGAGTAACAGCATACCATTTGCATATTCATATATTTACATAGAGTAATGATGTTTGATTCATTCCGTTATTTTTTTCCTTCCCCCCAACCCCTCCCACCTCTCTTCTCCCTCTATACAGTCCCCCCTTCCTCCATTCTTGCACCCCTCGCACCCCACATTAAGTGTCATCATCCGCATATCAGTGAGATCATTCCTCTTTTGGATTTTTGAGATTGGCTTATCTCACTTAACATGATATTCTCCAATTTCATCCATTTGCCTACAAATGCCATAATTTTATTATTATTTATAGCTGAGTAATATTCCATTGTATATATATACCACAGTTTCTTTATCCATTCATCAATTGAAGGGCATCTAGGTTGGTTCCATAGTCTGGCTATTGTGAATTGAGCCACTATGAACATTGATGTGGCTGTATCTCTGTAGTGTGCTGATTTTAAGTCCTTTGGGTATAGGCCAAGGAGTGGGATAGCTGGGTCAAATGGTAGGTCCATTCCAAGTTTTCTAAGGAATCTCCACACTGCTTTCCAGAGTGGCTGCACTAATTTGCAGTTCCACCAGCAATGTATGAGTGTACCTTTTTCCCCACATCCTCTCCAACACCTATTGTTGCTTGTATTCTTCATGATCGCCATTCTAATTGGGGGGAGATGGAATCTTAGTGTAGTTTTGATTTGCATTTCTCTTATTACTAAAGATGTTGAATATTTTTTCATATACCTGTTGATTGCTTGTACATCTTCTGTGAAGTATCTGTTCATTTCCTTAGCCCATTTGTTGATTGGGTTATTTGTATTCTTGGTGTAGAGTTTTTTGAGTTCTTTATAGATTCTGGAGATTAGTGCTCTATCTGAAGTATGAGTGGCAAAGATATTCTCCCACTCTGTAGGCTCTCTATTCGCATTGCTGATAGTTTCCTTTGCTGAGAGAAAGCTATTTAGTTTGAATCTATCCCAGTTATTGATTCTTGCTTTTATTTATTGTGCTATGGGAGTCCTGTTAAGGAAGTCTGATCCTAAGCCAACAAGGTGAAGGTTTGGACCTACTTTTTCTTCTATAAGATGTAGGGTCTCTGGTCTGATTTCAAGGTCCTCGATCCATTGTGAGTTGAGTTTTGTGCAGGGTGAGAGATAGGGGTTTAATTTCATTCTGTTGCATATGGATTTCCAGTTTTCCCAGCACCATTTGTTGAAGAGGCTATCTTTTCTCCATTGCTTATTTTTTGCCCCTTTGTCTAGTATTAGAAAATTGTATTTATTTGGGTTTGTGTCCATGTCCTCTATTCTATACCATTGATCTACCTGTCTATTTTGGTGCCAATACCATGCTGTTTTTGTTACTATTGCTTTTTAGTAGAGTTGAAGTTCTGGTACTGCAATACCCCCTGTTTCATTCTTCCTGCTAAGGATTGCTTTAGCTATTCTGGGTTTCTTATTCTTCCAGATGAATTTCATGATTGCTTGCTCTATTTCTGTGAAGTACGTCATTGGGATTTAAATTGGAATTGCATTGAATCTGTATAGCACTTTTGGTAGTATGGCCATTTTGACAATATTAATTCTGCCTATCCAAGAACATGGGAGATCTTTCCATCTTCTAAAGTCTTCCTTAATTTCTTTCTTCAGTGTTTTGTAGTTTTCATTGTAGAGATCTTTTACCTCTTTGGTTAGATTGATACCCAAGTATTTTATTTTATTTGAGGCTATTGCAAATGGAGTTGTTTTCCTCATTTCCCTTTCAGCTGTTTCATCGCTTGCATATAAAAATGCTGTAGATTTATGCATGTTGATTTTATAGCCTGCTATTTTGCTGAATTCGTTGATGAGGTCTAGAAGTTTTCTGGAGGAGGTTTTGGATCCTCTATATATAGAACCATGTCATCCACAAATAGTGACAGCTTAAGTTCCTCTTTTCCTATTCGTATCCATTTAATTTCTTTAGTCTGCCTAATTGCTCTGGCTAGAGTTTTGAGGACAATGTTGAATAGAAGTGGTAAAAGAGGACATCCCTGTCTTCTTCCCATTTTTAAAGGGCATGGTTTCATTTTTTCTCCATTAACAATGATGTTTGCCATGGGCTTAGCATAAATAGCCTTTACAATGTTCAGGTATGTTCCTGCTATCCCTATTTTTTCTAGTGTTTTCAGCATGAAGGAGTGTTGTATATTGTCAAACGCTTTTTCTGAGTCAATTGAAATAACCATATGATTCTTATCCTTAAGTCTATTGATATGATGGATTACTTTTATTGATTTACGAATGTTGAACCATCCTTGCATTCCAGGAATGAACCCCACTTGATCGTGGTGCACAATTTTCTTAATATGTTTTTGGATATGGTTTGCCAACATTTTGTTAAGGATTTTTGCATGTATATTCATCAAGGATATTGGTCTAAAATTTTCTTTCGTTGATGTGTCTTTGCCTGGTTTGGGTATGAGGGTGATATTAGCTTCATAGAATGAGTTCAGTAGGGTACCCTCCTTTTCTATTTCCTGGAATACTTTGAGAAGTATTGGAATGAGTTCTTCTTTGAAGGTCTTGTAGAACTTGGCTGAGAATCTGTCTGGTCCTGGGCTTTTCTTGGATGGTAGATTTTTAATGGCTTCTTCTATTTTATTGCGTGATATTGATCTGTTTAAATCGTGTATGTCCTCCTGGTTCAGTTTGGGAGGAGATATGTCTCTAGAAATTTGTCAATGACTTCGGTACTTTCTAATTTTGTTGGAATACAGATTTTCAAAGTAGCATCTCATTATGTTCCGTATCTCAGTGGTGTCTGTTGTGATATTTCCTTTTGCATCATGTATTTTAGTAATTTGAGTCTTCTCTCTCCTTCTCTTTGTTAGTGTGGCTAAGGGTTTCTCTATTTTGTTTACTTTCCCAAAGAACCAACTTTTTGTTATGTCAATTTTTTGAATAGTTTCTTTTGTTTCAATTTCATTGATTTCAGCTCTGATTTTAATTATTTCCTGTCTTCTACTCCTTTTGCTGTTATTCTGTTCTTCTTTTTCTAGGGCTTTGAGTTGTAATGTTAGGTCATTTAATTGTTGACTTTTCATTCTTTTCTGGAATGCGCTCCATGCAATGAATTTTCATCTTAGTACCGCTTTCATAGTGTCCCAGAGATTTTGATATGTTGTATCATCATTCTCATTGACCTCTAAGAATTTTTTAATCTCCTCCCTGATGTTTTCTGTTTTTCATGTTTCATTCAATAGCATATTATTTAGTCTCCAAGTGTTGGAGTAATTTCCTTTTTTTACCTTGTCATTGATTTCTACTCTCAGTCCATTATGATGTGATAGAACACAAGGCAGTATCTCTATTTTTTTGCATTTCCTAAGGGCTGCTTTGTGGCATAACATATGGTCTATTTTCAAGAAGGTTCCATGTGCTGCTGAGAAGAAAGTGTATCCGTTTGTTGATGGATGGAATATTCTATATATGTCTATTAAGTCTAGGTTATTGATTGTGTTATTGAGTTCTATGGTTTCTTTGGTTGGATTTTGTTTGGAAGATCTATCTAGTGGTGACAGCGGTGCTTTAAATTCTCCCAGAATTATTGTGTTGTGGTCTATGTGATTCTTGAAATTGAGAAGGATTTGTTTGATGTACAGGGATACACCATTGTTTGGGGCATAAATATTTACTATCGTTATGTCTTCCTGATTTATGGTTCCCTTAAGCAGTATGAAATATCCTTCTTTATAACTTCTGACTAACCTTGGCTTGAAGTCCACTTTATCTGATATAAGGATGGAAACCCCCGCTTTTTTACTGGGTCCACGTGCGTGGTAGGTTTTTTCCCATCCTTTTACCTTTAGTCTGTGGATGTCTTTTTCTATGAGATGAGTCTCTTGCAGGCAGCATATTGTTGGATCTTTCTTTTTAATCCATTCTGCCAGTCTGTATCTTTTGATTGATGAGTTTAGGCCATTAACGTTCAGGGTTATTATTGAGAAATTATTTGTATCCCCAGTCATTTGTTTTATTTTTGTTTTTTAAGTTGGCTTGTTTTCTCCTTTGAGTGGTTTTTCTCTAAGGTAGTTTCTCCCTTTGCTGAACTCCATTTTTGTTTTTCATTTCCTCCTCATGGAATATTTTGTTGAGAACATTCTGTAGTGCAGGCTTTCTATTTGTAAATTCTTTTAACTTTTGTTTATCATGGAAGAATTTTATTTCATCTTCAAATCTGAAGGTTAGTTTTGCTGGGTATAGGATTCTTGGTTGGCAACCATGTTCTTTCAGAGCTTGAAATATGTTGTTCCAGGCCCTTCTAGCTTTTAGAGTCTGGGTTGAGAAGTTGGCTGCTATCCGTATTGGTCTCCCCCTATATGTAATCTGATGCTTTTCTCTCACGGCTTTCAAAATCCTGTCTTTATTTTGAATGTTAGGCATTTTCATTATGATGTGCCTTGGTGAGGATCTGTTGTGATTTTGTGCATTTGGTGTTCTGTAAGCCTCTTGTATTTGATTTTCCATTTCATTCTTCAGGTTTGGGAAATTTTCTGCTATTATTTCATTGAATAGGTTGTTCATTCCTTTGGTTTGTATCTCTGTGCCTTCCTTAATCCCAATAATTCTTAAATTTGGTCTTTTCATGATGTCCCATAGTTTTTGGAGATTCTGTTCATGAATTCTTACCATCTTCTCTGTTTGGGCGACTTTATTTTCAAGATTAAATATTTTGTCTTCATTGTCTGAGGTTCTGTCTTCCAAGTGGTCTAGTCTGTTGGTGATGCTTGCCATTGAGTTTTTTATTTGGTTTATTGTCTCCTTCATTTCAAGGATTTCCATTTGGTTTTTTTTGAGAATCTCTATCTCTTTGTTGAAATGATCTTTTTCTTCCTGCAGGAGCTCTTTCAGCTTATTGGTATTATCATTCATTGCCTGCATTTGCTCTCTTATCTCATCCATTGCTTTGTGAATCATCTTAATCATGTATACTCTGAAGTCCTTTTCTGACATTTCTTCTAACATACTGTCATTGGATTCTATTACTATAGAATCTAGATTTGTTTGGATCATTTTCTTCCCTTGTTTTTTCATGTTGTTCATGTATCTTCCCCTCTAGCGCTGCAGATCTGGGGTATTGCAGATTTCCCCCTATAGGCTTATAGTGGCCCTATAGGTTTCCAAAACCCTTTCTTTGAGGGGAGATCAATATTAGCAGTGCCCAAATCAGACACTATGCAATCCTAGACCAAATAGCCCCTATGGGGACACTAACAAAATTGTCATAATAAACAAAATGTGTTCAAATGTTATCTTCGGTAAAACAAACAGGTTTACAATATTGTCTGCAGTTTCTAATGGAGGACAATGAGGATGCAGAGGGATGAAGAATATGGCTGTTAATGGGATAATAAAAGAATATACAAAAGTTCTAGAAAATAGAAAGGGTGAGAGTGTAATCAAAAGAAATCAGATGTTAGCATGTAAATAAGGGAGAAAGCGACTCTGAGGGAACAGGTAAACAGAAGGAAAAGAAAGCAAGAAACGTAAAGAAATAAAAACATAATTTTTTTAAAAAAAAAGGAGAAAAAAGAAAATCTACTGTATAACAGTCATATACTAATGAAACCTCCCAGTGTTCAGTAGCCAGATGTATGAGAGGTACCTGACAATGAGCTTCAAGCCTCCAGCAGGTGTCTCAGGATGGGATTTGCCCCACCCAAAGATTGGAGCTATGGCTTCCAGGATTATCCAAGATGGCTGCTCTGGCTTCCAAATGTGTTGGCAAATGGGGAGCTGCAGCTCACAGGTGGATGTGGTCAACTGGAGGTCCTGGAGACAGGATGCAGTTGGTCCAGCAGTGGTCCTGGAGGTCGGGTGTGTTTGGTGTGGTTGTGGGATCCAGGAGGCCAGGTGCAATTAGTTGGTCTGGGGTCCCGGTGATAGGGCACAGTCAGTTGGTGTGGGGGTCCTGGCGGCAGGGAGCAGTCAGTCGATGTGAGGGCCCCAGAGGCAGGGAGTGATCAGTCGGGCTGAGGGATCCTGGATACAGGACTCAGTCAGTCTGGCCAGGGGTCCTACAGGGCCTGGCTGTTGTCTCAAAATGGCGGCAGCCACGTGTAATCAAACCTTCAGGTACTGTAACAGTGAACTTTCAGGCAGCAGCAGGCAGCTGGTTCTCCACTGGCAGTCTGCAGTCATTCTGCTGCCAGCTGTTGGATGATCGGGAGGTGAACCTCCAGCGTTGGGTGATGGATAGGGGTAAGGCAGGCGATGGACAGGTGAGAGGCAGGCAAATGGCAGATGATGGACCAAATTTCAGCAATTCTTAAGCATTTATTAGGAAAATAATAGGCTGGGGTATAGCTCAGTGGTAGAGCTCTTGCTTAACATGCATGAGGTCCTGGGTTCAATCCCCTGTGTCGTTTTTGAGACCGGGTCTTGCTGTGTTGCTTAGGTCCTCATTCAGTTGCTGAGACTCCCCTCTTTTCTAATGCTTTCCTTGTGGTTCCCTTGAGCAGGTAGTGGGGTCTCCTTAGGCTTCCAATCTCTCTGATTTCTCCTTCCACATTGAATTCTGGCCAGAGAAAGCAGTCTGCTTTTAAAGACTTTGTTAAGATGTATATAATATAGAAAAACCTCCCCATTAAAAAATCAGTAACCAGGGATTAGAACATAAAAGTTTCCGGTAAAAGTTTCACTGTACCTAGGACACAGAAATACTTAATAGATGTCATAAAATTTGTTATTGATCTTTTTGTATGTAATTTAAAAAAAATAGAATGAATTCATAAGGTTCAATCAGTTTATAGTGTTTATTTTCTTTCCCAAACAACTTTAATTATTTGGTCATTTGGAATTCATCAGATTTTGAAATGCTTATTGCCCTGATATGAGGAGTATACATTCTATACATGTATTTAATTACCATAATGCACCCGATAAATACAAATAATGTCTCTTTAAAATTTTTAGCTTAATTAAAATTAAATAAAATTTATTTTAATTTAAAAATATATATAAATTCAACACATCATGAAAGCTACAGGATTTCATGAAAATATTTGGTTTTGTTTCCTTTATCAGAATCTTGACAAAACCAACAAGCAAATTAGCTGACAAGAATTAGTAAATCCTTAGTAGCTACTTTCTGTCACTGTGCTTAAGACACAAGGCCAATGGCAATCCACAGGATCTGATTAATTTTTTCTATACCCACAGGACAAAACCCTAAAACTGTCATTTAAAACTGTCTAGCTGGGATTCCTGCCTTACCCATGAGAGAACCCTTATCTGTAAGTGCACTTTGTAAATACAATTTTATATCTATCATGAACTTTGTGACTATAATATTTTTCTAAAGCATTTAAAAGGGCATTTTTTTTTCACATTACCCAAAATGATTTAGCCACCCGTTTGAGACTTTTGTTCTCCTAATTCATGTAAAGGTCTTTTTATGCTGCTATTTTCCTTCAATAATGAGTCATCAGTTCTTACAATGATCCTTTTTATATACTCTTGAAGATATTTTACCTTTTATTCTACCACATAAGGCAAAAGAGATGAGTCAGGACACAGACCACCTTTTCTCACCATTTGGTAGAGTAAATCAATCAGGGTTGGTGATGTTTTACACTGTAGATTTGGAGTAGGATGATTCAGTTTGTAATAATCTTAGAAATACAGATACATAAGATTCAGGTTTTAATATCTATTCACATATGCAATAAAATCTAGGAAGAGATCATCTTTATCAATTAAACTGAACCCTTAGACAAACATCTCTCCTTCTGATGATTTCACAATGTATACGTATATCAAATCATCAATTTCTATGCTTTACTTACAATTTTTATTTTTAAAGTATTGTCAATTATTTTTAAAAATGTTTAAATTAATAATTTATATAAAAAATAAAATAGTTCATACATGTTTAAACCTAAAACACTAATGATGTATATGAATTATTACACATTGAATAATAAACTAAAGGTCATTAAGATATCAAAACTTTAATGGTTGTATTTAACTAGTTGTCACAATTTGAAAAGTAAAAATAAAATATTTTAAGGAGCATATTGAGATTATGTTTTCAGTGTACTGATAAAAAATCCTTAAAATCTCAGGAACTCCAAATAAATATATAAACACACATAAATACAATACACACATAAATACATATACACATAAATATATATACATACACACACACACATACACGGAGCAAGAGCATTAAAACCTTGCTAATTATTGTATGACAACAAGAATTCAAAGAAGAATGATGCATTCAAATTCTCAGTAAACATCTTGTAATACATCAGTTTTTAAATTATAAATAATTAATTGCATATCCTTTAAAAAATACTTGGTTTTAGATTTAATAATGTGCTTATTGTTATAGGAATATTTTGTGGATATATTCAAAAGAATAACGAGACATAATTTGTTTTTGGCTACTTTATGGCCTATAACTAGGATAGTCATTGCCAGTGGTATGAGGATTGAGTGGCTCTCCTGGTAAATAAAGTCCTGGCTCACCACATTCGCCTATTCCCACATAAACACTCCCACAGACCAGTTTCAAGCTTTCCACATGCCACCAGGGGATGGATTTCTGGGAAGACATACCCATTCAGCTCTACTAGCAGACTGGAGCCAGGTCCAGCTCAATACGGCCTGCAGGCAGGTAGACTTTAAGAAATACTATTCTGTGGTTAGTGTGCGTCCACCACTATCAAAACTATTGTCTAAACTATTGTCAAAACTATTGTCTGGCAGACTAGGGCCAAGAACACAAATCTCTTCTATGACAACAACTTAATGGTTTCTTAATTCAGTTAACTTGGGTATTGAAGGAAGACAGTAATTCTGCCATTCTAGTCATTTTGTTGTGAAGGTTCTTATTGCCATTCGAGGCATAATACCCATTGAATGCATTAACGACTTTAGTTTTCACCATTATAATTCTGTTCCACAAAAACTTAGATATTGCTGCCTCAGATGTACCCTATTAAAGGTAAACTTTGCTAAGTATGAGTTTACTAAAACCATAGCATGTTATACCAAAAGCTCATATAACTTCAGGAAGACTATTATGTAAATCCAGGGATAACTTTGTTTCCATTTGCTGTGCTTCTTGGGAGGCTGACACACATGGATCACAAGTTGGAGGCCAGCCTAGGCAACTTAGGGAGACCCTGTCTCAAAATAAATTAAAATGCACTAGGGAAGTAGCTTAGCAGGTTTAATCCCCAATTTGGGGGAGAGGTGGGGAAGAGGGAGGAAGAGAGAGAAAGACAAGCATTCATGCACAAGTACAAACACATGCGTGCACATACACACACATACATGCAAGCACACACACACACACAGCCCAGCATCGTCAGAAAACCTATTGTAAAAATGCCTCAAATTAACAAAAATTAACATTCAGATCATAGAAAGAAATGATGAATATAAGAGTGTGGTTATTTCTAAGCACCTTGTCTCAAACTACATACTTCAATTATTGATATCAAATATATGAAAGTTTTATTTAACAAAAGATGATTGGATTGAACCATTCATAAATTGTTTCCTAAAATCCACTTGAAGGAAAAAAAAATGTTAAGTATTATGAAAATCATCTTATACATGAACATGCTGAAAAGATACACTGCACAGAGTTTGAAAAGAGTGTTCAGATTGCGGTTTCTACTTTATGAGGTTGTATAACTTCTTTGCTTGAGAGCAAATGGCACTTTCTCATATATATGTCCTAATGTGACATTTATGAAGTAGTTTGTTCTCAAATGATCCTGGTTACCTAATCTGAGTGCCATTCTGTGATTATAATATAGCAAATTGAAACAAAGTAAGTGTAAGAGAAGCAGTACAAACAAGTTTTTAATTGTGTGTTGTTGAAGAGTGGCAATATATATTCTATTTTTCTGAAATCTCGTTATGTTGGTTAGATTAATTTCTTCTTCAAAATTTTAAATACATGCTTTGTAAGGTTCTTTGTATTCAAGAAGGGCTAGGCATGTTATTCACCAGTTGAAAAGGCCTAATATCAAGCCTTCACTGATTTTTGTAATATTCTCAACTATAGCAGGCATTGTAATTGTACACACATTTTACCATCATTATCCATATCAATTCCATTTCAAAGTTTTGATCATAAGTTCAGATAGTTTGCTTAAATTATAAAGAACATAGTTTCACTATCTCTATTTGATTCCTGAATTTCAGATACCAAGTAGTAAGAGTTTGAGATATTAAGCAATTTGTATTAAAACTTGATTTGATTGTACATGATGTGCAGTTTCACTGGTGGTGTATTCATACGTGAACATAGGAAAGTTATGTTCAATTTGTTCTACTGTCTGTCCATGTCATGTACAGCCACAAGAATGGAATCCTAATTAAAATGTTATTCTCCATGTATATATAATACATCAAAATACAATCTACTGTCATGTATATCCAAAAAGAACAAAATAAAGAAATTGATTTGGTCCCTGAATTTGAATAGTAACTCTTAGAAATACAAATAATAATAATAATAACAACAATAACAGACTTTATTGAGCACTTTCCATAAACACTATAACTAAATCCTATAATTTAAGTGACTACTACTAATATTAACAGTGCTGTGTTATAAGGTAAAAACTAAGATTTGGCAACATGAAGCAATTATTCCTTCACAATACAGGAGGTGGTGTGTAACTTCAAGTCTGTCATAAAGCCACACAACAGTGAGTCATCTCAAGTTTCATCACTGAGTCTATTTGTAGATGTTTCCATCAAGGGTCATGAAAACAGAAGACACGTTAGAGATTATGGGTAAATCATTCTTCGATAGAGAAAACAAGATACCTGATGAAAGTTTTTGGAGGACTATCAAAGCTTCCAATAGGGCCTGGTAAGATTCCTCCGGTGATTTCAGGAAACTGGAATGTTACAACATTTGCATAAAACCACCACCAATGATTTCAGTGACTGAAGCACTGAAGTAGAGATCCCCAGGAGATATTATAGTCACTAATAAATCTCACGCCCATGATCTGCTGAGTGCCACAGCCCGGCCAGCCTGCATCAGATGCCATGGACACTTTCTCTTTGTATTCTATCATCCTACACCTGAATCAGTGCATACACTGACACTTTCTAAACTGAACACCACTGGTGTGGAGAAATGCAGATTCTAGAACCTGAGCTCAAAAGTGTAGGATGATTCTCAGGAACAACATCCAGCCTCCAGCTTGGAGATCAAAGTGTGCCTGTGGGCAGCAGTGGAAGCAGAGGCGGAGGAGCATCCACTCATGTGTTTAGGAAGAAGTTTCATTTTGTCATGGGGCTTATAAAAACCCCTTGAAGGATTTTATGCAGGAAAAGGTCATGGTCAGATCCACGTTTTAGAAAATCATTATAGAAACAGATTTTAAACTGAATTGATTAGGCTGGGGTTTGGGAAGGAGAACAGATGGGAAGTAGGAGTATTAGTGGAGACTGTTACAACAATTTAATAGGTAAGAAGCTAAAATGAGGTCTCATTTGTGTTGATAGAGAAAAAACTGAAACATAGCCCAGATCTTATTGAGGAAGAATGTGCAGATCTGGGGATTGGTAAGTGAAAGGAAGAATCTATGGCAGCTCTGGTTTTACGTTGTGGGTGGAGTTCAGGTATGTGCTGCACATCTGCCATGAAGGTACATTAACATGTGGGGATGCTCCTCTCACAGCTAATTATAATGAAAAAAAAAGTCAAAGGTGATTATATGCTATGCAAAACCTTTACCCTGACCTGTGTCAAGTTCACTCATATTACGTTGGATATATTGAGGCATGTGACCAGGCTTCATCAATACATGGATATACTTGATGAAAGTTTTGGGGAAGACTGTCTATATATGTGTGTGGGGTGTGTATGTGTGTGTGTGTGTGTGTGTGTGTGTATGTATTTATTCCTATATAATGGAAGCCACTGCAAAATCACAAGACTATGTATGGATATATAATTGTACATCCATATAATAAGGTAGGAAGGTAGGAAAATAAACAGATGAACTGCCAGCCCACCAACATTCTCCTTCAAATGCCTATACCATTCCACATAAGCAAGAGCAAAGCCAGAACTCCTAGTTTTCCACATCTCTAGCAGTACTTAGTATGTCAATCTTGATTACAAACAACCTGAAAGGCAATAATAATTGGAGTTAATGTCTTACTAATATTTGTTGATAGAAAATTATTTGGAATGACCTTCATATTCTCTTTAATCATTTAGAATTTGTATATTTATCAATCGAGTTACCCTTATTGTTAATTTACAAGACTAGATACTAGACATTTTTTAAAGTATATTTTTAGATGTTGACAGACCTTATGTTATTCATTTATTTATATGTGGTGCTGAGAATCAAACGCACATGCTAGGCAAGCGCTCTACCACTGAGTGACAACCACAGCCCCCTAGACATTTTTTAATTTGTATATATGTATCTCCTTTTCAAACAGTCACTGGCATTACCTTTCCATACACTGTCCTTTCACAGAGAAGAGGTTACTTTTGATATAATCTAGTGTAGTCCACTTTCCATACTCGAGAATTCTGTGTACTCAGATTCAACCAATAACAGATGGAAAATATTTCAAAACATTGTGTCTAAAACAAACACAGACATTTTCTTTTTTTTCTCATTTTTTTCCTAAAAAATACAACATAACAACTTTTTTATGTAGTTATACTGTATTAGGTATAAGAAATCCAGATATAATTTAAAATATAGGGAAGATGTGCCTAGGCCAGGTGCCAATATTACACCATTGTATAGAAAAGTGGAGGTATCCTGAAAAAAATCCCCCATGGATGTTGAGGAATGGTTGTACCTTGACTTTTAGCTTTATAATTTGCATGTTTAATGGTTTATTTTTGGAACTGGTTTAGTAAGCTCTTTATGATATAAAACACAATGGTATTATTCCAAAAGTGATATTACAGGAATAGTAATAATTCTCGCAATTAGATTTTTAATGTATCTGGTGTCAAAAGCAAGGTATGAGTTCAACTTCTCTCCTTTTGACAAATCAGTTTTATCAACTCATTTAATAATACATTATTTTCCTTTGATTTTGGCACCACTATGACATGAACTAAGTTCTTATAATGTTATATTCCCAAATTGTATCTGCCCACTCTTCTGTTTAGACACCCCAAAGCTTACATAAAGTTTAGATTGTGAGGTTTTTTAAACATGGAATTCATTCCTTTATTTATTCCTACAATGTATACTGAGGTTATACTCCATGTCAAAGCTATGTCAGAATTAAATATCTATGCCTTCCGGAATGTTCATTTCAGTTACTTGTACACTGCTGCTGAAGAGGCGATTACAAATTCCTGGAGGTGCAGAATGAGGAAGAAGAGAGTGCTGGAGTGAGCTGAGGTACTGCTGAAGGCAAGAGGTCAGGACCAACCTCACCCTGTGAATGACATTCTACCTGAAAAGGCAAGCAGGAAGCAGCCACTTGAGGGTCGGGAGATGCATAAGACAGACTTCAAACAAAAGAGACAATGTTCCGAGACCCCAGAGTGCTTGGAGATTGTGGCTTCAGTAACAGTTGAAGCAAAGAAAATGAGAAGCTTCTAGCAACAAGGTGTCAGGGGTAAAACCCAGATGGCCTTGGTAAGCACTACTTGTCCCCCTGTATTTTGAGTCATTTTCTTTACTTAGCATTCATCCTATTCTCAAAACATACCAGGTATTTTTATATCTTCTTTCCTCTTTCTCACCTCTTTATATTTTCCTCAGACTTCTTCACATACTCAGCAAAATCCCAGTTTTTATTTCATTTTTATTTAATTAGCCCTCTATTTTGGTCCTTAAACGTAGGATATTCTTTGCTTCTAAATGCTATGCTCTCTATTAACACATGTTCTTATCTTTCTGGAATAATTGTCTAACCCATGGAAGGGTTGTATGGATTGAACGAGGTAAGTGAGGTGAAATTCTTGGCATGGTGCTTGGTGCTTAATACCCCTTAATGAATTTCAGTATCCCATCATGGTTCTGTTCATGCCCATCTCCACCCCACCTTCATGCCCCTGTCCTTCACATGAGGTCTCTCTCCAGTCTTTCACACCCTGGAAAATACCGAACATCCCCAAACCATCATAATCCACATGCATTTTTCTTATCTATGGTCTAAAAACCTTTTTTCCATCCTTCTCTGGTTTGAAGAACAAGAATATAGGGATGAATCCAGGGTTTGTGGCCATGTTGGAAGAGTGGTTTGGTCTGGCTGCTGGCAGCAAGGAAAGAAGTCAGACCATGGTCAGGTCATTCTACATTCTTCACTCTTTCCAACTTTTTATGCACATCAAGATTCCCTATACAATGAAAGTCACATGAGTAGAAAACTCATAGCATTCATCTGGTTTATTTATATCTTAAAGACCTTCTTGTAGATGTCTGTGTATTCACAGAACTAAAGGGTGTCTTCCTCTCTTGAAGTCCTTTGTCTTAGTAATTGAGTTGTACTTTAAGCTATGAGCACTACGGTTCACAAAGGGCCAGATGGTAATTGAGGTCAAATATATGAACATATTGAGTGTTAATATAATGTATTCTCAACACAAACATATAACCGCTCCTTGGTATCATGGTGAATCCATTCCAGAACACCCACCCTCCTCAGTGAATTCTGAGATTCATAGATTCTTAAGTTTTGCTTGTATAAAATACCCTAGGATTTGCACGTAACCATATACTTTAAATCATCTTTTAATAACTTATAATACCTAATAAACTGCAAATGCTATGTAAATAGATGTTAGACTATAGTGTTCAAAGAATAATTCTTTGCATGCTTAGCAGATGTGCCACTTTTTAAAAATATTCTCTACCTACAATTGGTTGAATTAAATAATGCAGAAACTGAAGATACACAAGACCAACTGTGTCCAATTACATATGCCTTACTTAGGCAAATCCATATTTTATTTGACATTTGATTTAGAGAACAACTATAAATGATAGCATTAAGTACTAAATTTTAGGCACTTGTGGTAGTACAAAAATAAATTTATGAAAAGCAAATTCTAATTTTACATCACTTTTAAGATGAGCTTAAACATGGTTGGTATGGTCTAGCTATAAGGTGTTCCCTCAAAATTCCTGTGTTAATCCAGCAATGTTCAGAGGTAAAATGGTTGGATTCAGAGAGTATAACATCACCAGAGTATTAATGCATTTCATTATTTAATAATTAGGATAGTAACTGATAACTATAGGCAAATGGGGCATCCTTGAAGGAAGTAGATCAATGGTGTCATGTCTTTTTGATTTGTATTTTCATCCCTTGGTCTGAGTGATATTTGACAACCAGACATCAATCACTGCTGGTTATAAATTATTGTTTAGTTTGATATACTATGTACTTACAGCATAGATTCTAAAAACAAAGATAACAGACAGCAAGCCATATGCATTCCCATAAAACACTCTCTACTTCCCTCCATTTGTGTTTTCTCTGCTCAGTGATAAATTGATTGTTGCTCAGTTCAGACACAGTATTGAGCACCAAGGGAATATGCCTACAAAGTGATGTTAGAAGGTCAGCATGAATCATAACAGCTAATTTGGACCTCTATACATGGAAAAGATAAAAGAAACAACCTGTCCATGATTTTCATATTAGACCAGAGTGGAAAACTAACAAAGCTTGACAAGTATTTGATGTTTTGCCAAGCACTTATTTTTCCAATCCATGAGAGTTCATATGAGCATAAGTTATCGTTTTATGTTGCTATAGCAGTGCTTAGACAGTCGCACATGAAATGTGCTGCCAAGCCATACATAGAACTGAACTTATATCTTTAGAGGAAAAGGAGGCAGGAATCAAGTGTATATGAGATTGATCATAAAAATGCAAATTTGTAATATTAGAGATTTGTGCATTCAATAAAATTTAGACAAAATTAATCTGTTAGTCACGAGATCAAAGAATTCAATCTACTGACTTGTAGATATCATACTCGATAGAATATGTATGCTTTAGCAGTTGGAAGAATATTTGAGCCAAAGTCAAGTGTGAAACCCAGAGGGCATGATGGGGTGAGTGCTCAGAGAATGGGAATATTTTTCTTTTAGAATGGGAGCAGTCACCCTGCAAAGTAAATGACTAAGAGAAGCAATTAGCATAAAGGGTTCTCAAATGTTGTTAAATGATCATATAATTTGAAAGAGTCATAAAGGTTCCATCATTATAAAGACTATATACAGCACTTACATATTTTCAATGCACTTTATGATCATTGACTACTAATTAGCAGAAAAACTTTCTCACTCCAGGGAAATAAATGAAAATATATTCTTTGCCCTCCTTACTATATAGTACCGCCTATGCAACTTTACTTAGGTTGTAGTGGATTTAATTCCTGTTTTTCTCAGTATCTAGCAGAGGTCTAAACCTCTATGATTTGTATCAGTATATTTACAGAATGATTTAAAACCTCCTTAAGCAGTGAGTATTCAAACATCATTAAATATTTAATACTTAAGGGATGTTAAAAGTTAGCTTCTATTCTATGAGGATAGTATTAAAGAATACAACAAAGACTTATTAAAACTAAAGAATTGCAGGAATAGCAAAGTCAGAGAATCAGAAATGAAAACCATTGTCTTGGGGAAACAATGGCTAAAGAAAATGTACTGATCAGTGCCTTGCAATTAAACTGCTTTTATTGACAACCAGGTCAAATAGCCACAGGAGGTATTGAGTGTTATTGGAAAGAAGGAAATCAACATAAACACTAAATCTCTCAACAGCTATTTAAAGTAGGCATTATTGTGTTACCTTACAGATAAAGAAACTGAGACTAAGAGAGATTAATTTAATGCTCCTAAATACATAGTCAGTGTAATTTGTACAAGTTTGTCTGGTTTGAAGTTTGAAAAGGCTTCCTCTGCTTGAGATATTATCACTGCATCATCTCCACCACTTCACTTCACCAGAACACTGTCTAGAGCTGCATCCTGTTTTCTGGATTTGTCCACTGTGGAATATGGCATAAACCCAAGCACCTGGGACGTAAGCATTCACAGTAATATTTTCCAAAGTTGGTGGGGGAATGGGATAAAGAAAGAAATACAGTAATATTGCTTTTGAAAACGCTTCTTTGGGCAATGCTGAGTGATTTTCCTAGTGGACCTTGTGTTATCTATGTAGGCAGGTCACAGGGGAACATTGAAATAGAAAACTCAGATACTGCACAAGTTTTTGAAAATGACTAGGCAGCTGTCATGAGTAATTTACAACTATGAATTCTTAAAGTCTCTCAAACATAACGTAGTCTTGTTGTCTCTATAGACAGAGTCCTGTTCATGCCATATACCAAGAAAGATACCCTGATGGATTTTACCGAGTCACAATTTATATAGCTATCACTTCTCAGTGTTCTGAAGGCCACTGATATTGTAATCAACTGTACTCATTTCATCATAGCAAATAAAATAGGATTCTTTGAGAATCTTGTTCTACAGTGAAAAAACTACATCTTGCAGAGAGACAGGTAGCAAAATGATTGAGATGAGCATCTTGTTCAAATGACTTTTGGTGTAAGTTATTATCATGAAATACAAAAAATATAGAACAGTCAAGGCCACCATCACTGAATAAATGTGTTTAATGTATTCTCATCACTTATAACATACATAGCACATATACTACTGTGAATGCAAAGTTTTTTCTATCAGAGTTTTTTCAACATCACATTTAAATCAGGTAGATCCTTAAATTGGTTTGATTCAAGAAGTTTTGTGTATGGCATCAGTTGAACCGACACATGAGACTAATACTTGAATATAAGTGGTTAATAAGTGATATTTTCCTAAGTAGTTTGTTTTCCAGTAGTCTCAGAATTTTACAGTAACAAGTTATTATTATTTATAGCATGGATTCTTAAACTTCTGCTCAGAATCACTTGAAGGACATTTTTAAAGATAGTTGGACCTCATACAAAAGGTTCTGATGTAGTAAGTCTAGAAGCAAGATTCAAGGTAAGGGGAACAGAAGCAAGACTTGCGTCTCTAACAAGTTCCCAGGTAATAGGGATGCTTCTACTGAGTGGCAGTCCTTTGAGAACCACTAACATAGAGACGGAAACAGCTACTGAAGTGGTTAGCCACCAGAGTAGGGGCTCTTTCAGAAAATGCCATAAAAAATTTGGTCTTGTTCCAACATAATCTGATAGTACATTGGAAGAAATGTGTACAACTTTTTAAAAGAAAATATTACAAGTTTACTGTTTTAAGGTGAACTTGTATCATTTATTTTTGTTTATGAATTCTGGGATAGTAAGATAATGATAAAAACCACATCTATGATTCAACAGAAAGATGAATGAAAAATTAAAAATTTTCTTTGATCTGGTAAGAGGTGAACTCTCAGTTAAGTACCCAGGAACAAGACCCAAAAGGTACATGTTTAGGCCAAGGCATACTTAATATGTAGGATTATGGGGAATATGACCCTGCACCATTGGTGATTGGAAAACTTGTAGTAGTTTTTTTCTAGTTGTTGTTGTTTGTTTGTTTTCTACCATTTTAAACTATTTATTCCATTTGTGATAGTTTATGTAGTCTGCACTTAAAGTTATAAATTCATTTCACAAAAACATTTTCATACATTCCTAAAGTTTAAAAAATGAGTTATAATGATATATGGCGATAAAGGAAATATAGAGATTCATTGTGGTATATTCATATATATACACACTGGACATACTGTCTCCCTTTGTTGGGGTGGGTCATGAGGAAACTGTTCATCGGTGGCAATTACTAATACTAATCACTTGGTAGATCCATGTGGGAGTACGTTCAACTATAGAAAGCAACACTCTTTCATGGAAGCAATTAAAGAAGATAATCAATGGCTTGAAACAGATGCTAATGATAGTTCAGGTTTCAGAACCAATGCTGACATCTTGGTAAATGTGTGATAATACAGTAACAATAACAACAATAAAGTGAAACAAAGCAAAAAACACTGTAATATCCATAGCAATATTAGAGGGGAAATTCCATGACTATAGTGACAGAACAGTGTATCTAATCAATCATTCAAAATATAAGGATAAAGCCCAGATGAAGTCATTTATTGTACTTTAAGTGTGGGAAAATCAAACAGCATAAAAATAAAACACAATGTGTAGAAAGGTAAGAGGAAGGAAAAAAAACATTGAAATGCTTAGGTCTAAATGACTTGTAAGTGGGCAAAATATACATGGATTTATTGAAAAATAAAAGGACTAAAAATTAAATTGTGTGGATACAAACTTATTTTCTGACTAGGAGTTACTAAAAGAAAAACTGAATTTATTCTCCTACCTGATTCAATTACAAATCCCGACAAACTATGTGAAACAGCACAGATATCAGGCAAGGAGGGACAATTTCTGAGAGAGAGAAAACGAAATAGACATTTTACCAAAGAAGATGTGAGTCGTAAAAAAAAAAAGCACAGGAAAAGTTCTTCAGATCATTAGCAGTTAGATAAGTGCAAGTAGAAAGCTCTGGATACCACTACATACCAACCTAAATTTCTAAACCTGAAAAAACTGACAGATGAATTATCAGTGAGGATATGAAGCATCTAGAATGCTCTTATACTAATGGAGTCCGTCTTAGTCCACTTTGTGCTGCTGTAACAAGACATCACAGATCAGCTGATTTATAATGAATAGCAATTTATTTCTTATGGTTCTGGAATCTGGAAAGTCCAAAATTAAGGCATCAGCATCTGTCCAAGTTCTTCTTGATACATCAACCTGGGAGAGAATGGCAAAGGAAAGGGGGAAAGAGAGGAAGAGGGTGAGTTCTCCTCTCCTAAGAAAACTACTCCTGTGACAAAGGCATGAATCCATTCCTGAGCGTGGACCTCTTGAGGCCTAAGTACCTCTTAAGGGTTCACTTCTTAACATCCTTGTTTCAGTGATTCACTCTCCACACATGAACTTTGGCGAACACATTGAGCACAGCAGCAGTAATATAAAATGGCAGATTCTCATGAACTTAAATGTGTTCCCACCACACACCAAAGCCATTCTCCCCTAGAGAATATGAACACCTGTGTCCATACAAAATATTTCACACAGATATTCATAGAAAGTTTATTTGAAATAGTCCAAACTAGAAGTAAGCCAATTATCACCCAAATGACTGGAAAATCCATACAATAAGATAATGATTAGCAATAAGAGGAAGAAACTATATGTGCAGTAACAAGAATGAATATGAAAAAAGATTTTAAATGAAATGAAAGAAGGTTGACAAAGGAGAACACATAGTTTATGAATATTTTCACATAAAATTCTAGAAACACAAATGAATCTATAGTGACTGGAACCAGATCAATAATTGCCTATCAATGTGAAGACATGAAACTAAGAGAATGATTGATTATGATTATGAAATGATTATGAAAGGACACAGAAATTTTAGATGGTGATAAATATTCCCATTTTGTATTATGATATATGTATAAAATATATCAGATTATACACTTTGAACATATGCTATATGTTACAGTTGATTCATATCACAAAGCTGTTAAAACATGAAAAAATTAGTCTCTACTTTACACATTGCAGACATTATCCATCCGTCGTGGTATAAAAGTCAACTTTCGTGTGGTAGTGGAGGGGAAAGTTTATGCAAAGCATTACAGCCAAGGCACAGAACGTAAGAACCCATCCATCTTTTGGTTCTGCAGTACACCAAAGTGAGGTGTGCCCAAAGAACTACACTTTAGAATTATTTTTAAAAAGTCTTGCCTTTATTATTCAAAATGCAGAGACAACTTTTAAAAAATAAATCATATTACACAATTTGAAGTAAATACAAAAAATATAGAGATACTACCTTGTATTCTATCAGATCATAATGGAATGCAATTAGAAATCAATGATAAAATAAAAAACAAAAACTACTCCAACACCTGGGGACTAAATAATATGTTATTGAATGATGCAATGGTAACAGAAGCCATCAGGGAGGAAATAAGATTTATTTTTAAACAAATTCAGTCTGAAGATTGGATAGACCTTTCTTTTCCTATAGCAATGATCTCTCTTCATGGGACTCTGACGATACTCATCCCAGGCAGTCTTTACAGTTTTTATCATAGAATCAATCTAATCAATCTTTTTTCTATATAAACACAACATGCAAACCAAGTAAGCATCCATGTTCTATATAAAAAGTTTCATCTAAGTATTAAAAACATATATCTACTTTATGATTGTGATTTCTTTTGTTATTCCACATTGTATGGTTTCAGTACATTGTGACATCCAATAGCCGCCTTTGACAAATTCTCTTGCAATAACTCATTTCTGCTGATTTGCAAGCTTCTCAGAAATAATCCTTCTTGTTTTAATTCTTTTCGAGAGGTATGCTTCTTTGAATTAGGCCTTTTTTATTTTGTTCACTTTTCTTCATTTTGATGTTAATTAATTTTATAAAAAAGAGCTTATTAAAATTATGTTAAAGCACTGATAGCTTGTAGACTTCCATGGAAACTAGATCTCAATGGATTGTCAGAGCAATAAAAATACAATTCTTGCAAGTCATATAATTTCCTACTTATTTTTTACTGAAGGTGCTTGCATGAATGAATACCTCTACAGAGAACCACCTGTTAAAGAACATACACATTCACATTCTGTACTGGTAGTAGGCCTTAATTATTTTCATTAGTAATATTACGTTATAGTAATTATGTTACTAAAATCACTACATTTATAATTCAATAGGTAATTGTTTCACTAATCCAATGTGTGACTTAGAGGCTTACTATAATACAACAGTAATGATGAAACTTGCAAATTTAATAAGGATAAAAATGATTATGACATTAAAAAAAGATATAAAGTTCCATTTATCTACTAGTTCCTTCTTGAATATCAACCAAGACAAATGGAACATGTTTAGGTCATAAAGCAAAAATTGTTATTTGAAATGCAGTGGAGTTTCCATGAAAATTTAATATTTGATTTCATGTTATGAAATGACTGTGAATTTTTATTTCAAACTGTTCTCCCTCTAAAATCAGAAAACTGCCTGAGGACCAACAGGTTTTGAGAAACCTTATCTTAATCACCTGCTGACTTAATATTAGAATCATTCTCTACAAGATTAATCTTATAATTACTTTCAAACTTTTATTCTAGAGAAAAGATGATGATATTCCTCTTGCACCCCAAGCTATCTTGACCCTATATTCCAAGAAGGTTTTCTAGTTTTCAGATTATTGAAAATTTTGACACCTCTTAAATTTGCTTAAATTTGCATAATTTCAAGTCTAATTGGGTCTTCTACCACATTTACTTGAGGATTGTGACAAGCAAGAATAACATGGAAACAAAATCATAAAATATGAAGGACATCCATACATACGTGAGTCATATGTTTATACATCTGTGAACATATAAAGATATGATGGAATGTGCAGTTGTATAAGACTGTGACTTTTGTCCCTATCTGGTTTTTCTGGGCCCACTTGGCTTATTCTTTGTTTTTACTTGCTGAGTTTTGTATTTAGTTTAGTTTGCTTTTGTGTAATGCCAGTGTCACATGGAAGGAGACATTTTTACAATATAAATATTTAATTACATGGGCAATCAGCTTTTGTTTTGAAGACATAGTTAACACTAATATATAACAAGAACAGAAGAGTTTGACTTCAAATGTACTTAAGTGGAGTCCGGGGAACTCTAGTAACAGACTAAAACAAAACAAGGAAGAGCCTACATATGCAAATCCCATCTTGGTGCTGGCAGGAAATGAAAGACTTCTAGAATCTTCTGTTCACACATACTTGTCTATCAGCAGTGGTATCCATGAAAGCTTATTTGCAAGAAGGAATCTGGACTGAGATGATTTCTATACCACTTTTTCTAAATTCCTGGCTTACCGCCAATAAAGTTGAAGTATAATGGGAAAGTTAGTGTCAATAATTCTTACATACCAATAGGAAAAATCCTTACTTTTTGTCTGAGTGGGATATGTCAACACATTTTGTACTTAGTAAATACTGTTCCAGGAAAGGGAAGTATGATTTACTTAAAACTGAAGGCTTTTTAATTAAATTTAATTGCTTACATTCTCATTGGTAGTTTAGTATCCAGAATCATTTTTATTTAGATACTATTTAGATACTATTGAGGTTCAAATCAGATTTCTTTCACTCTAACACTATTATTGATAGTAGTAGTAAGAGTAGCATTTATATCATTACCAAAATGATTGCAGTGCCAGGAATTTCCTTTTGCTGCATTCAAATGCAAACGTTGAATAAAAAACTTTCCAGTTCTCTTTTGTCAAGGGATAACTGAAAACTGTGAACAACATTCTAACTCAAAATATTTAGTCCAAGGGGGAAGAAAACTCTCAAAGGTTATAGTGCGACCCTAGTACACACCATGATAAAGCAAAACTTGCCTGTTAAGACAATGTAATAGTCACATCTGAGTTCCAGAATATTTGAAATTTATAGAGTTTCAGATTTATTAGTATTATTGCAAACATAAATCCATACTTTATTTTATTAATTTTTTTTTTCTTAAAATACTTGTGTTAAAAGCCTTAAATAGAAGTCCCAGCAAAGGTTGCCCTGAACTAATAGTGGACTATGAAATTCTATAAAGCCATTTTAGAAATTACATCAGTTTACAAATATTTTCAATTTGACTTGTAGCACTTTCAAGGTCAGGTCACAACTCATACATCAAAATGACATTTTCTTTCATCCCAATGTTTATAAGGTATCCATTTTTACAATATTCTCCCAAACAGTGTGGTTAATGACAGGAGAAAAGACATTGAAAATCCCAATTAGTGTATCAACTCAGTGTATAAAAACCTTGTTTGAACTTAAACTATTTTCTTAAAAACATATGATAGATTAATAAATTCCTATTGAGATAGGATTCAAGGAATAAGACATAAGTGGAAAGGAAAGATGAGGAAATAAAATTTAAATTGAGAAGTTCTACATAACTTTTCTAGACGTGTCACTTCTTAAGTCAGTCTCTTTCCCTGACCTGTTACACTCACAGTCCTGGGAAATCTGTAAATCTACCCCTGTACTGTTAATTACCCCCCGATAAGTGGACTAAGTAAAAAAGATACAACATTTTGAGAATCCTATAACTTCCAGTGCTATGTACTGATCAGATAATGGAGACCACATCAGCCAAAGGTGCATGAGGAAAACACCACCAAGCATCTTGAGATCCCCAAGTGACTGAAGCCGCTCCTACTGAACTTTCCATATCCACCTCTCACCACGCTTCCTTTAAAAGAAGATCCCCAGGAAGCCCAAAAGTATATCTCTTACTCATGAGACTACCGGTTTGCTTTGAATGTGTATCTACTCTCTTAAACAAATGTCCGTTTATGCTTCTACTGGTACATGCTGACATTCTTGCCTGTGTGTATGTCAAAGACCCTACTACTAATCCGGGGTGGCGTTTCCCCTCCTCTGTGGGAACTTCTCAGTTCCTTCTTTGGAGACACCTCTTCTTCTGTGACACAACCACTGTTACTACAGCAGACGGTTTGATCATTGGTTTGTCATGACAAAAGTCCCTGAGATTGTATTTTCCCCTATGATGCATATCAGATTTTGAATTACTAAAAAACTGTGCAGTGCCTAGGACATTACCTATGTGATTATATATGAACTATGATTATAAAAAGAAGTATAGATATTTAAAAGTATAAGCTGAAGGAATAAATTTGAGAAATATTGACTGTTCTGTTATATTCTGCCATTTTATGCTTTTTGCCGGAAGATAGTTCTTTTTTTTTTTCCATTTTTTTATTAAAAATCATAAATTTACATAGGGTAATGTTGTTTGATTCATTCTGTTATTTTTTTCCCTTCCCCCCCACCCCTCCCACCCCTCTTTTCCCTCTATACAGTCCTTCCTTCCTCCATTCTTACCACCCTCCTTATCCCTAACCCTAAACCTAACCCTAATCCTAACGCTAACCCCTCCTATCCCCCCTTATATGTCCTCATCCGTTTATCAGC
This sequence comes from Sciurus vulgaris, assembly GCF_902686455.1. Classification (NCBI taxonomy): domain Eukaryota; kingdom Metazoa; phylum Chordata; class Mammalia; order Rodentia; family Sciuridae; genus Sciurus; species Sciurus vulgaris. Next base: position 88,634,317 of record NC_136474.1, read on the forward strand.
GAAATCATTCATCCTTTAGTTTTTTGAGATTGGCTTATCTCACTTAGCATGATATCCTCCAATTTCATCCATTTGCCTGCAAATGCCATATGTTATCATTCTTCATGGTGGAGTAATATTCATTGTATATATATGCCACAGTTTCTTTATCCATTCATCAACTGAAGGGCATTTAGGTTGTTTCCACAATCTGGCTATGGTGAATTGAGCAGCTATGAACATTGATGTGGCTGTATCTCTGTAGTATGCTGATTTTAAGTCCTTTGGGTATAGGCCGAGGAGTGGGATAGCTGGGTCAAATGGTGGTTCCATTCCAAGCTTTCTGAGGAATCTCCATACTGCTTTCCAGAGTGGCTGCATTAATTTGCAACTCCACTAGCAATGTATGAGTGTACCTTCCTCCCCACATCCTCGCCAACACCTATTGTTGCTTGTGTTCTTGATAATCACCATTCTAATTGGGGTGAGATGAAATCTTAGGGTAGTTTTGATTTGCATTTCTCTTATTACTAGAGATGTTGAACATTTTTTCATATATCTGTTGATTGCTTGTACATCTTCTTCTGTGAAGTGTCTGTTCATTTCCTTAGCCCATTTGTTGATTGGATTATTTGTATTCTTGGTGTAGAGTTTTTTGAGTTCTTTATAGATTATGGAAATTAATTCTCTATCTGAAGTATGAGTGGCAAAGATATTCTCCCACTCTGTAGGCTCTCTCTTCACATTACTGGTAGTTTCCTTTGCTGAGAGAAAGCTTTTTACTTTGAATCTATCCTAGTTGTTGATTCTTGCTTTTATTTCTTGTGCTATGGGAGTCCTCTTAAGGAAGTCTGATCCTAAGCCAACAAGTTGAAGGATTGGACCTATATTTTCTTCTATAAGATGCAGGGTCTCTGGTCTGATTTCAAGGTCCTTGATCCATTGTGAGTTGAGTTTTGTGCAGGGTGAGAGATAGGGGTTTAATTTCATTCTGTTACATATGGTTTTCCAGTTTTCCCAGCACCATTTGTTGACGAGGCTATCTTTTCTCCATTGCATATTTTTGGCCCCTTTGTCTAGTATGAGAAAATTGTATTTATTTGGGTTTGTGTCCGTGTCCTCTATTCTGTACCATTGATCTACCTGTCTATTTTGGTACCAATACGATGCCGTTTTTGTTACTATTGCTTTGTAATAGAGTTGAAGATCTGGTATTGCAATACCCCTGCTTCGCTCTTTCTACTGAGGATTGCTTTAGCTATTCTGGGTTTCTTATTCTTCCAGATGAATTTCATAATTGCTTGCTCTATTTCTGAAAGATACATCACTGGGATTTTAATTGGAATTGCATTGAACCTGTATAGCACTTTAGGTAGTATGGCCATTTTGACAATATTAATTCCTCCTATCCATGAACATGGGAGATCTTTCCATCTTCTAAGGTTTTCTTTAATTTCTTTCTTTAGTGTTCTGTCATTCTCATTGTAGAGGTCTTTCACCTCTTTTGTGAGATTGATCCCAAGTATTTTATTTTTTTCGATGCTATTGAGAATGGAGTAGTCTTCCTAATTTCTCTTTCTGAAGAATCATCACTTATGTATTAAAATGCATTGCATTTATGAGCATTGATCTTGTAACCTGCTGCTTTACTTAATTCACTTATGAGTTCTAAGAATTTTCTGGTGGAATTTCCAGGTTCCTCTAAAAATATAATCATGTCATCAGTGAACAGGGATAGTTTGAGTTCTTCTTTTCCAATTCATATCCCTTTAATTTCTTTGGTTTGTCTAATTGCTCTGGCTAGAGTCTCAAGAACGATGTTGAATAGAAGTGGTGAAAGAGGACATCCCTGCCTTGTTCCAGTTTTTAGGGGGAATGCTTTCAGTTTTTCACCATTTAGAATGATATTGGCCATGGGCTTAGCATAGATGGCCTTCACAATGTTAAGGAATGTTCCCACTACCCCAATTTTTTCTAGTGTTTTGAGCATGAAGGGATGCTTTATTTTACCAAATGCTTTTTCTGCATCTATTGAAATAATCATGTGATTCTTAACTTTTAATCTGTTGATATGGTGAATGACATTTATTGATTTCCAAATGTTGAACCAACCTTGCATCCCTGGGATAAAACCCACTTGATCGTGGTGCACTATATTTTTAATATATTTTTGTATGAGATTTGCTAAAATTTTGTTGAGAATTTTTGCATCGAAGTTCATTAAGAATATTGGTCTGAAATTTTATTTCCTCTATGAGTCTCTGTTTGCTTTAGGTATCAGGGTGATAATGGCTTCATAGAATGAGTTTGGGATGGTTCCCTCCTCTTCTTTTTCATGGAATACTTTGAGGAGTATTGGAATGAGCTCTTCTTTAAAGATTTTGTAGAACTCAGCTGAGAACCTATCTGGTCCCAGACTTTTCTTTGTTGGTAGGCTTTTGATGACCTCTTCTATTTCATTGCTTGAAATTGATTTATTTAAGATGTATATGTCCTCCTCGTTCGGTTTAGGTAATTCATATGTCTCTAGAAACTTGTTGATGTCTTCGAGGTTTTCTGATTTGTTGGAGTATAGATTTTCAAAATAGCTTCTAATTATGTTTTGTATTTCACTCGTGTCTGTTGTGATATTTCCTTGTTCATTCTGAATTTTAGTAATTTGAGTTTTCTCCCTCTTTCTCTTTGTTAGTGTGGCTAAGGGTTTATCAATTTTGTTTGTTTTTTCAAAGAACCAACTATTTATTTTGTTAATTTTTCCAATTGTTTCTTTTCTTTCCATTTCGTTGATTTCGGCTCTAATTTTAACTATTTCCTGTCTTCTACTACTTTTGGTGTTGGTCTGTTCTTCTTTTTCTAGGGCTTTGAGCTATAGTGTTAAGTCGTTTATTCATTGATTTCTACTTCTTTTGTTGAATGCGCCCCATGAAATAAATCTTCCTCTAAGTACTGCTTTCATAGTGTCCCAGAGATTTTGATATGATGTGTCTTTGTTCTCGTTTACTTCTAAGAATTTTTTATTTCCCTCCTGATGTCTTCAGTTATCCATTCATCATATAATAGTATATTATTTAATCTCCAAGTATTGGAGAATTTTCTGTTTTTTCTTTTGTCATTTATTTCTAATTTCAATCCATTGTGATCTGACAGAGTACAAGGTAGTATCTCTATCTTCTTGTATTTGCTAACAGTAGCTTTGTGGCATAAAACATGGTCTATTTTAGAGAAGGAATCCACGTGCTGCTGAGAAGAAAGTGTATTCGTTCTTTGTTGGATGGTATATTCTATATAAGTCAGTTAAGTCTAAATTGTTGATTGTGTTATTGAGATCTATGGTTTCTTTATTCAATTTTTGTTTGGAAGATCCATCCAGCAGTGAGAGAGTTGTGTTAAAATCGCCTAGTATTATTGTGTTGTGGTCTATTTGATTTCTGGAATTGAGAAGGATTTGTTTGACGTCCATGGATGAGCCGATGTTCGGGGCATAGATGTTTATGACTGTTATGTCTTGCTGATTTATGTTCCCTTAATCAGTATGTAATGTCCTTCTTTATCCCTTTTGATTAGTTTTGGCTTGAAGTCCACATTATCTGTAATGAGGATGGATACTCCAGCTTTTTTGCTGTGTCTGTGTGCATGGTATGTTTTTTCCCATCCTTTCACCTTTAGTCTATGGGTATCTCATTCTATGAGATGAGTCTCTTGCACGCAGCATATTGTTGGATTTTTCTTTTTAATCCAATCTGCCAGTTTATGTCTTTTGATTGATGAGATCAGGCCATTAACATTCAGGGTTATTATTGTGATATGATTTGTATTCCCAGTCATTTGACTTATTTTTGTTTTTGACATGGTTTGGTTTCTCCTTTATTTGGCTATTCCTTTAGGGTAGTTCCTCCTGTTGCTGATTTGCATCATTGTTTTTCATCTCTTCCTCATGGAATATTTTGCTGAGAATGTTCTGTAATGCCGGCTTTCTTTTTGTAAATTCCTTTAGCTTTTGTTTATCTTTGAAGCATCTTATCTCATCGTCAAATATGAAAGTAAGTTTTGCTGGGTATAAGCTTCTTGGTTGGCATCCGTTTTCTTTCAAGGCTTAGTAAATGTTGTTCCAGGCCCTTTTAGCTTTTAGGGTCTGGATTGAAAAATCTGCTGATATTCTTATTGGTTTCCCCCTGAATGTAATCTGATTCTTTTCTCTCGTGGCCTTTAAAATTCTGTCTTCATTTTGTATATTAGTTATTTTCATAATAAGGTGCCTTGGTGTGGGTCTGTTGTAATTTTGTATATTTGGAGTCCTATAAGCCTCTTGTACTTGGTTTTCCATTTCATTCTTTAGATTTGGGAAATTTTCTGATATTATTTCATTGAATAGATTGTTCATTCTTTTGGTTTGTTTCTCTAAGCCTTCCTCAATCCCAATAACTCTTAAATTTGTCCTTTTCATGATATCCCATAATTCTTGTATATTCTGTTCATGATTTCTTACCATCTTTTCTGTTTGGTCAACTTTGATTTCAAGATTAAATATTTTGTCTTCAATATCTGAAGTTCTGTCTTCCAGGTGTTTTATCCTATTGGTTATGCTTTCTATGGAGTTTTTAACTTGGTTTATTGTTTCCTTCATTTCAAGGATTTCTGTTTTTTTTTTTTTCAGTGTCTCTAACTCTTTATTGAAATGATCTCTTGCTTCCCATATTTGCTCTTTTAACTGTTGTTTGGTGCGATCATTTAATACTTGCATTTGCTCTTTCATCTCCTCCTTCAATGCCTGCATTTGCTCTTTCATCTCCTCGTTTGGTTCCCTGATTGTTTTAATTATGTCCATTCTGAACTCCCTTTCTGACATTTCTTCTGCTGTGCTGTCATTGGGTTTCATTGATATAGTATCTAGGTTTGTTTGGGACATTTTCTTCCCTTGTTTTCTCATATTGGTCAGATGTCAGTGGGACTCTGTGATATTGCAGATTTCCTCTATTAGCTTATAGTGTTCCTGTAGATTTCCAGTGTATCATCTCCCAGCCTTCAGTAGCCTGAAGTCTTGGAGTAACTTGATAATGCAGTGCTTCCGAAGAATGCTGCCCCTAGCCCGCTACTGGTTCCAGGGAGAGAGACCTGGAGAGGTCTCTGGCTGCCCTACCCTGGTCCCAGAGGCTGCTTGCAGGTCAGAGGTCTCCGCTGGCTTGGGGACTTGTGGCTGGCTCTGTGTAGAAAGCCTCTCACTGGGCGGTCTGCTCCGAGAAGTTAGCCTAGAAATGCGCTTCCTGCTGGAGGGAGCCCAGCCGCTTGGGGAAGTCCCTGCCTGCCCTGTCCTGGTCTCTGAAGCTACCTGGGGGCGGGCTGGAGCTTGCAGCGTGCTTGTTCTGTGCAGAAAGGCTCTCATTGGGGGGCCTGCTCTGCAAAGCTGGAGAATCTGGCCCTGTGGGAGGAGCACACCACCAGAGTGCTCAGAGCTGCCTGGGAGAGACTCTATCTCTCCTGCCCTACTCTAATAAGCAGCCCGAATCCAGGCCTGCTGCCCAGCTGAGCTTCACCGGGTGGAGGAGACTCACCCCGTGGTTCTATTTTAGTACGAGTCTCTCAATGCCTCCCCTTCTTGAATTCTGGCTTCTGGAGTGACTGGAGATGCAGTCACCCTCTAGTCCGCCATCTTGGATTGCCCCATGGAAAAAGCCTGCGGTTGGAGGGGGGAAAGGCCGCCTGGAGAGTTCTCTGGCTGCCTTACCCTGGTCCCAGAGGCTGCTTGCGGGTCGGAGGTCTCCGCTGGCTTGGGGACTTGTGGCTGGCTCTGTGTAAAAGGCTATCACTGGCGGTCTGCTCTGAGAAGCTTGCCTAGAAAGGCGCTTCCCGCCGGAGGGAGCCGGGCTGGTGGGGAAGTCCCTGGCTGCCCTGTCCTGGTCTCTGAAGCAACCTGCGGGAGGGCCTGAAGATAGTTCTTTATAATACTGGTATTATTATAAGATATATATATACATACATATGATGTATAAAGATACCTTCTTTATAATAGAGTCTTTCAATCCAGAAATGAAAAGACATCTTTCCCTTTTTCACATTTTCATACATTTTCTTTAAATACAGTTGCCACAGATTAGATTCAGTGCTTCATATTGAAGTTTTTTTATGCTGTTTCAGAAGCCTTCACTTTTAAAATCTGATCTTCTTCTTTGTTTCTGGTATGTAGATGATTTTTTTTATTGACATTATATCTAACATCTTATAAGTTTCACCTACCACATTTAAATGTTTCTCCTCAGCTTTTCCTCTATCTCCTCAGCTTTATTGAAGTATAGCTGATAAGTAAATTCATAAAGCATTTACAGTTTACAGTATGATTTTTTGATAGATGTACACAGTGTGAAATGATCACTACAATCAAGCTAATTAATGTCTAACATAATCATTCATTTTGTGTGTGATGAGAGCATTTATTATGGACATGTTTTTAATTCACAAACATGTTGCCTTCATTTGTGAAATATACTACTTTATACTATGGTTCATAGTATATATGATGATCAGACACATGATTGCAATCTATCTGTCTCTCCATCCCCTCCGGTGTAGTCCAAAAGCAACACAAGAGCATCTCAGGAGGAGAAAGAAAATTCCTGCCTTGATTAACTGCTTGAACTCTGTAGGGTATTAAGAAATGCGATATTTCAAATAAGCAGCTCAGTATGATCAGTGCACAATGCTAAGAGGAACGAGATGGGCTCTGAACTTAGTTGTAGCTCTTTCTGCCCACATTCCCAGACATTGGGATTGCCACTGAATCAATTGCACAGAATAATGGCACTTGGCATGCTGCCTTTGGCAAAGCCAGTATCAATCACACTGCCACCTGAGAACTGAGACCAATTAGCATTATTTTTTTCTTGACTCTTATTGATGCATTATAATTATAAATAACAGGTTTATGATGACACATATGTACATATTTAACATAATTTGATCTGTCTTATGCACTGGTTCCTCCCGTTTCTCCCCTCAACCCTCCCTGTGGTCCCCTTCCTCCACTCCTTTGACATTCCTTTGAAACCTCCTCCAATAGGTGCTTGAACTACTTTCTCAGAGGACTTAAACTTCTTTGTCACTTTCCACTAATGGGTGGATTAGAACTTATTGTGATTGCCTACAATGTCTAAAGTGCTCACCATATTAATGATGGTAACTGCTGTTTTGCAAATCAGAAGCCTCCAGCTCAATAGCCCTGACTGCAAGGTAAAAGTGTTCCTTCTACTCCACAACCTCTCCAGCGTTTATTATTGTTAGCGTTCTTGAACTGCCATTCTGATGGGTGTGAGATGAAATCTCAGTGTAGTTTTTATTTTCATTTCCCTATTTCTAATGATATTGAATATTTTTATTTGCCTTTCTTTTTTTGAAAAGTGTCTGTCTAATTCATTTGCTCATTTGTTAATTTGGTTATTTGGCTTATTTTTGATGCTATCTTTTGAGTTCTTTATGTATTCTAGATATTAATCCTCTCTCAAAAGAGTAGCTAGAAAAGAACTTATCCTACTCTAGATTCTCTCTTCACATAATTGTTTTCTTTGCTGTGCAGGAAATGTGTAATTTGGTGCCATCCTATTTATGAACTCTCGATATTTTCTCCTGAGATTTAGGGGTCCTAATCAGAAATTCAATGCCTCTGCTGATATGCTGGAGTGTTTGACCCTGTGTTTTCTGCTGGGAGTTGCATAGTTTCTGGTCTAATTCCTAGGTTTTTTTCTTTATTTTGAGTTGATTTTTGTGCAGGATGAGAGATAAGGTTCTGATCTCATTCTTCTACATATGCATAACCAGTTTTCCCTGCACCATTTGTAAAAAGGTTGTCTTTTCTCCAATGTATGTCCTTGGCAACTCTGTCAAGGATCTAATGCCTGTATATGTGTAGGTTTGTCTCTGCATTTTCTATTTGGTACCATTGTTCTGTGTATCTGCTATTATGCCAGTATCTCACAGTTTTGTTACTCTAACTCTATGGTATAATTTGAAGTCAGGTATTATGATGCTTTGCCTTAAAATTGCTTTGAGTATTCTGGGTCTTTTATTCTTCCAGATGAATTTTAGAACTGTTTTATTTCTAGGTCGGTGAAGAATGTCATTGATTTTTTGGTGGAGATTGCATTGAATTTCTATATTACTTTTGATAGTAAAACTATTTTAACAATATTAATTCAGCCTATCCATGTAAATGGGGGAACTTCAAGATGATACATATTTTTTTTTTTTCTGTGTGATTGTGGCTTTCAGAAGTTAGTGACGTTCTTACGAATAGTTCCTAATTTCCTTTATAATTATTCAACTTAGGGTTTATGGAATCTTTTGCATATCTGTATTACTTGCTTTTAGTAAGTAAAAAATATCCTTGGCCATTTTCTGTTCTTATATTTTTTTTAGCCTATAATCTCTCCTTTCTGAGATATTAAATACAGGCATGTTGGATCTTTTCAATGAATTCTTTTTAAATTTGAGAACTTTTGGGATCCTCTTTTCCTTCTTTCCTTTCTTCCTTCCTTCCTTTCATTCTTTTTTTTCATTCAGTTTTCTATCAACTAGTCTTATAGTATGCTTGTGTTTATTTCAACTCTATCCATTGGTTTCTTAATTTTATTTTTTATATGTTTTAGTTTCTGATTTTACATTCTTTTTTACTTTTGTTTTTATTTTACCTGGGATTGAACTCAGGGACACTTGACCACTGAGTCACATCCCCAGCATTTTGCATTTTATTTAGACACAGGATCTCACTGAGCTGCTTAGCCCCGTACTTTTGCTGAGGCTGGCTTTGAATTAGCGATCCCCCTGTCTCGGCCTCCCAAGCCTCCGGGATTACAGGTGTGCAACACCATGCCAGGTGATTTTATGTTCTTTATAGAACTCAATTATCTGGTAATCTTAGCTCTTTTCTCTTTTATCTATTAATTGAATATTTGACTCATTTTATTGAAGATATCAATCTTAAAGGATTGTAAATGTTCTTAACTGGATTTTTTCTCCCCCTGGCACAAATGATGAGTCTGGGAGAACCTCTAAGTCATAGTGTATTGCTCTGTGCCCAGTCTCATCATTTGTGCTAGGGAAAAACTTTCTTAAATAAACCAGCTCTCTTTAATGAGGGCTTCCCTCTTCAGACTGTCATTTCCTTACTCACCTTTGTTTCAATAGCCTGACATAAGAGATTTTTCTTTTTGTACCAATTTTAGGTTTTTAATTATTCTTGGTGAGAGTGTTGGCATACCACCCTTCACTCTTTTACACCTATAGAGTTAGTGGTCCTACTTTGCCAAATGTTGACCAGAGTTTGTGTTCGTGTGTGTGTGTGTGTGTGTGTGTGTGTGTGTGTGTGTGTGTGTATGCACATAAACGTGGTGATTCAGATCTGGAATGTCCCTCAAAACCTCATGTGTTGAAGACTGTCTCCAACTTGGCCAAATCCAGAGGTGGGACTCTGGGGAAGTGATTGGATCATGAAGGCTCTAAACTCATCAGTGGATTAATCCATTTGATGGATTAAAGATTTGCATGAACTACTTGGAATAGATGGAAATTGTAGGCAGGTGGGTCACGGTTGGAGGAAAGTCACTATGGACTTGCCCTTGGGAACTGCATCTTTTTCCTGACTCCTTTCTCTCTGTCTCTGTTTCCTGGCTGCTGTGAGCTAAGCAACTATGATCCTCCACACCCTTCCACCATATTTCTGCTTTGCAGAGGATTCAGTCCTCTGAAACCATGAGTCAAAATGAAGCTCTCCTCCCCTAAGCTGCTGTGGCCACGCATTCTGTTCAATGATGAGGGGCTGACTGGCCTGGGGTGTGTGCCTATGTTGCTGCCAGGTTGGCCACTTTCATCAGGTTCACTGTTAAGCACCATGTGCCAGGCACTGTGGAGCGGAGGAGGTGCGATTTTTCATGTGCTAGAGCCAAAAACTGCAATAAAGCCCGAAGCCCTTTGCGAAAGAGGAGCTGTGCCTGCAGCGTTCAGTTATCACGTGAGCGCGGCTACTCACCAGCATGTACGGAACTGAGGGTACCAGTAGGCGCTTTCCACACGGTTTTGCCTTCAGAGCAAACAAATTACAGAGCATCAAATAGCTGCACTTTACTGTCCCTGTGAATGGCTTTTATCCTGTAGTCAAGATTGCATTGTCGTTGTTGTTGATTCCCTGGTTTTGTTTTGAGCCTTGTAATCCGCACACTGCCAAATTCTTGCATTCGAGACTGTATACTGCAACAAAAATGATTTGCTTCTGTTGCTTTCTTATCAAAGGATGTCAGCATTGTAGAAATGTAGGGATGGAAGGTCATAAACTCTATATCCCTTTTATATACCAAGTGAAAATCAAGATAAGTAGCATTGACGTACTAAATGCTATAAAATATCGAGTGTAGAATCATGCCATCACCCAAGTCTCTGCCTTCTGGTGCAATGCCTTGTTTTGTATGACCCTAGTTCCCTGTGAACAGCATTGCACGATGCACCTCACTATCTACGATTTTCGCTCTCTGCATCTTTTGCCTTTGGTTCAAATCCAGGTCCTGAATATTTCCACGATGCCCAGTCTGCTGGCTCTTGATGCTTGCTGTTCACTCACTCCTTTGTGTGTTCTGAAAAAAATACCTAAATGAAATTGGAGTACTTAATGATAAAGGTGAACCATGGGAACTCTTATGGGTGGATATTTCAAGTAGAAAATTTTGGAATCTTTGTGTGGACTTTCCTGGTAAGCATAGAGGGTAAATGTCTTTAAAAGCTTTTTTTTTCAACTTCAACCAGAGTTTTATGTGTAATCTATGATGCAGCAGCAGATCACAAATAGAACATTCTCCTTTTTCTCATTTTTCTTCTACAAGTCTTAAAATACAGGCACGTACACATTTACAAAAAAAAAAAAATCTGAGATTTTCATTAGCTTAAATGTATTAAATGTGCCACTATTTAATGAGAAAATAAAATAAATCTGTGTGTAAGACTTTTGCCAAAGTAATATAGCACTGCATTAGCCAACATTCCTTTCTGTGAGCTTAGAAACTGTTAAATTACTGATACTCCGAATCCACATGGCCAAAGTGCCACAGGAGTTAAGAGGAGGCAATTTTGTTACAGAAATGATGCTTTACCACCTTAGGTTGCATGTTATTGGGTCATGCTATTTATAAGTAGAACCCAAAGATGGAAAAAGAAGCCTGGAGTCAGAAAAACAAGGTGGTGGAGACTGAATTATCTGCCAAAAGGTTAGTATGATGTGGGGGGTGGGTTTAGAACACCAAGTCCAGCCGAAACCTCAGGTCATTTCAGTGAGCCTTGCTCTGGCCCCGTGACTTCTACACAGATCGGCTCACGAAGCTCTGCGTGATTTCTAAAACCCTGGTGAACGAAGGTGGGGTGGAAGCTTTATGGATAAAAAGGTGAGAGATTATAGAACACAGAACTAATGATGCTTGTAAATATCAAGTCATTTCTTTCCTTCGCATTAAAAAGGGAGATTCTTTATTAGTATTACTCCTATAAAAAACAGATGGCATGCCATAATGTAAAAGCTGTAATTACCATCATAAGATGTTTCTATTGATGCCCTCTGTTTTTTTCTCTCTCATAATTCTGGAAACACTTTAATCATCTACTACCTTAGGTAGATAACATTCTTGTAGTCCTGTTGAATCTTCGTGATTTCTATTTTCAACTGCAATCTGTTGAGGATTATTTTTGTGAATGTTTTCTTATTTTTTTAATTGCTGAACCACATATGTATGAGGCCAGCTGTAATAATATTCAAAATGATAATTCCTTTAAAAATAAGCTAGATTGTGTTCAAAGATATATCATAAATTATATTATGAGGACAGAATTATCACCTTTGCCTTAATCTTAAAACTTATGTACAATCTACTTTTCAGTAGTTTTCACCTGGGGACTTCTTACTTAAATCATGTAATGGGTTTAAACACAAATAAATGAGTTTCTAATATCTGAAGGTTTACTGTTAGGTAAATGTTAGGCTCTGTCATTTAAATCCTGGCCTAGATGTTGAGGGGCTAAACCAGCCTTGTACACAAAAGCTGGGCAAAATCTCTCTTCCCCTGCCCCCCACCTAGTGTCATAGAAAGAGAATGTGCTTTGGATCCAAACAAAGTGTTTATAACCACTTTAATCACTACCACTTCCATAGATTCAAATTATATATGTTTCTCCTCCTGTGTTTGGTGCTCAGTTCTGATTATCCTTGAGATCTAGATAATTGAACACTTATGCTATATAAATATAGAGTAATTAATATCTTTTGACAGAACGCCAAGCATAATTATAGTACTTCCTAAAGTCTGGTAAAAATATACCTTGATAAATACTAAGTGCTTGATAGTTGCCTATTTGTAGACCGGGTTTAACTGAGTTTGAGTTGTGACCAGCTACTATCAATCAGAATACTTCTAAATATACAGAATATTGTAGCAACCTTTTCATATAGATGTTAGTATTTCTATTTCAGAAATAAAGACTCAAAAATAGTTAAGGAATATATCAAATTCATACTTCTAAAAAGTTGTTGAAATAGTTACTGACATCTAGTCTTTCTGAATTCAAAGCATATATCTTCCCATTTCATTATGGTAATCAATATTTGAATAGCATGCTCCAACCATCCATATGAAAATGAGTCTGTGTTGTAGAATTCTATGTTCTATTCACCGAGTTCACACACTTCAGATATTCTTGATTTCAGCAGGAAAGAGAAAGATTATTTACAGAGAACTTACAGATAGAATAGATAATATGGATAATGACTATACTGAGGTATCTATCATATTTAAATAGATACAAACATGATAGGTGGATGATAGATGATTGAGAGATAGATAAACAAATGCCAGAGAGAGATGCTAGACAGATATATGATGGATGATACATGCACGGATAGATAAATTCTTAACTAAAACAATGTTGAATTTATACCTGTTTTTGCTTTATATTTTGGACAAAAACACATTTTTAATATTTCTTCACTTTCCAATACTTACTTGATTTTTAATTTCAATTTAGTGAAGAGGGTTTATGAAGAGTAAGAAAATAAGTTTTATCTTAAGCAAGTACATTTTAGTAGGCAAACAAATTGGTAACAATTTATTACTGTAAAAATGTTCTTTCTTTCATTTTTGTTTTAATTTTCTTGTTTTTCTCTTTTTCCTGAGACGTGGTCTTCACAAGTAAGTTTTTTTGGCAGAATTTAAAGGAAATAAACAGTTTTCTCAACTCCTTCATATGATCAAAGCAGCCTATTTACATAAAAGGAGCATGGGAGGGAATGTCTTTTCCTCTCTCTCTCTCTTTCTTTCTCTTTTTTCTTTCCGTCTTTCTTTCAATGAAATTCCTTGATCCCAGGGGTGCTGTATCATTGAGCAATACTTCTACCCCTTTAATTTATTTGCAGAGTCTCACTTAACCACTCAGGCTGGCCTTGAACTTTCAGTCTCCTTCCTTGGTCCCCCATGTAGCTGTAATTACAGGCGTGTACTGCTACAATGTTCATATATATATGATTGAATCCAGGGGCACATCCACAGTACTTTTTATATTTTATTTTGAGTTAAATTGCTTAGGGCTTCACTATGTTGCTGAGATTGACTTTGAACTTGCAATCCTCCTGCTTCAGCCTCCCTAGTCACTGGGTTTACAGGTGTGCACCACCTTCTCCAGATTGTTAATTTTTAAAATGTGACTCTTTGGTCTTTGTCCTTTTGCCAATCTCATGCTTTATGCTATTTCATTTTATTTTACTTGAAGGAAACTCTCCAAACTATTGAATGATGGGCCCACATGGACACAGTTGTATACATACAAGTCTTATATATGTCTCTGATTTCATATTTCTTAAACTTTTATCAAAACTTCTGAAACATGAAGACAAGACTCAAGATAATGCAACAGAAAAAATTTTTTAAATTGTTGAAATCTCCTAAACTTATTTTGGCTATGAAATATGAACAATCAAACTTATGCACAACATTGAAGATGTCACATGGTGTTTAGTTTCTAGTTCTCAAGTGAGAAATTTTACATGACACACAGCTGGAAGAAAAATGAAAAGATTTTTAAACAAGGGATTTTGAGGTCACTAAAATCTGGTTCAGACATAGAAGTGTTGTCAACGTTCCAGAGAAAAGCTAAGTGAAGAATTTTCCAAAATGTAGAGAAATGAATAGAGCAAAAGCTAAAATCATCTTTGATGACTTCTTTTGAGACTAACATGTTTTCTAACAGTTCTAGCAAATGAAAACTTCAAATGTCCTCTGTAAAACAATTCCCTTTAAACTTTCTTCTACTGATCTTGACAAACTTTTGTAGAAAATGAAAGTGAAATGCAATCAAATAGTTAAGTATCAACTTAATTTTATTGGAGTGTTAACCTCAAATCAACAAATACTTATTTAGTACTGCCCATGTATGGGGAACTGAAAGAATCAATCTTTCAATTCGGTGAGAATGAGAAGAAAGGGCATATTTCCTAAATTCTTATTTCCCTTTTCCTTAGGCGAGATTAATGAGGATCAGCCTTGCTATTTTTAAGTGAAACAAATAGTATGGCATACTGTCTCAGCAGTTAGGATTAAAGGTGGTTCTTCTGATGTTTAAATGTAAAGTGGTAAGGAATTAGTGTAAACCTGCATTAATCAGGGGTTTTAGCAAGAGCTCTGATATTTTCCCAAGAAAGTTCTGCGTGGTCATTACAAGTAGTGATTATTTTCTTCTAATGATATATTAAAACATTTGGCACCAATTAACTACTTTGACAAATTACTCTAAAACTGAACAATAATGCAGCATCTCAAAGTTAATCTGTCTCTTTGAGTTTTAGGTACATTTTAGTTTCACCCTTAAAGCTTTTGTTACCACACACACAAAAATAATGTTTTTGACAGATCAATCTGTAGCTCAGGGAAGGGGGCTTATAATAGATGCCCCAGACGGGATCTCGTGGTAAGGAACTGGGATCTCCACACCACGGTGTTGACTTTTATCCGGTAATTATGCTGAATCTTCTCCTAAAACTTGTGTTCCCTGGGCAGCACCATCTTTGGCGTAAAACATCCTCAGTATGCTTTTCTCATAGATCATGCCTGTGACAGCTTCAGTGGTGTACTAAAGCAACAGCTCATCAGATCATCAGCACACTCGATGATTCATCATAGTAACATATCATCAGAGGGAGGCAGCAGAATAATATATGGCCAGAAACATTCAGGAACGCAATGTACGAGCATATTCAGATGGGCAGGAAGATTCCAGGAAGCCTGAAAACATGACTTTAGCAGACACGTGTCCTAATCCATATATGGCATAGTTGTGGGCCAAGGCCATTCATCCAACTCAAGGTCATTGAACACCTAACTGCAGCTGGTCATCCAAAAGTTTTGATTAGATTTCTATTGAACCTGTGAAAGTACAGTTCAGAATTTGTTTTTATAAGAAAATCTGTGTTATTGAAAGTGACATAATATGGCAGATATTGTTTTATGTTAAGGACATTCTGGAGATCGACCTATCCCATTTTCTAGAAGGATATGTAGCATTAAAGAAAAAGAAGAAAGAAAGAAAGAAGGAAAAGAAAGAAAGAAAGAGCTCACTCTGGGGAAACTACTTTCTTAATGAAATAGATTTTCCTGAAAGCCTACTCAATACATGATGAATATTTTGCCTTGGAAATTAATGCAACAAAAAAATTGCCTATAATTTAAAAAACTGAATGTTGATAAAATTAAAATGTTAAGGGAAAGATTTACCATCTTAACCTGGTTGCCAAGGAGAGCAACAACAGTGTATAATTTGTAGGAAAATGTTTAATGCTCTTCTCAGTTCTCAATGAGTATCTGATCTAAGCCAAGTTATTGAGCAAATTGTCAAGATTTAAGGAAATCTAACTTTTATTTTCATGGAAAAACTGACTCGTAAAATTCTAATAATAACTAAAATTTTATTGGGTGTGTTGAATTTATTCATTTTGTAGATAATTCAATTTACTTCACCTTCCTAGTCAAAATTTTTTCATGCCTAATGTCTGACAGGCTCAGTCATATCTAAACTGATTAGTGAAACACCAACATAAATCCAATTTGGGGCACACAGCATCATCTCTTCTAACGAGTTCTACTTTGGGAAGGACAGAGTGCTCCGTCCTGACTCTGATGTGAGCGCACGTCCTATTTCTTGGAGGTGCCTCTGGGTCACAAACACCTTTTGGCAAACCTCCCAGGACAGCGTTTGTCAAGGTTGTACCAATCCTCAGTCCCAGTTAGATGAGAAATATTTCCTGAGTGAATTATTTCTTCTCTATTCAACAGAAAGCTGTTGTCACCAACTTTATTGGGCAGTAAAGAAGAAGCTTTAAAGAAACTAGATCATACATTTTGCTGCCAGCTTATATTTTTGATATCCCCAATATGCAGTGCTTATTTTACGAGTGTGAACATGTTTCCCCACTTCCTTCCTGTCAGGCTGTGCTCCTAGCAAGTGTTTCTGTGCTACTTCAGCACCACTGATCCACTTGAGATACATTGTTTCAATGTATCTGTCTAGTGTTATGTCTTTCCCCACTAGGCTTGAGCTTCACAAGGGCAAAAATTGGATTCTACCAATCTATGCACACTCAAGGGCTGCACATAACAAGGGCAAAATCAGTAAGAAAGGAAATAGGTTTTATAATATTTTGGTTTATTTTCACCCATGATACTTAAGTATTTAGAGTGGTATTTACCCAAATGAGCTTCTATTATGTAGATCTTATTTTTGATTTTTTTGTTTGTTTAAGTCTCCCCTAGTATCTTATATTTCACTGATGATTCATTCACTGGATTTAGTTTGCATTTGCTGAAAATCTACCATTTTCCAGGGTTACTGCTGTCACTCAGACTAAAGGAGAGTCTCACGAGGTGAGCATTTTTACCTGCAACATGTTATATTGAAAAACAACTACCATATTCAAAATGATTAAGCTTGGTTATTAAAACTGTTATAAATATCAATTTATAAAATAACACATAAATTAAATAAAAAAAGATCCGCTTACTAAGCAAGATGCACACACATGACATGAATTGCTAAGTCGACTCCCCACGTGCACTCTGAAACATGGGCCATCATTTTCCCAAATCCATAGTGGATGAAGCAAATTATAGAAGAATGTGTGACTTTATCAGAGATACACAATTACTGCGTGGCAGAGCAAAAATTCAATCCTAGGTCTGCCTAATTCAGAGTCTGATCTTTACCTCTTAAAGAGTTTTTTTTTTTTTTTTTTTAAATATTCACAGATGCTGCAAAGGAATGAAGGAGGATTTTCCGTGGGCTGAGTGTTCTGGGAAAGATTTCTGGAGCAAGTCAGCTAAGTTAAAACATGTAATGTGATCAGATTGGGTTTAGGTGGTTCACTCTGATACCAAAGAGGAATCTATTTCAAGGAAGTAAGGCTAGATGTAGTGTAATCGAGAACATTGATTCTCAGACTCTGATGTACATCATAATCACCTGTACAATTTGTGAAGCAGATCAACGTGACCCACCCCCAGAAATTCTGGAGATATGGGGCTATGCCCAAAATTCACCTTTCTAGTGAGTTTTCTCTTGACAGTGATGTTACTGATTTGAATGCCATCATTGGGAGAATTGCTGTTCTAGATTATTTCAACTGTTCAGAACAGCAATGACAAGGACTTAAATTTAAATGCACAAGATGGATGCAGAGATGGGAACCATTTATATAAATATTTGGATATTAATATTTTCAGGAATGAACAAGTAACTACACTTGAGCTTTGAAAAAGTTATGGAGTCTGGTATGATTCTTATAATTTTAAGTTGGGTTTTAGTATAGCAGAGCTAAAGAAATAAATTAAGAAGTAGTACAAATGTTTTTACTTATTGATTTATTTATTTTGTTGTTGTTGTTTCTTGTGATGGTGTGTTGCTCTGTTGTGTACCCTGGTGTGCACTTTTTGGGCTCACATGATGCTCCTATCTGATCCCTCTCCTGAGTGTTGGGACTACAGGTACACACCACTGTACCTACATCAGGAGTAGAAACTTTAAGAGATCAAATAAGGTGTTGCAGTTTGGGATTTAGTGGTTTGAGGGTTTGAGAGTCTTGAGAAATATGTCTCTATGAGATTCTGTGTTTCTGCTCTCCTTGTAGCAGCTTTTGTTCTCAGTCATTTTTTAAGGATATGTGCTCACCAACAAAGAGATATAGTGACCCACTCTGGGGCAGAGAGATTTGTTTGCTGCCTAAAATAATAAAAGTACTGATTCTAAGTGGGTTAAAGATTATGTGGGTTTTTTGGTCCCTAAGAAATTGAAGTTTCCTAGAATTATTGTTGCTCAGCTATGACACAGGCCCACTTTCTGTGCAGCATGTGCCAAGCCACACCATATTACCAGGTGGAACTTGGGGGTGGGCAGAGCGTATGGAACCAATATGGAGTGTAAGCTGCCTGCTGAGCCAGGAGGAATAATGTCCTTTGTCTGTGGTCCAGGACATGAAACTGACAGGCTAACCTGACAGCTTGCAAGTAGCATACAATTTTAAATGCAGACACGTTCATGGGGCAGATATGAGAAAAACAATATGACCAAGAGGAGGTAGATTAGGGTCTGATGCTAGGCAACAAGTCAGATTTATATCCTCAACACACGGACAAGTAAAAGAGAATATCATTTAAGAAGAACCTGTGTTTTGGTGAATAGAGGGTCAAGAATGGAAATGTACTTGGGTTTTACTTTTTAGGTGCTGGAATACAACTATAGAAGGAGAAAGTCCTGTGACCTTTAGTTATGAATGGAGAGAAATGTGAGGGTTAAAAACCAGGTGCCATTCTTCAAGAGCTAAAATCAAATCAATTGAATTAAATTAATTATAACATTTATTTATAAGCATTTTATATAAAATTATTGTTTAAAATATGACAAGGACTATGTTAGAAGGTAGAAAATAAGAACAGAAAATGAAAACAACACTGATACATGCAAAACATAGATATATTTCTAAACATTGCATGTTATAGAAATTAGGCACAAAAATATCATTGTACAGTTTCATTTATATTAAATTCTTTAAAAGTAATAATTATATTGGCAGATATTTAAGGAGCTTTCAAGTACCTGGAAAAGGGTAGTATATTCCTTGTAAATGGCCACAATCAGACCTTTTTTTAGTGTGTATATAATTAATTAAGCTGTGTAGCTAAAGTCTAAATTTTGCCAATAATACCTCAAACATGATTTTAAAAATTTAAGAGTAATATTTCTCAAGACTCAGTGTGACTAGGGTTTTGAATTTCATTGAAATATAATACCTTAAGTTTTCACCATAATGTTACATCTAACTTTTATATTGAGTTTTTAAAATATTCATCTTGCTAATCTTCTTTAACTTGTTGTTAACACTTTTCTTTTGTGCAAATGTTGGGCTTATGATCTTGACATCATTCAAATGAACTTGACACATTTCCTTAGTTTCTCTTCCTTGAACTGATGCCACTCCAAGTTTTGTATAGCTTGCTAATATGTCCTCTGAGTTATGAGTATTTCGCTGGCCTTGGAATATGTCACCTTAGCAAACTGTTCAATTTTTTTATGCTCTTTAAGCTCTGAGATTTTAAGATGACAAGAACTTGATTATGTCCCAAAAGAGAAATTAAAAAAAAAGGGTATCAGCCCAGAATACCAAAGAAATTTCTATGCCAATACCTGAGTCAAACTGTGTTAGAAACATACACCTAGTGGTCAGAGTTCTACATTGTCTTTTTATAATAAGAAAATCTGAATTCTAGACTGACTTATGAAATCAGTGTTTTTTCTTGAAGGAGTCATTTAACAACTTTGACTCAGTTTATCTTCAAACTAAATATAATTATAGTTAAAATTTTAAACTGCATTCAAAAAGCAAGGAAAGATATCTAGAAAAACAATTCTAATGAACTTGCTATTTTGGTGGAAGTTTGGGAATTGCATACAGTGGAAAATAGGCATTATCAGCCAGATTAATGAAACTGATTCCCTCTACTCAGTTTTACTAACCCTCCCAATATTCTATTTTACAGTGCATTGATTTATTTATTCAGTCATATAGAAAGTTCTTATCTAGTTCCTAGTTACCTTTCGTCAGATACTGTGATGGGGCTGGATATACATTGTTAATCAGAACACATCCAATCTTAGTCCTCATATTGCTCACAGTCTAGTGGAAGGTAGACACCAATCAAATCATCATTCTGATAAGAGCTCAATTATGCTTAAAGCAATAAGTTCATTGATGGAAAGAACCATAGTTCTTCAACAGCATAAACTGATGGGATCTCACCTCTATTGGAAGTGAGTGGATGGGGCCACTTTCTTGGGGAAGTGATACTTGGACTTTAATAGGAAGGATGTGTCGGGTTGTTAGGTACATGGAGTCGGGAAACTGTATTTCAGATGGAGAAAACAGTAGAGGCATAGATCATGAGGCAGGGATGATAAATAGTCCAGTTTGACCAGAACACCGAGTCAAGGGTAGCGTGATACAAAATCAGGAGCCGTGGGAGATGGGTTCCAGACAGGGCCTATGGTGCATCATGATGGAGGCTCACAGGTAAATGCACCTCTTCATTTTCTCTGTCTGGATGCCGCTGCTTCCATGTGCACAGCCAGCGACTTCTCATCCCTGAGCCCTCTTCATGGCCACTTTGCTCTCGCTCCCCCTTTGGCCTCCTTCACTCCCTTGTAAGTACTCTTGTTTATATTTGGAAATCAGATGGCTAATGTAGAACACTCTTTTGTATTCTTTTAAAAAATATTTTTTTAGTTGTAGATGGACGCGATACATTTTATTTTATTTATTTATTTACTGGGGATGGAACTCAGTGCCTCACACATGTGTCAGGCAAGTGCTCTACCACTGAGACAAAACTCCAGCCCTCTAAGTCTGTATTCTTACTCACATCTTCAGATACTTTTGGCGTGCAAGGGAACATATTCACAAGTCTGAGTGATTTGGACAGCACCTTTGGGAGTGAAGGCATATTCTGCCTGTCGCCAAATTCCTGGGATCTTAGGGGCATGCCTTTCAATACGATGTGACATTGATTAGTCCCTCACAAATTAACACAGAACATAATTGTCAAGGCTGTTGTAATCAAACTATGTGTTAAGAAACGCAATTTAAAAAAAAAAAAAAGAAGAAGAATAGGTTTTATTACTGTAATGCAGTAAATTTTTAGGAGTCCTGCAGGACAGGTTGGTTAACCAGCAAGGGAGCAAAATTGAAATGTGTGGTCCTCTCAGTTAGACTCAGGAAGGATTATCAAAGAAGTTGACCCATGAACTAGTCCTACAGAGGAAGAATCAATTTATTTAAAAAAGAAAAAAGAGCTCTCAAATCATATGGCATTCTTTAAGCAATTCATTTCCCAAAGGTTTATGGTGAGCAATAGCAGTCTGTCTCAATAAGACCCATCAATACCTTCATGAAAATGTGTTCTCTGAGGAAGATAACTTGCCATTCTACAAATAAATATAGAATGCATTTAATTTTCTATTTATTTTTTCTAACCTTTAAAAATCATTTATAGGTGAAATGTTCACAGCTATTCTCCTGTTTTTTGAAAATTTAAGACTGATGCTACTACAATAAATGAATAGCCAATTACTGAAAATAGTCACTTTCATACACAAAGATTGTATTCTCAAAAATTCTTCTGAAAGGCAAGTCTTTTTACATTTTCTCTTCTCTTCCTCCTCCAGCTCCACCATTCTTCTCCAGAATACACAATAAGTCCCGGAGACATGACTCTGTATTCCTGGGGAACCCTTAATTGAGTCTTTATGTTGCACTTAATTCTCTCCATATTGTGATTTCTAACAAACTTCTGTGAATTTCCAACTAAGCTGTAAGCATTTTGAAAAACAAACCAATATCTTCCTCAATTTCGTAATCCCAATTTCCCAAACATTTTCCTTGTTAGTTAGTAAAGGCTAGAACCTGAACTGGAATCCTGATGTGCCTGTCTTCTGAGCCTTCCATTTAACCTCTGCATGGTTTCAGCCCTGCTTGAAAAGTGAATGGATAGTTCCTTCCAGAAACACAATGCCTGCCAGGGAACCCAACCTGCAAGATCTAGAAAGAATTCATCAACAAAGCAAGCTTGATGGAATACACTATTTAATATAATTGGCCTGAGGATTATAGAGTTTGTGATTAAAAGAGAATTTTTCTTATAGTTTTTAAATTGATAATGGAATTTTATAGATATGGATTGACTCAATGACAGGAGATCCCTCAAAACTGCTTTTGAACAACTAAACTGCTGCCTCCTGCAACAATGTTAGGGAAATACCACAGGATTCCACTCCGTTATTTTGCTCTGTCCTTATTATTTCCACAAGTCATTTTTAAAAAGTTCAACATTCACTCTTTCCAATAATGTGCTTCATTTTCAATTGATTTAATTTTCAAAAGCTCTGCCTATCATAAATAACAAATAAAGAAAAATTGTCACAGCAACTTAGAAGGAAGTTATAAGGGAAACAGTTTACTTCCAGTTTTGAGAAAGAAAAATGTAAAGGCAAACAAACCCTCAGGTGAGGATGTGACGTAAGAAGGAGAGTCTACAAGACAAGTCCCTGATGTTTTGTGTGTTATTCTCCAAAGAGAGGTACCCTAGGCTTTTGAAGTCTGGCTAATCTGCCTTGGATTCTCCACCCTCATTGGGATTCAAGAAATTCCAGGAATCCAGGCTGTAATACTCTGTGAGGTGGAAAAGGATAGCCATGTAAAACAGTTCCTTCTTAATTAGCAGAGTAGACTAGGTTGCCCAGGGTGACTCAATGTTCCTATCAAAAAACTTTCTAGCTATTTCAAGGACTCAGACTCCAGGGAGGTCATGACTTTTGTGGCCTAGAGAGAGACCCAATACTAACATAAAGAATATAATTGGCCTGAGGATTATAGAGTTTGTGATTAAAAGAGGAGAATTTATTTTACAGCTTTTAAATTGATAATGGAATTTAAGCCACAGGCACATAGAGAAAGACATAACTGAATGATACGGTAAAAGGCAGGACACTGGTCAATTTTGTCAAATGTGAGCATTATTCACTAAAATGGATGCAGCAGGTAAGGAGAGAGGCTGTTATCAGTAGGTATTTTACTTACACTGGATTGAATGGATCATCTCATCCCAACTTTGGATTCTGCTGCTTTATATATTTTAAAAGAAATCTCTGATAGATGAAGGATCAATACTGGTTCACAAATTAGCTGCTGACTAATTATAGAGCTAGTACATTTTTTCAACTGAACATCAAAGCAAAAAATAAGCTTGAGTTCCCATAATTCCTTTTTCTATTGTTGTAACATGAAAGGTCCCTTCCAAGGGAAATCTGAAGATTCTTCAAGGGTGTGTACAAATACCACACTGGTTGGAATGAAATGCTGCTAGCAACAACATTTACTAATAGGAAACTATGGATTTTGGAATCTCAGAACAGACAGTTTCCAAGTATACAAACTTCTGGAAATATCTTCTCCTTTTGTCTGGAAATCAACCATCCTGATTCAGTATAGAAATGATTATATTTAACCCATTGTGAAAATATTAAAAAATAAAATAAAAACAAAGAAATTATTATATTCATTGTCTGGACAGTCAAGTAAAATCCTATTGGCATATAGCGGAGATATTGGAAAATATTTTACCATTACAGAGTATAGAAATAGCCTCATTTTGTAATAAAGATTATGTTTTGGTTAAAAAATGTTTTACATTTTAGGGGCATGCCGTTCAATAAGATGTGACATTGATTAGTCTCTCACAAATTAAATCAGAACATAATTGTCAAGTCTGTTGTAATCAAATTATGTGTTAAGAAACACAATTTCCAAAATTTTATTTCTTTAAATTCTAAAAAATGGTTTTGGGTTCTTATATTGTTCATTAGAATATCAATTAGAAAAAACTCTTTATTATGGGTTATGACAAAAGATTATGGCAGATGGAGAGTGGGTAGTAAAATTCTAGCTTTCTTATATCCCTTAGGCATTTTTGAATTATATTTTTTATTCAAGAATTTCCTTAGAGATGTTACTTCAAAATCTAGTCTCCTCATTCCTATCTAAAATATTTTCAGATAATTTTTTAACAGTTTTTCAAGTTAGGATACTAAAAAATAACGTTTACCTTCAGGTATGAATTTCTGAGCTTTATCTCCTTTCTTCTATGCTGAGATTTTCTTTCTTTCTTCTATTGTTAATTTCATGAATAACGGTTAAAAAGAAAAACATTAAAATTCTCAAAAGGTACCCAAGAATTATTAAAGCATTTAAAATGCACTTTTAGACCTGGTTGATGCTTTATGCCCATGGCAATTTTGGCTAATGAGACCATTTACATTCATGAAATAAAAAAGATGGTCTGTAAAAGCCATGAGATACACTTTTATACATTTAAATACATTAGAGGTGTTATCTGGATATTTGAATTGCAAGGCCAAGAGCCTCAATTATTTGAGAAACATATTTAAAATAGCCAAGTTCCAGTTACAAAGATCTGTTTGAATTTTTTAAGGTTTATATTGCCAGGATATCATTTATAATGGGTGTTAATCATTATTCTTATTTAAAAATGGAACTGTACTATTTCTTGTTGAAGTGGATCATTAAAGCTTATTTTCATAATTTTCAGTCAATGTAATGCTATACTAGAGTCTCATAGTGCTTAAAACATTCCCTGATTCCAGTAAGTTGAGTCAGCTACATTAGCTGTTATATTAAGGTGCCATTCCAATACCTAAAGCAGGAAGTTATTCTGAACCTAGTTTACCTAGGTCCTTTCTTCAATACTGAGGGAACTTGCACAAAAACTAGATTTAGTCATTCCATTATGTATACAGTTGTCCTTCATTATCCCTGGGGAATTTGTTTCAGAGACCCTACAGATACCAAAATCTGAAGATGGTCAAGTGCCTTACATAATAAAATGGCATGGTATATGCAAATAAACTACAAAATTCCTTCAGTGTACATTAGGTTACTTATAATACATAACAGGATGTGCTTGTTATGTAAGTGGTTCCTTAAGTAATGACTGCAGTAAGGAGATTTTACATGTCTAGTTAGAGACAGAGTTTCTTTCTGAATATTTTCCATGTGTGGGTGGTTGACTCCACTGTTACAGAACCATAGATATAGAAAGTCTACTGTAATACTTCAAAAATGGTGCTGTATATAATATACAATTTTATTTGTCAAAACTAATTTTTTAAAAAGAAATAACTTGTCTAAGGTCACACAATAAGTGTTTGACCTAGGATCTGAGCTCAAACATTCTGGACAAGAATTTTATGACCCCACCCCTAGTACACTAATATGTTTTTTGTCCATGGCTGCCTCTGCTTTTAGAGAAGAAAAGTTCTCAGCCAAAAGTAAAACATAGGGATTTACTAAAAACGACCTTTTATATCTCAAATATTTTTTTAAAAGGAAAATGTAGCTGAGTGGCACACACCTGTAATCCCAGCCTTTGGGGAGGCTGAGACAGGAGGATTGTGAGTTCAAAACCAGCCTCAGTGAAAGTGCAGCATTAAGCAACTCTCTGAGACCCTGTCTCTAAATAAAATGCAAAATATGGTTGAGGATGTGGCCCGGTGGTAGAAGGACCCTGAGTTCAATCCCTGGTAAACCCCCCCAAAAAAGAAATGCAACTTATTGTTTTACAAAGAATTTGTCCTTTCATTTCCTTTTAATTCAGCAGTATCAATGAAAATAAGGCCAATCTGCATAAAAATGGAAGCATAAGAACTTCAGATTTTCAAATGTATATCCTCTTCCCATTACACTGATCATTGACCTTCAATCCTCAGAAATATATAGATAAGTCAGTGTTATTTTTCTTCACTGCTTTTTTTTAGAGCATTTTTAGGTTCACAGCAATACTCAGCTGATTACATGTAAGAGTTATCACCTGACTCACATGTCCACAGCCTCCCCCACCATCAATATCCCCCATAGGAGGATAAGTTTGGCACAATCCATGGACCAACCCAGACATATTGTTATCACTGAAAGTCCATAGTTGAGGCTCTCTTTCTCTCTCAGTGTTTTACTGCCTGCACTTTGCAGTGTCATGATATATAGCCAACATTATAGTATCACACAAAATAGCTTCACTGCCCTAAAATTACCTGTGTTCTGCCTATGCCTCCTTCCCTACCCTCTGATACCTGAAACCACTGCTCTGTTCATTATCACTGAATTTCACTTTTTACAGATTGCCATTTGGTTCATATAGCATGAAGCTTTTGAAAATAGGCATCCTTTACTTAGCAATATGCTTTCGAAATATGCTTTTTTTCCCCATGTCTTTTCATGATATGGTAGTTCAGTTCTTTTCAGCATTGAATATTCCTTTTTCTAGATGTACTTATATTTCCTTATTCATTCAAACAATGAAAGACATCTTTGTTACTTCCAACTTTGGTAAACTATGGATAAAACTTCTGTAAGTGTCCATGTACGTGTTTTTGTGTTAATATATTTTTCAGCATTTTTTGGTTATTACTAAAGAGCACAGTTTCTGGGTTGCCTAGAAAGAGCATGTTAGTTTCAAAAGAAATTTCCAAATGTATTTTCCAAAGCAGCCATGCCATTTTGGACTTTTACCACCAATGAATTAGAGTTCCCATTGCTTCACATTCTTGTAAGCATTTAGTCTTCTCACTATTCTGGATTTGGGGCATTTGAAAGTTGCATGGTAGTGTTTTCCGTGTTCTTTCAACTTGCAATTCACTATCATTATTTTTAATAGGTGCATGAGCACTCACACACGTGCACACATATAAGTACAGTGATCATATGCTGGAAGTTTCTGTTTTTTAAATTGTAAATTGACAATTATAATTGTCTAAATTTGTGATATAAAATGTGATGTTATGATTTATCATTGCATGTGGAAGAACTAAATGACTCTTAAATAAATTCACCATACTGTGCAACAGAACCACAACAACTTTCTGCTTGTCTTGGACCAACATCTCCCCATCCTTCCACCCCTATCCTCAGCTACCAACATTCTCTGATTCCATACATGTTATCATAAATTTCCTTGCTTTTAAAGCTAAGTCATAGTCTACTGTGCATATGTACTATGTCATCTTTATCCACTAACATGTCGATGGAAACAGGCTGATTCCATTTTGGTTACTGTGAACAACAATGCGTCGAAAATGGGTGACAAACTCCTTTTCAACACCTGGATTTCAAAGGTAACTTTCTTTTCTTTATTGCTGTGGATGAAACCCTGGGCCTCCCACATGCTAGGTGAGCACTCTACCACTGTCCCCCAGCCTCAGCAGGTCATTTCAAAGCTTTTGGATAAATACCCAGAAGGTGCATCACTGGACCATATGGTAATTCTATTTTTAGTTTTTGAGAAATCACACTTAGTTTTTCCATAATGGCCATATTAACTTACATTCTCGCCAACTCTTTGTAAAGGTTTTCTTTTCTCCACATCCTCAACAATATTGGCTACTTTTGATCTTTTCTATAAAAACCATTCTGACAGGTGTGAGATACTATTTCACTATGGATTAATTAGCATTTCCCTAATGATTAGTAATGTTGAGCAATTTGGTTTGTTGGCCTTTTGGATGTCTTCTTTTCCAAAATTTCCATTCAGTTCAGTTGCCCACTTTTTAATTGAGCTTTTGTTTTCTTGACATTCAAATGTTTGAGTTCCTTATGTATTTTAAATATTAGGTGATTATACACCTAAAATGCTCTCTCCAAAGTAAAATATCCCTAGAGTTGTCTAGACTTTTCTTGCTATTAGATATTATCATAAATATGTTCATAGACTTACAGGAAGCAAATCAGCACCACTATTTTCCATGATTTTTCCTTTACTAAGTATAAGTTACTTAAGTAAGTTTTGTATGTGTAAATTGTTTACTAAGTTTTTAGTGAGCTAGAAACATATTTATATCTAAATACAAGATACATAAATATGCAGAGATCAACACTGGAAAAACTTTTTAATTATTCTAAAAATATTCAGTGGAACTCCATAAACATTTGAATTTTGTCAGACTGGTGACCTAATAAAATGTATAAGCCATATTTTCAAATGGGGAACTGAAAATATTTTTTTCATATATTATGCTTAGATACTTTACTTTTTAATGATACCATGACAACATATTTAAATTCTAATTCTATAATACATAAACCAATATTTCCTCATTTCTTTTAAGCTTATGTCTTGATATGTTACTCTAACAATGTTTACTTTATCAACATACATTCAATTTGAACCACAGTTGTTCCTGGTGCTAAAAATATTAGTATCACCTAGTTCCTGTTTTTTAATAAATTTTGATTATTGTTAGTATTAACATGATTTCGACTACAAAACTAAAAATTCTAAATCTAATGAACGATGGACTATCTACAAATTAAATAAATCATTTCTGCACATGCTTCAAGGTAGAGAGTTAGAGTCTATTTTATAAGGACACAGAGTTAGAGCCTATTTAATTTCTCTGATTTTTTCCACTGTTTTTAAAATTCTGAGTGATATTCTCAGTTTCAAATTTAATGGGTAAAATTGGTAATTTTCTCGATCAGACTATGTAAATTACAGTCAGTCTTACTATGGGAATCTCCACTCTGGTTGTAGGTGGAACAAATGACTAGTCTTGGTGTTGATTACCACCCTTCTCCACTCTCTTTAAACGAATTCTTTTGGTTTTGGTTTTTTCTCTTTAAATAAAATATTTGCCAATCATACTTATTTTTTTTTTTTTTTAATATTCTCCCACAATGGAGGAAGAAAAACCAAGAGGGCACGGACTAGCCTAAATTATTAATTAAAGAGAGAGATAAAGAAATATGAAAAAAAAAGTAAGTAAAATTGAATAATTGTATGATTCCAGATCATCCAGATGTCATCTTCCCTAAGGCAAACATAGCACTCAGCAATACTGACTGCTCTGGATCTTTTATAAACCTCCCAGAATTGAGAACATATTTGGTGATTTGGTAGCAAGCAAAAGAGACTCAGTTTCTGCCCTTTTCTATTTATGGACTAATGAAGGAGGAAACTGATATTCAGGGAAACCTTAATGACTCATATTAATCTTAAACCCCAACGTTGGTTATAGTAAAAAGGGGACTGCTTGGAGCAATAAAAGCTATGGGTTTGAAGGTGTCCTCCAGAAATTCACATGTTGAAAATGTAATCCCCACGTGCATAAATTGCTGGTATTTGATGATGGGACCTTAATTAGGATTAGGGAGGACATTTGGGTAGGTCTTTCAAGATGGGATTAGTCTTTTTACAAGGAAAGCTATCTCAGGCTAGCAAGTTTGATCTGTTGCATGTCATCGTATTGTGACCTCTGCCTGTTATGCTGCACCAGACACATAGCTAGCAGATGCCAGTGGTATGCTTTTGGTCAATACGACAAGTAAACTTCTATTCTTCATAAATTACTTCATTTTTGGTATTTTGACACAGCATTAGGTAATAGAATAAGATAGGGCATACCTGGGGAATTTACTCAGTTATCCAGGTTAAGAAAGACTTCCGTGATCAATGATTTTTGAGCTAGATTATGAAAAAATGTACAAAAGGATACATTTTTAAGATTCAATGAACACAGTGTACATTGACATGTGAATCCTACACAGACCAGGCATTAAACAAAGGTGAATTTGCCTGGGCAGGAAGGAAGGTGAGATCTATGCAGATGGGGAGTTAGGCAAGACATGAAGGCAGAACAGGGCAAGTTAAGGATTTCAGTCTTCTGGCAGTGGAACCACATTGGATTATTCCAAACTAATTACATTTGAATTTAGAGAAGTTATTCAAGGTGCAGGGATAAAAAGGATTAGTGTAAGGGGGGGATGATGCTGTTAAACTCTGGGTATGTAATGGTTAATTTGAATTGTCAACTTGATTGGATTAGGAGATGCTGATGATTAAGAGACTTCTGGGTGTGTCCATGAGGGTGTGTCTATGAGTGACTGGGAAAGTGGGATAGTGAACTGAGGTGGAGACCCTCCCTAAATGTGGGCAGCCCCTCCCAATAGGATGGATAAAAGCTGGAAGAACAAGGAAGCAGATACAGATGCAAGCTCAGCTCTTCTAGACCCGGCTCTTGATCACTGCTTCCATCCTCTGAGGATTTTGGACCCTGGCTTCTTCACTCTTCCAAAGTGAACTCTGCCAGTGATTCTCCAGGTAGCTTCCAGAAGCCTTGATCTGGGACTAGGGTAGCAGTGTTGATCCTTCCTGTTCTGGGGCTTCCACCTCTTGGACTGCGCAACTGCTGGTTCTTCCAGCTCTCCAGCTGCAGATGGCCATTGTGGGCTATCCAACTTCTGGTGGTGTAAGCCAATCTAATAAATCCCCTTTTATAATCATAATTCTGTTCCTCTAGAGAACCCTGACTAATACAGGGTACTCTATGATTCTCTTCTATTGCAATGGGTACCACAATAATCATCATCATCATCATCATCATCATCATCATCAAACAGTTATTTACTAAGAATTAAAGCAAACTTAAAAGGTGGGCACTATTTTTATTTTAGTTTTGCTGTTATAATAATATGAGGCTTAGACAAGTTAAACAAATTGTGAGGGACAGCAAAATTAGTAAATGAAGCAACAGAATGTTCCATGTAGTTCTTCAATGCTCAGTCCCAGGTGTTTATTTTTTATTTTTTTTTTAATTGTTGTTTGTTTTTTTAATCACAAATGCGATACTCTCTTTACCACCATCAAATCTTGCCTCTCATTCTGTTGGTCTGACCCGGGGCAAGGGGCCTCCCATGGTAGTCTAAGTAGGATACCGCTGCTCTCATCAATACTTTACGGCTCAAAGGAGAATAAAACATAGAAACAGTTTTAAAGCAATAAGTAGACAGTCTGTCACACAGTAAGAACTCAATAAATGTTATAATTTATTATTTTTAGTGATTCCTTAGAAGGTCTTAAATTCAGTAAAATCATTTATTCCATTCTGTTTAAGCTTATTAAAACAACCTATTTTAAAATGTAATCATTACCTATTTTCCAGTAATAATCTCAGGCTATGACTGTGTACTCAAGCACTCCCATTATCCTGACTCTCATATTTTACATTACAGATTTTGTTTTACTTTTTCATATCTGTTCCATACTTAGTGTTTAAGTCACTCTTTTTCAGTTATGTGTGATAATTTCTTTCTAGCAGGGTAAAAGTAGTTACTTGTAAGTAATTCCTCAATCTAAAGCTTTGTAATTTGAATTTTGTTAAGAATCATTTTTTAGTTAAAATAAAGCATTGATTTGCAGTTTGTGAAAAATTTGAATTTTTCAATTTCCAGTTCCATTTAGATTAATTCTAATAAATACTAATAGCCAAAGAAACAGGCTTTAAAAGAAAACATGCTCAAAATTTGCTCACATAAGGCACATTCCAAATTGGATGCACATCTTTGCATTTTACATTAGAGTAGTCATCAATTGTGGTTAGTTCTCAGCTTAATGGAGTCAATCTCAAGCAGAGCCAGAGACCTCAATGAGTCATTGAAGTGTGCCTCGCTTCACAAGATATCTCTTTAGTTGGTGGATTTAACTCATTGAATCATGGAAATGAGTTTCCTATTTACTCATTTAATATATCAGAAAATTGATGCTTGGAAGGTCAATATGTCAACATGAGTCTTTTTAAACAAAAAGAACGGGTGGCTGAGTCATGCTTTCAGAACTCAGTGCCTCCCACCTTCCTGTATCTTGGCTTTTTGTTGTTCAACATATGGTGTTGATCATAGCTTATCTTTATGTGAAACTATTATTACATATTCCAGTAACATCTCTTCTTATGTGTCAACCAGGAAGTTCTGGGTAGAAGCAGAAGAGAGAAGCCCCCTGACCTGCAAATTCCTAACCATCTAGCTCTGGGTGAGCTGTCGAGACTTAAGCCTGCTCAGTTCCACCACTAATCACAAGGCTTTGGTAAAGTCATTTATGGAACAAGAGTCTAATTTTCTCCTTAAAAGGAAAGGATATTGACCAAATTATTCCTAATATTTTTTTTTCTTTTTCTGTCTCTGCTATTTCAGTGTTTACTCATTAAATACAGAAAAACCCTTTGTCACAATGGATATAACCAAGATTCTATGTGATAGGTTAATTCTACGGGAAAGTACCAATATATGAAATTTGGTATTTTGCCCTTTCTTTGAGCGTTAACACTATTAGGAGAAAAACTCAGCCATACTTGAGAAAATTTAAATCATAATATATTCATGTCAAGCATCCAGATTTCTCTTGTTGCAAAAAGGCAATGAGAATTCCCCATTATTCTATGGTATGTGTAGGGGCTCCACCTGATTGAAGTTCCAGTACCAAATTGATCATTTTTGTTCATTGATGTCTAATAGAATGCAAAGTTTCTTTTAGGTCTTTTAGGTCTTTTATTTCTCTCTCTCTCTCTCTCTCTCTCTCTCTCTCTCTCTCTCTCTCTCTCTCTTTTGGTAAATACTATTTTTCTTTTCAGAAAGTTACATCCACCAGATATAAGTACAAAACAGAAAACTTTTTGAAATGTTCTTAGAAGAAAAACTATATTATTGCTCACTAAAAGATTCATAAATAAGTATTAAATATCTTGTGTGTAAAAATTCATCTACATTTTGGAGATGAAAGATATGTTTATTAAAATTTATTGATGACATTAGTATTTTGATTGCTTTTAGAGTGATCTGTTGGAAAAGGAATCAGTAACTTAAACAGATTTCTAAATGAGTGTTTAAGTGGTTCTCAGTGAAGTTTGTTTTGAGTTTCACAAAAATTTACATTTTGAATACACCACTATCCATTTAAACATTTTAAAGAGACATTGGTCCATGAAAATGAATATTATAGATTTTTGTCTTGATTTTCAGATGAGTGAAGTGTGTCTTGGTGGTAGTTTTAATTTACTCCTGAGCATAAATTAAATATGCATTAATCAGTTTACATGGAAACACACTCAAATATTTAGATGCAGTGGACTTCAGTGTTTATATTTAAACAAACATCTCTTTAGCAATTTCTGATAATTCTCTCACTGCAGGGAGCAATAAAACTGTACAGATGGCTTAGTTTTATACATGGGCTTTAAATAAGCAATGAGTCTGTTTTTTTAAAAAAAATCAGCCAGAATTTATTGATTCTTCACTATGTGCCTAGGGGTGAGACTCAATTTTTTATGTTGGGAACTGTGGAAATAACCTTTCTGCTTGTGGAAGAAATGGGGTATGTTCCTTTTATATTCTATAACTCAATTCTTATTTCTGATCAGGGAAACTTTGGTTGAAGTGTGAATGGACTTGTGTTAGTCATTTATTCATCAATGTGACAAATACCTGAGAAAAACAACTTGAAGAGGGAAAGATTTATTTTGGCTCATAGATTGAGAGATTTTAGTCTATTCCAGTTTCAGACAGACTCCACTGCTTTGGGCCTTGGGTGAGGCAGAGCATCACAACAGATGGTATAGCAGGGGAAAGCTGCTCAGTTTGTGGTAGCTGGGAAAAGAGGTGAGGCAGGATCTAGGGATAAGTTACAGTCTCCAAGGGCATGATACAGTGACCTATTTCCTCCACCAAGTCCCACATGCCAACAGTTTCCACACCTCTCACTCATCTACCATGGACTCAGTGGATGGATCCACTGACTGGGTCCCTTATGATCCAATCACTTCCCCAAACTCCCACTTCTGAACATTGCTTTATTGGGGCTCAAGGTTTTCACCCACAAGCTTTTGGAGATGACATTCCAGATCCAAACCATAACAAGACTCAAAAGATTTTTGATTGATGTCAAAGAATCAGAGTGATGCTTGACATCTCCTTGCTCCTTCATTTTGAGTGATTCCTTGCTGAGATTACAAGTACACAGAGCCAGAGTCCTCACTGGAAACTCATTTTCTATGCAAGCTTGGGTATATTTTCTTTTGCAGATGAAGTTACTGAGTTGTGGACAGTAGACACAGCTAGAGATTTAGGTTAATTTCATGACCTTAGACAAGCAAAAGATAAGACTCTAACAGTAGATTGCTAAGGAGGGGTTGTAGCAAGCATTCTCTCCTATACAGGACATCAGATGATCTGATAGTCAGACTCTCTGGAGATCCACGTCATGCTCTTGGAAAATATTCAGCTGAAACTCTCCTTTGCAGCAACATGGGTGGCAGACAATACAACTACCCAGTCTGAAACTCCAGGGGAAGACATGACAAAATTGAATTTAGCATTGTAGTTTGACTTCACTGACTGCCTGTTAGGAAGATACCAAACAAAAGATTCAAGTTTGGCAAGTTCTTTTCCAGGTTACAAGCTAAAAAGTGAATGGGAATATAGAGAACCCTGCTAATTAAGATTTGAAAGTACTGGAAATCCCAAAACAAAGAGATAAAATTAAATATTTTTTAAAAAATCAATATGCTTTGGAACACAAAGACTGAGTAAAAATATTCAGTTGATTAAGTGACTCAGGAAAATATTAGATCATAATTATAATGTAACATATAAAATTATCCAGTTGAATAAAATGACTCAAACAAGATCAGAATAACTTTTAGGTAGCTGACAGTATGGGCAGAGAGACAGAGAGAGAACAGTCAGAAAGCAAGGAAATGAAGCATATATCACAGATTTGATTGAAAAGAATCCTGTGAGGATATTATTTGGATATTGTTATTGTGGAAAGGAATCACCTTATAAAATCAAATCCAGTGTGGACTTTGAACATCATATTGCCAATGAAACCACAAATCGTTATTTCTAAAAAGCCTCTGAAATGTTAATTCTACATACCCTTTGGGAGCCCATCCTTCCCCTGGCAAGAAATGGACCAAAAAGAGGAATAGCTTTCC
Organism: Sciurus vulgaris; assembly: GCF_902686455.1. Taxonomy (NCBI): domain Eukaryota; kingdom Metazoa; phylum Chordata; class Mammalia; order Rodentia; family Sciuridae; genus Sciurus; species Sciurus vulgaris. The sequence continues at coordinate 88,669,231 of NC_136474.1, forward strand.
CCAAAGAGCATACTTTCTAATGTTCTAATGTACTATAGCACACTGGTCTAACTGTAATTGACAAGATTTAATCATATATTTCAGAATAGATAGTAGAGAATGTTTTGAATCCAACAGAAAAGAAATGAAATAGAATAGTTTGTGACATGGTTTTCAAAATCATCTTGCCAAGTCTTGCCATTTCTTTTCTGGCCACACATTCCTAGGGCATGAAGGCCAGATGGAGGTGATCTATTCAATCCTCATTGAGTAGAGATGCGAGTCAAAAATAAAACTTTACTGATGTACTTTAAGCCTGTGGTTGTGTTATCAAGTACAGGTACTTGTGACTCCTATTGTTGCTCTTGAAATTACAGTTTCATACCCTCAAATCTTCTAAAATAATCTGTCATGGGTGTATATTTTGAAAAATTGTTTTTGCATTTGGCTTTCTGTAGTATTATTTAGTTTTATTATCCTTCCTTGACTATATCAGAATTCTTACATCTAGGATTGCTATATTTAATCTTCCTTCAGAAGGAAGGAATGTGTTGCCACATTTCTGTGGGTGCTGATAGTCTGGGGACCTTGTTGAATTTCAGGTCTAGAGGGTTTTTGAGCCTTAGATTGTCATGGAGGCCAGCTATGGACCCTCATTATAACCAACAAGCCACGCAGGAGATCAGCCCCCAATGCTGTATTACATAGTTAGCTGCTCTTAATGGTTGGTTGATGGGTATTTGGTTTCTCAGTTCAGATGCAAGAAACTGTTGTGGGTTGATCTCTTGGAAAAATCAATGTCACAAAGCCAGGTTGAGAACATGGCGAAGGTTGCAGAGAAAAGCACACGTCGTTTCTTTCTCTTACTTCCTATGGGTTATTTAGAGTGACAAATTGAATCTAATATTGTATCCACACCACAACTATAATCTACTTGCTAATTATGATTTTGACTGCTTGTGTATTAAAAATACTTAACATTTGAAATGTGGATAGTCATTTTCAAGTATGCCTTTGCATTAAACACACAGGATGAGTTACAGACACGTATCTTTTCCACACGTCTCTTCCCATATATCATGTCCCTTCCCATACACCACACTGGTCCAGGCTCATAGGTACAATGAAACAGGGAATGTTGAGGTGAGGGCGGAGGAGGTTAGGAGACACCCTACAACGTGGTGATAAGATGTGCCCCCTTCTTCTCTGAGCACCCATATGTCACCTCTCCTTTCAGCTCAGCCTTATTTCTTCTCTCTGATTTATATTCTTCCATTTCTACATGACTGTTTTCTTTCATGTTCTCTTCCTTCCACTTCCTACAAGTTACTTGGAGGAAATAGAATCATTTTTAATATTTAAGCAGGCTCTCAAGCATTTTGCCATCCAATTTTACCTCTAGTTTTACACACACACATTTGCCATTCTGCAGTCATTTTAGGTGCTAGGCATCAGGTTGGTATGGTGGTTGTAGTCAAAGGAACAGAGAGGAAGAGGTATTGGGTACATTTTAAATATGTATAAAATATCCTGTGATTAGTTCCAGCTGATTTAATACCTAAAAAGTTAAAATTTGCTTACAAAAATTGTATTATATAAAGTCACCACCACCCAGCAGTAGAACTATTGAAACTGTAATAAAATAAATGATGTTGGGAGAAGGCAAACTATTTTCTGTTACAAGATATATAGTCCTTGTTGATGGCGCTTACTGTCAACTGCTTAAGCTTCGCTTTCCAGAATTTATTTAGGACAGATTTTCAATTTTACTCTGGGATCTTCTTTACTAACCAAAGAGAAATTTGAAATATTGAATATAATTGTCATTTTGAAAGGTGAAAATGTTAAATTTGTATCTAGAGGACATTGCAGCTGTTAAAAATGTTGATATAGCATCTGGCAAAGACAGCGAGCAGTGGTTTGCATTTTCAATTCAAATGCATAGAAAGAAAATCAGAAAGAAATGTCTGTTCATAGCCCTGTAAAAGCATCGGAGCTGTGTCCTGCCTGACAGGGAGAATAATTTTAAAAGCCCCTGGAAGTGTTAACCGAACATAATGTCAAACTGTCAACAACTGCTTTCAAAAAATAAATTACCTCTAATACCCTGTGTATTTCTTTACACCTTCTATTCCCCTGTAACCAATTAGTTAATACTCACTTTGACAGAGAGATGATGATTCTCAATAATCTCAGACTTCAGATGTAGTGTGAATAACTTGAATAATGCTCGTACAGGAGAAAATCTCTCAAAAAGCTTCACTATATCAAATCCTAATTTAGAGAAATGCAGCAACAAGCTGCAAAGTGCTCTCAAGTTAATGTGTAAATGTTTATTGGATTCTCATTTCTCGTCAGGTTGGTGTTTCACTTATGTATCTATCCTCTCCCAGGGACACATTTCCTGAAGGAATTTATATTGTTTTTATTGATCACCATAGAAAATTAAAGTTATCTTCAGCAAAAAATAAAATATATCATCCCTGAATTGCTAAACAGTTTGTGCTATTGATACACATGAGAAACAGTTACCCAGAAATGAGGCCACAATTTAACGGATTTGAAAGAAGTATTTATATGAAGATGCTGGGGAACTAAGCAAGGGAATAATAAAAATTAGGTATTTGTCAAGTAAACAACCTAAAGAACTTTCAGACTAAATAGTAAAGCAAGTATATCTCATGCATTAGGGAAGAAAAATTTAACATTGTATAAAAGTGCCAGGAGGATTTCAGGGTATTTCATTGGAGTTAAAATAAAAGTCACTGTCTGAGATCTCAGCAAAGTTCTGAGTGCATTACCCTTTCCCCCATGATGCTCTTCCTCCCTTTCAGGGCCCTACTAGGAGAGGCCCCAGGACTTCAGCTCCCTGGAACACCCACTGCAAGATGCCTGTGTCTGTCTCTTGCCTATATCCCTCTCCTTTCTTTCATCTTCTTTTGATAAAATAGTATTAATCCTTTGGTTCACTATTTTCAACACCTGTCAGAGCAATGATGAGTTTGGCTACAAAATCAGGCTTGTGGGCCAGGGTCAGGGCCTAGCAAATGCCAGGCTCTGAGTTTGATTCCTAGCAATTAATTAATTAATCAAACTAAGATAAAATGAAGCTTTCTTCATTCTGTGAGGAATATCTAGCATCATGCCTGGCAAGGGCACATAAGAGAATTCTTTTAAACTCTCTGGATGCTCTGCTCCCTATTCGGGCACGACTGGCCGAATCATATTATTACATAAGTCGAATCACGTCGTTGCCTTGCTCACACTCCTCCCACAGTTTCCGTCTTACTCAGATTCACATCTACTACCCTGGTCATACAAGGCCTGCAAGACGCTGCATGATCTACTGGGCGTCACTTCCTCCTGCCACCCTGGGTTCTGTCCCTGACTTCATCCATCCTTTCGCTTCAGCACCAGCAACTGCTTCCTGGGTGACTTCGGTAGGTGCTGGACACCCAGGGCTCAGAGACGTCCCAGTTGCTCTTCCTCTCCCTCAGTCAGCTACGTGGAGGGTACCCACACCTTCTTCAGGCCTTTCCTCTACTGCTGAGGAAGCCCTTAACTAGTCACGCCATCTAAAATTGCTCCTTCCAGATTTCTATTTTTATTTGCTTATCATTTGGAAGTTGTAAGTCACTTTCTGGCATACTATATATTTATTCATTTTTCTTATTTTCCCTACCTTTTCATTTGAATGCAAATTCCATGAGGCTAAGGGTTTTAGGTATAGTGTACTACTTTATCTCAAGCCCCTCATCAGTACCTAGTACATAGTCTTATACTATGCCCATTACAGATAAACTAACATCACCCATAAAAAAGGCAATAAGAACTAAACTTGCATAAACCTTTAGAACCTGAGGGTTTTCAACATTACCCAAATCCAAGAATTAAACTCAAATCTTTCTGGTTTTGATAACAAACTAATTTATTAACCACTGAAAACCCCCCACAATTGGGACTTTGTCATTTAACACTGACGACCTTTGAGCCGATTTCTCATTTAACTGTATTTGTTATCATGCCAAATTATGAAAAATGATTTTGAGCACCTTCCTCACATCTCACAAATGGTGGAATATTGTGCTTGTAATAAAATCTCAGCTTTAGTTTTGAGATTGAGACACTAAGGGTCCATCTAAAGTTCCAACATGTTAAGAACTAAGGGCTTCACTTCTGTCCTTACAAAGAAAAGGCAGAGGACACAGAAAAATCAATGCCTTCTTCAGGTACATCTGAAATGAGGTCACAGGGCAGCCCTTTCACCCTGGACAGAAAGGTAAGTAGAGAGAATCCCAGCCATGGCCAGCTTCCTTGGAGCAGAAGTCACTGGGCCATAAACTGTTAGACACTTAAATGAAAATTTTGATAAATCACTGGAGTCTGAATGTGGTGTAGCAGTAAGTCTGGGTAAGTCCTGGAAGACATGCTCTCAGTGTTCAGAAGAGTCCCTCCTGGCCTTAGTGTCTACCTTGAGAAGGACCAATAGAAAAGACAGAAAAACAAAGAGCAAGAGGAAACCAGGGCCTCTGACATGGGCAGCTCCAGCAAATAGGAAGCACAGCCCAACTTTATCACATTAACATAAACCTCACACTAAAAGGCCTCGCTCCCTATCATCCAATATCTGCCTTTTAACAGAAAGGCAAAAAGGCAAGTTAGAATGTAAAAGCAAATGTAGTTTTAAGAGAGAAAGCCAGCTTCACAACCAGGCTCACATAGGGCAGACTTGGAATTATCAGACATGGAATTTAAAATTATTATGATTAATAAGTAAGGGTTCTAATAGTAAAAGTAGAAAACATGCAGGAACAGATAGATGGCTGATAGAAGCACAAACATGGAAACTCTAAGGAAGAATCAAGAGGAAATTCTAGAAATCAAACACACTGCACCAGAAACTAAGAATGTTCTCGTTGGGCTTGTTGAGAATCTCAGCACAGCCAAGGAAGGAAGCAAAGAGCCCCAGGAAATGCCAGGAAAACAAGTAAACAAACAAATAGCAAAAGCAAAACCAAAAGAGAGCTGCAAAAAAAGAAAACAGTCCTGCATGTCCAGGAACCGTGGAATAATTTCTAAAGCTGTGAGCAGACACAAATGTAGTACCAGAAGAAGTGAGGATGAACGGCAGTATTTAAATGAATGATGGCTGAAAATATTCCAGAGTTAATGACAAGCCTCAAACCATGTTTCCAGGAAGTTTAGAGAACACGAAGCAGAATACATACCAAAAATCGTCACCGGAGCACAAAGAGTCCAACACAGAAACCAAAGGAGGAGATCTTGAAAGAAATGTGCTTGGGAGGGAGATTCCTTATCTACAAGGCATGGAGAAGGAGCGTCTCAGAGACTTCTGGTCAGGAAGTCATGCTTGCCAGCAGGCTGTGAAGGACTCACAGCTTTTCCTAGAACCTATACAGACTTTTCAAAAATGCCCTTTTATTTTTTTCTCAACTATCCCTTACGATGTCTCCATTTTTTACACTATGTTTTACTCAATTTTTATGCCCTCCAATCTGATTCCTGTAAACTTTACTTTAACCAAAGATTGCAATGTTCTTTCAGACAACAAAGCAGAAACATTATAGTCCTTTGATGAGACACTTGAGCGTTTTCACATCCATGAGCTCATCTTTATTCTTCCCTTTCTTATCTCTTCTTCTTCACTCTCATTTCCCTTTTATTTCCATTTATCACTTTAAAGAATGTGTGTATACACTTGATCATGTTAGCTGTCTATTTTAAAAGTTTTCAACAAATTCTGCTGATGAGTGGGGTACAGACCCTTCCCCTTTGCCCATGTCTGCTTTGCCACTAGCGAGCTTCCTGTTCTTCTTCTTTTTTTTTTTTTTCAATGATAACCAGCCAAGTGGAGAACCATTTGTCCCCTGAAACTAGTCTATTTAGAGAAAATGTTTCTTGTCCAACTGACTGAGCCTTCCTCTACTTGCAGAACAATCCCGTCTGGAGATCATCCAATCTATAATAAGTCTACTCCTTCCTGTGGACATCTAGAACACAGCCGTCCCTCAGAGGCCACTTCAGGCTGAGTGCAGGCAGTAGGGGTGTTCGTACCACAGCAATAGCCACAATAAAATCAATCTTCTCGCTTGTCTGGTTTTTGTAGTTAATTGTATGCTACTGGAACACAGATTTCTCTGTCTTTTACCAATAATGACAATTTATACCATGAATAAATTTATGCCATGTAAGCCCCAATACACTTTTGAGTTACATATTGATCAGTTTTTTAACTTTTGTATTTCATCTAAGAATTTTTAAAGAATATAACTTATGAATCACTCACTAGCCTATTGATGGATAATTAGATGATGTTAATGTGTTCTGCAGACAATATTGCAGTGTATATTTGTGTGGGGAGTGGTGACAGAGGATGGGGGAGCAGTAACTGAAATTGGGGGTCTCTGATGCCCTCATGGCTGTGGCAAGCCCGGTGCCTGGTAATGTTTCTGTGCAAGGGCACAGGATGCCTAGCTGCTGTGGCAATGCCCTGCGTGAGGAGGCTCTGTGCAGGAGTCCTGTCAGCTCTGGCCTTGATCTCAGGCACACAGCTCCTGGGAAGAGAGAAATCCTTATGCTAGACAACAACAGTATCTCACCAGCTCCACTTTTCTCGAGCCTGCCTGCTTTACAGTAACTTTTTTTTTCAGTTTATGTTTGTTTATTATTGTAACACTTTGTTTTGAACATCAAACAGTGCTCCAAAATATGAGTTATTCATCTTAAGACGTCTTTACCATAATTAAAGAAGAATACTGTACTGATGTTTACAATTAATTTCAGAGAACTGAAAACTTATTAGTGATATTGCTGTCTAATAATCAAATAGTTCATCATTGGCTGAATAAAATTGTTAAATTAAAAGAGCAAAGTTTCCCCTCCCTTCCCCTTAAACCAAACCAAAAAAGTCATTTTTCACCAGGAATTAATACTTATTTTAACCAGTTTTAAATAAAACACAGTATGCTCTAAAACATGGAAAAACAAGGCTTGTGACTGGAACGCGCTTCTGCCCTGAACAGCCCACTTGACCGTGGGCCTGCACACAGCTGTTCTTTAGTTGCTTTGAATGTACAGCAAGGCCTTTGAAAGAAGAAATGTTAGAAAAACATAAGCACTTTCTCTTTTTGCAGGTTTGTGAAAACGGATTCATAGAGTAACTTTTAACAATGGACTTTCTTAAGAGCTACACAAAGCTCCTAACATTGCACTTTGCAACTGTGGAAAAGCTTACATAGATGTCCTGGTTACTGTAACTTTCCTGAATACAAAGAATAATGGATGCATAGTCTTTAACCTAATAATGAGACATATGTAAATAAAAATTGCTACATATCTCTTTAGATCTGCATCTCCATCAGAGAGCAAAGCTCCACCTGATCCCAGCTTAATCTTCAAAATCTGTGTTTGTGCGTCTTTAACTTTCTAATCCCCCTTTGCTTGATGGGTTTGGTCACGCTGGATTTGGCATATTTCTCCATGTGTACATTTATGAGTTTCCCCTAGTTTATGACAATAATAAAATAACACCATCATTGTTTATATGTATTCCATTTGACTACCCATTCTTTCTTTTTATTGGCACCGGGGATTGAACTCAGGGGCACTTAACCACTGAGCCACATCCTCAACCCTGTTTTTGTATTTTATTCCGAAACATGGTCTCACTGAATTGCTTAGGACCTTGCTAATTTTGAGGCTGGCCTTGCACTCAAGGTCCTCCTGCCTTAGCCTCCAGACCTGCTGGGATTACAGGTGTACATCAATGTGCCTGGCTTTGATTACTCATTCTATCTCTATAATATTTAATGATAGATGTCAATATTATTCCTGTGTTATAAATAGAAACTAAGACAAAATGTTAAGAAATTTTCCCAAGGAGAAACATGTAGAACTTTTAGTCAGCAGGTTATATGGTTTTTTCAGTTTTGTTGTATAACAACAAATAGCTTTCCAAGAGTTCTGTTCCATTACATTCCTTCTTGAGCAGCGTTGGAAAATGATCACCCCCCCCACATTCTCATCAATAATTGGTAGTGTCAGACTTTAATTTTTGCCAAAATGATGAGTGAGAAATGATGTTACATTGTTTCCACCTTATTTATTTGTATTACAGAAGATTTATTTACTCTTCCCATTTGCTTCTTTGTGAATTGTTTATACTGTTCTTCACCAAGTTTCTTGTTTGGATGATAGCATTTTCCTCATCGATTCATAGGCATTCTGTAAATATTCACCGATATTAATGTCTTGTGCAAAACAGAAGTAGTATTTATAATTTTGGTTTTGTTTTTTGTTTGCACAGAAAGTTTTAACTTTAGATGAACTTGAATGAATTATTGTTTTTTTAATTTTCATATGTATGTCTTCCTTATGAAAGTTATCTCTTTCAAGTTCATAAATATATCCTTTATTTAAGGTATGATAATAATTTAAATATTTTCCACTCTATTCTGAACAAATTGATTAAAAAACCATGAGGTTTGGAAAACTGAGGTCAATATGAGAATCCACATAAAGTTTATGCTTATGTTTTTCAATTTTTTTATCTTCAAGTAGCCACCAGATGGTGTTTGGGATCGCAGCAAGCATTACTCAGGTTATTAAAGCTCCCGTTACAGGTATGGAGACAAAGAGAACAGGCTTGGGTTTTAACCCAAACATTTTTGCCAAGTAGAGGTGGGAACAAAGCAACTGAATTACACTGTTACAGCTTTATTTCTCAAATATACTTTTAATAAGATCAATGTCTTCTATTCTTAATTTGTTAACATTTTTATTCAAGAATGATATTTGGATATTGAATTTTTTGATCTATTGAACACACATAGTTATTCCTTTATTCCTTCAGTGTGACTGTTTGTGGTGATTGAATTTGGAATGGTAATCCAAAGCTGTTTTGCTGGAATAAACCCGGCTTGGCACCGAACTTTCGGTTCATAAATTTGTTCTTCTATTTTAACATGCTGTTAGATCATCATTTCAGCTCCAAGTTTCATTTACTGTATTACCTAGATTTAGACTTTCCATTTTATTTTATTTTATTTTATTTATTTATTTAGCATGGAATTCTCACGTAATTCCTTATTGCATCTTCTAAATTCTGGCATGGATAAACCACACACAGTTCAAGGTCTGTGTTGGATTTCTGCACCTGATCCTGCTGTGGGTATGTCGTACTGTCAGCTTTTACTCTGTTTTTAGTCACACAGTCTTATTCCTGGCCAGGTATTTGAATGCTGAATTTTATGTATGAAAAAATGTCTTACTTTGTTTCAGCCAGAGAAGGAGATAAATGGAGTTAAGGTGTTCTAAAATTCTTATATTTTATGGAAAACATTAATGAAACTAAATTATATCATACTTTGATAAGTCATGGAGGCATATGGTAATCTATACTTATAAGCACTCAAAGAACAAAAGGTAAAAACTAACAAGTTAGAATATAGATGCAAAATAGAATAATAACATATTTAAGGAAGTCAAAAAATGTGTCTCCTAATATGAGTGATATAATAAGAAGGAAGAACTGTTTCCCAAGTCTTGATAAGAGCTTACAAAGATTAAAGTGCCCTTGTTCTGCTTCCAATAATTTCCATCTCAACATAACAAATAAACATGAATTTTAATAAGCATTTAATATTCTCATACATTCACAACCAACAGTAAGGTGATTTTTAATTGTTTTATGGACAGTAATGAACACTTACAAACCAATCATGCACTCCTCCCAGATCATTGAAATCACTTTGCTCAGTCTCAGATCACAGTCCCTTTTACAGACTTACAGTGTCCAGCAGAGTGAGGTCTACTCTGTGTCAGGGAAATCTAATCTCCTGTCCTGCCTGCCATGGTGAATGGAAGTGACTCCACAGGGGTGGAGAGGGGCAGGTGTGCTCCCTGGCCCACTGTTTATTCATGAGGTCTGAAGCCTACAAGCCAAGCATGTCCAATTGTGCAGGCGTGCAGGAGGAGAATATGCATCCCTTTCATCATATCGATTTTCCCCCAAATGACCCAGTGACCCCATTAAATCAGGCAGTGTTGTTAACCATGTTTTCAAAATAGCAAGGTGATGAGGATAACAAGGTGACAATTTAGAAAGATTTTAAGCTTACACAGCAAATTTCTATAAAGGTTTTAAATTCTAAACCACAGTTTAAAGATTTTGTGGTGAGTCAAATATATATTGATATAAAAACACCAAGCAATAAGCATATTTACAGGCAAATATATATGAAAAAAAAAATCTTTAGAAGATTACCCAAGGGCAACATTATGGAATGGCTTTAATGTAAGCCTGGGAAATATGTATATGCCTTGGGGGAAAAAATAGTGGCACCACTTCTTAAAATGTTCACAGCTGATACTTCACAGGACTAACTTTAGGCCTTGATTGAGTCTAAGGACTCCGCACATATAAATTCAGTATATTCTCACCTATGGCAGGTATTATTATTACCCACATATTACAGATGGGGAAAGTGAGGCACAGGGACACCAAGAAATGTGACCAAGTAGATGATATCTAGAAGGTGACTGTGTTGGAATTTAAAGTGCTGTGGTCTGGAGTAGCGCATGCTGTCACTCCTTCTGTGGTACCCAAAGTTTATATACCACCGACTCTATCAGGACACTCTTACTTCTCCCCAGGAAACCACCTCAAGTCACCTGCAGAAGGTTTTTATGACTAGTGACCAAAACGCCTGGAATTATGTGAGTTGATAAGTAGGTTCTATATGAACTTGGAGATCATAATTTCATGCTAAAATGTAATCAAGGGAAAGATAAATTTATTTAAATAATAAAAAGAGAAGACAGAAGAAACATTTTAGTCTACTCTGGTTTTGTTTTAGTAATTACTCTTAAATAAAAATGACTTTAAATAATTTCACAACATATGAATAAGCAAAATTATTATACTATATTATACTTGGTCTATTGCAATGCATGTATATCATCCATTTTCTACTACCCATTCCTAATTTCTTTTATTTTCTTTGAGTGTCTAGAATAAATGCTCCTAAACTGAAAAAAATTCAAAATTAATTAAGAGGATAAATATACTAACTTCTTGGTATTTGAGTCTACTTCTTACCCATAATATATTTATTTTGCAATTTTCACCATGAGAATCAATGTGTATTCCCATTTTATTCTGAAACCATGAAATATTTATATTCATTTTTTATTTATAATGCTAATGAATGGCTTAGGGTATTGTTTCTCCATAGGTGGTAACAATGCAATCTGTGAACTCAATATGTAATATAAAAGGTTTTAAAGAGTAATTGTAAAACTAGCCTTTTTGTTTTAATTGTGAATTCTATATATATGTATATAGTTAGTATATTTAATATGTAAATATATATATTTAAATGTATCTTTTATGTTGTACTTGGTCTCTGGTTATTATGGATATAACTTAAATGAAGGATTGCAATTTGCATAAATGAAAATAAATATTACATAACAATATGTATGACTGAATATAAGATATAGGAAATGCACTGAAAGAATCCAGGCAAACATCATTCTGGCACAGGATCAAGTTCAAAGGAAACCTCCACAAGTCTAGTCTGTCACCATTTTACAATGGCGTACCTCCCTCCTTTCCAAATTCATGGTGGTGTGAAAGTGACACACAATCTTTGGACACTATACTTTGAATTGCCTCAGTTCCTGGGCTAGAAAAATGCAGCTTGATACTGTTTTGTGTTGCTAAGCAGCCGTAAGAAGCCACAGCTCCTGTCACTCAGTCACCATGAGGCTGAGCAATCCCTTCTACAGGTTGCCACGTTGCTGAGCTATCCGGCGTTCCTAGGTTAGGTGGATTGAGCATGCTTCAATTTGTAATGGATTTATTGGGAGATATCTCACGACAAGTTGAAGCATCCTGTGTATATTTTTGAATTCTAAAGTCCCTAAGAAAGGGATTTTCAGAGATTGCTGAATATATTTGGTACAGATGTGTGTTTGCTATATTATTCCTTTTAAGTCATTCCTCTTACTGTTTTAAGGTTTACCCCCATCCAGAAATCATTGAAAAAAATCTTAATTTTTTTAGGCAGTGGTGGACATCTCTGCCATAAAAATTATTCAATAGGCAGTTTTGAGTTTTATGTGCCATTACATAATAATACATTTATTTTGAAATGGTAAACTACTCATCTTCTCAAATGATATCTCACTACCTCGGTTGTGATTATCTTACATATAACTTAAATATTGTTTTACCTTCACTGAAAATTTGATAAACACAGCTCATGATGGTTAATTTCATGCATCAGCTTGTCTGGACCATGGTACTCAGACATTAGGCCAAACACAAATTTGGATGTTATTGTGAAGGTACCTTTTACATGAGATAAACATTCAAAGTTGACATCTTGGTTAGGTAGGTTATCCTTCATAAAGTGAGTTGGCTCCATCAAGTAAATTGAAAGCCTTAAGATAGAACATAAGAAGGTACCTCAAGGAAGAAGGGAGTCTTCCTCCAGGCTTGTCTTCAGATTGAGCTGCACAGTTAACTCTTCCATATAGAGAGATGTAGAGGATCCTATTGTGTGTGTATGTGTGTGTAAGTTCACACATACATGTGGACATGTCCTATTCACACACACACGCACATCCTACTGGTTCTCTTTCCCTGGAGAGTCATGAGGTCGTTTAATTTTTGACCTTTACATTTTTAAAGTACATAAAGTGCTAGGACATGCCAGTACTTGTTCACCTAAGATTCATCCCACTACTTTATTTTGAATTCACCTCTACAGTTGGGATTTAGCCCTGAAACGTGTCCTTTTCAAAGCACAACATGCCGATTTATTTAAAATATATGACCTCTGGGAAAACTTGTAGCCGTCACTGAATCCAGGTTAATATGAAAGAAGATGTACCTGTGTTCTTGGACACCCTCACTTCCTACTATGCAGTGCTGCAAAGTGAAAGCCAACTGTGTTTATTATCTTTCTGTCAAAAGCATATAGAATTAATGACTGATTTAGGATTCTAGCATTGACAGGTTATAGAGAAAAGGAATGCATTTAAACAAAGGAGACAGAAGTCCCCCTTAATATTCAAATAGATTTACCGTGTAAAAGATGCTAGCTCACATTCATTTTCATTTGTTAGTACACATTACATTTCCTGATCTAAACAGCCATCATAGACTTTAGTAAAAAAGCAATGACATACACACACTGCCTTGTAAGTGGGGAAAGATGAGACCCCAGACTGTAGCCCTGCTGACTGATAGCTCATTGTCTGATGGATGGGGAGCCTCATCTCTACTTTACTAATATTAATGAGTCATTTTCTGTAGCTCACTTGAACTAAGTCTAGGGGCAGCCCCTGTTTGAAAAACTACCAGGTTATGGAATAATCTCTTCTTAATTATATATCTTTATTTTTTCAAAATATATTAGATACAAGAAAATAATATTGCATGGTGTGCCTACATATATCTGAAGAATAACCAGTATGTCTTCCACATTTTTTTTTTTTTGTGGTGCTGGGGCTTGAACCCAGGGCCTTGTGCATGTGAGGCAAGCACTCTACCAATTGAGCTATATACCCAGCCTTAATAATTTTATTTATTCAGAGAGAAAGGGAGAAAGAAAGAGAAATAGTCTAGCAAAGAAATCCAAAATTGTAGGTTCTAATAACTTAAAAGTATGTTTTTTCTTCTTGATTACTGATCTTCCTCTTCCCTCCATTATATTTTCTATATGGCCATTTCTTTTTCCTGTTTTTATAATGGAATTAATTCTGAGATAGAACTAACAGCCTTCATTTCCTATTTTTTTGACCCAGCATTATGTAATTTTCTTTTTTTTTAATGTGTTCTGAAGTGTTCATCCCCCACAAGCAATTACATTCCAAGTGCCATGTCAGCACAAAGCAATTACATGCTTTTACAGATTCCTCAATAATTATCCCTTATATTACTAAGTACTCTCAAATATTAATTAGTAATTTTACTAGAATTCATGATAATAAACCATTTGAACACATTTCAGAGAGAGAAAAAAATCTACATTGCAAATTATATGTGCTCTATTTTCTCCATTTGTATATGAAAAAGGAATTCCCTTTTTAAATGTGTAGATAGTAGGACTTGCTGAATACAAAATGATTGTTCACTGAAATTAACTGGTCCTAATATTTTCCAAGAACATTATAACCACAGGTACAATTTTCTGAACTCAGAAAATGTTAACTTATTTTCATTGACTGATTATATTTCATTGATTATAATCATTCATTTAAGATGATAATTTCATTTGACGAATATTTATTGGATACGTACCAATTGACAGGAAAAATGTCAAATTCTTTTGACATATTAGAGAATAAAACCAAACTTGATCTCTTTTTTCCTTTATTTCCCTCCCTCAGCCTAGTGGCACACAAAAGATTGGTAAATGATCATGGAAATATATAAAGTTGCAAATTTGCTAAGGACTGACTGGGTGGTACAGAGTGCCAGAATGGATTATGGAGATCTATCCTGGTCTATGTTGAGGAAAAAGAAGTTAAATTGATTCACTGATTCCCAGTTTGAAGAATTAACAAGATATAAATTTGTAAAGGAAATTGGAGCCAAAGATACTGATTTAAAAAAAAAAATGCAACAAAGATTTATAACAGGCTCACAGAAAGGGACAGGATTTTATACAGTCCTCAAAATTTGGTGAATGAAATTATGTTACACACTACTGATAGGATTTCATGAAATTTGTCTTTTTTCCCTTTAGACAAAATATAACTTAGAAAAGAAGAGTAAAGGAAAGGGCATTTATTCTTCAAACACTAAATTGAAGATTATATATGAACTCATATTTATCTGGAGGGACCATTTAATTCTAATATGGTACAAGAGGAATGAAAAAAGTTGTTTGTTTGTTTAAGAGAGATCCAAATTTCAGGTCAAAGAGTAGGAGTCTGAGCAGTATTGGAGAAGATTGAGAAGGAAGTATAAACATATTTGATAAAATAAATCAAATAAAAACAAAAGAAAATACACAATGTGCTCCTTCTCATAGGGCCCATCATGGAATTTACTGAGCGACAGACTGAGCCACAATTACAGCTCTTTAGACTTAAATGACCATATTATTCCTCATAGTGCTATTGATTTGGATATTTCATCATTTGAATATGTAAGTGGGGCACTTATGCATTATATTCTTCTTTTCATTGTTCATAGTAGTTTTATTTCAATAGCCCAAACTAGACATGTCCAAAATATCTTATGACAGGTGAATATTAAACAAACACAGTGATGATAATGATATTAAAAACACTATTGATACACAACTTGGGTGGATCTCAAAATCGTCGAGCAGAATGAAAACATTCCATCTCAAATGGTTACATAATGTGCAATTCAATTTATATGTCTTTCTTGAAATAGTTAAATTATAGAAATTTTCTTTATTTAAATAAATATATAAAATATATTTTCTATATGAAGTCAATATCAAAAATTTAATGATCTGTTTTACATTCATTTTTTCCATATTAAACTTTTGAAATGCAGCCTGCATTTTAAATGTATAGTATATTTAAATGTGGCCTTGCACTTTCCTTTTTATTATTTATACTGTATATTCTAAGGCCTTCAACATATTTTGATATACAAATGCATAGTTTCATTATAATTGCACTCAAGCAGATTAACCTATCCCTCATTTTTCAGAGTTACCTCTCTCTTCTTTTTGTTCTGAGGACAAAATTCCCTCTCTTTGCAAATGTCCAATATACAGTACAATTTTATTAGCTGTCATTCTCATGCAACACATTAGCTCTTTAGATTTACCCATCATAACTTCAAGTGCTACCTTTGCCCTTCTCATTTCTTCCTCCTCCCCACTCTTGGGGACCACCTCTCTATGCCTGGTTTCTATGTCTTGAACTTATTTTTTAGATTTCACAGAAAAATGAAATCATGCAGTTTTCTTTCTTCTTCTGACTTCCTTCACTTAGCATAATGCTTCCAAGTTCATCCATGTTGCCGTACCTATTCCTTCTTTAAGGAAATGCCATCATTTCTGTATCCATTCACCCATCAATGGAAATTCACTTACACAGTTTTGCTGTTGTAAATGAAGCTGCCACATACATGGCAGGTATCTCTCCATGTTGCAGATTTCATTCCCTTTGGGTATTCACCAGCAGAGAGATGGTTAGCTTATAAGATAGTTAGGTTTTTAATCATTTGAGGAACCTCTTAGCTATATTCAATAAAGTTTCTACTAATATGTGTTTTCAGAAACATTTAAGAATATTTTTTTCCATATTCTCACTAACATTTGTTATCTCTTATCATTTTGATAATAGCCATCCTAATAGTAGTGGCATGACAGTACATTATGGTTTGGATTTGCATGCCCTTAATGAAAAATGATGTTGAGCATTTTTTAATATACCCTGGTGTGTATTCTTTGGCCATTGGGACATTTATATATCTTCTTCAGAAAATCATCTATTCAGATATTTATATTATTTTTAACATCAGTTATTTTAAATGGGTATTTTCCTATTGAGTTGTGTAATTTCCTTATTTTTTATATTAGTCTGTAATCAATATCTGGCTTACTCATATTTTCCCCAACCCTTAGGTTGCCTTTTTAGTTTTATAATTATTTTCTTTATTGTACAAAAGAATTTCAGTTTGATATGTTCTCACTCATACAGTTTTACTTTTGTTTCCTGGGCTTTTGGTGTGGTGTGTTAACCAAAAAATTACTGTTCATGCAATTCAAAGAGGACTTGCCCCATGTTTCCTTCTAGGAGTTTTACAGTATCAGGTAGACATTAGTCTTTTATCCACATGGAGTTGACTTCTGTGTATAGAGTAAGATGCAAGGAGGAAGTCCCATCTGATGGTTTGCACGTGGATATCCACTTTCCTCAGTATCACTGATTGGAGAGACTGTCCTCATCTCATGAGACATACTTGGCTGCCATTTAGCTCACAATTGTGAACTGAGTTATTTTCATCCCAATGTACATGTAAGTAATCTTTTAGGTTTACAATCTGGAGCAGCGCAAGTTGTTGATGTTAATTACGCCTCTGCCACCTGTGTCTCCAGGAAAAGGCTTTGCCAACTGACTTAGGTTTAATTCTTACCACGTTTAGAACTCCTGAGATTTTCTTTAAAAATGTATATGAATAACTGTGTGAGTTATGATAAAATATTTATTGATTCAAATGAAAATATTTCTTAGTGTTCACTATGAGTTGCCCCAACTGTCAGGTAGTCCATAAAGATGAATGTTATTGATTTTCACAGGAACATAATAAGCCTGATATTTGTGCCAGTTAATAAAAAATGAGAAACTGAAACTCAGCAAACAAAGTTGTCTTGACTGGGAAAAAGAGATGGTAAATTTTAAAAGCATAGATTGTATTAATCCAAAATGACTATTATATTGTGGTTGCATTTGAATTTTAATATAAAATAATAAAATAATTCTTTAAGAAATGATTGGGAATTTTTTAACAACAAGGCTTAAGAAAATTAATTCTGTTGTCTTGTTTATATTTGAGTAATTATATTAGTACTTGTTTCTCTTTGAAATATATGTGAGAGCACATGCATGTGCACACACACAAACACACGAACACATACACACACTATTTTCAATTTTATTTATGTTCCTGAATGTTGATGTAGTATTTCTGAGCAATATCTTTACTTTACAGTAAAATATTAAGGTTTTTTCATCTTTAATTAGCTTGATACTTAATCCATAGTGAGTCTTCATATTTTAATTCTAGTTTGTCCAGTCCTTCTATACTGTGAATCAATTATATATCATATTAACCATTTAAATAAAGCAGTGGAAACATGAAATTAACCCTTGTGAAATTTCATAAATCCATGAATCACAAATAATCATTCTCTATCATTTTGAAAAGAAATACGCAATGTACATCAGATTCCTTTATTGTTGTATGACCTAAAATTTTATCCCATTTTCTAACCCAGTATTTTATATAATTGCAAGTAAAGTCTCTGAATTAGTAAAATTGCGGGAGAAGATTAACAAAAGGAACCATGTAATATCACATAATAATCATTTGTCACATATAATTCTTAATCCAATAATTCAGAGTTGGATAGAGTAAAACAGATTAAAAACTGATATTGTCATGTGTCTAGATTGTAGCCAAACCTATTTCTGAGCAGGTTTCAAAGAGCATTTTCTGTAAGGAGAACATATTCTTTAAGTGATTGACAGCTTTTCTTTAGGAGAAATATCAATTGGGTAAATTGCCTAATCTTATTAACAATCTTCCAATCAAATAGTGCCCAGGAATTATAAAACAGCTTACTTGCTTTTGGTCTGTTGAAAACATTTCTTTTCCTAACAGTTTTATTTAAGTTTCTCCAATGTCCACATAATTCCCTTAATAATGTCTGGAGGAGGGCACTGTTTCACCTGTCCTACATTTTGCTTCTTAAGGCAGGGAACAATCAGTTAGTTTACAAATATGTAGTCAGTGTTTAGTATGTGCCCAGAGGTGCCTCTTTTAGATGCAGAAATTAATGCTGTGAACAAGTTGTCTGAGTAAGTGATGAGTCCAAACCTGAACGCAAATTCTATCAAACCATAGCTTATTGCTAAACTACCCATGATCAGGAGGGTCTCCTGGGACACAGGAAAAAGCAGTCCAAAGCACAAGAAGATTCTATCTAGAAGGACAGAACTTAATAAAACTTGTTTTTTTTTTTTTTTTCTGATTTTTATAAACCCACATTCTGCTTAAGCTATTAAGACTCAATAGCATGAGGTATCAGGTGATGAATGTTGAGTCTGGCAAAATGGCTCGAAATGTAAAAATGTGATCCCACAAGAATGGAAGCCAGAGAGATGGAGTGCCGAACCCTGACTGTAACCTGCCATGTCCTTCCACACTTAACTTGTAAACCTGAAGGGACCATCAGGAGGTCACAGTAAACAGGCAGCAGCCATGAGTTTCAAAGCTGAGCAGATACCAGTCAGCCAGTGTGCAGCTAAGTCTGAGCAACGCAATTGCTCACTAAAACAAAGACTAGCATTTGTTAGTGGGTTTTGGCCATCAGTGGGGTGATTAAAACATGTTAGAAAGTGATAAAAAGAGAAAATACATGGTTTTAGTGAAATGGTTTAAAACAGAATTATCTTGTCCCCTAACTAGAGAATCAGTAAAGAACACATTATATGTAGATGTATTGCACAGATTTTTAAATAGTCAGGAAGCCTTTAACTATTTTATAATTAAAATATAATCAAAATAGTTAATAATTGGGGTCCTATGAATAACATGAAGCCATTTTGCTGAGAAAAGTTTTTTTTTTTTTTCTTTTTTGTACCAGGGATTGAACTCAGGGACACTCGACCACTGAGCCACATCCCGGGTCCTATTTTGCATTTATTTAGAGGCAGGGTCTCACCGAGTTGCTTAGCACCTTGCTTTTGCTGAGGCTGGCTTTGAACTGTTCATCCTCTGGACTCAGCTTCCTGAACTGCTGGGATTACAGGCATTTACTACTGTGCCTGGCAAAAATTTGTAATTTTATAAAAGCGTTCTTGGTGATGTCACCTGTTAGTGTCTGTATCTCAGAAAATTTCTCCTTTTCTCATCTGTCTTTTATATACAGAATTCCTCTTCAAATGATGCAATTATTTAATCTGGAGAAATTTATTTACCATTGTCACCGAAGAAAGTGAAATAAAAAAGAAATTTTAGAAATTGATGCAAGAAATGAGGGAGTGTTTTGTGTGAGAAGTACAATATCAAGTCACACCTGCTTAGATTAACCTATAAGACCAATAAACTTGCTATTATATCATTCTGAATTTCAAGGAAGAAATTATTTGTTATCATATTATCTGCAAATGTAGAGATAATGGAGTTTTTCAAAACAAAGGCTTTCCATTTATTGGAGTTCTCTATTACAGCAATATACATGCTAACGGGATGTTTGGCTTCTGAGAGGTAGTCTTTACAGTGCTGAATCCTTTTCATGTAGTCTTGCTCAGATTGGTTAGTTGTCTCCTTAATATTTTCCTGAATACTCTTGTGAACAAGCTTCCCATTTTAAAAAAAGATCTCAATTCCTCAACCTGAGTTTTGAGGTTCTTCACGTTTGAAACCCTAACTCTTGAGACACAATTTTAACTTTTGTACTCCTAATTCACTACACTGAATTATGTTATCCTATTTTGGATTTCCACATAGACCCAGGTTCTTTCTGCCTCAAATCCTGACATGGGCTATTACTAGTGATTAAGAAGTTCTTACCTCACTCTGTGCCTAATTCTTATGTGTCTTTCAGCAATCAATATGAAAGTTCACTCTGCTAACCTCTCCTGAGAAGATCAGATTTTTCTGTTACATATTCACATAATACACTGTAAATGTTACTACTTTTTTTTTGTAATATAAAACACCATTGTTACTGTGTATCTTTACACACTTTTGATTTATTATATCTACCCCCTGGTTGAGTCATGAGAACAAGCAACCTATCTATATGTTCAAAATTATCCCAACCCTTACACAGAGTGTGATAATCCAAACAAATATTTTGTTAAAGAATGCCTAAATGTTGTTTTCTTATTCTTTAAGTTAGAGTATAAATCACTATTACGTTTCAGGAAAGAATAATTGTGAAATGTACAATGAATGTAGTGCGTATTCATCATTTTATGTAGTAATTTAATTTCTAATAATTCATCCTATGGGCATAACTAGATATAACTATAACAAAGAACATATGTTATCATGGCAATACCTTAATTATCATACAGTTTGAAGACAAAATAAAAGCCCATCAATTTGAAAATGGTTACATTAAATTAGCATATCCATAAAATGTTGTGATAAACATGGATTAAAAAATAACTTTTAAGATTCCATAAAGATTTGGAAAATGCTATTGGCATAAAGTTAAGTGAAATCTAATTCAAAATGTTAGATAAAATAGACATTCCTTTAATATGAATATTTACTTTGTGCACATAAAATACATAACAATGCTAATGAAAGATAAATTGAATACTATATGATATAGTATAACAACTAGAAATAGCATGTGCATACAGCACATTTACACACTTAAAAAGAAGCCTAAAGAAACACACCTAATATTAATCACCATTTTTTTTTTTGCCAGGAAATTATGACTGATTTTTTTTATTCCATGTGAGTCTGTGTTTCTATAATAATTATATGAGTCAAAGATGGCACATGTCATTGCTTTTAGAAAGAGACAGCAGATCGTTGTTAGAGTGAACTAACTGATGCTTCTGAAATTCAACCATCAATGTGTGTATATAATTTTTATATCTCTTTTTAGTCATTCTTGATTATGGACTTTCAATACTTAAAAACCTTTGTTTTATTTTACTTCAGAGATTTGAATTGCACTAAATATTAAAAATACATTTTTGAGGTTCTCATTTATTTTTCCTTCTTTCACAGGGTGTTCAGAGGTAGGTTTTAAAATGAATAACACTACCCCTTTTTATTTCTCATGGAGGTAGGAATGGTGAGCAATCCCTACATTGATTTTTACATGTGAGGTCTTCAAAGAGTTTGGAGCCGGCCTCACTATCCTTTGAGATAGACCATTTTCCTTTGAGTTTTAATCCTGACAGAAAGAAGCAGGAAGATTGAATTTTTATGCTAATGTTGCATTTCTGAAATGTAAATATATTGATCTGCAAAGGTTTCGTGGATTCCAATACTGTTTTAAAAGATTTCCTGTCATTAAGAACTTTGTGAATGAAAGGAAATGTTATGTTGATCAGCACAAAAAGATAATAAGCATACAGAAATTAAAATAACTAACTTGTTGTGAGCATTCTGCCTTACATGTCAGGAAATTGCTTGCTCTGGCAAACTGTGAAATTATAGATGAAAATTCTGACTTCCTGGGGAGGGCAAACTAGGGTGAACTTTCTACTGTTAAAATGTAAGGCATAATAGCCAGAGCACCAAAAGTATAGAACCAAACAGTTATTTACAGCAAATATTCCTTCTTGGCTTTCTGCGATAGCCCTTCCTCTTATTGATCTTTTACCTCTCTGGTAATTCCTCTGTAAACCTTTACTTGGAAGGGAGCCTAGGATTGTATAGGCATGAGAGGAAGAAAGAGGAACCACATGGTAAATAGTGATAAAGTTTAATTTATTTCCTTTGTAATCTTTTGCAGCATCAGCCTTATCACAGATAAAAGTATGCCCCAATGTGAGCCTGGAATCCAAGCAGTACATTGGACTCCAGGATCCAGTAATGGGCTAATGCCCCTTGCTCTTGTGTGCCTGGAGATCTTTCTGTGTGTCATTATGACAGAATGCAGCATCATGAATTCTGCTTCTTAGATTCTGTGGTTTTCTCCCTGTGGACCATGCTCACTATGAATCTGCAGACTGTGAATAGTCTTCCTCCTTCCATTGCTCAGTCACATAAACATCAAATGAATGTTAGTTTTAAAATGTCAGTGCTACTCTGCTGTGTGCTTCTGCAGTGGACACTCACCATGCACAATATCAGTGTTGTCTCTACACTGTGGCCAGCAGTGAAGCTTTGAAGTTTAGGAAAATGCAAACACTATGCTCTTTATGTTCTTAAGAAATTCCAAGTGAAGCCTTGGGGAATGCAGCAATAAAGAGAGAGGCATCTGAAGTCTACATGGTGACTCTCATTTCAGTGGGACCAATTTAAACTTCATTCTAAGTGTAGGAGAGTTCCAGGTAGACCTCTGGTTATTTGCCAGAACAAGTTAAATAGTTAAGTGTTTATCTACGTTTGGGAATGGTTGTAAGAATGGAGTTATTATCATTTCCATTCTTTCAACACCAAAGGTAACAGCTAAACAATCTGAAGATTCACATTTTTTTTTTTTTTTCTTAAATCCATCAAGAGACCTGGGATCACAGAGCAACCAACTAATCCCCAATTCATGGAAAGACAACACCTCCAAGACAATGTTGGACAGGAGGCCTTGCAGGGCTGGCAATGCAGGATGCTGCCAGATACTTGTCAAAAAAAAAAAAAAAAGAAAGATTCCAACACTTTCTTTAGGTGTCTAGGTAGAGATTACATGTCTGCTAGCCAGAGGATAAAGAAACACTAGGGATAGAAGAAAGGTAATGTGGTACTCATTCATAGACTTTTCTTCTGAAGCATCACCAAGTCCTCACAGAAAAAGGGGAATGGGGTTCTTTTGAAATAGAAAGAAGATCAGCAGAGCAGAGCAAGAGAAAGGGGGGCAGGGGCAAGGGGATGGGGAAGTGCTGGGGAATGAAATTTACCAAAGTATGTTATGTCTGTACAAATATAGCATAATGAATCTGATATTTGCATTTATATGTAAATTGTATTTATATGTCTGTATCTGATATATATGTCTCAAATATGCACATACCCATGTATATATGAAGGGCACTAATTGAAATAGCCTTAATAGGGAGATGAGTAGACTGGAGTAAGTGGAATGGGGGAGGGAACGGGAAAGTATTTGGTAATGAGATTGATCAAATTATATTATTTGCAAGTATGGAAATGGCATAATAAACCCACTATCGTGTATAATTATATGCATCAATTCAAAAACAAAGACACAAAATGAAAGTGTTATGGTTTAGATATCAGGCATCCCCTAAAAGCTCATGCGAGACAATGCAGGAGGGTTTAGAGGTGAAATGATTGGGTTGTAAGAGCCTTAAACTCTTAGTGTGTGAATTCCCTGATAGAGATTAACTGGGTGTTAACTGTAGGCGGGTAGGGGATGACTGGAGGAGGTAGGCCTTTGGAGGTGTGACTTTGGGCCTCATATTTTGTGCATGGTAAAAAGAGCTCGCTCTCTCTGCTTCTTGGTGGCCATGTCCTGAGCTGCTTCCCTCTACCACACTCTTCTTCCATGATGTTCTGCCTCACCTTGAGCCCCAAGGAATGGAGTCAGCCTTCTATGGACTGAGACCTCTGAAACGGTGAGCCCCAAATAAATGTTTCATCCTCTATTTGTTCTCGTCAGGTCTTTTGGTCATAGCGACAAAAAAAGCTGACTAAAACAGAAAGTACTATTAAGTTTCTGAATAGAATTTTTTTAAAAAAACAGTTGACAAGAATCCTGAAGATGTGTTTCTCACAGCAGAACATGGTTTGGGAGAACAGGAGCAGCCAGCCACCTTGAGAATGGAATTCCCCTGTTCCCAGATTCTCCTCTACCTCTCCACGCTGAGTACAGCTCACACTCTTAGAGAAAAGGCAACGAACACATTAGACTTCAGAAACTGTGCAGGCCCGTTCTAACGGGGGGAGAGGAATGGGGAAATATAAACTCCCTGCTCACACTGGAAGTCAAGAATACAGTTTGGGAAAACAGACAAGGGAACTGGAGAGCTTAGATCTTTACTCCGAAGATCTAAGATCAGAGTGTGTGCCCGGATGTGAGGCTTAGTTAGAACAACCTAGAAGCTGTGCCTTCATTCTCCATCCTCCATGCTAACACATGTCAGGAGAGGAAGGAGTGTGAAGACTGACACACAGGGAAGATCCAAAGCTGAGATCAGGGTGGGAGGGGGAGAACCCTGTGGCCACACAGTTCTATAAGCTGCACACGGCGGAGCATTAAAGGCAACATGAGATATGTGGTACACTAAGCCTGTGGGGTACCATGGTAACACCAGCTCCTGAACAGAGAAACAACTGTGTCCACTCACTGACTCACCCTGGGGCTGTGGGAGAAGGGAAGGAAGGCCCATTTCCTGACTTGCAAGACTGCAGTCTACAGTTCCATGATGATGTTGATCTTCCAACAAGAAATACTAGACATACTTATTAGAAAAAAGAAAGGTAAAGGAGTTCCCAGTGACATATGGCTAACAAACAAACAATCAAGGGAATAATTCACAAGAGAATGAATCATGTATTTATGAAATAAATCAGACAAAGAATTTGAGATAATGATGTTAATATGGTAAAGACCCTGGCAGTTAGAGGGATAATTCCAGAAAAGATAAAAACTTTTAAAAATCATTAAATTCAAAGGCTTGAAATAAACATAAGAAAGAATTGTGCTAAAAATTAGAATCAGTGGACTTGATGAAGAATAATTGATAGGAGAGAAATAAAAACCCTCAATGAGAATTTAAGTCTACCTCAAGTAAAACTCAAAAAGGAAAGAGAATGGGAAGAAAAATTAAGGAAAGAAAGCATCTGATATACCTGCGACAGTATCAATTTGCTTTTCAAATGTGTAAAAGGTATTTTTTAAGAGAAGGTGTGGGAGAGACAATGGGGGAAATACTTTAAAAAATACTAAAGGAGATTTTCTCAAAATTAATGTCACATACAAAAGCCCAGATTCCCAAAAGTCAGAGAAAACATGAAGACAAAGAAACAAACATCCCCTCACATGTTCATTGTTAAATTGTCTCTTGAAAAGCAGAGACAAAGAGAAAAATTTGTCAGTGCAGAACAAAGACATACGCAACAGAAATGGCCAGAATTACAGGTGATATCATCACAACACATGAAGCAATGGACATAGAAAAATCCTAAAATTGTTAAGGGAAAAAGTCAACCCGAGTTCCACTCACAGCAGCAACGAAGATCAAGAGGGATAGTAGAATAAATATGTTCTCAGACAGAAAATCATTGCAAAGAGATGTATATTACAAGAAAAGTTGAGGGAAGATTTTTCATAATGTGTTGACCAAAATACCACAGGAACCAAGAAATAAACAAATGAGGATTTCAGATAAGAAATAGATGAATATGAAGTGTCTATTATTCCTTATTTTTAATATATCTAAAAGACAAAGATATAAATGATGCAGAAGACAAAAATAGAAAGGAATGAAAGGAAGCAAATAGAAGACACTAAAATTCAAGAAGGTATTAGTCCAACTATATCCATAATGGCTGTTTTACTCAGCTTTTTTGCCACTGTGACTAAAAGACCCAACCAGCATAATTGTAGAGGAGGAAGAGTTGATTTAGAGGCTCATGGTTTTGGAGGTCTCAATCCGTAGACAGCAGACTCCATTCCTTGGGGCTCTAAGTGAGGCAAGACATCATGGAAGAAGAGTGAGGTGGAGGGAAGCAGCTCATATGATGATGAGAAAGCAGAGAGAGGCTCCACTCACCAGATACAAAATATATACCCAAAGCCACACCCCCAAGGCCCACCTCCTCCAGCCACACCCACCACTTTAGTTACCACTCAGTTAATCCCTCTCAGGGGTTAATTCATTGATTGGGTTAAGACTCTCACAACCCAATCGTTTCTGCTCTGAACCTTCTTGCATTGTCTCACATGTGAGCTTTTGAGGTCCACCTCACATCTAAACCATAAGAATATCTTTGAATATGCATTACCTAAGTGCTCTGATTAAAAGACCGAACTTTCAAGAGTAGATCAATAAAGAAGGTCCAGCTATATTTTTGAAATGGAACTCACTCTAGTATAAATATACATATGGAATTTAAGTAAATGAATGAGGTTGGGCATGGAATGTGCACTTGTAATCCCAGCTACTCAGGAGGGTCACAATTTCAAGGTCAGACTGGGCAATTTGCAGTGATCCTGTCTAAAAAAAAAAATAAAAAAAATCAGTTGTGGATGTAGCTAAGTGGTAGAACACTTGCCTAGCATTCATGAGGCCCTGGGTTCAATCCCCGGTACTCATAAAAATAGTAAATGAATGTAATACTACTCAAAGATAGTAACAGAAACTTGGCTGGAAAATCCAAAACTACATGGAGAATATATAACACATTTCTAAATAGCACATGGATCAAAGAAGAAATCTCAAGAGAAATAAAGAATATCTTTTAAATTAAAAATAGAAACATATTTTAACTATATTTATTGGATACAGGAAGGTCAGAGCTTAGAGAGAATATGTAGCATTGAATGCACATATTAGATTAAAGAAAGGTCTAAAATCAATACTCCAAACTTGTGCCTTAAGAAACTGGAACAAGAGCATCTTCACAGTAAGAAGAAAAGAAGAAATAGTAAAATTTATAGCAGAAACCAAAGAAATTGAATGTTTTTCTTATTTTTAATTGCCATAAAATCAAATTAAACAAAAACCTCAATGGATTCTCTGAAAGATCACAAAGTAGATAAGCCTCTATCAAGTACAACTAAGAGATAACATTGAGAAGACACAAGGACAAGGGTATTAGTCAGGGTTCTCTAGAGGAACAGAATCCACAGGAAGTATGATTATAAAAGGGGATTTATTAGATTGGCTTACATGACCAGAGGCTGAATAGTCCACAGTGACCATCTGCAGCTAAAGAGCTGGAAGAACCAGCAGCTGTGCAGTCCAAGAAGCAGAAGCCCCAGAACAAGAGGGATGAACAGTGCTACCTAGTCTGAGACCAAGGCTTCTGGAAACTCCCTGGAGAATCACTGGCAGAGAGTGAAGAAGCGAGAGTCCATATCCTCAGAGGATGGAAGCAGCAAACAAGAACCTGTTCAAGAAGAGCGGAGCTTGCATCTGCATCTGCTTCCTTGTTCTTCCAACTTTTATTCCATCCAGTCCACCAGTGCTGCTTACTCTTAGGGAGGGGCTCCACTTCGGTTCACTATCACACATGCCAATCATTCCTAGACACGCCCTCATGGACACACCCAGAAGCCTCTTAGTCAACGGCATCTCTTAATCCAACCACGTTGACAATTCAAATTAACCATTACAGACAAGTGTCAGGATTGCAAGAGAAAACATGACCATCCTCCAGGACTCAAGACGGTGTTGATCTGGGTTTACAGAAAAGAGAAACTACAGACTTTGTAAACATTATAAAGCATTGGCTCTTATGATAAAGGATTTGAGTTACCTGGCCTGCTGTCCGCAACAGGAGAACCAGTGGTGGTATTCTAAGGCATAAGAGCCAGAGGATGGCTGGGTTCTGGCCCAGCCAGGCCTGGGGAGCACCCCGGTTGGTGCTGTAGCTGCAGTAGTCAGGAGGCGGTGAGCACCCCGATCTTCCCCTGACTTTCTTTTCTACCCAGGCCCTCAAGGAATTGGATGCTGACCTCCAAGTTGGACAGGCCATCTGACTCACTCAGGCTGACAAACCAAATGCTAATATCACCCAGAAACATTGTCACAGAAACAACCAAAAGCGTGGTTTAACCGGCTACCTAGGGATCCCATGGCCCAGGCAAGTTGAAGTGTCTAATTACACTTCTCAGGAATAATACAATCAACTAGGTCCACCAATTTAATATATTAGATGGATGGACCAAACCATTAAAAGACACAAGCCTGTTAAACCCACATAAGAAAAATATGCAGCTGGAGTCAACCCATGAGTGTATTAATGAAGTTGAAGTAATAATGAAAAATCATCCAAAGCAGAAAGCACCAGTCTCTGGATATTTCCTCCTCACCGCAAATGTCTTCATAGTGCTCCTCTGATGCTCAGCTTTTCCCCCGGCCCACTCGACCCATAAACCTGGCAACCCGTTCTCTATACCTAAAAAGTTGCCTTTTCTGGAACATTACATAAGCAGAAAAATATTGTAGATAGAGTTTGGGTGTGTCCTGAAGTAACTTAGCAAAATACAGGAGAGAGGAGCCCATGTGTTTGTGTGACCTGACAGCTCTAGGCCATTTCTGAGAGGGCTGCAAAGTTACACTGTTGTTTGGTTTTTCACCCACCAGGTGAAGGACATTTGAGTTCTTTCCAGTTTTGGGTGGTTTTGAGTAAAGCTGCTCTAAACATTCCCATGCAGGTATTAGTGTAAACCTAGATATTCTTTTCTCTTAGGTAAGTATCTAGAAAATCATTGGCTATATCATATAAGTATACATTTAATTTTATAAGAATGTACCTGTACTTTGTGCAGTGGCACACACCTGTGATCCTAACTACTCAAGAAGCTGAGGCAGGAGGATCACAAATCAGAGGCCAGTCTCTGCAATTTGAAACCCTGTTTCTAAATTAAAAAAAAAAAAAATGAAAAAGGACTGGAGATGTGGCTCAGTGGTAGAGTGCCTCTGCATTCAATCCCCAGGACAAGACACACACACACACACACACACACACACACATACACACACACACACACACACACACACACACACGGGGGGGGGGGGGATGGCCAAATTGTTTTCCAAAGAGGGAAATAAAATTAAGCCAATTGGCAAGTGTGCTGCTGAACAATTCAGAAGTGCAGAGGCTGAGGGTTTGATGGAAAGGACATAGAGACACCCCAGGTATTGATCATGAGAGGTGAGAAGCAATTCCTAGTTCTGAAGCAGAAAATAGTCACTGCTCACTTCTATGGGGATTTAACTGCAGCGTAATGTATTTGACTGGATTAAAGATCATTTTAGTGGCAGACTTATATCTTTTTCTTTCCGTTTGTATAAGAGAAGATTGGAACTTAAAATGTTAACAGTGTATGGAATATTTATTATGCATCTCTCTTCCCCTTTTCCAGGTTTAGTCTGGGGAGAACTTAATCAGTTGAATTGAGAGTGCTTGTAGACTAACAGGTTAATCTCTATAATGAAGGGTCATTCCATTTCAACCTGACAAGATAGAGGAACTCTTTTAATAAAGAAGAATGAGGCCTTTGACCTCAATTTTTGCATTTAGACCTTTTTAACATTCTAATCAACATAGTATTTTAACCTCTGGTTTTAAAATTGAAGAATTGAAATTATAATTCTAACCCTGTTGAGTTAGGGTAAAAGCTTATGATCTCATTGAGTGCTACCTTATAACATGATAAAATTGACACAAAAGGATAAAGTTACAAAAAGATTAAATGAGGTTTATTTTAAATAATCTAATGAAAGACTTTTTCATAGGAAACAATTCTGTATTTTATAATTTTTAAATATTAGGGTAGAATACTACAAGGATTATTTTAAATCAGCATTTTGGATTTGGATCTGACTTGTTAAATATGTTCTTATTGTCTGTTATAACATGTGAACTCATCATTCTGTCATGTTTGATGTCAGCAGAGTATCAAAATTATAGTTTATTGTATTATTATTTAAAAAAAGAGAGGACCACAAAATATATTTATTATTCCTTATCTAATGGGAGCTAATGTGCTCCCTAATCTCTTTGAATGCTGTTCTATTTCAAGATGCAAATTTTCCTTCCTTGGAATCTGATTGCCATCCTCCCTGCCTGAAGCCTACTGTACACCCCTAAGTCTCCATCTGCAAACAGTTGTGAATTCTCCAGGACCTTCATTCTTTCCTCACTTATACTACTTGATGACTTCCAATGTGAACATCTCAACATCCTAGTTGAAGATGTGTGGGATGACAAGTGACACTTTTATTTAAAGAATAAATACAAGATAAGGTAGAGCAAGCACATAGCAGGACAGTCGCTTCTGAATGTGAATAAAAACTAAATACAATGTGACTAACGAGAATTGAGGGTTCCAAAGCTTTGACTTAGACTATTTCCTTTCTTTGTATTAGGAAATAAATACTGTGCCTTTACACGATAAAAACTTGCCCAGTGAGCATTTGTCTATCACATGACTGGTCTTACTGTCTCCTTGAAATGCTTTGTGTGGGGAATCTGTTTCTGTCCTCTAAACTGCATACTATTGTTATCCTGTTGGAAAAAGCATCCCATTCGTTGTGCCCAGCTATAACGATTCTTACTAAAGTTATTTTATATGTATAAAAAAAAAAAAGATAGCTCTGGTTCATTCCTGTAATGATAGCATCTGCTTATATTCCTGGAAAAATGAAAACCAATAGGAAAAGTTCATATGATTTGCGGACACTTGGTATGTGTGATATTACACAAAATTATAGACTTACCAAGGAGTTTTCATGCCTCTTTTTCTGAAGTCAGGATGGTATAAATTATTTTTATTCTTTTAATTGTTCAAACTGATGTTGGGAAAAAAGTAGTAAAGTAACCTTAAGTTTTAAAATTATATGCTATTCCTCTCAATATTCTGATAATGAAAAAGTTATATTGAACTTGACTTTGCTATTAAATTTTTTTAAGGTCCAAAGCATTTGTAGATGTACTAGTTGCACAATTGGCACAATTTTATTATTCTGTATTATTTGAAGGATATCTTCATTCTTCACCTTTGTTGTCTAACATGGTAGTTACATAATGCTTCATAAAAATTAAATGTAAATTCGTGTCTTGAACAGTAATATGTCATAGGATTCTGAAGTTTTTAGTACAGTCATATATGCAATTCTTGCCTGGTATTTCTGATGTTAAACAGTAGCTAAACCTGGAGTTATTTGAAGGCAGGATTGGGCTAAAGTTCAAAATGGTGTCTTCCTTGCATAATCTGTGCATTGGATGGATGGCTAGAACATCTTGGAGTAGGCTGAGCATGTCTTTCTCTTCCTGAGACTTCCATTTGTAACAAGCCTCACCATGTGGTGACTCAGGGCAGTCACACTTCTTACGTGGTAGCTGGGGTTTATCAGATCACATATTTCAAGAGATCTAGAATGTAAGATGTCTTATGATCCAACTTAGGGAGGAATTCAGCATCACTTTTAAGTATCATTTTATTGTTCAAAATCCAGTAAAAGTACCAGCATACGTATAAGGAATGTGAACACCAGGCAGAATGATTCATCTGGGATCTGCCTTTAGAGATCAATTAACATGTCTGTTTAGACTATTGTGCTGATGTATAGATAGTTAAAGAAATAAGGTACCACTTTTGAGATAAGACTGAAATACTTTGGTCACAAAGGTAGTATTTGAAAGGAATTTATTCAAATTGATTCTTTGTATAAATAAATACATGATAATTAATGAAACCAAACAAGAACATACATCTTGTGGGTTTCACTGTATTGATTATCATAAATTACATTTTGTCAATGCACATACAAGTTTAAATGGAAATGTCTTTCATTGAAACAAATGTTTCATATTAAATATTTATAGCCCATAAACCATATTTTAGGTTGCCTTACTCTTTTGTCCTAGTACAGTGCAGAGAATTTAGTAGATATGAAATCTTTGTCCAATAAAATATGAATAATGAATAAATAAATGAGCATGAATAAATAGATGCCAATTTTGAATTGTACCTACATTGTGCAATGAGATTCTGAGGTACCAATTAATTTAACTATGCTTAATTTTATTAAGTAATTTTTTAGTTTGTGAAATACAGTTGTATTTAATTATATTCATAAAAGAAAAGGCAAATGTCTTAAGGAGGGTTTGCAAAGTAGCATTTCTTCTGAATCAGCAAATAATATACAACATCAATAAATCGATTATTCCCCCAGCCAGCAGCCCTCATTATCCTGTTGCTTGTATAATTGGGGTGGTATTGCTTCACATTATTATTTAATGTCTACTGAAATATAATTGTAACCTCAAATCCACAGTGAATGTAAACTATAATTATCACAGTAAGTTTATAATCTAATGTATTCTTTTTTTCTGCTTGAGCATTCAGCATGGCAGAGTTGGAATGGAACTCTGCAAGCACTCAAAATAATTACTGCAAAACACATAGAGCAATTAATATTTTATCACAACACTATGGACTATTTACTAAGTTTACAAACTGAAATGCATAGAAACTTGTGGACCAGTGACCAATTCATAGATTGAAGACAATATTTGCTCAGTTGTGTCTATGAAGCACATGTGCCCTAGAATATGTGTGTGTGTGTGTGTGTGTGTGAGAGAGAGAATGATAGTGTGTTTCATTTTTACATTAAAATTACAAGGGTTAAGGCAGAAATCAAATTTTCTTTATTCTTAGCCTTCAGGGTCACTTGATCTGATCGTAGAAGTACACAGTGCTATGTTTTATGTAATGATTTAAATATAAATTTAATATCATTTTATTGAAAATATTTATTTAGTAAAAATAAGCAGTGCATTCCTGATGCAATTATATGATACTTTTACATTATACAATGGCCAGTATTTTAACATCTTAAACTTTGATAGTTTTGACTACTGAAGTCATATAGCATGCAGGTTTGTTTGGGTGAATTTTTTTTTTATAATGAAAGAAATATCTTTAAATATAAGACTACTCTGAGTACCTGTTTATACATGATTCAGTATTCATCTGATAGGTTTTTTCAAGTAACTTTTCAACATTTTAAGGTATTTAATGTTTTGTCACACAGTTGATCATAAACTTGAAAATTGAAAATTTTCCTAAAAACTCCAATTTAGCTGTATGCCACAAATTTTAGCAAAAATATAGAAAAGAAAAGATGTACCACATTTGTGTAAAATGAATCAAAGTGCAGTCTGTAAAAATTTAAAAAAATTTAAAAACATCTTTCTTTTATCATCCATTTTGAAATATTTTCTATTTTCCGTATGGTTTCAATCCATTGATTACTTTGAAAAAGTGTTGATTATCTGATTCTTTAAGAGAAAGTTTGAAATATTGCATCCTCATAGATTTCTAGTTGAAAACTATTGTGATCATAAAACATTCTTTAGAATGTCAATTATTAAATATTAAGTATCATTTTATGGCTTTGCTTATGGTTTGGTTATCCTGATGAAATCATCCTGTGTTCTTTAAGTAGTGTGTTCTCTTCAATTACTTAATGTAATATCTTGTTAAAGTCTTTTAGATTGAATTATTGAAATGTTATTTAATATTTATGTGATGTAATTATTTAAAAATGATTTGTTTGCATAAAATTTTTTCTTAATTTCAAAATGTACACAATTTTCTGTTTAAAATGAATCATTGAGGGCTGGGGATATAGCTCAGTTGGTAGAGTGCTTGCCTCGCAAGCACAAGGCCCTGGGTTCAATCCCTGGCACTGCAAAAAATAAATAAATAAATAAAATAAAATAAAATGAGTCATTGAATATGCACATAATACATAGTTAAATCTTCATTTTTTAATTTATCTTGATAATCTGGGGTATTTAATATAATACTTTGGTCAATTTACATTTGAAGTAATTATTGATAAATTTTTATTTAAGTGTACTGAATTACTTTCGACTTATGTCTTCTTTTGCTGCTCCTGAGAGCTACATTAATATTTACTGTTAAAACTCTATATCATTTTCTCAATGGCTTAATGATCTTTAACTTTTTAATGGTTTGTGTTTAGCAATATGTATTTTTAATTTATTGAGGTTCATGATATTTCTGCTTCTGTTTCAGATAGTGTAACAAAGATAAAATATTGTGACTTTGTAAAATAACGAAAATTAGGCAACAAGTGACCATTGCTTTCTGAGCCAGGGAGGGAAAGTTCAATTGTAGTCTTATTTACATTGTTATACCCTTGACAGAGTTTCCATGGTGTAAGGCAAAGAGAGGGAACCAAAGCTTGAGAGACTGCTGATTTAATGAGGTGAAGTGAATACACAAAGATAAGTGATTGAGTGTTCAAAGGACGGAGTTTCAGGGAGAAGGGAGCTGCACAAAGTGAGCACCCTGGAGTTGTACAGAGTGCTCCTGCTGCTGGAAATGCAAAATGGTGGAACCTCTTTGGAAAGTAAGTCTCCACATGATGTAACTAAAGATCCAGCAATTGCACTTTTGCATATTTTCTCAATAGATATGAATACACACCCATAGAAAAACTTGCATGTGAACACATGTAGCAACTTTATTCGTATTTGCTGAAAAGTGGAAAGCAAACAAGATGTCCTTCAATAGGAGAAGAGGAATGTCAATTGTGACACACAAATATAACTTAATATTGTTCAATGATAAAAAGGAAAGTGCCATCAAGCCACAAAACAACGAGTAGAAACCGCAAATGAATATTGGTAAGCGAAAGAAGCCAGTTTGTAAGGGCTACATATTTTATTTCTACAATTATATGACATTTTGGGAAAAGCTGTATTGAGGCTGTAAGATGAGTATTGAGGGTCAGGGGTTTGAGGGAGAGAGAGAGATGAATGACTAAGTAAACTACAGGGGATTCTCGGGCAATAATATTAAGCTGTATGATATCGTAAAGATCAATAAGTGACATTACACATTTGTCAAGTCCACAGAACTTTACAGTTAAAGATTGGATTTTAATGTATGCAAATTAAAAAATCATTTTGAAGGTCAGAGGATCCCAGGAAGGATCTGTGTGGACTATGACAGAGAATCCATTAGGAAGCAATCTTACTGAAAGAGATGGACAACAGTATTATTCTAAGTGAACTTGGAAATAAGTCAGTCTGGAAGACAAAAGGCAAAAGAACTGTTCATAAGCACATATTCTAGATCATAAAGATGTTTCCCACAAAGTGTATGCTAAAAATTCTGAAACAGTATACATGCATAATGGAATTAGACCATTATGTAAATGGATACCAGATTGTGGGAAACACTTTTCTCACAGTTGGTGTAAGAATTCACAGATAAAAGGAGAGAAGACTGGAAGGATTCATTTGGGAATTGGTGAGTATAAATTCATGCTTAGCTTAATACAGACACAGAGTGCAACATACAGAAAATAAGTGTACGTTCACGGACTAGTACACACTCATGTATTTTTGTGCTCAGCCAGCTGACCAGGCCTAAATGGAATGGTACCTTGGTATTAAGCAAGCACAGGTAGGTCTCAGACATTGGTTTCTATTCACATTTGATGCCAAAGGAATTAGAGCTTGGAGAAATAGCTGATTCTGGAACTGTGGCAGAAATATACAAGGTAACATTATATTCCTAAAAATTTATTAAGGAATAATTGATATATAATAAATGACATATATTCAAAATATACAATTTGATGATTACAGACACATACACATATACTACAGCTTATGAAATCATCATCAGAATCAAGATAATGAGCACATTTTTCACTCCGAAATGTTTGCCTGTGTCTGTTTTAATCTTTTTGCTTTTCTTTCCCTCCTAGTTAATCCCTGATCTACTTCCTGTAACTTTGGATTAGTTTGCATTTCAGAATATCATAGTATAATATTATACATACTCTTTATCTAGCTTTTTCACTTAGCATAATTGAGATTCATTGATGTTACATTTATCAATATTTAATTCTCCATTGAGTAGTATTCCATCATGTGGACACATCACAGCTAGTTTATCCACTCACATGTTGATAGATACCGGTTTGTTTCAGTTTTTTAGTTATTATAAATAAAGCTTTTGAACATTTATGTACAAGTTTTTGTATGAACTAACTTTTTTTTTCTCTTGGGTAAATAAAATGACTGAGTCACATGGTAGGAATGTTCATAAGAATTTTCCAGAACTTTTTCCTAATTTATTTGTATTATTTTACACTCCTAGTTGCAATCTGCTCAAGTTCAAGTTCCTTCCCAACTCTGCTAGGAATACCTGGTATAACACTGAACTTTTTATCTACCTACTGTACACATACACAAACACACACACACACACACACAGAGTTTTAATTTGCATTTCAGGACTAAAGAAGGTGACTGTCTTTCCATGACACAATGGTTTTAATGTACGACATGATGTTCTTTCTGCACTGACGGAGAGGAGGGATTGTACTCCTACAATACACTCGTTTTCCCAAAACATTGCTGTTGGATAGTCAAAGAGAAGTAATGTCATTAACCATTGATAAAAGGACATAAAATGAGCCTGAAACTTTGGGTTTCAAAAAACAAGTCTGAGAAACTGCCAGTAACACAGGAGTCTAGGGAAAGACATAAGCAAGGACATGTGATGTGTGTCCTGACTGAGATCCTGGAACAGGAAAGGGACAGTGGGCAAAGAGCAACAAAGTAAGCACCAACGATGAACTTAATTAAAGACCTCTCAATTTTATTTTATTAGTGGTAATAAATGTAACGTATTTACAAAAAATATTAATAGTAGGGAAACTAGATGAAGTCTATGGGAACTCTGTCCTACCTCCTTATTTTCTGCACATCGAAAACTGTTTGAAAAAAATTGTCCCCAAAAAAAAGAATCCAAGGTGCAAAAAAGGAAGAATCTTTAAGAGACAACTCCCTGAAAATGAGTCAAAACCCAGAGGAATGGGGAAATATCTCTCAAATATTTGTATACAATAAAATACAAGCAAAGAAGATTGATGCTATTGTAGAAGTGCAAGTGTCCTAAAAAATGATGTTTTTTCTTTTGTCTTAAGGAATGAGGGGACAGGGCTGCGTGACAGGCCTGGAAAGGAAGGGACCATGCAGACCAGGCGGGTCTCAGGACAATGTGCAGCATCCTCTGAAACTGATAGGAAACTTCTGAATGCAGAAAACTTGCATTTTGAAATATTTCCTAAAAGCCATTAAAGGGGTCAGGCTTTCATTTTTAAAATAACACTCTGGCTACATTTGTAGGGAGGATTGGAGGGACGCCAGAATATGTAGAGATTTATTAGTGCTATTATTTTAGACCAGGTAAAGATGACAGAAAATTGTTCCACGGTGGCAAAAATGGAAATGAAGCGAGTGAGGATGAATGTAGAGTATATATTAAATAAAATATATCACATGTGTTGATGGAGTAAATATCAAATATTAGTATAATAGGGTATTAATCAGAAAACCAACTACTCTGGCTTATGTAACTTATTAATACAATTGCCATTTACTGTGAAAGGAATCACAAGGACATAAGCACCCTGTTTGCACCACTTCTTTAGATCTCAATGTAAATTCTTTTACTGATATGGAACTCTGGCCTGTTTACGAGCGCACCTACTATATATCTCCTCTGGAGATTCCACTATAAAATAAAGACTTGCAAATGTAGTTCAATGCTCCTTCCCCTGGCCAGATGTGACACCTGACAGAGTATGTGCCCAAGAAATAGTTCACCAATAGTACACATATACTTTAAGTAAAAAATACATTTTCCTCAAAAACATCTGAATCAGGTATCTCCCAAGAATTTTCAAAAAATTTCCTTGCATTTTAGATTTGCACGAATGCATGTTTCTTGATTACAATAGGGCCCAACATAAGTAATTATGAGAAATTTTCAAAAAAATAAAATAGACAGGTCAGAGCTATAGAAGAAAAGAAGCATGCCCAGAATTTGGTTCAAGAACTGTTTTCATTTTGTTTTTTAATAGCTGATTGTGGGTAAAATGAAATTGATTTTCAAAGCTTAACTTGCAGTACAGAATTTGATTTTGAATGCAGAAGCAGGGTTGGCAAAGCCGCGGCCAACAGAAGAATCATATCAAAGGATCCTTGGCACTTTTTCCCCACTTACGCTTCTGAGACGTTACATGATGTGTATGAGGGGTATTTATTGAAATGCCGCCTATGATTATTTTAAAATGAGAGAATACGATAGCAAAATACTAGGTTTGGTTTCAGGAATTTTTTAAGGGCAGTGTTTTCTTCTTTCTGTAAAATAAAACAGAAGTCAATTTGCAGGCCTTCACATTGTGTTCTTGAGGCCATTTTTTTTAGAAAGAATGCAGGGCACGGCAATCTCAAACACAGTGTACAATAATCATAAGCTCAGCAGTTAATTACCACTTGAATTTTCCTGAATTGTCTGAAGGGTAGTTTGTCTTTTGGTGTCAGGATTGCTTCAGCTCCTATTTCCCTGCCTGAGCTTCGGAAGGCGATCAGTCAATGATAATGGGTTTTTATTCTTTATTTAATAACCCAATAAACTATGGGAAACAAGATTTCTTCCATTTAAATGGTTCTCAAGATGTAACAGGGAGGGCTTATTTTAAAAATATTTTTAGTTATAGATGGACACAGTATCTTTATTTTGTTTATTTATATTTTATATGGTGCTAAGGATCAAACCCAGTGCCTCACATGTGCTAGGCAAGCTCTCCACCACTAAACTATAACCCCAGCCTCCAGGACGGCTTATTAAAACACAGATTGTTGGGCTTCATTTCCTGAATTTTGAATTCAGTACAAGGTCAAGGTTGGACTTAAGAATTTGCCCTTCCTATAACCTCACAGTTGGCATTAATCTACTGGTCTAGGGCCAAACATCTGATCCTTGGTTAAAAGGTGAGATCTTTGCAATATCTATCTTGCTAATGCCTATGATGAATTTCATTTATTGGCTATTATGAATTCCTGAAAAGAAAGTTCTGAAAATGTTGGGAAAATGAAGCTCAGTGATACTCACATTTTATTCTAATAATCTTTTGAACCAAAGCTATGGCCATCTACATCAGTCCTGATGTGGGAGACCTGGCTTTGAGAATGCTCTGACTTGTCTAGGGATGGGAGACTCGATAGAGGAATCACAATCAGGATCAGATGTAACCTTCTAAGATGCCTTATTCATTGACCCCCATGTAATCAAACAAGCATCACTTATTCCTGTACTTGAATCTGACATTCTACTTCCACAAGGCCAATCTAGTAACCTCAGAAAATTCTGTAATTTTTTTCTCAAGCTGCTGGATTTTTCCTTTCACCATACCAGAACTGTGTAATATATATCAAGTCATTTAAACGTGTTTCCATGACATGAAAGTAGAATTAATTTTCAAGAGACTTCAAAATGTAAAAGTATTTTGCCCTTTCATTACCTGTAAATTTATTTTCTTCTACTATATTATTTTTCAAGTCTCATTGAAAATTCTTAGCATTTTTTCCAAACCAAAATATCTGTTTTCTTTCTTTCTAAATAAAGCATCACAAATCAAATCTTTGAATTGAGCATCTTATTTTAACAAGATTTCTTTCCTGTGTTCAGCCCAAGTGAATCTAGCTGACTCATGTACCACTAGTTGCTGTTTCTTTTCTCAGTAAAATCATTGTCTATCCTTTATCGCAATTCATTCAAGGGTAAAGGTAACCAGGAGGCAGAGAAGTTATGTCTGATGTGAGCTACACAGGCTAAAGACTTCCAAAAGGGATTCAGAGACCATTCAGGAATCATGAGAACACTCTAAGAACAATGGAAAATTACAGAACATAAATCACTTTATTGCTCATACTTCATAATTATCATCTGTGAAGAAACTACTTTTACAACTTTCTCTAAGTGTAATGAATCATCAGAATATTATGAACCTTATGTTACTTGAATTTTTCAGGTAAGATTTCACGGCTTTCCCCTACATTTTTGTTTATACTAGTCTGCTCTGATTGCCATAACAAAATATCACAGTCTGGGTGGCTTTAACAACTCAAATTTACTCTCTCCTAAGTCTGGAGAGTAAGAAATCAAAGTGCTGCCAGCCTCTGTCCTGGTGATACCTAGATTCCTGGCTTGTGAAGAGTCACCTTGTCAATTGCATCTTCATGTGGCCTTTTCCCTGGGGAAGCAGAGCACTCTGGTGGCTCTTGTTCTTCTCCTAAAGACGCCCATCAGGTTGACTTAGAACCCCACCCTTGTGACCTCGTTTTTTCCCTTCGAAGGCCCTAATTCCAAATATGGTCACAGAGAGAAAGAGCTTCAGCATGTGAATTTCACAAGGACGTACTCCAGTCTAGAGCAATATTATAACTACATTGCATGTTTTATTATAAACTCCCATTTTAAAAAATTTTCAAAATGTATACAAATTTTAAAGAATTTTCTAAATGCATACAAATGTTATAAAATATTTGATTTTTGCTTTCTAAGTGAGATGTCAGTTAATTTTTTTTTTCTTTCTTGGAGTATATCTGCAATGTATGCACAGGTTAAATTCTAAACCCCACGTGGCCAACTCTGGTGAATGAAATTCGGAAGCAATTTCCTCCAGAAATCAATGGATTTTAAGATAGCTTGGAGTCCGTGAGAGTATCCAAATGTATTTGATCTATGCTAGATAGTCCTAAATTAATAGCCCTATGGCAATTAAACAAAGAAAGGCTAAAATATTTTTGAGTAAAATATATTCACATATTGGTCTTGAGTTATTAAGACCCCAAAGCTCTGCCTGCTACTTATTATCTATTTGCCTTCCAGCATGTTACCGAATCTCAGTGATTTTCTTCAACTTATGTTTTAAAAGGCAAGAGAGTAAGCAAGCAAAAGCAAGATGGAAAGAAGGAGGGATGAAGGGAAGCAGAGGAAGAGAGTGAGAAAAGAAAGAGAGAAACAGACACAGAAAGACAGAAGGGAGCTTCATGCAAACTAGCATAAGCACGGCGTTGTTTAAAGACAAAATTATGAATAAAGAACTGTATATCTTTTGCTTTGCATTTTATTTCCAACATTGGATACAGAGTCAAGCATACAATAGGTGCTTAAACTTCCCCAACTGATATATATACTTGATCAAGATATAAAATCACATGGAAGGGTTAGTAAGAGAAACGAGGAATTCCCTGCTCTGCCTGTTCACATTCCTAATTATGCTTAGCTGGTCTTTCAGCTGGAGTTCTTCACCTGCCTAAATCATGTTTTACCTCCTTTTAAAATTATAAGTTTGGGCTAAATTTAGTGATTCCCTGTTATGATGATGGGTCCCTTCTCTTAAGCCTGGGACTCTCATAGTGTCACTGTTGATGCCTCCGGTGTAGACCTTATATTTGATTCCATACATTGTAGCAGAAGTACCCCTGAACTTCCATCTGCTGTTCTTGTCTTACAACTCAACATCTAAAACCTCTGTTTTTGTAGCTTTCCTTTCATAATGTCAAGGTTAATAAACTTCACTTGCTTTTCTGTAAATCATAGTTCATCTTTCATGCTTTGTCTCTAAGTCATATCTAATTTTTTATTTGCATAAAAATAATTTGTCTATGAGCTCTAAGTATTGTATATCTATAAACTTTTATTTTATTGCAAACATATATTACATACTCAAATGACCACTTGGCTGGTATTTACATTCCTCTGTAGCTTCCCTCTGCTAGTATTTTCAAACTTATGTGCTATAGTCTGAATGCTTGCTTCTTTCCATATGTTGAAACTGAACTACTGAAATGTGCAGTATTTCAAGGAGAGGACTTTTGCATT
Source organism: Sciurus vulgaris (assembly GCF_902686455.1). Lineage (NCBI taxonomy): Eukaryota > Metazoa > Chordata > Mammalia > Rodentia > Sciuridae > Sciurus > Sciurus vulgaris. The sequence goes on from NC_136474.1 coordinate 88,711,071, forward strand.
AGATGACAAAAGCAGAGTGAAATTAATCATAAGTGGAATTAATGACCTTTTAAAAGGTTCCGGAGAACTTGCTTTTCCCTTGCACTCTTTGAGGACTCAGTTGGAAGCCACCATCCATGTAGAAAGAGGCCCTCACTGGACCCTGCAGGAGACTTGATCTCTAGCAGCATGAACTGTGTGAAATAAATTTTGGTTGTTTGTAAGCTACCAGGACTGTGGTGTTTTGTTAAAGCAAGCTGAATGGGACTTTTCCTTCACTTTACAAATGTTCTTCTAAACAATTCCTGTAGGCATATTGCTCCAGAACCTCAGTCTACTTGCATGTCCAGTGGTCCTCTGGTAACCTGATTCTCTGGAGAGGAACTGAAGTGATATGTGACCTTTGCCAGTTTCTGGGGAAGATACATTTCCATTCTGGTTGATTCAAGCAATCGACATGTAGATCAAAAAATTTCTGGGTATCTCCTCTTGACTGCTGGAAGGCAGACCATCTTCCACTCACCAAAACCCCTCTGCCTAGTCCTGCCTGGACCTGAGGGCCTCCCAGCCTCTGGCACAGGTGTCATTCTGGAAATTTCTGTTTCTGAATTGCATTTTTATTTCCAAAATTACACTCTTTCTTCTGTGGTGTGCTATTGAACAAATTGAAATGGTTCCCAAAAAATTCACTCACAGAAGACAAAAGTCCAGAGATTTTACAAAATTTTAAAGCCTTTCTCTCTCCCACTTTTTCAATATTTTTTGCTACGCTACACATTTATATTTTTCTTCAGAAATATTGCCATTATATTTATTCAAATGTCTTTGTGGGTACATTTTTTCCTCTCCCTGGACACCTGTAATAGCTATTTTTACCCTTAAAGATCCAAGTAGATGCTTGTAAGGCAATCAGTGCAGGAAGAGGTGATGGGGTTGGGGTGATATGTGTTTCAACTAAGAATATTTGCATAAGCAATCTGATTTCTGGACATGTTTTGAACATGTAGCTGACAGAATTTGGTTATCATTCATTTGGATGTGAGTCATAGAAAGAGAATGAAAAATAACCCCCAATATTCTGATGTGAGCATTTGAGTGTTAGTCACTGAAGGAAAATTCAAGCTACAGGTTTTAGATGGAAATTGAAAATTCAAATTTTGACGTGCTATATTTAAATTTTATCATGATATAGGTGATTTCAAGCCCAAGAAATTAAATGAAATCATAGAGCAGATGAATGTAGAGAGGGGAAAGAAAGTTACTAAGGTTTAAATATGGTTCCCTCCAAAATTCAAGCAGTGCCACTGTGATAGAACTAGAGGTGACTAGGCCACGAGGCTCCTCCCTAGTGGGTGAGATCAGCTGCGGCATAAAGGCCTGAAAAAGCAAGCTCATCTAGCATTCCCTTCTGCCGTCCACCATATGAGAGTGCAGAAAGCAGACTGTGCCTTGATCTTAGACTTCTAAGCCCTCTGATCTGGGACAAATTAATTTCTGTTCTTTATAAATTACCCAGTCTCAGGTATTTTATAAAATGAAATTCAAGGCAAAGAAATTCAAGGACTGATTTGTGGCATATTCCAGTATTTAATATCCAATATTTAGATCATAAAGTAGAGAAACAATCTAGCAAAAGATTATGACAAAGAATAAGTAGGGAGGTAATATAATCCCCAAAGGGGATTGTATCACCTAAGGTAAGGGGAGAAAGGGGAAACGGATTTCTGCTTCAAGACACAGGCAGTAATCAGAGATGTCACATGCTGTCAGATTGTCAAGTAAGGTGAGGACAGATACTTAATCATGCATAAGCGATGGAACAGAGTGAATACAGATAACTCTTCCCAGGAATTTGCAATTATACAGAGAAAAGAAACCAGATGATAGATAGAAATGTTCAAAGTACTTGAAGATGGGAGGTGGTACAATATCTGCTACCCTGGAGGAAAGAACTTGTTTTTAAGGGACGAACATTAACAAGAAGGCCAGGGGTAATTGCAGGTGCCATAACTAGTACACAATGAAAGTTTGTATTTTGATGATTGAATTAGTTAATTGAGGGTAAATACTTTGAGCAGAGCTTGTCAAAATCTCAGTGAACTTTCAATGGGTGCTGTTATAATATTACAGATTGATCTTCAATTCGATCTAGAATTATACTTTTTGTAAGTCCTCATTATTTACCATTCTATTTCTGCTGATCTCCACCACCATGTTTGTTAAATATTTTGGTGGTCTTATTCTTGTTCTTTAATTGAGTTGTGATCATATTTAAATTGTTAATTAAATCTTTGCTCTATTGGGTTCTAAAATAAAATAAGTGTGTGGCCCACCCACTGTCAGTAATTGGAATCATTCCTCAGAAAATGTATATTCATTGACCTTGGGTTTTCTTGTTGTTTTCTTATTTTACAAATATAATATTTAAATCCATGAGTATTTAGAGTAGTATTTTCTAATGTTAACACATAAATATTCTATGTAATTGTAAATGTGTTGCTATGCCTGCCCAATGCTATGTTTCAACCAATTGAATTAGGAGGTGTAAATAAGAACTGGCATTTATTTTATCCATATTTTAAATTCTTGGAAACTCTTCAAACAACTTAAAATACATTTCATTTTAATGTAAAAGTCAGGTTAGAAAACACAATAGGATCATTTGATTTGGGTCATCTACTACATCATGGTCAGCAGCACTGGTCAAAGTCCTTTCAAATTGAAGTGTCCACTTTGTTCTTTAGAGCCAAGTAACACTGAAAAAAAAAAGACAGAAGAATAACTGTTTCTAATGCAACAGTCATGAGTAACTGAAGAACTCTTTAGATTGCAGACTTCATTCTTTCTGGTATATAATTAAATATCTTAGTAGTAAATCATTCCAGAATGTGCCATTAATTTTAGACTACTGTACCAAAATTGGTGGCTTCCAGGGAATTTTCTGTGGAATATATTGTTGATCCAAGGCTCCTTCAAACCAATCCTGATCATCAATCTCCAAATAAAGTCCTATTATCCAAAGCAACAAAGTGAGTCTCTGAAACTGATCTGTTAGAGGCCTGTTGACATAGTTATCATTGAGGAAACAGGAAAGACCTGAAGTACAAAAATGTGCTTAATAATTTGAGTTAAAAAGAGGAGAACTTTAAGTTTTCTGCCCAATAGCACGATATCTGTTTTCTTCACCTTATTGTATATTTACAGAATATTGTTCTGCTAAAAGGAAACACAGCATTAAGTAGTATGCCTATATCCAGCCAAATAGATGTACAAATGGGTGGAGAAATACCTGAGACTGCACTTAACACGAATTCTCTTTTTTTTAACCTTAACTATTTTTTATTTGTTCTAACTAATTACACATGACAGTAGAATGCACTTTGACACATCATACGTAAATGGAGTATAATTTCTCATTCTTCTGGTTGTACATCATGGACAATCCCACCAGTCCTATAGTCATATACGTACATAGGGTAATGATGTCTGGCTCATTCTACTCTCCTTCCTACCCCCTAAACCTTCCCCTCCCTTCATTCTCCTTACCTAATCCATAATACCTCTATTCTTCCCTAGCCCCCCACTCCTTATTGTGACTTAGCATCTGCATATCAGAGAAAACATTCGACCTTTGGTTTTTGGGGATTGGCTTATTCTATTTAGCATGACAGTCTCCAGTTCTATCCATTCACCAGCAAATGCCATAATTTCTTTCTTCTTTAAGGCTGAATAATATTCCATTGTGTACATAGACCACAATTTCTTTATTCATTCTTCTTTTGAAGGATACCTAGGTTTGTTCCATAGTTTAGCTATTGTGAATTGAGCTGCTATAAACTTTGACGTGGCTGCACCACTATAGTATGCTGATGTTAAGTCCTTTGGTTACAAACTGGGGAGTGGAAAACCCAGTCAAATGGTGGTTCCATTCCAAGTTATCTGAGGAATCTCTGTACTTTTTCCAGAGTGGTGGCACCAATTTGCATTTCCACCGGCAATGTATGAGTGTACCTTTTTCCCCACATCCTTGTCAATATTTATTGTTGCTTTTATTCTTGATAATCATCATTTTAACTGAAATGAAATGAAATCTTTGTTTTGATTTGCATTTCTCTAATTGCTAGAGAAGTTCAACATTTTTTCATATATTTGTTTTTCATATATTTGTTGTATTTCTTCTGTGAAGTGTCTGTTCAATTCCTTAACCCATTTATTGATTGGGTTATTTAGATTATAAAAATCAGATTCAATTTGTTTTACACATGACAATATTTTTTTAAGCCATTAAGACCATTCTATGTGTATGAGATGGAGCATAGTCATGTTGCAAAAATTATGGAATCAAAGAAAATTATAACAAATTTTATAAGCATTTGAAAGGTCGGGGATGTCTGGGATGTTGCCTGACAACAGGCAAAGCCGCTGGGAAAATCACCTGTTCATAACGACCTTGAAATCAACAAAATGAAAATAACAGTACTCATCTTTCTATCTCCATGTGGATATTATTTTCAAAAGTTTCAGACAACAGCATGCAAAGTAAGAAGTCTCATTGGGGGTAAGCACACAGAATTTGTATTAGAACATTAACAATTTGTGCATTGTCAGAAGAATGCTACAGGCAGCCTTTTGATAAAAAGAATTGCCTCCATGGACAGGCATGATAAGCTGTAAATCCCAGCTCAACGATTACCTAGACGTGTGACGCCAGGAAGTGCATTTAAATTCTTGAGGCCATCCTTTCCTTATCCCTAAGTAACAGGACGTGAGGATTTAATGAGAGAACATGTGTAAAAGCCCCGACTGTATTACCAGAATAAACGTTCTTTTCGATGATCCAATTAGAATTTTACATTTTATTTTTATGTACATATACACCTATAGCCATGGTGCTAATGTTTGTCTTGCCTGACCTTTCTAAATCCTCCAGTGCTTATACCAGCAAGTGAATTTTTAATCTTAGTATTTATTGTTAGAACTCAAAGGTCACAGTCTCCAAGCAACCCTGATCATTGTTTGTTACACTTAAAATATGTAAGACTGAAATAGAAATCTTAGGTCTAAATATCTTTAGACTCACATCAATGAGGAAACACCTAATTAATTCAACCAAAAAATACGTTTTCAAATGCATTCAATATATTTTAATTAACCATAACTTCTTTAAGCAGAAGCAAAAAAACAAAGCTCTTAAGCTTGTTTTTATGTCTTTTCACAAGAAATGACCACCAACCCAAATTATGTGCATTCAAATACTGACATCTGAGGGAAACATATTTATTATTAGTACATTGACAGTTTCTTTTAAATTTGAAGGTCAGTATTTGCAAGGAATTTCCAAGAAATATGTCATCCTCAGCGGATATCTGGATATGTATACATTAGTGAAATTCTGTTTACTAGATCTTCTGTAAGATTAAAATGAGTCTGTGTATGACACCTTAAACCCTGTTCAGTCTGTGTTAAATATTCTCACCTCTAAGCAATGACAGGACATTGGCAATCCCAGACAGGTCATGACATCTAGGTGCCAATAGCAAGTGATCTGGCATCTGCCAGTTGGTCATAATGCAAAATGCATTTCTGGAAACACTAATGGATCCACTAAGTGGGAACTTGTAACACAAAACTGAACTTTAAGAGATGCAAATGGAACTAAAGTTGATAGAATTTTCTGTTTTGTTTGCTTCTCTTTCTTTTGTTCTTGATGAATTTGTATTGCCTACAGTGAAAATACACACGTAGGCACAACAGCATTGTTTCTGTTGCATTGAAATTATAATATTCTCATCAATGTAAAAGTACTATCGTGAGATTAGTTATTTTTAAAGCAAGTAGATGTTATTGGTAATCTCATGACGGGAAAGATCAAGGTGATAACATTGTTACAGTCTTTGGTCAGTAATGGAGGAGATTTCAGCTTTCCAGGTGCATGATGCTTGTAAAATTCATGGATGGCACTGGAGTTGGCTTTCTTAGTCTATTCAAGGCTTGTCAATGCTTCCTCTATGAATAGTCATTCTATATTTTTGGGGAGGTACCAGAGATTGAACACAGGGACACTCAACAACCAAGCCACATCCCTAGTCCTATTTTGTATTTTAGAAACAGGGACTCACTGAGTTATTTAGCACTTCACTATTGCGGGGGCTGACTTTGGACTCATGATCCTCCTGCCTTGGCCTCCTCAGCCTCCCCGGCCTCCCTGGTCACTGGGATTACAGGCATGCGCCACCATGCCTGGCCTCATTCTATTTTTTATCAATGTCCCTATATCATATACTTCATCATATACTTGCATATATGACTTTAACTCCTAAGCATCTGATATGGTAATTATAGTAGTTTTATGAAGATGCCTTTCTGGCTACTCCTATTATGTTGTCATGGATCAATTTGAAATACACCGTTTGCATTTTAAATGACTCTTCCAGTATGGATTAGATTTTGTTTTGTTTTAGGTTTTGTTTTGAACTGTGTCTAGAGCTGGTATACAAAGACTCTGTAAATCAATTAAGTCTATAAAGAGGACAGAATCTTTTCACTGTGATAGACTAAGAAAAATCCTTCTCTCAGAACATTTTCTAATGAAAGACACAGTACAGTACGCGGGCATCTGTGTCAAGATGATTGACTTTCAGTTCATTAGCCAGAGAACTGGGCTCTTCTCACATTTTCTTAAAAGCTCAGCCCACAGCCCAGCAAATATTTGATAGCAGAAAACTAGCTGTGAAGACTTAGAGTAAGAATTCATTACTGATATTAAATAGAATTACATTCATTTAACAATATACCAGTGAGTGTTAAAAATAACGGAAATTAAATGGCACTTGTCAAAATAGGTTTTTAAAAAGATATTTTCTGAACTTCTTGCTTCAGATTTTTTTTTTTTTTTTTTTTGTCATTTTTATAACAAAATGCGACTCAACATTACTGGTCAGTGAGATTAGTTTTCCACGTCATTAATGTGAACTGCTGAGCTCTTACTAAGTTGCATGATGAGTCTAGCAACTCTAGAACTTTTCAGATACAAGAATCAAAAAAATAATAATTTAATTAATGACAGGAAAAGTTGAATATCCATTTTTTTGAGGTTCCTTTTGACCAGTCTGTCTTTACCAATCCGCTCAGCTTGACTAACATTCACCACGCTTTTCTTATGATTCTAGCCCATCATCCCCTCAACCCCTCAGGGCACTTAACTTTAGAAAATTAAAGATTTGCAAATCCTTTCTTTGTTCCTTTTAGAAATAAATGACCTCTTGCCACTTTTCCAACTCAAAATTTTCTTTGTCAAGAACTTGGGACCCATCCTTTTGAAATGCAATGGTCAAGCGAGAGCCCCTCTCTAGGTCTCAGTGGGGATCTGATGTCTGCAGTGACAATCAGCACACACAGATGGGCTGAGGGCACCTATGGACGTCTCCCTAACCCTGCAACACTTTCCACTAGCTCACCATAGTACTTAAAAATTTCCCCTTATTTTGTTTGGGTGAGAGTCGAGTTCAAGCTCATTTCCCCATTGTATTAGTCTTGACATTTACTGCAATTCTCTGAAATAAACTCTCCCATGCCCGTTAAACTTGTCCAGTGTAATTTCTCTTTGACACGATTTTATTACAACAAATTGTTACCTTTTCTGCATTTTCTATTTCCTGCCCTTTTTATTCCCTATGCAAATTTGAGTAGGGTAAAGAAATCATGACTGTGAGGCCTTATAAAGCAAAATGGTATGTTTTTCTTCCCTTCACTCATTTACAATCAATTAAATGTGTTCTCGGGTCAAATGAGACATATTTATTTACCCCTTACCAGAGATTCTGCACACTACTTACTTCATGCTTGATGTTGTAGAAGATAATTCAGGTGACACTTAGAGTAATTGTATTTTATTTTTATTGCTGTATATTTAACACTTCACATTTCATGTTACATTATTATATTTTTGTCTTCATTGTTGTAAAGGCAATTTGTATTTAAATATATGCTCAAGTGTCCCTAAATTTGTGAGATGCTAAAAAGACTGATGCTGGCAAGAGTTGCTAACCCACGGTCGCAGGATCCTGTGATGCCACAAGCTGGGAAACTCAACTGAGTAAAAATCAGCAATTACTGCAAATTTCAATGCCCTTGAACCTTGACTTCTATACTAAGGAATTATTTTCTCATGGATAAATTTACTAATTGAGATTATGTGTTGGTTAATTTTTTCATCTCAAATATTTATGAAAACCAACTACTGTCAAAAGTACTCCTGTTCTGGAGAGAATAAATAAATAAATAAAACAACTATGAACACAAACTCTTTGATGATGTCATAGTCCAAAGGACCCCAAACTGTCATCATTTAATTATAGACAATTTAAATGATAGGTAGCAATAATCATACCTGATGTACTGCTGGGACTGGAAAGAGGATGCCAACAAATAGAAATGGAGAGTGCAATTTAAAGAAATGTTGGAATTTATCAACTGAGAAAGGATGAAAGTCAGTCCTGGCAAGGGACCCAGCTCCCAGCTTCGTCCAGGAGCAGAAAGATATGGAACACTGTGGCATTTGGGGACAAGGAGAGGATAGAGTTGTTTTTGGTATGAAAAAGGGAGATTAAAAGTCTCATGCATTACCAACTGCTTTAGATTTAGCTTAGTTTAGCTTTTATTTTACTATCATTTTCTAGCTTTTCTTTCCTCTAATTTTTAATTTTTAAATTTCTTTTCTGTCTCTTGTAAACAGTAACAATTGCTTTTTATTTAGAGTTGGGGTTTTTTTTTGTAATACTATGTGAAAGTGTTAGTCTTACATTTAGTATGCTTATCATAAAGTTTAACTGAGTTTTACCATCTTTTAAACAGCTTTATTAAATTGTAATTGAACACAATAAATCACACAATCTTTAAAAGACACTGACATGATGTATCCATCATCTCACAGGTTTTCTTGGGCCCCTTTGCAAATCCTCTGGCCCACTTTCCCAGCAACCACTGATCTGCTTTTGCACTAGATTATTTCACATTTTCTAAAATGTTATGCAAATGAATCATACATTAAACACTCTTTGGCACTGAGGCTTCTTATCACAATGTAACTATTTTGAGATTTTCCCACATGGGAATAAGAAGTCCATTTTCTTTTTGCTAAGTTGCAATTCATGGTGGGTTCATGCATGCTCTGCCACGTTCTCCCAAGTGACTGTTGATGGACAGCAAACATACCTGTAATGGTCACTGCAGGGCCACATGCTTCCCTGTCTCTTGGAAAAGACCCACAATTGGAGTGACTAAGTACTAGTGTACATCCATGTTTACTTGTTTAAGAAACTGACAAATTATTTGCCAAAGTGGTTACACAATATTTCATTTAAGCTGAGGTGATTGGGAGTCCCAGCTCCTCTACTTGTTCCTTATGAGTATTTTAAATTTTATGCGAGTACATAAGTGATTTTTTTTTTCTTATTGTTGATATTTAAGGGCTTTTCACACATTTTGGGTAAACATCCTTCTTCTGATTTTCTCCTAAGTTGGACTTGTTTTAATTTAAGTCAAGTCTTCCAATGGGGAGAAATTTCTAAATTTGAAGAATTTAAATGTACACTATTTTATATATTTTTTGGTCCACTCCCATGAAGGATATTTACTTGTATGATTAGCCCACTTGAAATTGTTCTTTAGCTTACTGGTGCTCTGGTCATTTATTTATTTGTGTTCAGCTTATGCTCTGAGTGTTTTGTTTGGGTAGTTACTATGGCTGTGTCTTCATGAGCTCCTATCTGTTCCACTGCAAAGTCAATCTTCTATTAATTCCATCTAGCATATTTTTTCATCTGAGACACACTACATTTCATCTGAAAGTATAATTGAGTCTTTGTTATACATTCAATGTCTCTACCTATGAATATATAGAATGGAGTTATAATTTCTGTTTTGATGTGCTTGTCTGCAAATTCTAACATCTGTGTGGGTGCTGCCTGGATTTTAATTCTTGAATTTTCCCCTCGTTATGGATTGCATTAAATGGAAAGTTTTAAATTCTTTTCCTTCTTGGGACTTTATAAAAATTCCTATAAATGTTAATGAACTTCATTGGGACCAGTTTTACCTTTAGGAATTTTCTAATGTAGCTGGTTAGGTAGTACCAGAAGCTTTCTCATTTGAGGAATGTTCCCTACTGTTGAGGCAAGACTCATTTCTCTTCCCCTCAAACAGACTGTGCAGATGAAATCTTTCCAGCCAGGCTGGTGAGAGTAGGCACTGTTTTGCATTCTATTCCTGGTAACTCCGTGGTTTTCCTCCTTTCCTGAGGGATTTTCTCCTGTGCATGCCCTGATCAGATCTCTGTGGACTCCCAGAGAGGACTCTCCGTCTTCTGGGCTTTCTCTCCATATACTTTTCTCTCAAGTAGTCTTACTCATCTCCCCAGTCTCCAACTCCAGCTTCTCAAAGCCTGGATCTACTGTTTTCCTCAAACTGAAACTCTCTCATCAATTACAAAAAGGCACAGTGAAGAGAAAAAGGAAGCCAGGCAATGCCATTTAGTAGCCAGGAGGGGGAAAAAAACGATAGAAAGAAACCAATGCACAGTGAATTAAAGAAGATGGCGACACAGGGAGCCAGGCTTTGGGGTCTTGCAACTGACCGTGTGCCCACAGCTGAAGAGAATGTGTACATACTCAGGTCCTGGCTTCTTCAAGTCTCACATGCTATACCTTTTCCCCTCTCTTCTTACCTGCTCCCTTAGGTTAGATCATTGGGTTTCTTGTCTCCTTTCATGTTGTACTCAGTTTTGCTACTCTTAATTCACATTGTTTGACATTTTCCTTTCTCTCCCCACCGGAACTGCAATTTCCCCTGTGTGAATACCTGAATTTGTTTGTTGAAATTACAACTGACTACAATTGTAATCTATTCTTTATTTAGAACATACATGTCTAAGTGTGAGATGTAGTGTACGCAGACTAACAAATAATGTTAGTTAAAATTATCTTTCTGATATTATGATGGAAGAATAATAAGGCATTTATTATTTTATAAACGCCTATAAAGTTGCTAAAGTCTTAACGTGTGCATTAGAATTCTCTCCTTTAAAGCTTTCACTAGTGCTTTTTCTATTTAAAAAAATGAAACATTTACTCACTCATGATGGCAAATCACTTCTCAGTGCTAACTTAGTTTCTGTCTTCCTTTGACTATTATTTTGTCTTTTGGATTATATTACACAAAGAACACTTCATGTTTCTTCATAAACTATTGAAAAGAAAATGACTTTAAATGATTTGTTGAAATAAATAACAAGGTACAATTAATGAATTTATAAAATTTTTTCAAATAATTTTATTATTTATTTACTTAGTTTTGACCATGTTTTAAATGAAAGATCATTAATTTTTCCCTTACAGAAAGTTGTCTTCAAGCAATCATAGACAATTTTTTTTTTTTTTTTTTTTTTTTTTTTTTTGCTGTCTGAATGGAACCCCAGGAAATCTTAAATGATAGAAAAGTACTCTACCATAAAGGTACATCTGCAGATACACGAACGATTTTTATTTTTTAAGTAGAGATCCACATGTCCCAGGAAGTATAGCACTGTCTTCTTTAACAACTTGGATTGTTACTTCTAATCTTCTAATCCCAGAAAATAGACTATTCATAAACAGCAAAGTTTATGCAGTGATGTTAAATTCCTAGTGCACAAACCTTCTCTGAACTCCCAGCTTGGACTTGAGGACCACATGGGCGATTTTAAGTTTACTCCAGCCCCTGTGGACACCCATCTTCAAAAGAGACACAGGCACCACACCTTTCAAGTTAATTGTGCTGTGAGACTAGTCTTCCAGTGACTGGAATAGTCCCCCCTCCTCCCTCTCTGGTTCACCCTTCTTAAATTTGATTTTCCCAGTGGTTTTCTGGTGAACCAATGTCTACCAAATCATGGCAGAATGAATGTAATCACAGTGAGAGACTTCATTATGAAAACAAAGTTTATTCTAGAAATGCTTTAAAATTTTTAAATAAAATGCACAGAAGTGTTTAAGATACTCAAATATTTATTATAAGGAGTAGATAGAATCATTGTGATATTTTTGTTCATGTGGCAGGTACTGCACTTGTCTGTTACATACATACTTCAAATATTTTGGTACATTTTGAAAGGAATACTAACTAGCAAAATGGAAAGTAAGTGCAATAGAACATAAGATTGAAATTCATGGGTGGAAATTCAGACTTTGAAGAGAGAGTTACATATGTTCCTGTTCCCTTAGGCAACTTATACTAACTCAGCCAGCAGTAGAAGGCAGATGGATCATGTAGACAATGAACTCAGTAGAATTCTGGGATTGAAGTTTTGACAGAGACAAACTATTATCAAACAATAAATTTGTCAGGGAAATATTCATCATTAGATATGTGTTCTTTCAATTTTGGGAAAGAAATCATACTGCATCATGATTAGTATATGTTATTAAAATGTTTGGATAATCTGACAACATTGTTACTCTTAATTCTGTGGCTTTGGAGCATGTGTGCAAGCCACATCAACTGCTATGCCATTGTATTTGCTAACAGTAAAAGTGTGTTTCTTTCAACTATATCTTCTTGAGTAAAATGTCACCTCTTTCTCCTAAAAGTTTGCAAAAACTATTTACTATCAGGTTTAAAAATGACAGTGGTGTTGAATCTATAAACTGAAAACAGAAAAATCCCTATTTTAAGAATGACATTTTAGGTAAAATTTTTATAGTTAATGACAATCAGAACAAAATGAGAAATTTTTCTTCTTTTGCAATCTCACCTTTATTCTTATATTGGATTCTAATTCTTCAGTCTGGACAGCATCCAGAATTTTGATGTCATATAAAACAAGTTCATGACATTCTGTTTTTCCATCTCCTCGTTAATATCCAATTTTTTTGTGATTGTTATATTTTCTACTAACCTCATGAACTACTTTGTATTAAGATGACTGTTAGTTGAAAATTAATTAAAATATTATTTGTTACTTAGGTGATATTACTTTATTTAAAAAGTGCATTCCCAACAAAACATGCTTTGAATCTAACAGAAATAGGTGATTTAGAGAGGAAATGCATAAATGTGAAGATCAGATGAAAAAAAAATATAAATCACCTAGTTTGGTTTCTTTATAATGAGACTATTATTTGACCTCGAAATAAAAGATATATTCTCCAGTACTTAATATTCTCAGAGGTACTTAGAATAAAGTGACTTTTTATCACTTCAACCTTAAAATTACCCAAACAAATTTTGGAGTAAAACATGAAAATATAATTATCAGTTTCGTTAAATCTCTTCTTTCTTTATTAAAGCAAAAATCTTTCAAATGTACATGGAACTAAAATGATAAATTTTAAAATTCCTGTGTTAAGATCTTGAGAGTGTTTGGGGGTTGTAGTCATTCTGTTTCTGCTCCTATTTTGTGCACTTGCTCTATGTTGATTAATAACTAACTGGTATGCCATTAAATCATTATAAGTAAGACAGGCCACATGCTTTGGCCAATGAATAAAATAGGTGCCTCCAGGGTCAATAATTTACCTAGAATTCATTCATGATTGCAAGTGCCAAAAATTGTCTTTCTTTCATCAGGTTATGACTCATTTTCCCTTGGTATTATCTCTTTCTGAATCCATAATTTCAATCGTGTTTCTGGTTGTGAATGACTGGGCTCCTCAGTCTCACTGCTTCCTGGGATTTGGAACTCTATTCTTTTCTCTGTGTAAGGTCCGCTTGCCTTTTGAACCCAGCATCTTCCATTGCCTCAGATAGCCACTCCCGTCTTCTAACTGAAGTTCTTTTCGACTCCTCATCCCTACAGTACTTCAGATAATATATTTCTGGACCAGCATTTTATCTGTATACACAAAGATGAAAATTGAAACACTCTTGGTCCTTGAAATCTCATGATCTTAATGTGAAAAAATGTTCATGTGATAATAATAATACCGCCTGAGGAAAAGCAAATTTAGTATTGGCTATTAGAAAGTGTGCCCTCCTGAACACACCCACATCATACACACTTGTTAACTGAAGTTTAAGTTTGTATGCTTGCAGGACAAGTGCAGTCTTCCTAGTTCCTGTTCACTTATTCTTCCAGCATCATTTTACAGAAACAGGAAAAAGGGAACATTTGATTGTTGTGAAGCTTAATTGAATATTACAAATTTTCATTTTGATTTATAACACAGGAATAAAATTCTTTTATTATTCTGTTATTTTCTATTGAAAAACTAGACCTCGCATCAGAAGTCATTGTTACAAGGAAAATATGTTCATATGTGAATACATTAAATAAGCATATCAAAGAGAAGGCATCCACTGTACTTCAACATAATTCAAAAGACAATTTGCTGGTTATATTATGCATTGAAATAGATAAATATCATCTAAACTCATGTTTCGACAGGAAATTTAAAAAGAAACCCTTTATTCTATAACCACCCGTGACAAGATTCTTATGTATTTTCCAGGATTGTCATTTAAATGTTTTATAATAAAAAGCTTCACTTTGAGGCCTTCCAACAGCAACTCTTACCGTCTCTCCACATGTGCCTCAGAGGATGAAGAGAGAGCCGGCAGAGCAGGGTGAGGAACAGTCAGCTGCGACCAAGTAGGAATGCATCTTTCTCACTTCATTGAAGTTTTCTAATTCTAGAATTGATTTCACATTTTAAAGTTCACCTGAAATCAAGTGGAACCAAAACAATTTACAAATATAGAAGCTTAATACTTGAAAACAAGATCTATTTGCTGTGTATGTGTAGGCATTCATGCAGGTATTTCTGTATATCAACAAAGCTTATATATAATAACTGACAAATGTTCTTTCCTTTATATAAGAGTCTTTTATTTTTCCTAAGGACATGCTCAATTATTATTACTCCGCACTGCATGTAAATAAATGAACAGAAATAGAAATCATTCTTCTATGAAAAGATAATTGTATTTATATACTACCTTCTGCTGACCTTGCTCTTTAGTGTCACTTACTACCACAATGTCTTGAAAAATAGCCGGCATCCCTAATGATAGTTCAGCTGGCTTCCATGAAATTGTTATTTCCATTTCTTTAACTGTTCCCTTTACTTATCCAAATGTATTTAATCAAATGCTTCAACTTCAAGGGCCGTTTAAAGTCCTCTTTTCCCCTTGGTGCAGTGCAGACCTGATTCTTGAGTGGATGGGGCAGAGTCACACTCCTGCAGTCCCCCACACCTTTCTCAAAATAATTTAATTCTGTACCTCTATGAGCAAGATCTACTTTACATTAAAAAGAACTTGTGTTACTCTTGCTATACCAACTTGAGCTATTTCCTTTCTCAGTTCTTTCAAGCTTCCTCTGTCCCTGCTCTGTGTCCCAGCACCATCAGACACTGCTAGTTCAATAGCTGACTAACGTTTATCAAAATATATTTCTAAACATTTGATTCAGTTAACAGGGTCAGGTGATGTCAATGCCATTCATTCAGATTTTTCTAAAGAAGGAACAGGGAAGTGGGGGCATCTACTCACACACTCGGTGTTTCTTCAAACGAATGCACTGGCCACTGGCCCTTTCTCAGTCCTGGTTCTGCTGAGGGATTTGGAAGGAGGGCTGAAATGACCTGTTTAATCAATCACTTCTGGATTATGACTGCACCTTTGGCTCTTTGCTGAAGTTATTTGTTATTTACATTTCTTTGTGAATTTTGATTGTGGGGCTCCCTAACATCCTGCCAACATTCAGTTAAAATTGGTACTGGAACTGTGTTACCATTCAGGTCAACTAATCACAGGGTAAAAATGCTATTGACTCAAACAAACTACAAGTCTTCGGAATCAGTGATCACTTTATAAAATCTTTGTGTCTTTGTGGTGATAATTTGGGAAAAGCATATATTTTACTAAATGTTTAATAGAAGATGATGTCATGTATTTCATGTACTGTGAGCATTTGCTTTTATTTTAAAAAATTCAGAACAATAGAACTCTAAATAGCTTTAAGATTTTTAAAAATGTGATCAAATAATTGGATGGATAAATCCATGAGGATAATAGCATAACAAGCAAGTGGAGTATTTTTGAAAGAAATCACCAAGAACAACAAACCAAAATCACAAAAAGTTCACTAGTTTATTTCACTTAAGAAAATGTGCAACTAACTAACCATTTGCTAAGTAACAATGATTTTTACAAATGTACACAACACACATACTGCATCTAATATTTAATATGATGTAAGAATGGTTAAAATCCTAAAATACATGCAATTTTTCATTTTAGAATCTATTTTATGTCAGATTTGTTGAATACACAGTAAAGCTCTTTGAATACACACATTTATTCTCTAAAATCAAATAAAGACAAAAATCCAAACTAGAGAGGGAACAAATTATGAGATGAAATGATGGAGTAAAATTAATTGTACTAATAATTTGGAGTAGTTTAGATGACCTCAATAATAGATTGAACATAATCAACTCAATGGGCATAAAATATTTAGCAAAGTTGAATGCCCTTTCTTGATAAGACAATAAATCAGGTATAATATAATTTCCTCCAACTATTCACCTGAAATGCATACCAAAAAGGCACACAGATGACATTATAGTTAATGATAAGCAACTTGAAAGCTTTCACCCTAATATATGGAAAAAATCTAGGATATTTAATTGCTGCATTTCAGTTCAATATTGTCCTAGAGATTGTTGTCAGGGCAATAAAGCAAGAAAACTAAAGTTATTTGTACAGGAAAAGAAGGAATAAGTTCCCTAATAAAAGACAAAATTTTCATATGCATATATATTTTTATGAAATATATATGTGTATGTATAGATTTCATATATATGTGTAGGTATATATTGTATATATATCTTTATATATGTATGAAAATTCTAAGGAATTTCCTGAAAAGCAATCAGAACTAATAAAACAATGCATCATGATTGTAGATTCTAAGACAAAAGATAAATAAATAAAAAATCAAGTGAGTGAAAAGAAAACCCACAAAATAGAAAAATATTTGCAAATCATACTCGTGATAAGGAATTGGCATCTGAAATGTTTAGAAGACTCATAACTCAATAATAAAAACAAATTAAAAATTATTGTGTGTGAGAAAAGGAAAATTCATCTAAACAAACATTCCTACAAAAAAGGAGACAAAGGGCAAGTAAAATCTCAATGTCATTAACTGACAAGGAAATACAACTCAAAACCGTCATGTGATGCCATTTCACACACTCTGAAATGGCGATAAGCAATATGATAAAGTATCAATGAGAATGTGGAAAAATCAGAACTCCTATACACAGCTGTTGGGAATGTAAAATGTGCAGCCCCTTGGAAGGCAATGTGAAAGTTCCTCAAAATGTTCACAAGTCATATATGACTCAAAAAATCCTAAGTGTTTAACCAGGAATTACGAAAGCATCTGATCACACAGAAACTTGAACACAAATGTTCTTAACATCAGTGTTCCAAGTGGCCGAGAGAAAGCAACAGCATCAGAAGGTCAGTGTAGAAGTAGATGCCATATGTGCATAAGATGGAAGCTTATTATCAAAAAGAACAGAGTCGTGACATTCTAGAATGTGTCACCACTGGATAAAAACACTGCCGAATGAACTTTGAAAACACAGTGCGAGGTGAAAGAGGTAAGTGAAAATCACCACGTACCATTGATTTCCATGCAGAGATGAGCCCTGATTTAAGATGGTTTCACCTCAGGTGTTGTTAAGTTTAGAGTGGTGATGTGAAATGACAAGAATTCAGTAACACTGTACTTCGGAGTTTGAACTTGGATATTTCCTGGGCTATGATATGATGTGATATGATGCTTTTTTGTGATTCCAGGCAGCAGGAGCACACCTGAACTCCCAGTCAGCCTGATGAGCTTGAGCGTTAAAAACAGTATTTGCTACAATATACTGTGCTGCTGAGCTACAAGGTCCAACAGCTTAGGTAACAAGTGTATTTTTAACTTACTATAGTAACAATTTATGATGGGTGTATTAGGACATAACCCATTGTGAATTGAGAGGATTTGTATGTGAAATGTCCAGAATAAGTGAACATATACAGATAGAAGGTAGACTAGTGGTTGCCTAGGGGGAGAGAGGTGCACGATCATAGCATGTTGGGGGAAATGAGAGAGGATTTCTTCCTGGGATCAAAAAAAATCATTCTAAAATGAGATTTTGGTGATGATTTTATAACTTAGTGAGTATATAGTCAAAACATTGAATCAAACTATTTAATTAGGTGATTTATATGATATGCATCCTATATACCTCAATAGAATGATTAAGCAAAGTAAAATAATGAAAGGGGAAAAAAGAACATTGTTATCATTACCACTGAGGAGATGAGAATATATTGTCAACACCTGGGCTTGGGAACACATCATGGCCCTTTACCTGCTACTTAAATTACCTAATTAGATATTCTATAATGAGCTTACCTTTCAAAAATTCAAACCCATTGTGGTTATCATGATTCATGACAGAAAGCATTTTAAAAGGGGAGTGAACGTACCTTTTTGTCTGAAGTAAAAAACTGAGAGTCTGATTGAATTTTTAGGGATCTGCTTGCTCAACCTCTGGAAGGAGTCTTGTGCCCTTTGCATGACTGGGGTGAAGAAGATGGATGGTATGCACTACATTTTGGGATTGTTAACTACCTGTGCTCAGTGAGTACTCTGGAATCACACTAGGAAGTTTTCCATATTAGGGACATTCAGAATGTATGTTGTAGGGACAGGGAGTTTTGATAACATGGTGATGCTGTGGTGCAAGACAACTAACCTACAATCTAGAATGGGTGACTAGAGAGAATGTTCTGTGGAGTTGTCGCCTTTGCCTAGATGCCCAGAGTGACATTATGTATGAATGGGGCATTCTGCCATTGCCTTTTTCATGGGAAATCGCAGCAAAGCCCACACTTGCCCATTTTGATTAACCATGATGAATAGGAACCATCCTATGCAGTCAACCTTGAGCATTACTTCAGCAATGTAGAATTATTGCAGAGCAAACTTAAGGTAACTTTTCTGATTGTGGCAATGAATGTAGTAAAAGTTTTGATGGCAAAAACTACTTTTCTGGTAGTTTTCTTTGTTTAGCTAACAAGGCAAGTTTCCTATATGTTAATAGTGAATTATGAAAAAAAAAAGTTATGTATTTACTCCAATTACCTTGGTGGCACTTGACATTTCAAAGATTATATAAGTAGTTTTCCTTAATGACTCTTTCAGTATAAATTTTGGAGTCCAGCAGAATAGTTTGAATTCCAGAGGATTGGATTCCAATATGGGTTTATGGCAATGCCACCAAGTACACTGCAATCTGCTGCCCAGCTGCCATAATCCGGTACGTCAGGATTTGGACTTGACAATCAGGAAGGCAGTTTATGAGAGCCGTTCATTGATAACATCATAACTGACTCCTCAGAGGAAGCATCACAGAGGCATTGCAGACCGTAATCACCCGAATGACAAAAAGAAGCTTCCCAGCAAAATGCAGCTTAAATTCAAGTCTTTATCGAAGTCTGTGAAATTCCTGGAGCAATCACGGACATTCTTTGAACTTTCAGAAATGAGTTATCTCTCACTGACCCTTCCACTAAGTAAGAATTTCAGAGACTAGCAGCCTGCTCAGATTTAGAGAAAAATCTCATTTTTTAAGACTTTTGTTGATCCTGATTCCAAACAGACCAGAAAGATGCCTGAATTTGAATGGAGACTGAGCCAAGACAGCATTTAAAGTTTTACAGAAGACTAAGGCTTAGGCAGTCTTGCTGGGTTCTTGTGAACTGACAGTTCCTATGATATTAGTAGAATATACAAAGAGAATACACGTAGACTGGTGTCTCACACAGAAATCACACAAGGCAGCCAGCAGAGAGCTCTTGGGGTTTACACTCAGAATCTGCCTAATGCAGCTCCTTAGCATAGCTCAGATGAGAGACAATTGCTAGCTTCTCTCTGGGGGGCAGGCTAGTTGATACTCTGCATTAGAAAATTCTGAGGGCAGAAATACCAATACCCATCATGTTCAGGTAATTATGGAGAGACTTGAGCCCAGCAAAAGTCACTCATTAAGTGGAGATATTATTTTCAAAAGCATATTCCTACAGGAAACTCAGGAGCAAGGCCTTGTCTATACACGCAAGTTGCTCGACTGCTGGTAAAACAGTTCTGCAAACCTCGGACTACATCCCTTCCCGCACTGTCATGTTACAGCTATGCCTGGTTCTTTGATGAGACATTCTAGATTGAGAGCTCCTTGTTGTGTGTTGATCAACAGTAATATTCCATGCAGAAGGCCAGTCTCAGAAAATAAAGAGAGGGCAAATCACCAGAGTATACAGAATGGAGAATTGAAATTAGTGTCCTGCTCCTGGGGAATTGCTTGGATATTTATGGAACTTTAGGTCACAGCTAATAGCCTCACTATAAGGTCAGGTCTGAGATAACAAGACAATGATAAGAATAAAACCCCAATCTAATTAGTACACTATATTACTGAAAATTCTAAGGGAATTTGGAGTATTAAAGTGAGCTAGGGCATGTATACCTTAAAGTCAAATTTTCAATTCAGAGGGGGTTTGGAATGCTAAAGTAGAAGTCTTAGATCTGTAGCTGCCCATGTGAAATGGATGGACCCAAGTGCAGGAGCTGTACATCACTTGATTAGGACATAACACATACCCCTTTCATCTATTGCAGCCACTAATGTGGTAAAAACACCTTTCTCAACGTCAGTAGAAAAGGAATCACTTAAAAATTACCATAGATGGAATTTCCTGAGGATATCTACCAGTGCACAGGTGGCAAATGGATTAGATTGAGGCTCTGGCAGAAGCTCCAAGGGATGGAGTACAACAGTGTATTAACTGGGGCTAAGAGTTATTCTATTATAGGATCGTCAGTTAAATTTAGAATAGCCAAATTGCACAAATAGTTAATGGGCCATATTTGGATATTTTGCTTTCTCACTAAATTGTCGGTAGATTAAATATGAAGGAATGAATGATGGAGATACCACTGGAAATATTTCTGGGATTATTATGAGGATGAAATGAGATTAAATAAAGGATGCAAGAATGAAATTGTATGTCTTTCTTATTGGGGGGTAACAGGGATTGAACACGGGTTCTTAACCACTGAGCCTCATCCCCAGTCCTTTTAAATTTTTATTTTGAGATAGGATCTTACCAATTTGCTGAGGACCTTGCTAAATTGACCACACTGGCTTTGAACTTGTGATCCTCCTGCCTCAGCCTCTCAAGTTACTGGAATTCAGGACAGCACCACAGGGCCCACACAATTGTCCTCCTTTATAATTCTGACAAGTCAAGTTTTTGTTTCCAACTTTCCACCTATGATGGTCCCTGGCTTACGTGTGGAAAAAAGGGCATATAAATGTACAATATATAATATTCATGTTATTAAATTTGATCACACATATCTCTAATCAATATCTACTTGAGGAGGGTGTTAACTTTATCCTGTGTAATTATATTAGGAATAACATGTTTGCCGCTTCCTTATAATGAATGATTCTTTTTTGTTTTTTGTTTTTTGTTTTTTTGGGTACAGGGTTTGAGCACAGTGGGGCTTAACCACTGAGCCAATCCACTGCCCTTTATGTATTTTATTTTATTTTGAGACAGGAGCTCACTAAGTTGCTTAGGGCCTCACTAAATTGCTGAGGCTAGCTTGAACTGGAGATCCTCCTGCCTCAGCCTCCTGAGCTCCTGGGACTACATGTGTACACTATCATGCCTCACTTACCCTGTGTTCCTCTCTCATCCAGTGACATCTGCCTGAGATGAGACTGAGCCTTAGCATGAATACTGGTACTGTTCACTTATGGTGAGTAACAGGGTGTAGAATATTCAGTTTCTTCTCAGGGAATGCGCAATACTTTGCAGGTTTTTCTTTTTTTTCTGAAAAAAATTCTCATTGATATTCAGCAGATAAAACATAACTAGTGGTTTCATAAGGCCAATCCCCCTACCTGCCAAAGGTTATGTTGGGAGCTGGTCTTGATGTTCAGCATCAGGATGAAAGAACATTATTAAAATCTTGTCATCATTCTTAGCCTTGGTAACCAAACAGATGTCCTACAAGACTGGGTTGTGTCAACAATAACATTTAATGAATAACTGCTTTAGGACAGCACTATGTCAATCAAAAGCATGGAGGTAAGGACTGGTACTTTTTAAAGGATGGACTTCTGATATTGTAATCACTGTGGAGTCTGATACTTCTACTTATCAGTGGCCAGGAGTTCCACAGAGCCAGTTTATGGGAACACATGATAAGTCTGGATTAGGAAAGATGACAATGGACAATTGGTGTAGTTGTAGTCATATTCTGTAATGGACAGAATGCTACACATTAAAAAGAATTTCTCTTCTCATTCTGTAAAATTTTGTTTACTTTCCCAGCATTTGGATGATTAATTATATAATGTCATTGTATCAATGTTAAAAATCTTCTGATTTAGATAATTATATTGTGGTTTTATAAAAGTATTCTGAATCTTGTGATTTATGCTCTAAATTAAAAAGGTATGATAGCTTTGAAATAAATGTTTCAGAAAAGTACATTCTGTGCATCTACAAATACATGTATATACATTTATACCCACGTATAGACAGAGAGAAGAGGAAGATTTCAAGTAAACAGGTCAATAGATAAAATGGATGCAACAGATAGATAGAAAGGTAATAAAAATGAGCTAAATGTGAACAGCCTTGAATAGACATAAAGGGTAAGTAGAATTTATTCAGTGTTCCTGTTCACTTCTTTGGGTTATAGTTATGCATACTTTAGAAATTTATCTCCCCAAAGTATGACAATTTGTGACTAAGTAAACTTTTCTCATGAAAAAAAGAGGTCCAACTGAAAAAAATCATCATATCATCATTCACATAAGCAATAAAATAATTTGAGACAGTAAAACACCATTTATGATTTACACATTCTTAGAAATGTAGCCTTTGAGAGAGACTTAATGTGAAGAAATACATGCACGGAATAGCTATAGTACACAATCATATTTAATGAATTAATATTTCTCCTGAATTTGCGAAAATGGAAAGAAAATTTTGTATCACAACATATAATTACACTTACAAGATGTTTGATTCTGTGATATGTTAGAATTTTTTAAATTTTTAAATTTTTTAAAGGAGGAAATGCAACTCACTAATCAAAAATGACATCATTACATGTAGAAAAATCTATTATAATCTCCAGAATAACTTTTAATATGTTCATACAATAATATTTTAGTAGAGGATCCATATGCCAAATTCAATCATATTTATATAGTAAAATCAAACACATGGAATATAAATGTAAATAATATTTACTTTTACCTTAGCATCAAAAATAAGTGAAATGAACTGGATGTGGTGGCACAGGCATGTAATTCCAGTGAATCAGGAGGCTAAGGCAAGAGCCTGTTAAGTTCTGGGCCATCCTGGGTATCTTAGTGAGACCCTGTCTCACTATGGAAGTAACTAAATGGTAGAACACCCTTGGGTTCATTCCTCAGTACTCCAAAACAAAAATTATATATATGATGAATTACCAAAAGACATAAACCTATACAGATGAACTGCAAAATATTATTGAGAGAAGTTAAATAAGATAGAATAAATTGAACAATAAATCATATTAACAGATTTGGAAACTCAATATTATTGAGCTGTCAGTTCCTCCAAAATTGTATAGATTTGATGGAATCTCAATCACCAATCCCATTAGAAGACTTGTCAAAAGTGACAAGCTTATTTTTAAGTTGATATGAAAAAGTAGAGTCAAGAATAGCCAAAACCATTTTTAAAAAATAGAGCTGGAGGAATGAAAAAATTCAGTTATCAAGGTGTATTATAAAATATAACTACTAGGACAGTGTAGGGTTGGTACAAGTAGAAGTTGAAAATTTTATAGGATAGAGTCTGAAAACAAACACAAATATATTCTTGGATTTATTGCAATGTTGCATCAAATGAGAGCGTGGGAAACTTAAAATAATTTCTTTTGATTAGTTGATTTTTCATGTTTATATAGAAAAATCTTCACCCAAGATGCCAACTTTTAACCCAGGAACCTAAATTCTGTCAAAATGTGAAGGGTGAAACAAAATAGACTTCTAAAACAAAGGCATAATGCAGAAGATTTATGGCTTCAGATTTTTCAAATAGTATAAAAATCACTATCCAAAATTAAGTTTAATTTCATAATAAATATAAGTTCTCTTTGCCAAAATCTTCAGTTAATGAAATTGCAGGACACAAACTAGTACAGATATGTGAATTAGATATAGATGATGTGCTAAACTGTAGCCAAACAAATTGAATAAAGTTATCATATAAAACCAAAGTAGGGGGGAAAAAAAACAAGTAAGGAGGCATCTCACAAGAGAGAATAGCCAAATATCAAGTTGACAGATTAATAACACAGTATTAGGTAGAAAACAAATGCAGAAACATCCAAAACAGAGCACTCTTGAGAGAACTGCTAAAATCAAATAGTCTATAAATTGACTGGTATGACTACTTTGGAAAAACTGTTAGAAGTTCCTCCTAAATCTGAACATATTCATGCTTCTTTGAACACCAAGAATTTTCATTCATAAGTGAACTCATGATAAAAATTGAGAACATAAATTTATAAAGAGACATATTTGTAAAAAACACATATGAATATGGTCAACATCTCAATGGGAACCAATGTGTGTGTATGTTTGTTACTTTAAGCTGTTATATTTCACAATATATGAAATATATGAATATTATGCAACAAAAGATAAGTAATTCAGTAGATCTCTACTCCCTAACGGTGGCTAGGTATCTCTTCTGGGCAGCAGGAAAGGAAATATGGCTGAATTCTAAAATAGACTTAGATTGCATTTTTTAATTAAGCAAAGAAGGCGGGAATTTTGTCAAGGTTTTAAGCTATCCAACCCCAAGACTAGGAATAAAATATGGTACTGCTACTGAGTTTGTCTAATTAAACTGAATTTTTTTAATTTGAGAAATCATATATAGAAACTGTGCAGACTTTGAAAATTGCATTACTGATACACATTTTGCTCTGTAATTATGCATTTTGGAGAGGAGAAATACTATTTCCTTCCTAATAACTTTTCAATTACATTTTAACCTATTCTTTTATAGGTATTATAATTAATGCAGATTAGAAAGAAGAAATCAACAACTCCTTTCCTGCTTTCTCTCTATTATAGTTGCAGAAAATCAGAATTTTACAAGCATAAATTTATTATAATTCACGGCAAATCTGAATTTATTTTGTGCATCATGGTTGGATAAATATTAAATAAAATATTTGGAAAAAAATTGAGGAATTGCAAATGCCAAGTTATTATAAGGGAATAATATTAAGATTTTCTTTATACATTGCATTTGTTTCCCTTTAGTTATAGAAATAACATAGTACATGAGAATAAAAAATACCTTCTACATGAAGACACAAGATGTCACTAATATAGGGGAATTATAGATGTAATCATGACATTTAAATGTATTTTGATGATATAATATGAGGACACTAATAATTTATATTTTTCAAATTAAAGAGTCCTATGGAAAATAAGGTTTTCTATGTTAAGATGGAAGAAAAGTTTAAAAAGAAAAATCATAGATATATCCAAATTTAACAGGGCTTTTTCTCATAAAAGAACAAGAATCTGTTCCATTGAACATTGATAACACCAGGGTATACATAATTTTCATTACACTAAACGGTCAGAACAGGAGCCCATGTACCTCTGGAATATCATTTTAGGACATTGCATGCAACTTCTTTTGTCAGTGATGCTTTAGAAAGAATCACCTTCATGCATTCACTCCTTCCTTGATGCAGAGTGAGCTGAGATTCACACCCACTCCCAGGACAACAGGCGTGCAGTGCCCCATGGGAAAACTAAGACACCTGGGGAGAGGAAGGAAAAGGGCATCCAGACCAGCATCAGCACCAGATGTTCACGCTCTCATCAGCACCCACAGTGCTCATGCAGGCTCAAACTCTCACTGGTCACACATAACTAAATCCCCCAAACCTCAGACTTAATAGGCTTAATTAGGAGCATAGACTTTGCACTCAGTCCTGGATTCAAATCAATACCTTATTTATTGCCCCTTTTGTAAGCTGTTCAGCCTTGACGTATTTGTCTTTCAATGGGGAAATCCAGATGGTAATAGTGTCTACACAAAGAGATCCCACATTAGTTCTGTTGTGGAAAGGAAGGAAGGTAGGCTGCCAGAGGCAGAGAGAAGAAGAAGGAGGAGAAGAGGAAGAAGAAAAGGAGGAGGAGGAGGAGGAAGAGGAGGAGGAAAGAAAGAAAGAGGGAAGGAAAGGTAGCTGCTGCTGACCAGCCTTATCTCCTTCCCAGGTTGGGTGTTATAGACAGATACAGGACATGGCTATGCTTATCACTTTCTTTAAATGAAACTAGATCATTCTTAGAAAATGTTGCACAGTCTGTGGACTTCTCCACAGTCTCACTAGCTCACTCTCTCTCTGTCTCACAGGGTTGAAATGCACTGGGCCTGGACCGGTCAACACTGTCATCTCAAAAGATGACATTAAGAAGCTGCCGGGCTCTGCAGCTGAGCCTCTGCAGAGTGATGGTTCTTCCTCTCACACCTGTCCCCATGTACCCTGGAGTCCGTATGGACAGGATGGCTCATGGTGCCATGACTCTCAGGCCACCACACAGGCCAAAGTGGAATAAATGTCTGTCCCTCCCCAAAGACAACTGTCCCTAGCCATCTTTCTACAATTCCTCCCCAGCATATCGTCCCATGGCTAACTTTATCCCACTACTGAAATGAGACCAAGATTTCATAAAATAGGAATAGGGCTGTAGAATTTGACCCTCTTTGTTGAGAAGCTGGTCATCAAGTGGGCAAGGTACACCTCTGGTCAGGCTACCGTGATCTGTAAAGGGAAAAATCTCTATCCACTGTTGGAAGATGTAGTTTTGCATTCATAAACCCAAGGACCAGTTAGGTGTCTGCTGGTTAAAGATCAGTGACTTCATCTCAAAGTTGCTATATAGCTGCAGTGCTTTGAGGTCCTTAACTTTGATGGGACCCCCACATTTAACAGGGAGCTGCTGGCTGCTATGTACAGGAAGTAGACATTTTCAAATCAGAAAATGCTAGTGACAGACACATAGTTGGCCACACAGGTGTGCTCCTTCAGGTTTCAAGTCTCGAACTGAAAGCCCATTGGGGGATGTGGGCAGAGGTGAGAGTAGCTGCAGGTCTCATCTGTCACCTGGGTGAACATATACCTGTTTTGGACACTAGTCATTGAAGGTGCTCAGGAGATAGTCACCAGTGACATGCAGGCTGAGCCTGTCATAAAATTCTTCTGTTTCAAACAACCTGTAACAAGAGGCATTTAGGATCAACCAAATCATTATAATGACATTCAGAGAGGCAAGAAAAGAACAGAGAAAACTGGAACCCAGCACGAGTGACTTTCTTCGTATGGCCTTGGGACTGCTCAGGATTTTGTCACAACTCCTGTTGAAGAGGACCACATTCAGGTATTGAAAGGGGGCAGAGGTCCAGGTTGAGGATGTCCAGAGCCATTATTGCACCACCCATACATGGTATTACTGACTGATGTCTACTGAACCAGTTTCCTGGCTCTCCAGCTCTTCCAGAAACCCTCACCTTCTTTTCCATAGTGCTTTGCCCAGTTCCTCCTTCGGAGTAAACTTGGAGCTAATCCTGGGAATCATTATTGCCATCTCACTCATATCCATTGGTTTATCATAACCTACAAAGATTTCTATAAAAGTGAAGTATACAATAACTCAAATATACAGAGATCATCATATATGTATTAGTTCAGAAGAAAGTGATGATGCTTTTATCGATGATGGTGATTTCTATTGGATTTTAATCAGTGCATACATTTAATATTATCTTCAGAATGTTTTTATTCATGCGCATACCCACATTCACACACACACTCCAGCAAGGGTACATATGCCAGATATTTTTTTTACAGAGTCAAAAAAGTGATTGACACATAATTATCTCCTATTTTGCTGATAAGGCTAGAGTTTACCCAAGGACAAAAAGTCAGTGAGGACAAGGGATCCAAATGCGTGTTTGTGTGACTTCTGCTTTCGGTGACATTTCTCTATGATTTCAGTTGAAGAACTACAACACAAATTCATATACCCCAGCATTTTAAATCAACTGCCAGTTAAATTTGATGAAAAATGGTGAAAAGATGCAAAGAATAACAGGAGATTTAGCAGAAAACAGTCAAAATGACACAATATTTTCATTAGAGGTTATCAGACGGGCAACAGATGAAAAATTTAGCACAATTTGCAAAGCTGATGGGGGTTCATCAGAGGAATGCATTGTTTGCTGCCTTGTTCTTGAGAGGCCTGGTATTGATATCCATCAAGTGGTGGCATAAATTCAAATAAACAGCAATCTCCTCTAAACTCAGTCTTCTTTCAAATCAAAGTACAAATCAACAGACTAAAACAACAATGATAACAACAACAATTCCTTTTAATGAGATCTACCTGGGGGATTGCATTTTTTCAGGACCCACATGTTCACAACAATGCAAACGTGGATTTGATTGTGGATGTACTTATGCACATTATGCCCCTCACATTCTGTCCTGCAAGACCCTTTTCTCTGTATGATTGACAGGGGATTTGACCTCCATGTCTTGCTGATCTATTATGCTTTCTTTTCACATGCTAGTTCTTTTTACATAGACTCATGCTGCATACATCAGCATGTCGGTGAATGTAATGGTCTAGATGTGTCCTCAAAAGCTCATGTATGAGTCAGTGCAAAAGAGTTTAGAGGTAAAATGGTTGTGTTAGGAGAGTCTTAACTTTGTTAGTGTGTTCATCCACGGATAGGGATTAACTGGATTGTAACTGTAGGCAGATAGGGTGTGGCTAGAGAAGGTAGGTTATTGGTGGCTTGCCTTTGGGTTTGTATTTTTCATTGTTGAGCAGAGTGCTCTCTCTCTGCCTCCAGGTGCCATTCCTAACTGCTTTCCTCTGCTATTCCCTCCACCATGATGTTCTGCCTAACCTCAAGTCTCAAGGAATTAAGACAGCCTTCTATGAACTGAGATCTCAGAAACCATGAGTCCTAAAATAAACTTTTCCTCCTCTATATTGTTCTTGTCAGGTCTTTTGGTCACACAGGTGAAAAATCTGACTGAATCCATGCACCAAGTGGATAGTTGACCACCAAAGGATAATTGTAAAAATGTAGTCATCTCAGTCCCTTTTCAGAGCTTGGGAATACGCATTTAGTTAGCTTATACTACAGAAGTTGAGAATCATTAACCTAATGTATTTTGGATCCAATTTCCTAAGATTTTCGGTAAGCTTTTCTGTATAAATCTGTTCTTCAAAAGGGGAAATGATAGCAAAAAGAGATTTAGAGTGGCTAATATATTGTTTAATACCTGAAATGTGTAAGGCTCTGTTTTCGGCACTTTAAAATGTTTTATCATTTGGCGTTTTTTAACATTCTCATTCTTGAGTTTCTCATTTGCTTACTTTTCAGTAACATTTGATTTATTTGTTCAACATCTCATTGAAGAAGAAATTCTGCAATGTTTCATGTTATGGTCTCTTGACTTCATCTTAGTGAAGACTTTGGACAACTTACTTGCATACTTTGTGCCTGAGTTTCTTATTTGGAAAATATTTATGATAATATCACATACTGAATAGGAAAGTCACAGGGTGTACATGAGCATGCTTAGTCTAGTGCCAGATCAGACTCATTCCTCAGTGTATTTTAGCGTGTGTTGGCTTTTATTTTAAATGACCTCATGTGGACTCTGAGACTTTTTAAAAATTGTCTGACTTTGCAGTGTTGGTATTCTGTTAGTTATATCAAAGTTCAGAATATGCAAAACAGAAGAATTATTTTTCGATTTCACAGCACCATGGGAGTTTGTGCCACATCATTAGGAATGCTTCAAGGTCTAGAAATATCCATCTTCTTCACAGAAATAAATTATGTTTTCATAATTTGTCTTCTGGGCTTGGCTTGTGCATCACTCATTGTTTTCATTATGGTTTGGTCATGTATGATCTTAAGTCTCTGGTGGCTTAAGGCAACACGTTTATGTCAGTCAGTAATGAAGGCAATAATTGTCCTGGGAGAGTGTGCATTCGTGCAAGACTTTGTAGTTTAAAGCCTTTCCACATTCGTCATCTCATTTGATCCTCATAATAATTTTAAATAACATAGAGCAATCCTTTATGTTAAAAAAAATATAAAAAAATAATGTTCAAGAAACCAATTTGCCAAAAGTAACAAAGGAGCAAGGAGCAGTGCCTTCCTCTCTGTGGTCAAGAAATATCTTGAACTCTAGAACCTAACACTATGCTTTTCTAGCAGATTCTAGTAGATTCTTCCTTTCAGTGAAGATGATTTGCATAGCCAGGTGCCCTTGGCAAAGGCATGAGTTTAGAAGTCAAATGAACTAGTATAAATGAACTCTCTGACTGCATACGACCGTATTCTTTCAACAAAGTTAACTGGTCAGCAGATTAAAATCATCACTGGGCAGAAGTAAAGATTGGGATAATGCTATGCCAGTAAAGAAAAGAGCAGTTAGGATCAGACTTAGTCAGAAATGTAAGGAGCTGTACCTGTGAGCAGGACCGGCCCCTAGTGGACCTATTAATTTGTCTGGGTCCCAACACCTTTCCATGATCACTCAGTTTTCTTAATCATGACTACATTTTTTGCTTACAAAGTAAAATTGAATATGAAAAAAAAAATGCATCTTCTAGAAAATGATTCAAAGCACAAGCCATGCTGATGAGTTGGTAGCCTCATCTCCATGTAAGAAGAGGACATTTCCATATATATAGAATGGTTTCTGGTGGACCTGTTAGGATTTCAAAAATTAGAGCCTCAATTGCAAACACATTTTGTTTACTTATTTGGTAAGGAAGCAGACGTTTTCTTTTTTTTATCATTTATGTTATTATTCATTGTTATTTTCTGTGCCATTTAACATTGTTTTTGCAGAGTTCTGATGGTTAAAATCTGATTTCTAATTATTTTATTTTGGGAAGTGAATTGATGAGGAAAACAGGATCAGAGTGTACTGTGTGTGTGTGTGTGTGTGTGTGTGTGTAATTCTCAACACTCAACATGCATGCTAAATTTAAAATAATAAGAAATTTACAAGCTAGGAAGAAAGCTTTACTCAAAAATAATCATTAGGGTCATAATAAAAGGAAAACATTCCTTCATGGTAATTCTTTAAATATCGATCCTTAAAAATTACTACTTACTCATGAACATTGACTGCTTTGGGGAGAAATCAATTGCCTTGAAGCATGTAAAGATAAACAAACATTTCCCTACTGAATTTGATTTTTCTTTCTCAATATGTTATCCTACATAGTTGCTGATAACAGTACAATCGTGCTCTTTCACTTTCATACCATGCAGACATGGGCACAGAAAAATGTGTTGTATAACTTACTTTGTGTTCCCAACCTTCATGGTCTACATAGAACATTTTCATAAAAAAATACATATTTATTAATGAGTAATGGTTATTAGTCTCTTATAGACTCCTGTCCTTCCTCCTTCCTCTGTTCATTTCTCCTATTACTCCTTCTTTACTACAAAAGAAGTAAAAATCTTAAAACTTTTCAAACAATGCAGCACCATCTAAAGTAAAAATGAACTCCAAGGCACTTTGCAGATGTAGCTCTATTTCATGTTACAATCTTTAAAAAGTGTACCTTTTAAAGACTGGTTTGTTTTTGTTCAACCTGATTTTACCTTCCTTAGTGGTGTACTACTCTGTTGCCCTGAGTAATATCCAGGGTTTATTTAGGGGTAGAGGGATCAATTCTTTTTTAAGGCCATTGTTTGGCCAATGCACCTAACAAAATCACAATTTGTGTTACAAACACTAATGCAGCAAATGCACAGTACAGTCAATGCAGTCTCTCAAATACTGATCTCTGCTCTATAATTTGCATCAGGATGACATTAGAAAAAGTTCTATGAGATGAGCTCACTCACTGTTGATGCACGCTGACACCACCCCCCACAGGCACAGAAAACTCAACAATTCTGGTAATTTTATTATCAACAATAGCTTTAGCAAAACATTATCAATCTTTGAAGCTAATGAAACTCCTGATCAGCATATCAA
The DNA here is from genome assembly GCF_902686455.1 of Sciurus vulgaris. NCBI lineage: Eukaryota > Metazoa > Chordata > Mammalia > Rodentia > Sciuridae > Sciurus > Sciurus vulgaris. The sequence goes on from NC_136474.1 coordinate 88,743,286, forward strand.
TATGCTCCTGATCAGCATATCAATAGCTGTGTATTCTCCTCATTTAAGGATTACATCATTTCTTGCAAAGACAGCCTGAGTACCTTAAGGACAGACCCACACTTAATGGACCTTATTGATAAATCTTATTGATAAATTTCTGCTGCTCTATCATTTCTCATTTATCATTTTTTCTATCTTGTTCAATAAGAGCTGAAATACACACCTTTTAAATTTAGTTGATGAAATAAAAGTGGATCTGCTATGGGGAATCTGATCAAAGACTTTATTTTCTACATGGCGGTAATAGTGGAAGATTTTAATGCCTATATGCGATTTGTGTACGTGTGTTGTCGGATTAAGTTTATGTTGGTGTATTATTTGAGCCATAATATTGCTATTGCAAAGCAGATTTAAGCTATGAGCCTTGTCTAAGTTTATTTTTGTTTTCCACTCATTTAAATGGCACTTCTCAAAAATAACAGTCAACACAAAAATAAAATGTACTGCCTGCTTGGCTGGTGTCTGGCAGGAAGATGACAAAGCTCACAGTGATTATACTGGGGCCATAATTTTGACAATTTTGCAGTGTCTTCTATAATTAATCTAAGAACCAAATATTCTTTTACTCAACCATGTGATAAAGTGGAAGAACTTAGTTTGTTGGAGATTAATAAAGTCTCTGGCAACATTGAAATGACACTGAACTCCATATGTAGATTATATGTCATATATGTCATATGTCATACAGTCTTACTAAATACTACACTTAAATCATGTTATATGATACTTTTTAAATGTATGCATATCTTTGTTTTGTTTTTCTTTTGCTTTATTTTAAGAATAAGCAACATTCAGGACCTGTGTCCATCTTTCAACTTGGAATTATTTTTATTATTGTAAACATGATTTAATAATTAAATTAGCCTAGAATCATGTAAAATCATGTGGAATGATGATTTTACATGTAATAATTCTTTTACAATAAAAGGAAAAACACAAACTAAATTCACTTATTTCAATAGCTCCATAGGAGCCTACAGATGTGTGTAAGACTGTCTGAATTCACCTGTGCATTTGTGTGTGTGTGTGTATGTGTGTATTTTCAAAGAAGTAAACTATGACTTTGTCCTTGTTAAAATATTGAACACTTTAATAAACCACAAGTCTATAATAGTAAACTAAAAGCAATCTTTTCATGATGAAAATTGAAGAGAATTATTTCTGTGACATATAATTCATTCAAGTTTTTTTTTCTTCTGAGTTCAAAATTTCCTGTTTCCCCAAATATTTTTGTCATTTTAATTTCACTATCTTGGCTCTTTTCCAAATTTTCTATAGCTCTCCATAAAATGCAAGAAAATTTTGAAGATAAAGAATTATTTAACCTTGCAAAATAGCTACAAATATATTATTGTACCTCTGATTCATGCTCGGTGGTTGATAAATTAAGATCCCTAATATTTCCAGATGGATAATGTCTGGTCTATGACTCTTCCATTACTAGAATTATTATCAGTGGAAATATTAATAGGCACTGGGATTGGTGGTGAACATGATGGAAGAGACTATATCATGTGCTGAGCAGTGACATCAGTGGAAGGCTCTTCACAGACATAGTGGATAATTTGAAATGGTGAACTCTGACAGAACTCAGCATTAAGAAACTAGGACTTGTGGATATATCCACCAATATCACACAATGGCCCAAGTGCACAATCAGTTGGGCAGCTGGATTAGATGTTTTCTAATTAATTAGATGCTTTCTAAGGCCTTTCCAAAGCCAAAGATTTATTATTCTAAACACGACAATATAATAACCAATACCAGTAATTTCAAGGACCATACAGCGTGCTTAGCATGAGTAGTGGAAGGTGGTAATTGGGTTCATATAACCAGTACAAGAGACTCTGGTGGTTTTGATTGAAGTCTTTGGGGAGGTGGGAGAGAAAGTGGGAGTATTGAGGGATAGACTCACTATTACTGGTTATGATAGCTGTAGCCAAATATGATGAGAGCAGATGGTATTTGTTCTTAACATTTTTCACTTCCTTTAAAGTAAGCTAATTAAAATGTGCTTCTACAACCCACAAGGTTTTAGTTAAAATATCATTTGAAATAGAGAACTATCTAAAATACATTATTGACATAATTTTTTAAAGGGCAGCTATGCAATAGAGACAACTACCTTTTAACTTTGCTTCTGTGGTCTCCTGAGAACATCATTAGCACTATTTCACCTACAAGAGCCTAAACCAAATTGCATGAGCAATTTTCTTTAAAACCAGGGACTCTTTATACCTAAAAATTTACAGTCACACAATGGCACCCTTCTCTGTGCTTCCTTTCCAGAGTTGCATGTCAGTTGTGCAATTAGGATTGCAACTGAGGTCTTAACCTACTGTGCCATGGTTGGAAATGGAATTGTTGCCATTTGCATCACCCTGTTTACAGAATTCTCTTACCACAACAATGATTTTGAAGGGAGGTGTAGGAAGCAGTTTGTACTCTGCATTTAACCACTCATGATGAGCCTGTCAGATTCCTTTCAATGAATAGCACAGCCTCTGTAGTCATCTGACTCTGTTTTTGCTTGTCATGGTGTTTATGCAAATGATTGTGAACTGCATGGTAAATTGCCTGTGATCTTGTAAGCCTACAACATGTAAAACCCCAGGTGGCTCATGATCATTGAGCCTGGAGTCACAGCAGCTCTTAAAACTCTCTCCACTGCAGTGTGGAGACAGCATGATTTCATAATGGAAGAAATGCACTAAGGAGGAGAGAAGCATCAAGAAAATTTGAGCTTATTACACTGAGCTCATTTTTATCTACTATAACCTCCGTCTATGTGAGTGAGGTACTTTTCAACCAAGGAACCTCACAAACCCATTTAATAATTATCTTAATATATACACATTCCACCATTTACCACTGCATGTGACCACTATTGGGAAACCAAAAAGAGCCATTTGGAATTGAAAACTGTATGGAACCATTCCATCAAGAAGAATAGAGCAAATTTTCTCCCTGTAAGAAACTGGAGGTATTACTCCAGGCCGCTTTCAGCAACTGTGGTTGCAGACATTACTTTTAAAAGAATGCTTAGTTTCAGCTGGATGTGACCAAAAGAAAAGGATTTTAAATCAAATAACAATAGGGCATGGAAAATCTTGCCATCTGTAGATCTTGAGAACTATAATTTTAGAACACATGAACATCTTCAATGCTGATGAGAACAGTCTGTTAAAATCAGGTTCCTGACAGACTCATAGCCCAGGTTTAAAAATTGAAGAAGTCAAATAAGGTCACAGAGATATGAAAAAATACAACATGTGATCACCCCAATTACTAGATTATCTAATCATCTAGTTTGTTCTCAAATATAATTTATTTTCAATGATTGTTGGTCTGTGTGTTAGGATTATAAACCTGTTTCTTCTGTGCAGCTGCTTGCATACAAACATACTTGAATACATGGAAGATAAAAAACACATGGTAAAAAGTTACATAAGCTGGTTAATTTTTTACATTAGCAATACCAGTCAATATGCATTTTTAATATATTTTTGTGTCAGTTAAAGTTATGATGTGCAATACAGTATGTAAATTTCTTTTCATGCTTGTTTAGCATCACTCTCATCATTGGGCACCAGTTAAACTGAATTCCTACTGAGATTTATCTATTTCACGTACTTAACCACATGCAATTCAATTTCAGGTCCCACTGCTATTCCTATTTATTCCTTAGTCACTTCACAATTATGTACAAAATGGCACCTCTTAGTGGAATGCTGTTATGACTCTGTGTGAATAAATCCATTCTTAAATTATCTTAATCTTTCAGGCAGTAAGTTTGCCTGGGACATTTGCCTGAGGGTTGCGGTCTTCCTCAGTTAATCCAGAGAGAAGGCCTTCCCAGGGTCCGATAAGGAATGGGAATCACGTATGGCTTCCTAGGTGGTGTTCAAAGTCATATGCTACCACTCCACACACCCATGTCAGGCATAGGGGTGTTTTCGTTGATCGTTCTCTATCATTGCAGCTCTGCAGCAGCAAAGGATACATCAAAACCATATGTGCCTTCAAATGTTATGAACTTATATTTCCTGAGCACTTTGCCATTTATCAGGCTCTGTTCTCAACGTTTTTTCCACCCACATCAGAATTCTTGGAAGTAGACACTGTGCTTTATGATAGAAGGCAAAATATAAACGGAATGAGAGTTTACATGAATTTTTCTCTGAAGAGTAAGTTATTGGCGTACAGAATTTAATTGCAAGTTAAAGCATATGTAAAGAGTTGGAACTTTTAAAAGATTATGTTTAAGATAATATTGGATATATATGCACCATATATGTCAACATAATATTGTATATTTAAGTAAAAAAAAATGATTTTTAGAATCCTCTAAGTGGTTCATCTCAGGTTATTTATGGTACATTTGGATGAGACAGCAGTATAAGTAACTGCAATATGTTACTTTTCTGAGTATTTCTGTAATCAGTTACTCCCAGTGTGTAAGGAAATGGTGAATCATCTGATCATTTTAAGCTCTAATTGCAGTCAGTTTGGGTAGATGGTTGAGCTTGTATGATTCTGATGTTTCAGGCATCTGCCTTCCAACCCCTCCTGGTTTCAACTGACTTTGCATGTGCTCAGGACTAATGAGCAGCGACAACAGGTGAAATAGAAAACATAAGGACTTAGAAAACTCTTGCTATTCCAAGGTATTTCATGCAGTTTTCAAAAAGACATTCCTTTCAACAGTGAAAATTTCTGAACAGCCTCTTAAATATCATTTATAAGAGTGATAAAATTGTAGAGGACTTATGATTTCATAAAGAAGAGTTTAGCTAAAATTTTTATTCTGTTTTCATCTTCCAAAGGTCTCAGCTGTTCCCAACATTCTCCCCCATAAAACCTCTTTCTTAAATCTTTTTTCCATCCTAACGTAGTTTGTAAATGCACTATTATACTGTAAGAGTGAGGCAAATGTATAAAAATGCATACATGTACTTATATGTATTTGATCAAAGGATAGAATGGAATCAAATATATGTACCATATGCTGAATATATATACATATATACATATATTCAATATATAGATATATATGCATATATCTATATACACACACATATATTATGACTCGTGCTTCTTTAGGAGAAACATGAGTTAGAACTGAAAAATGTAATATACATAAACAATAATCAGTGCATATATCAACTAAAAATTCATGTCTGTGTGACATATAAAAAATATTATAGAATATATAATATCCTAAAACGCATTTATATATAAATATATAATATTTTATATGTATAAATGTCTATACTTGTATACATGTATACATATACACATCAAAGCTATTTAAAACATAGAATACATTATCTTCATGAAATAGTCTCTGTAGTACCTAGATACTCCAAATAAACACAGAGTATCTTTTTATGACTTAGAGAAAAGGGAAAAAATATAAGGGCAGAAATTGCCATGAATTGAGAAAAATTTTAGAAAAAAGTGTAAAAGTAATAAAATGTTTATTATAAAAACTTAAAAGAATATAATATTTCAATAATCTCATTTCTATTTGGAAAGATTATTGGAGAAAAAAGAATAATTGGTAATGTGTTTTGAAAGAAAAAAGTATGATTTCAGAGTTTTTTGTATCACTGTGAGTCTCTAAGTATAGAAATTTGTGGTAGAAACTTACTTTTGGAAGAAAAACCCCTGCGTGTACATTTGCTTGATATAGGAAGATACAAAGTCCTGGGTTATACTTGATGAGATAGTTGATGAAATGGAGTTAGTTATACTTAAAGAATTGAAACAGGACAAAAAGACACATCTCTCCTTTTTTTGCAAAAAAATTATATATATATATATATATATATATTTGTTGTTGTTGTTCTTGGAAGGAGACATAAACTAAAGAAAACTGTCTCTGAAAAGAATCAAACAGAAGACCATAGCCCCATAGCCACTTGGTGGCAGGCAGGTTTCACTGGAGAGGTTGTGTCAATCTCCAATCAACAGAAAGGCCCATTCAGCGCAAGAGGTTGCATTGGTTGGTGGTGATATGAGGAAGAGCTTGGAATGAAGCTACAGGAGGCTAAATCGGAAGCAATAAAGAGTTCAGTTTAAGAGAAGGCCCAGAGGTAGGCAAGGGTGAGCCACATGCAATACTTTAAAAAAAGAGAGAAGTCAAATACCAGGAGAACGGAAGAAGGTCCTCTGCCATTATGAAGCCATGGAAATCTGTAGAGATCACAGAGTTTTCCATGGCAGCACGGAGCAGATGTTTAAATATAACTCTGAAAATTAGAAACTTGAACTTTAGGAACACTGGTCAGTGTCAGTGGTCTGTTAACCACAACCTTATTCCGTGAGTCACATTTTTTCCCTTTTATTTCTTTGGATTGAGCTTCAAAAGGAAGTCTGTTTTTTGTTTTTATTTTTATTTATTTATTTATTTTTTCTCATATAGGACCAGAAAAACAGATTCATTTTCCTATAATGGTCATAATATTTTTAAATGGTTATTTCTTGGGTTTTAACCTCTTTCTGAAATCAATCTGGGACCATGCCTAGTGTGGTGTTTGAGTCCCGTTGGCGTTTCCATCACAAGGACACTTGTTCTAGGATGTAGCTGGTGGGACCATATTGGGCCTTTGGTCAAGAACCAAACTTGTACATAATCTGTCTTTTGTTTCATAAACTGTCAATCAGGATTATCTAAGTAAACATCCAAGTCCTGTAGCTGAAAACCAGATATTTCCTTTCTTTCCTTAATATTTATTATTATAGGTTGGAGATAATCATGACATTACTCATTCAGGAAACCCAAAGAAAAACATAACAATTCTATTTTTTTAAATTTTTTTTTATTTTTAAAGACTGCATTTTGATTCATTGTACACAAATGGGATACATCTTTTCATTTCTATGGTTGAGCACCATGTAGATTCACACCATCTGTGTAATCACACATGCACATAGGGCAATGATGTCTGTCTCAGTCCACCATTTTTCATACCCCCCTCCCAGTCATTTCCCTCATTCTTCTCTCATCCCCCACCCCCATTATATATCATCTTATAAACTGAAAAATTTGGAAACAGACTCTTCAGTTTCAAAAAGAAGAGAGTTGTGCATATGCATGTGCGTGCATGCATGTGTGGGATTTTATTTGTGCTTTGGTTTCTTAATGACACATTTAATTTCATCTCAGAAAATATTGGATGAAATGAGCCACTTGGCCATGATTAACTGCAAACACAGGAGGAAAGCTGGTCAGCAATGAGAATGTTTATGGAGCAAATGTTTGTTGTTTTCAAGAAGCTTAATGCTTCAGAGCTGATGTTTTTCAAACATAAAGATGGCGCTCAGATCTTCTACTGTAAAAAAAAAAAAATTCTCCTGATGGAAATATGCTTAGCTGCTTGAATCACAGAAATGGGAAAGAATACAATAGAGGTAATATGAGAAATGTTTGATCAGCAAGCAATATTTACATAATGGAATATTGTGTTGGAATATGCAACCAAGACAGCATCATAGAAGGGACATAAGATAGCAGTGTGTGACTAAGTGAGATAGATACCAAGAGAACTTGAAAAACAGGTGGCAGCCTACATCCAGCCACATGACTTTGCACCCTTTAATTATGATGTGTGTTTGTAAAGAAATGTTTTCAGAGACACGTTGTGATTCCCAATATCTCCAAGACGGAGTGAAATCTGGGCACTGAATTTAAATTTTATCTCTTATCAGGGGAAAGATTATTATAACTTGGGGAATTTAATATATGTTCATTTTAGTTAAGAGATTGACTGTACATTTACCTGACTTATGTCTAGAAAATTCAGAGGGTGAGAGTAATGTTCTTAATTGCTTTGCAGTTGAACAGTGTAGAGTCAACTTCAGTGAGGCGTGTGTTCTGTGTATACACCAATAAAAGTAAGTGATAAACTATTTGTTGTTCTTCGGTATCATTCCCTCATCTTTCTATCATATGAGAACTTTCATCTTGGCAAATAGTCATCCAAAAAAAAACAAATTAGCCAGGTGGTCCCATGTAGCTAAATTCCGGCCCCTGGGATTGGGACAAAGTAGGAAGGCTTTGTGGCAGCCAGGGGAGACCCTTAAGAAAGTTTGACATCTGCTCCCATTTCACAACCATATTCCTTGACTTTCTGGAGCTTCAATATTAGAACACCTGTGGCCCTCTTTGATCTTTAGGTAATAATGACATGCGTTCAATAATTTGGTTACATGCAGAGAGAGCTGAGGACATTCTAACCATCATATACTGCACCTCACATACTCCAATGCCTCATCAGGGTGCTGAACTTAGGGGATAGGTGTGAACTGAGGAAGACCGTGATTGTGACAAGAGCAGGCTGTAAATTGATGGGCCTTAGAGGGTTCAGCAGTAATGCACGCCTGTATCTGAGAAGCAGCTGAAGTATTATACACACTCGCCCCTTAGTACCAGAAGCACCTGCTGCTCCAATGCCTAGATGCTACATGCAGTTACAGTGATAAGGTTACACGACATCTATTCACTAAGTAAAATTCCAAAATGACTAAATGTATTTGGGAACAAAGATCAAATAAGTTCTATAGTAGACAAGCTTTATTTTTGTTTGTAAACCTGATTTTTTTGGCCCATGATTTTCATTACTTTCATTACTCTAGAAAAAAAAAAAACAACAACAACAACAGAATTGTGTATTTACAGAATAGTCAAAGTGAAGTGCATGCATAAGATGTCCTTAGAGGGAACATCTCCTAAAATGGCAAATATTAAATTGAAAAATAACCTTGGTTGGATTATAGAGATTGTGTTGTGTTGAGTCCTACAAAAATAGGAAGAAAATTCTAAGATAAGGAAAAGTGGTAGCAGATTGAATTTGATTTTCCAATATGTAAGAAGAATGAATAAAGTGATGGATTGTTCTGGAATATGATCAACTGTACATTTTAAAGAGATCAAATAATCTAATGTTCTCTACCTCAAATATCCTTGGGAGATTATGTTCTATAAAGATCTCAGAGGGCAGTTAAAAATGTTTTAATTTTTGTTAATAATTTTTAAAAATTTTATTCTTTTTAATGTTTTAGATCTGCTACATCATTGCTTTTCCTGAAAAATGACTTAATTAAAAAATCATTTGTAGAATATATTAATTTTATTGCCATGTTTTGGTCTTAATATCTGTCTCTTTGCTACTAACTTTATGTTTAGTTTCAAAAGATCTTTGTGATTTTATTATCGTTATAATTTTTCTTCCTGTGATTTAAATGTAACTCGTACATTAATGGACTTTCATAGAAGACTTTCTTGTATTCATGTACTAAAATTTAATGTCGTCTGTTGTTGACATTACGCTAATATGTTTTATATATGTGGAATCAGTAGACTTTGTATTTTGTGTTCACTTTGTATAATCAGAAATATTTAAAGTACCTTCTTAAAAATATCACTTTTTATATTAAATATTCTATGTTCACTTCTAACAAAGTGAAGAAATTTGAAGGGTTGAAGTGTGCATTAAACTATATGGTTTTAAAAAGAACTGTAATTGCAGCTGACTAATAGATGATAGAAATAGACATGTACATCTGTGTTCTATAAAAGTCATAACTCTACATACATTTTCAAAACAAAAATGTGTTATACAATGTCTTATACTGTGATTTAAAAAGAGGTATTTTAAAGGACTTTAAAAAATGTTTTAGAATGTCACTTTTTTGGCAAGGGGAAGGGTGACATATATCTGAGAAAAGTGAATGAAAATTATTATGTTAGCTTCCCCATCCATCCTGTTGAAAAATGTTTGCTATTTTCCTTGTCATATCTATGAATATTTATTAAATATCTAGAATTTTGACTGCATTTTTTTCATTGCATGTTTTAAAGAAAACTACCTTATCAGACTGCAAGTACCATGAAGCAATTTCCACAATGATTATGACAAATTCAAATCCCAGCATAAAGCTTAAAAACAATTTGATTACACGAGTTATTAGATAAATAATTTTGTCAATACAATCAAATGATCCCTGGAATGGGATTGATCTCCTTGTTCATATTACCAATATTTACTGAACATTTTCTTGGATCTCATTGGAAATAAAAATATAGTCTAAGGTACTTGGATCAGTGATAAATCAACAGTACAAAATACATTCTTCCTTCTCCCTACCAGCAGGAGGTATGCTGACGTAGAACTTGGGATTCTCTGTGTGTTCTTGGGGTTATCAATGATAATTCTCTGCCCATAGTTTTATGAGGTAAGATTTAAGATCTATGTTTCAAGATAGAAATGATTCTGAGGATAGTGGAAATTTCATTAAGAGATATTGGATATGTAGCAGGTTGGGTTTTCTGGACAGCAGTCCTGGGGATGCGTTGGGCTTGTTAATAAGGACTGCTCTTGGTGACCTTACCTGTGGAAGGGAGAGGGAGGAGGCAGGTGAGGAGGAAGAAGAAACAGAGCTACGTACCATCCTAAGGCTTTAAGACTCCTCCCATGCTCCATCTTCCTATATTAGTCAAAGGACATGTGTTGTCCAGATAATGGGTACGAACTTGAATGGAGTATACGTTTGCAGCCAAGACAAACCTGAATGGAACTGAAAGCTGGAGGCTGCCTCAGCCATTGATTTACCATTTTCCTCTTTCTTTTTAAATATTTGAAGAACACTGCTAATCCAATACCATTTATCATTGTCAGAATGATTCCTTCAGGATTTCTCTTTGAATTAAAAGTGTAGGTGGCTTGTCTTAAGCATCATTTTGGACACACGATCCCATTGATATCACTCTTCAGATATTCTTTTATGAACAATAAAAGAATTGGAATGCTCTATTCTATCCCCATGAAAATAAAAGAAGTGCAAATCTAAGTTTGCTTTTGTTTTTGTTTGCTTTTTTTTAGCTAAGAGGGAATCAAGGTACATTTTAATTAAGCCATATCATTTTATTACTAGGAAAAAAAGAAGGTGTGTCATTTTGCAATGTGAAAGTATGTGAAGTAGACTATTTGAATTTATGTTCAATGTTATTTCTTTGTAGTGGTTAAAAATAAGTAAGTAAATAAATACATATATGACCCATCTTTTCATTTAGAACCTTCTTTTATGTCAAACCACCTGCTGTGCAAACCATTGCTGTCTACCAAACTATCATTCATAAAATGAATAACTAATCGTCCTTGTATGTTAATTAATTTTAACAATTGGATGACCATATATATTAATGAATGTATCTTTAAATAGGGTTTATGCATTTTTCATAGTCCTATAGACAGTTTTTCCTTATGGATTAAAGAGGTTTTGAAGGTACTGACAATATATTTTCTAACAGGAAAATAATTCTGAAGATTGACAAATATGTCCCACAAATCCTAGGAGAAATCCTAGGTGTTTATAATTCTAGTAGTTTCCCCTTAGTGAACCAATACTTAAATAACAATTTCCTAACTTGAGTGTTTTCAAGATACATAAATATTTATTTATAAAAAATAAAAATTATCAGTCAATAAGAATAATGTTGTTAATTACTTTTTTTTTACTGATAGAGAATTCATTTTCTCTAGTATGTTTCAAATCTCTTGTTTTCTCTTATTGTTACTTATCATCACAGAGAGTGCCTTTTGACCTTTTCCACAGACTTAACAGTGTGTGAGAAGTTTTTCTCAGAAGAAGAGCACATGATGAATTGATTTCACCTTCCTCAACTCACAACTGTGTCTCAATATAATCTGATGTGGATCATACTCTTGGCAGTCACACTGGTGTCTGAAGCTCTTTCAAACAACTTTTGCATAGATATAGGGAGAGGGCATATTATTTTCAAGATTCATGGCAGCTGCTCACTTCAAAGTGCTGTGCAATCTAAGAGCAAATACAAAAATAAACTTACACATTCTATTCTTTTAAATGGGAATAATTTACATAGTTTAAAAAGGTCATATGAGTCACAAAGGATTTTTCATATTCTAAACTTTGGAAATGTATTCATGTCAAATCCCAAGAACCTTAAATTTTCAAATAACTTACTTCTCATGTTTTTCCTCTAAGAACTTCTATACTTCATTTGTGACTCCTTTGCTGAAATAATATGGTATAAACAATAAACTTTAATAATATAAATTTGGGGATTCCCCCAAAAGAAAACTATACATAATTTGTAGAGTAAAAGTTTTATTTCTATTTTTCTCCTTAATTTATTTTTAAAATTTGTTATGTATATCATTTTTAAGTCTTCAATCCCTGAATCATTTAATTATGTATTTGTATACTTATTCACCTACCTACTTAATGTATTTTCTTTTGCGCAAGTAGAAACAAACTGTATATATTGTCTATAATATACTTTTAATTAATAACAATTGTATTTTTTCTATTATGAAACGTAGACATACTTTATTCTTAATGGCTGAATGGTATTTTTAAGTTGGACATAGCAAAAAAAATATATAACTATTCATCTATTGGTGAATATTTAGTTTTCTTCCTGGGTTGTCTTGTTCTAAATAATGCTTCTGTTCAGATTTGCACAAAATCATTTTGTTCACAGGCATTTCTGTAAAACACATTCATAAAAAAGAAACTGTATATCAAATGGCATGACACTCCCCAAGCATTAAAAGGATCCGGCATATTTGCAGATCAAATTAGTAGTGTTTTTATCCTCTTTTTCTGAAATTTGATGACATGGAATTTTCCTGATATTCTACATTTTGAAGATATGATGGTAGTTTTTAAATATTTAATTCATCCTTAAATTAGTGGAGTTTAGCCTCTATATTGTCATTGGCCATTTGTATTTTTCATGTGAAATCCCTGTTTATGTAATTTGCAATTTTGGGATTGATAGTCTTTCTTTTGTTAGTTGGAATATACTTTTCTTGTATGTATTCTTTACATTAATATCATGCTATTCATATCACAAACAATTTCAACATCCTGGTGTGATGGGCTGACAGATTTGACTCCATGGAACAATTATAGGCCAGGCTATATGGGCAAGGACTAAACAGACTCCATTTTGCTCTGAAACTTGATGTTAAATAGGAAAGTCTTCTGCCATGAGAATGCCCTGCCTCTGTACCCCTCAACAGATGATTGCTAATACAAAATGACGAAATGGCAATTCTTTTATAATGAAAAATTGTTCTCTTTTTGATTCCTGTTTTTCTAAACAATGTACCATATTAATGGTGATGTCAACAGTGATCATTTAGATGTTAGTAACCATTCTTTAATTTGTACCTAAGTAAGGTCATTTTGACCCACTTCCCCCTTCTGCTAATGATTTCAGATCTTAAGATGTTAGTTTGTAATTTTAAATCACAGCAATCGAAACTTATGATTGATGTACTGATTTATGGTAAAAAAGCAAACAAACACAAAAATACCCCCTGCAACCCTATGGACAAGGCTGTTCTCCCAATAGCCATTTTTGGGGCATTGTATGAGACTGTCAGTCAGTTCACTAATAAGACTCTCAAATTTGGACTTCTCGGCCTTGATCGTTCTGTTCTTAAGTTGCCCCATAACACTGGAATCTGTTTCTTTCTTCTATGTATGACATTTTCAAAATGTAGTTTATTTTTAAATTTAGTGTTTGAATCTGTCAGGTTCTTGCTCCGTGGTTTCTACTTTATCTAGTGTTGAAAAAAGCCTACCTTCAAACACATTTTTCCATTATGATTTTAAAAGTAACTTTATTGTATGCTAAATTTTTAAAGGTATTATGCATTCCTCCTTTTCTTGCTCTATTTATTGATTCTTGTCTCACTATATTTTAAATAATATTGGTTATGAATTTTTTGCTCTATTTAAATATATCATATACGAATGTACCATATAAAATATTAGCCGGGGAACACAGTACATGCCTTCAGTCCTTGCTACGTTGAAGGCTGAAGCAAGAACATTATTTGAGCATAGAGTTTGAGACAAAACTTGGAAACATAATGTAGTGAGACCTTGTGTCCAAAAATATAAAAAAGTGAATGGGGTGCTTCATTTACGTAAATAAAATGTATAATAAAAGTTAATAATGGGTGGCTGATAGGTTTATTAAGAGTAGATCAATTTCTAATCAGTAAATTTTAATTAAATGCATATAAAAGTTGTGTACTTTTCCTTCTAAATTCTACCTTAGTGAGCTTAGAATAGCTACAAGAGGAAATTAGTGATAGTAGAAGTTGTAAAAGGATATATTTCCTAGGTCTGTATCTATAAATGCCATTTTCTTAGAGAAGCAATTTGTTTTTCCAGATAATCAATTACCTGAGAAATACTTGACCATATAATTGAAATTCAAGAACAACCTGATGTTTAAAATGTACCTCTTATTAAATATTTTTAGCAACAATTTGTATAAAAAATTATTCTATTTATGTTGGCTTAACAATGAGTTTTTACTATTGTGTAATGGATGTTATTTGTACATCTTTTAGTAAGTATTTGATGTACATATTTGTTTTTACATTAAGAAAAATCCCAAAGAAGATACACTAGAATTCTGAACTAGAAGATACTAGTAGAAACAACTTTTAAAATTCACTCCATACACAATTCTGAACTTTTAATGAAACAAAACTTTAAACATCTGAAGAGAAAAAAAAAATACATATTGAATAACGGGTGACAGATAACTGATAAATTTTAATAAATGTCTGAATTTCTGTATTTTTATCTTGACTCTTCAAATAAGGAATGAGGTTTAATGCTGTCAACAGAAACCAATTAGATGAAATTCAAAGGTGCTGTGGTGAATCCAGAGATGAGCTAGTTTTACACGGCAGTTGGGGAGAGTAGATGTGCATGCAACCAGCAGTGAGAAACTCATCATGAGGTGGGTATTAAACTAATGCTACAGGTAAATACGGGAGGTCTGCTGACTCTCACCAAAAAGCGAACTCCAACAAGATGGCTTTTCAATGAACTTGATATTTGCTTAATTTTTATAGATAATAAAATGGTACTTTAGATAATTAAAATAAATTCATACCAATATTTTTATTAGTCCTTGAGATTGAAGGATGGTAGTTTGGTATATATAGACTACTTGTAAAAATTAGAGACTGAGTCTAGATTCTATCTTGTAATTCTCATGTGAACTTGGGCAATTTACTTAAAAAATGGCTAAACTTTATTTTGCATGTTTTTTTTTTTTTTTTTTCTTTTTTGGTATTGGGGATTGAACTCAGGGGCATTCAACCATTGAGCACATCCTCAGTTCTATTTTGTATTTTATTTAGAGACAGTGTCTCACTGAGTTGCTTAGTGCAAGCACTCTTGCTGAGGATGGCTTTGAATTCACAATCCTCCTGCCTCAGCCCCCCAAGCCACTGGAATTACAGGCTTGTGGCACTGGGACCAGTTGTTTTGCATATTCTTAAAGTTAACTTCAGACCCATTTTGATGGTTGAAAAAAACAAATGCAATGTCACAGACAGACTTCCTGCCCAAGTGCAGCTCTCCCAGCGTGGCCTCTGGCGGGATCTTCACAGTTTCCTTCTCTTTTCTTTCCACCTTGTACTTTGAGTTCTTGTCGGAGATTCCAGATGTAGGAATTTGAGATTATATTTTGTTGTGTAGCTGGCAATTTTCTTAATGATTACTGACCTTATTTTATTGATTCCTGTTGTTTTCTCATGGTTTAGCTCATTTAGCTCATTTAAATCTTCTCAAGTTTTTTTTGCCTTTTTCTTCTTTTTTTTAAATCTGATGAATGACGATTACTATTCTCTGTTGTCCAAGTGGCAGTGTCCTGAGGAAACCTTTTTCCTTGTCCTGTTTTGCAGTTTTCTGGTTGTTGACATGTGTGGGTGGGAATCTCACCTCCATTTAAATACAGTCTAATGCTTTTGCAGAGCTCTCTGGAAAAATAATGGGACGGATCACTAAAGGAGGAAAACAGTGGATATTGTACTCCTTGTGGAAGAGAGAGAACAACAACTGATTAGAGTTTTCTGATGAATTTAGTATGTCATGACCCTGTAGAGTAACAAAGACGTTATGATTGGGTGTGAAAGAGATGTCTACCGAAAAACTCAGGTATCAATGCAGAAATATTCAGAGGTGAAACTACGAGATTATGAGAGGTCTCACTACCTTGGTAGAATAATCCATTTGGTGGATTAATAAATTGAAAGGCTTAGTAAGTGGTAACTGTACGCAAGGGGGCATGGCTAGAGTGAGCAGGGCACTGGGAGGATGCCCTTGGGGATCATATTTTGTGCCTGGCTCCTTGCTCTTTCTGCTCCCCAACTGGCATGAGTGAGCAGCTTCCCTCTGCCATGCCCTTCTGCTGTGAATCTCTGCTTTGCTTTGGACCCAGAGCAGTGGAGTCAACTGACCATGAAAATTAGACAAAATACAGTAAGACAGTCATTGCTAATTTTTCATTTTCTCTGTATCTTGAAAAAAACATATATATTTGATTTGGTTTATTCATCTGTAGTCTATATACTGCTTCATGCCTATTTCACAATTCATTTATATCTTTCCAAATCTTTTAAGTGAAAATATCATTAGATTCATATATTCTGATACGTTCCTAGAGATTAAGAATTTAAAAAGAAATAAAAAATTTTAGAAAATAATTTTTACTATTTAGGACTATAAATTTCCTTGTGAGAGGTATTAATATTAAAGTGACTCAACTAATATTTTAGATTTATGATTTTTCCCTTGCAATGTATTGTTAACAGTGACAAGGTTTCCCATAGATCAGCATTTTAAAAATGAAACTCTGAATGTATTAAAATAAGGCATAGATGAATGTTTTCATATATATCTAATTATTTCATTTCCTTAATTATAATTTATAATTGCATACTTGTATATTTTAAAATCAAGTTCAAACTCCATGTGTGACCTAAAATGTCTCTTTAGCTGATTCTAATCATTCCTTTTCTTTCTCCAGCATTTGCCTGCAAGATCTACCCAATCAAATGTTCCTTTATATCTCTTTAATAGAACTGATTACACTCTATGATAGTTATGCTTTTGCTCCACTAACTCCTTAAAGGCAAGAGGCATGTTTTTGATTTTTTTCTCAGAAGTTCCTAGTAAATAGTATATATTTTAATAGATATTTGAAAATAAACATTCAAAACAATATATTGGACAATATAAAAAATAACTTCAACTTTTCCGTTAAGTTTCTACAGACAAAAAACACTTTTGGGGAAATTTACAGAAAAAAACTATTGAACTTAATAGGCTATAGTACTAAAGGATAGAACCCCAAATGAAGAAAATGTTACCAGGTACCCAGCTTTCTAAATTAAGTATAAAATATGTCTATATAAGGGTCAAAAACTAAAATACTAAAGATAATCATCTTCAGGATTTAAAGAGTCTTTGTATTATTAAGTCCTTTGCCTATTGGGAAGTGATAAATGCTGACTTTTCCCTTTGTATAACTTTGTATAAAAACATGAATTTTTTTTTTTATAGAGGAAATTTCCTTTGCAATCTCTTTGTCTCTGACGTCCTTGAAGGATGTGGATGAAGACTTTCTGGTCTTCGTGCCCCACTTGGACTAAAGAGGTTTGGGAAGGAAATAGAATTCACAGCATTGCACAGAAAACTGCACAACAGAAAGGTGAAATCCTTGGAAAACAACCTTTTATGAGGAGGTCAACACCAAAAATATGTGGTGGGGTGAAAAGATCTGCAAGCTAATTGTGGATAGAGTACACAGTGAGTCATTAGCGGAGGCCAAGTAGTAGGAGAGATCACTATTAGCCCAGGATGGGTATGAGTTATTTTCACAACCCCGACCAGTAATTGACTATGCAAGATAACCCCAAGCCACCTCCTGTTTCCAAAACATTAAAGGTGTAAGAGCTTGTAATGATCTTTTCACTCCAAGGATAATGGAGGTGAAGGAAGATGAAAAAAGGCATGCCAGATTCACCTTTTCTGCTCAAGTCACCAAACTTATCCTGGACATTAATGTTGGGGACTATTAGGCTATAGAAAATTGTTATGAGTTGGACATTGAATCAACTATAAGAGGCCACACTTCGTATAACTTTTGGTTAAAAGTGATTGGAGAGCAACCACTGAATTAATTGGTCATTAATTCAACATGAAAAAAATCATTAAAAGATGGAAAAGAAAGAATGAACAAAACAAGGTTGAAGGAGTGATTGAAAAAAAAATGAAATTCTATATTTGTACCATCACTGATTTCTGAATATTTGATAGACTGGTTACATATACATAATTAGGTTATTATTATCAGTATGAGTTTTAGTTGCTACTGAAGTTGTTTGTGACTTTTAAACTTTATCAAACATTAATTTAGTCATGAAATAATAAAGCTATTAATTCATAAGATTATGCTGAAATGCTTACGTTCTGTGCTTTTTACCAAACTATACTCTCATTTCCATGCATCTGTTATTAACAGTTTAAGCATCATTTATCATTTTTCTAGTCAGACTTGTGACATTGATGCTAATTAATGTTCAATCAACAAGTAGTTACCATCTATCTACTTTGTTTCCATTAAAGTTATAAGAAGGGTAATTATATAGTAAGCCTTTTTATTCAGTAAGACAGTTTTCCAAACTGATTTGTAAATCAGATAAAGGTGGATGGATATGCTGTGATAGGAGATAAGGAGATAGGCAGATCAGCTCTTTTTGTGTGTGTAATTATCATTTTCTACACATCAAACAAAACATCCTCTCTGTTGTTCGCACTAGTAATTGGAATACCTGCTGAAAACCCTGACTCATTAAACAGGACTCTGAATGTTATGTGATGAAGATTTCTGGACTCTGATCATCGCTGTATGGTGGAGCATTTTCTACATTTGCATTCTACTTTGTTTCCTTCCTTCATTTCTGTGTAGATCCACGTCCTTTGAAGTCGTTAAATAGAAGTGGAGACTCATTTAATTAGCTTCACTTCTCCTTGAGTCCCATTCAGAAGGCTGAGGCCCAAATTAAAATCTTGTGGCTTCTTTGGTCTACCCTTGGAAGAAAAAGATTTATTTAAAGACATTTAAGTGGTTTATGACTATCTCTTCAAGTGTTAATTTATTTTTTATTATCTACCTTTGGAAAACTAAAAATACTCACTTTTTATATCCAAATTGTATTACTTTATTTTCTTGCTCAAAACAAAATTAATATTAAAACAGTTTTTATACATTTCATTTACTTGTAGTGTTTTCTCTCATCACTTTTTAAAGTGAGCTAATTTTTCACTAAGTTTTAACAAATCTCCTATATACAAGACATATCATTATTCCCAAACAAGCTATTTGGGGTGACCAGAAAAGTAAGTTATGATCATAAGAATTTTATACATATAAGCATCAATTATTGATTTAAAAAGACTTGTTTTTATTATAGGAAAAATGGGAGAGAAGGAAATTGAATATTCATGTGATAACAACACCACAGAGAATATAAACAAAATAAAATTAAGAATGGAAAGATTAGAGCTGGAAATCTCCAGGGGAGACATTTTCAGCAAGGTACAATCAGAGCTGGGTATTAAAGACAAATATTTTATTTCAAGAGTAATTAACTAATTAAGTACATGGTAATAAGAACAGTTTTTACAGCACCATACAGATGTGAAGAAGCAATTAGTAGAATTTGTATATTTTGTTAGTTTATAAACTGCAAACTACTTTAACAATTATTTTGAAGTGTTATTAATCATTTTGTTGCTTAAAAATGGGAGGAAATTTTATCTATCAAGTCTAAGAATGCATGCTTACTTTTTGGAAGAAACAGGAAACAATGCAAATATATCATATTGTGAGTCAGACCCACCTATGCTTAAATAATTTGGCAGCTGAGTGAGATGTGATTTATTTTTTAAAAACTTATCTTAATTATTTGTTTTCAAGCAACAAATTGCTAATAGGTTATATAATAATTGTATATTTTATATACATAATTGAAATATATTTTATAAAAATCATCAAAATATTTTTAAATGCATGATACAGTACAGAAGATACAGATGTTTATTTATTCTTGGAAATTTTATGTAAATAGTTTTAAGTTAATAATTGTATCAACTCAGGAATGATGAAATAAAGCAAGCTCAAGTACAAATTTAGTATAATTTTATGAGACATTATTAAAAGTAAATGGAAAAACTAAAGAGGATAAATATCCAAATCTGACTCAGAAATATTACATTGAACTCTTGATGATGTCAGTTAAAACTGGCCAGGATAGAATGACACTGTCAATCAACATGGTGCTGTGACCTCAGTACTTGCTCATATTGGAAAGCTCACACACAAACTCTATGCGTGTGAACTATTTCATTTAAAAGGTGATGACTGTACAGAACAGATCGCCAACGCACAACATGGAGACAAACTGCATGGTGCAGTTTCTGGGGCAGAAGCAATGGTGAAGAGTAATAGGGAGAATTAACAGATGCGGAGATAAATCAGGGAACTCAGGCAGTTTAAAATTAAGTTTCTGGCTTCGGTAACTTTTTTCTTAAAGTGTATTTTAACGAATAAAGTAAATTTTCAGATACCATGAATGGGCAAGCTATTTCCCAATGTGCTTTTAGTATATCACCTGGGAAATGTATAAGTTATTTTCAACCATTTTGGCACCAAAGAAGACAGTCCTGTACTAGACTAATATACTATTTCAAGACACAGTGCTCCCCTGTGGGGTGTTTCAGTAAGACGGTGTATTTCATCTGTAATGGTCAGGCATTAAACACACGACAGTTAAGAGCTATTGCCAAGAACATCAGTGATAAGCCATTCTAAGTGAACTTGCTCTTTATGTTCAGATTATTTGACTGTGTACAGACCTTACATCCAAAACTATTAGTGCAATACAGTAATAGTATGTCAACTTCCACCAAAGGCAGGACACAATTTATATAGCATCACAGTTCTAGAAATAGAAAAATAAAACTTTTTTCTCTGTGAAACAAGTGCAACGGATGCACAAATAAAATTACAGTACTGGATAATTTTTCAGTCATTTGCCATAGTGGATTTACTATATGTTTACATTAATACAAGTCATTAGGGATGCAGTCCAATGTTGGAAAATTTTGCCATGGTAGAACCTCTGAATATGGAGGGAATTATAAAATGCTTTTACTCTTATTGGTTATATTCAATGTTTGCATAATAAGGTGGAAATCAATAAATAATATAGTAAAGTGGAAGCGTTATCCATGAATGACCACAAATGAAGAGGAGGTGGACCTGTCCACATGACTGGCCGTATTGCTGTGGCGGCCTTCTGTGTAATGCTGAACCCTCACCTCCCGCCCAGGTCATCAACCCTCTAGTCATCCTTCCCTCTTGCTGTCAGCCACTCGCCAACAATTCCTTGGGAGCTTTATGACTTATCTAAAATAGTCTAACGCAGGAGCAATACATCATTTGATAATATAATAATGATATTTAGCTAGAGGTACCAAATTTCTTAATGCAGCTTAAGATTTAAACTCTAGGCAATGAAATATTGCTGGTTTCATTTGCCAGAGTAAGGTCAGTTTTATTATACCAGGTTCTCTGAACTGGAGTGTCAGAACAAACAGGATCAAAAGAAAAAGTATGAGTGAACATGTAGTTAAAATGGCATTAGCCGTTCAAATATAAAATCACAATTTGAAAGATTACTGGAAAATTTTGGACCAAAATGTAATGGTACTATGAGAACCTTCCTCAGAAGACTGCTGAATATTATCCCTAAAAGTAGATGCCACAGTTCTGAAAGGGGCATCAAAGATGCTTGGATTGCAGTGATTAGATTTAATGTATCCGGTTGTCCAAGACAGAAGAGTGACTGCCAATTACAGAACACAAGGAGGGGAAGCACAAAAGACAGAGATGCTGTCACCTCCTTTCATGCTGCACGGCTTGGACCTCAACCTCACGGAGACTTGTATAAATGACTGTGTCGTAGGAGAAACTGGAGGCAGCCATTGCCAGGTCACAGTGCTGGGAGACAAAAATACTTTACTCTGAACCACAGTTACCCCTTAAAGATCTTGAACAAAGGAACAAAGGAGATGGACCTCTAGAGCAGAAACATTTGCTTCTTCAGGTTTTAAAGTCAATAATTCTGAACCTAAGCTTATTGTGATCAGACTGCAAATATCACATTACTATGCAGGCAATGGCAGCCTGAATACAGAGATGAAAGTGAGCCAGCAGGCCGTGGCAAAGAAATGCAAGAGAAAACAGTGAAAACGTCACAGGTAGAATAGCTCTGTAATAGCAGCCCCAAAATAGTAAGAGTAAAATCATCCATGGGGATGTATATAGTAGACAGGTTCAAGAAAATCCTATACATAAATAAAAGTCTGTGGCAATGATTTAAAACCAGTAAATACAGAGATGGGTGAAAAACTCCGCTATGCACAAACTTGGTATTCACAAAGGAGCAGAGTGCAGGAGCGAGTACTATGAACCATCTTGACATATGGAAGACTTGGATACAATGTCCAAGGAAAATGGATCCAAAGTAAACATGAAGACACAATTGCCAGTTGCTGGATTCCAACAGATAATAACAAATAATCTTAGGAAGAGAGGGTCAGAAAAGTCAGGTCAGCTAAAGCTTTAAAAGAGGCAAAATTCAGGTCACCATGTAGGCCTCAATCTGACCTAAGTACTCTTAAACACACGATCATGAGACCATCTCCACCAAACTCAGAGAAAGTTTGAAACCATCACACACTGTCAAGATTTACTTCATGCACTGCAGACCATGAATGGTTCCTCAAAAATGCAAAATTCAGACTTAAGCACGTCTATTTAATTCTTGAATTCAAACAAATTCGGGACAGCAATCCTATTGAGCATGAGCTAAAGTTTTAGAAGCAATAGTTAAAAAGATTGTGGGGTTCATCATGTGTATCAGTGGTCCCATTTCTTTGGAGGCCCAGGTAGGAGGATGACTTCAGCCCACGAGGTTGAAACCAGCCTGGGCAATATCACAAGAAGACATTTCAAGAAAACAATAATAATAATAAAAATAAAATAAGAATGATATTTTTGTTCTTTAAATCCATTTAATATTGTCTAGAGAAAACAAAAATAACCGAAGATAATAATAATAATATTTCAAAAATTAAAGAAAACTGCAAATAGAACCCAAGAAATTACTGATATAGACCAGAATACAAATAACCCATAAATCAGTAATACACAACATAACCAGGTTTGTGCCAGGTATATCATAGGAACTCAATAAATATGCTTTGATTTAAAGAGAAGAAAGAATGAAGTAACAAAAGTTTGGAAATATCAAGGGAGTGGCATTTCAAAGAAACCTATGTACTCTCATTTTCATTTTGTTGCAAAAGTAATTAATTTTGAAACATGAGTATAAAGAAAATTAAACCATTCCACAATGCATACATATTTCAAAATAATAGTTTGATGATGATAAATATGTAGAATCTTTTTCTCCATTTGAAATAAATTAAATTAATACAAAAATAAATATATAATAACCATAAATATTCAATAACCACAACTAAAAAATGAAAACTAAATTCTCTTTGAATTAGTAAAAGAATACTCAGGGACTCCAGACTTTTAAAGTATTTTATAATTACAAATATTTATTAAATTTTTATAATTAATTTTTAAATAATACTTTTTGTGAATAAGCAATTCACTCAAGTTCAAAATGTCTTTCTTGTTTATTTTTCTTCTGTCATAGTATGTAAAATCAGGATTAATATATTTATTCAGTACTGTATGAAGTACAATTTCATTTTTGGTAATGATTCTGTCCATTCTTTTATCTGTTTATATTCACAAGGATATATATAATGATGTACCCCATTGCAGACTGTGACTATTTCTGGTCTGGTGTGGGCAGAATATTAAGTGACTTTTCATTTTTCCTTTTTAGTACAAAGAAGCATAATATTAAACCCTTTCTGAATTAAGAGTAAATTAATAAATTCCTCAGATGTTTACCTTATGTATGTTGGAAAATTCTAGTTGTAATTTATAAAATAAGATAACATACTTTCTTAAATTCTATATAGATCTCTCAGTTTTGTATTTCATTTGTCATTAAACATGAAGTTGAGAAAAATGTAAATAATTAAAACATTCTCAATTAAATGCTCTGGATTATTTGAATGCATGGCTACATTTTTCTCCTTTATATATTAATCAAAGAATTTGATTAAATTTAACATAGAAAATTCATCATTTTCTTAAATTTACATAATACCAAAGGTCATTGTAACAGTTAATTTGAATTGTCAACTTGACTAGATTAAGAGATGCTGATGATTAAGAGGTTTGGGGGTGTGTCCATGAGGGCATGTCTAGGAATGATTGGCATGTGGGATAAGAACCAAGTGGAGACCCTCCCTAACAGTGAGCAGCACCACCCACTAGGATGGTGGCCTGGATGGAATAAAAGCTGGAAGAACAAGGAAGCAGATGCAGACTCAAGTTCAGCTAGTCTTGAACTGGTTCTTGATTGCTGCTTTGACCATCTGAGAACATCGAGCTCTCGCTTCTTCACTCTTCCAAAGGGGACTCTGCCAGTGATTCTCCAGGAATTTTCCAGAAGTCTTGATCTCAGACTGAGTAGCAGTTGATCTTTCTTGTTCTGGGGTTTCTGCCTCTTGGACTGCACAGCTGCTGGTTCTTCCAGCTCTCTAGTCTGCAGACAGCCATTGTGGACTATCCAGCTTCTGGTTGTGTAAGCCAATCTAATAAATCCCATTTTTTATAATCATATTTCTGTTGATTCTGTTCTTCTAGAGAACCCTGACTAATAAAATGATGATCCTAGAGAGAAATATACTTAAGACAAAACTGTACTTCATTTTGAAAATCACACTTGAGTTACCCTATTCTTGATTTCCTGGGTTTCACATTATTCAGAAGTGAATTTTATGTGTGTACACAATTCAATTATACTTGCTTATTTTCAGACACCTTTAAGAATGAATAATAATTAACCAAAAATCTAGGAGTTCCACACAGAAAATTTACATTTATTAATTCACTTAGTATTCAGAACAACATAATCAGAGAAACAGTATTAAGACTCCAATTTTGCAAATGTTTAAACTGACACCAGGTGAGAATTATGTAGAATATATAGTCAAGGAACCTTAGTGTGTGGTGAACTTTGTCATCTGAATGACTTGGAACCCTCACTTTTACCATTTTACCCCTGACAGTTTGCTATGATAAATGGTCAAATATTTCACATATTGAACTATTAAAATTTTAATTAAAAGTTTGGTAAAATTAAAGCTTAGATGCTCAAAATTTTAATCTATATCCTATCTTAGACTATAAATATGTTCAACTATGTCTTTGTACATAGTCAATACTGTTTCTAGCTTAATCATTGTAATCCTAATAATTAGGTTCTGATTTTAGAAGATGAAAGGATCATCTCTCTTTCTGAGGCATTCGTTCAAATTGTATTCTTCTGATGAGATTTTTAACATTAACTAGTGCAATTAACTATTGAGTATTTCTTTCCAACCATATCATTTAAATTTAAGTATTAACTCTAAGTAAATTAAAAATTATAGAGTATTTATTTATACTGATGCAAATATTGTATGTAAAAGAAAAATAATGTGCAAATTATGTATAATACATTAAAATAGGTTATGTTTGCAAAAAGATATTTAGCAGAAAACTGCTCTCCAAAAATAACTCTAATACTTTGTGGTATTTTGATAAATTAGAAATGCATTTGAGAAAACATCACTGTAACATTTGTTGAACTTCCAATCTATATTTGAACTTGAATTTATTTAGTTGAGGAGGGATACAGTGACTATAACTGAAAAGCATGAACAACAAACAATAAGCTATCTCCTAAAATTGTTTTTCTCACAAGCCCGCTATGATCAAACTGAAGCTGTTTATAAGGAATATGATTTCTAATTTGCATACAGTAAATTGCTTAAGGAAGCAATTCAATGTACATGATAATTTAAAAGACTCTTCTAGCAACAAAGAATGTATATCAACCTTCAAACACATGTACCGATCCACCCTTCTAAACATTTTTTTTTCCCTAATTTTATTTACAATCCTTGGCAAATTCTGTTTCCTTTAACATTTTTGCTGAAATTGTCAAATCTTTGTTTTATCATGAAACTTTTATCTCTTTGTTGTAGTGCACAGAGAGATTTCCAGTGGAATGTTTCATTCATTTTTCAAAGTCCAAGACTCCTTGGAATCTCCAAGGTTGGTGATTATTTTCCTCCTCTTCCTGCAGCTGGTAACAGGGGCAGGTTGTGAATGAGACCCTTCCCCAGGCTCCGTGACTTCATACCCAGCTTCCCTTGCCCTCCACCCCTCACCTTCTCCTTCAAACTGCTTTCCTTTCAGAGAATCTAACTTCCAAATGGGATTTCAGACTGACAGGAGAAAAAAGAAAAAAAATATTGCTCCAAGTTGTTTTTCACTTCAAAGCTTCTTCAGTGACAACCTCTCTTTTCTCCAAAAGCAGAAAATGGCAAAGGTGAAAGGTTGTGACTATACATTTGAAAGCATCTATTTCTGTTAGGAGTGAATTTAATCTGATTCCGTTCTACCGCAGAACTAGATAATATTGGCCAGTGCTTGGCTGATGTGCACACTTCTTCGTTACCATTTTAATATGTATTTACTTTAGTTAGAAAAACAAATCTTATGTAAGTAATTGAGAATGACGATATAGCTTGGAATTCAGATTTCAGTTAATATAAATGGCGTGTTCCTGGAGTCACTGACATTTGCTAGGGAGATTGTATTTTTCCATGAAGTCAAAACAGGTTTTTTTGGATTTAATCTGTTGGAGCAGGGCAGCCTCTAATGGAAGCCTGTGGTTTCTCCATCTCCTTGCACAGTGAAGTTACAGGACTTCATTTTATTACTTAGCTTTCTGAATGATTTTTGCTGGATTCATTACATGTTTGGAATATTTTGTAAACAGACAGTAACAGCATCATCCAAAATGGGGATGATCCAAATACTTCCCTTCACTAACTGTATCTGAGATGAACATTAACTTGGGAAACTGCGATTTATAGGACTGTAGAGCTGTAACTTTTTCTTTTCAAACAACTGCTGTGGTAGATGTGGAGTAAAACTCCGTACCACAGCACTGTGTAATAAGACTCTAAACTGTATCCATTTTGGTTGTCTCCAGGTAAAATATTTGCCTTGATAAAGCATGCAAACAAAATGATATGAAGAGGTTATTCCAATTTATGAATAAGGAAACTGGGTTTTTCAGATTGACTATACTAATCAAATTAGTTAGTAGTCTCATATTTCTAGTACAATCGACTTACCTAAACAAATATAGAATATTTGGATCTTTAGAAAGGCAATACTCTGAAGTTGGGAGATGTCTAGGTGCTTCGCTACTATTATTGAGCTAAATTTTTAAGCTCCAAAACATGATTTAATAGTACACATTTCATGAAGTGTTAAGTAAGTTTTGTTTCTCTTCCTTTGAGAAGGTAATCTCATGAACTGTTTTCAAAGGCATGATGTTTATGTTTTCATAGAGACTGAGAATTAGAATGGATGATTTTTACATCTTTCTAATTTGTTAACATGGATACCTTGAGAGTAAAAGGGTGGGATACCTAAAATGAAATATGCCCCTAAAGACTCCAATTTCATCGATGGATAACCAATCATTAGAAGAATTTATAAAGCAGAAGATCACAACAGCAATGCTATAAACAACTAGGCAATTATAAGAAAATAATTATAAGAAAACAATTATAAGAAAATAATTAGGTTGTATGATTTTCATGAGTGATAATATTTAAATGAGATGACAAAGCCAACTGAAATAGGAACCAATGTATTGGCTTTATTTTGCTAAATAAAAACTTGGAAAAGAAGCAAAGGTATTGACTATGATTTACCATCTGTTATGGTTTAGATGTGGTTCGAGCATCCCTCAGGTGTCTATTGTGGTTGGAGCTTGGTCCCCAAGGTGGTGACACTGGAGAGTGTGATAGAACTTTTAGGAGGTGGGGTCTTGTTGAAGAACCTTAAGTCATTAGGGGTGTGATCTCAGAAAGTAAGTCTCATGCTGGGCATGGTCTTGCAGACCTGGGATCCAAGCCCCTCTAGGGGCTGAGGCAGGAAGACTGCAAATTCAATGCAAGCTTCAACAACTTAGCAAGACTGTCTTCTTAAAATAAAAAATAAAAACAACTGGGGATGTAGCTAAGCAGTAGTTCTTACAAAAGAATTGTTATAAAGCATGATGTTGGCCCCACCCCTATTCTTTCTGCCTCTGGGTTTATCTGTAATTATTTATTTTTCTCCCACAGAGCTCCAATCATTGCTGTCTACACCGCGAGGTGATGCAGCTCAGAGACGGACCTCACCTACTAGCCTATACATGCACTTAGACTATGAATCTCCAAAACTATGAGCCAAATAAACGTCTTTGCAAGGAGCCTGAGTTAGGTATCTTATTATGCTAATGCAGTGCTAATGCACCATCTATTATCTCCCTATTGATTTCTAAGAAGTTGAAATGTTATTACAAAATGAAAGATGCTTTGAACTTACTTAGAAAATTCATGGCATTCTCCACATTTTTCTCACTCTGCGGGTCAGACAGCTGTGAGGGGCAGTGCCTTCAGGAAGGCATTTGGTCTGTGGATCAGCATTTGGAAACCACTGCTGCATGGAATGCAGAAGGAGGGTTGCAGAGCTTCAGGAAGACTGAACCATTCTCTATGGGCTTTCAGTTGGTAAGTGGTGGCATGGATGTTGCTCCTGACAAACGCAGTGCATTCTGGGAAAATGCTCCATACTGATGACGCGTCAAAAGTGAAATTAAAGGACTATCATGATTTCCCCTCTGTTCTGTCAGATTCACTTAAAAAAAAACAAAAAAACAAAAAAACACACATCTGCCAAAGTTTCATTAATGGGATAAAATTTACATTTACTAGTTTAAACAGCATATGACTAAAAAGAATTACGATTGAGAGAATAATTGCTATTTGCCCAAAATTATAAAAAGAATTATTTATTATTGAATAAATAAATGAGAGAGAAAGCACACATAATTTAAAAAGATACAGAAAGAAAAAATGATTCTCTAAGAATAGGAATAAAATTGATAAACCATTAGCAAGATAAATTGAGAAGAAAACAGATAAATTGCAAATTTCAAGCATCAGGAAAGAGAAGAATCACTCTACAAATCATACAGACACAAAATATTGCATGAGTATCTTATAAACAATTTTGTAATAATATATTTGACAATTTAATGAACTGAGAAAATTGATTGAATAACACAGAAACACTGGGAGGAAAACATATCTGAATAGTCCTCCCTGTACTGAAATTGTATTCAGAATTGAAGATCTTCATGTGCACACACACATGCACACACATGTGGACACACACACACACAGAGTCCAATCGAAGAAAGTTTAACTGGTGAATTATTGCAGACATTTAAAGAAAAGATAATCCAAATCTCACAAAAATTATTCTTGAGAATAAAGATTACAAATATTTTGAAACTTATAAGGCCAGAAACATAACTCTGAAAATAAAAATCAATAAACATATCAAGAAGGGAGAATTAATCGTTATTCTCGTTCCTCAGCACATATGCAAAAATATCTACACAATTTTGGCAAATTAAATCCAACAACTGAGAATAATATGAATGCACTAGTATGGTTTATTTCTGAAATATAAGCTTCATTTAATATTAGAATATTAACAAATACACTTAACCACTTTATCAGAATTTTAAAAATGACCATTACATTAGATGCTGCAAATACATCTGATAATATCCACAAATTCACAGAAACTAGAAGAGGAATTTTCCTTTCTGAGTCTGTTACAAAGTGTCTGAATTCTTACAGTTGAATTCTTAAATATGGGGAAATAGTCAAAGCTTCCCTTTGTGCTCGGAAGTAAAACAACCATGTCCAGCATCTGCAGTGTTAATAGACCTGCAGAAATTATTCAGGAAAACAAAAAAAGGTAAGAATGTCCCCTGAAAGAATCAATACAATTTAATAAATTTGCAAGTGCTATAATTGTGTTTGTATTAACCCAGAGGGATTTCTAACAGTTAAATTCAAAATCAACAAAGTTACTGGATTTGAAGAAAGTATAATAGGTTATATTCACTTCAATATGTTTGCAATGCCAAATAGAAAATAAAATACATAAAAATAAAAGTTATAGTAACACCAGCAAAACTATCAAACATGTCAGAATGGTTAAGAAATGATACTTCAGATCCTTTTCTAAAAGTCCTAAGGTCTTGTTAATAATTAAATACCTATAACGAACAATGAGATGTATTATGGAATTTATTTGGATTATCTGATATTGAAGCTATCTTAAAATTGTCTGTATATCTCATGACTCCAATAAAAAAAACTGACTTTATTTATTTTTATTTTTTATTTTTTTTTAGTTTTTGGTGGAATTGGTCTGGTTCCTAAAGTTTACATGGAAAAGCAAAGGACCCAGAGTAGACATGGCAATTTGGATAGCCAAAGATGGATGATTTATACTACCAGATAATAATGATTATATATTTACTGCAATTAACACAGTGTGTTTTCAGGATCGTTTTGGACAAATAAATCAATATAACAAAGACTGCAGAAACAACCGAGCATGTCTATTAGTAGATGCTGCCGAAAAACATCACTAGAAATCTGTGGGGGTAAAAGATGACCATTTTATGAACTTGAGCCAAGTTAGCTGTAGCATTCAAAAGAAGAAATGGACTTTAAACTTTACAGAAAGCCACACAAAATTTATTTTCAATAAGCCATAGTATAACTTAGGATTTTTAAAAATGAAATGTCTAGAAGAAATCATTTCAAAAATATCTTCATGATTTTTTGTCAACAAATTAGACATGAATAATACTAACCATAATATAGGATTGATTATCAGGAACTTGTTAAAATTAACAAGTTATTTTTATTGAAAGATAACATTAATATATTGAGAATGCCATTTGCAGACTCCAAAGATATATTTGTGTATATATAAGCCCAAGGTTTCATATGCAAAATACGTGAAGAATAATGAGAAATCGATAAACATAGGTAACCCAATTAAAAATAGTAAAAGACTCTAGTCTTTTATTCTCTGGAATACAGTTCTTTGGCAAACATTGTCATGCAGTCTGTAGGATGAATGAAACTGTTTTTTTTATTATATGCACGGTTTGCTATTTGAGGGAAAAAAATCAACATTTTTTCCTCTGTGGAAAAATGGAAGCATCCTCCTATCTAGGAGAGAATATGACTATACAAGTTCTCTGATTTTGTCCACAGAGCATCAAGCATTTTGAGTCTGCAAACCTTTACATCCTGTTACAGATTGCATAAACACACAATCTAAACATTTGATGTCTTCGGGAAATTTTTAACATTTGACTTGTTTTCTCTTTTTAAGTTATATTCTACTTTCATTTGAAAACATGTTTTTCCCATCACTCGCCTAAAATATTTTTGTAAATAAATCTTATTACTCTGGTGACCAGAATATGAAAATAGTATATACTAGGTCAAAATGATTTTTGATTAACCAATTAATTGAGATTATGAGTTCTGCATACCTCTTATCAAGTCAACAAGACACTTTTTATTCATTTTTTAATAAATGTTAGAAATTGCTTTGAGTTATTTTTACTATGAAAATGCAAAAAGTATTTCACTCCTGTAAATCTGTAGAATGAGTTATTTTTACTTCTCTTTAAGCAGAATCACATCTAAATTACTCATTTCAATTATATTGGTAATGTTTGTTTCAGATCAATGACCTATTAAAGAAAGAAAAAAAAATGACTTCATTCCATATATATTATCACCCTTCATGCATAAATTTTTTGCATCTTTTTTTCTCAGTGTGTCAATGGAACACAAACAATGACCCATTTTTGATAAGTTTTGGAAGTTGTCCTGCATTTTTACATAAATGATACAACCTATTTTCTATAAAACTACAGTAATTAAAAGCACAGAAAAAAATGGAAAAATAACTTACTTCATCACTTCCAAAAACATAATGTCAACAATTCAGTATAATTTTCTTTAAGAAGTAAAAAGTTTTGAACTTTGGAATATAATCACAATTCCACTTTTAAAATGAACAATTCATATTCCTGAACTACATATCTTTAAGTGTGGATGTACCTACTGCATGACATGGAAACCCACTCTGTTTACACCATCATGAATGGTTCTCATCTGTGGTTTTATGGACCTCTCTGAATGCCTAATGTTAAGAAGGTTATGAAAAATACAGATAGTCAAACTTTTGCATAATACTTCAAGGGATGAACTGCCTTTCTCCCTAGTGTTATTAATCCAATGAAATCCAAAACTCATTCTTACAGCAAATTGGCAATCAATGTCGGAATGTCTTTCTTCAAGGCCTTTCAAGTCCAGATTGATGTGTTGTACAGAATACCTGTTCCCAGATGCACTGAAGAATGCTCCTATGATTGCAAGCTGTTAGATACCTTACTCTAATGTAATGATTTGGCTATACTGATTTAAAATTAAAGGTATGAATGATACAAAATATAGTTCAGATATGTCATCTTTCTATGAAGAACTAAGATTCTTCTTTTCTGTTCCAGCAAAACTTTAGTATATATAATTCAAAGTACAGTTTCATCTCAGAGCTTACTGTCTTCAGGTGACAAACTCATCTACAATATTCTTAGTTCTTAACTGTCTTAATTTCTTAATTTTTCTCAAAGTTCATAATGAAACCACCTTTTGTCAGATGTAACTAAAATGAAAAGTGATTTAAAATGCCAGTAAGGTTGAGAAATTCCTCCACTGTAATCACACTGTATGACAGAGTGAATATTCCTTCTTGAATTCTTACTTGTGAGTACTTGTTATGCTCTTTGATATAAAGCACTCTCTAGATGTAATATGCTCCACTCCAAAACTATAGCACATGACCCCATGCAACAAATAGAAGAAAGGGTCAAAAAGCCATAAGAGTTCACACTCTTCACATGGGGATGAGAACATAATTCACTGTGGTGGTATTGAAGATTTTTGAAGGATCTGTAGAGACAGCCAACATTCAGATATAAGACAGTAGATGGTTGCAGCAAATTTTGTTATGTATAGTTTGCAACAATATAAGTAAGCCGAGATGGTGAGTATCAGGAAAGAAAATCAGAGCTGGTTCTCAGGATCTGGTGAGTAATGTGTTTCTTTGCCAATGAGGAGATATTTTAAGATTTTAAACAGTACAGATGTCTGATCTGGGGTGTTTTTATAAGAGTTTTTTGAAAGTTTATAGAAGTTTTAAGAGACAATTATAATTGTCAAGCAAATTTAAGAGCTCAGTTGTAATAAAGCCTTAACAAGATTGCAAATTTAAAATATTTGATTATAATAACCAAGTAGGTAGATTAAGAATTAGATACAATTAGAATCGTTGAGATTTCAAGGCTAAGTGTTTGTGAAAACACAGGTACTTATTAATTGGTAGAATCACTGATATTGGAGCTGGGGTTGTAGCTCAGTGTTAGAGCACTTTGCCTAGTGTGTGTGAGGCACTAGGTTCAGTTTATCAGTACTGCATGCAAATAAATGAAATAAAGGTTCTTTGCAACTAAAAAATGTTTTATAAAAGAAGATTCTTGACACAGAATGCAGAGATGGATGAATGAGTGAATAAACATATAACTCCTATAGTTTGGACCTGGATTGTCCCTTAAGGGACCAAAGGCTTTATCCTCAGCTTGATGCTATTTGAAGAGAATGGAGTTCTTTAACAGGTGGCGCTTACTGGCAGGTTCTATGTCATTGGTAATGTGTCTTGAAAGGGAATCAGGACATGCTGGTCTCCTCTGTTTTGTCCCTTTTGTTCTTGGTCATAGGCTGAACAGGTTTCTACCACTGTGCACTCTCATCATGAGGTACTACCTTTGCAGAGGCCCAAATCCAGTGGAGCCCAGCAAACATGGACTGTGAGTGAAAACAAACGTTTCTTTAAGTTGATTGTCTCAAGTGTTTTGTTATAGTAATAGAAAGCTAACACCATAAATTCAGAACCTGCTTAGTTCAGAGGCAGAGCCATTTGAAAGGTAAAAGCTATTGTAAGAAGACAAAAAAGTTCAAATACAACAATATTATGGACCAATAAAAGATCTTATTGATTGCCTTTCTGAAATTGCAGTTTCAATTGAGTAGTTGTAGTGAAAGACGAGTAGAAAGCAATTAGATTTGAATGCTCATTTTTTTTTAAGGCAAACCCATTTCTTTTCCTTCCTCTAATATTTAATAGGGATGTAAACTGAAGGAACAATCACCAGATAGTCATTGATATTTATTTTGGATAATGAGGAAGTACCCTGTCATTTTAAAGCCCTGCTCCTTTTGACCATTATCTTACTTTTTAAGGACTTTGCTTCTTTTAATTTCAGTCCAATAAGATACTTCTAATTTTTATTTCTTCTTCTCCCTTTTCATAGTCTTATTGTCAAAGCTGCCACCTATTTAGAATTGGGTTCACGATTTGACGTTTATTTTGAATTTAAGATGGGCATTCTGAGTCATGATGTAAATAATCCTTTCCCCATATGTAGACCTGAGCTGGTGAGTACTAATAACTAAACTAAGAAAGTCAGGATAGACCTAAAGCTTCTTTGAGTTCAACAAGTTAAAATAGTTACTATTGAGCACCTCATGGGTGCCAGGCATAATGTAAGAAGTTAGTAAATGCAGAGTGCTGAGCAAAATCCTCACACATTTCCTACTGTTGACCACAGGCTGTTCAGCCACCTCAGACAAGGTCCCCCACTTCACACAGGGCAACAGATCATTGTTTGACTTATCCCGATTTTATGCTTCCTGGAATCATCTTCCTACCTACACGCTGATGGCTATTATCAGAAAAAAAATGAACTCTTTTCACATGATGCATAAACACTCATCATACACTGTTTTCAAGGTAAATATGCTATTCAAATTTTAATTTAGAACAACCCATCCAACTTTCTCTTCAAGGACCTTAGCTGTGCTGCCCACTTTAAGCCCATTTTAATTATGTCCTTGCCTCTTACCTGAATCCTTTCAGCTTATTTAAATACTTTCAAAATAAGCTATGTTTAGTTCACAGTCTTTCTACAGTTTGCAATTATAAATTGGATTGGACAGACCTTTCTAGACTCCTATAGATGTTGTTTATAGGGAACAATTTAGTAATATTGTTTTAATATGTTGAGTAATTGTAGTCTGGATGTCTTTTTTTTTTTCAGAACTGACTTTTACATACTTCTTTAAAATATTTCTTTTACTCGAACTCACCAGGGAACCCAAAATAGAACCCGTTTTATTTTGCATCTGTAGTTTGCTTGATTGAAGGAATTTGCTTCTTAATTATATTCACTAAATGTCATTCTCTGTTAACATTTAACAAATATTTACATATAATTTTATTTTTATTAATTTTGTGGTGGCTGCATTTTCTCATTAATGCTGTATTTTTACATTTAAAAGAAAATAACTCTAAGTTATTAAACCGCAGAAATATTTCTAAGACACATAAAATCTCCCCGACTTTATTTTATTAATAAATATAATATTAAAAAAATTCTCTCTTTTTTAGTTTTTTTTGTACCAGGGATTGAACTCAGGGGTGCATAACCTCTGAGACACATCCTCAACCCCCTTATTTTTTCTAATTTTTACATTTTGAGACAGGGTTTCCCTAAGTTGCTTAGGGCCGTGAAGAGTTGCTGAGGCTGGATTTGAACTTGTGATCCACTTGACTTACCCTCCTGAGACACTGGCATTACAGGCATGCACCACCATCCCCAGAACAAAAATTTCAAAACATTTTTATTATTAGGAGCAAAACCACTCATTAAGGCCCACGGCTATAGCTATGGCGATGGTGAACTCAGTTGCTCATTATTTCACTGTTTTATGTTTCTGGTTCACTTACGTGTGGATCAAATTTTTTTGGTGAGGTTTAAGCAAACTTTATTTTCAAAGGATGTAAAATGTCTTTGAATACACGCACACACACGCGCACACACACACACACAAGCACGCGCACACACACATTAAAAAATAAAAGCTTCAGAGCATTTTCTCTACTCCAGATTTCCTTTTCCAATTTTTGGATTTCTCATTTTCTGCAGACTTGATATATTTGTGGCTTTCACTATAACCCACGACGTCAAACTCACTATTAATGGAGATACATTATAGTCAAGAGAAGTTTAAGGGCTTGTTTCAGTTCAGAAAAATAACCTCACTGAGGTTGCTTTATCACTATTGCCTCTCACCTACTCAAACCTTCTGAGTTTGTGAAATTGAACTGAGAATTCTAGGAGAAAATGCAAGCTTTACAGCAAGATTTAATCTTCCTGCAAGCAGTCAGTCCAGAAATACCGTAACAACAGCTGTTCTCACAGAATATTAGCATTTCTGCTTTTGGCCTCAGCTGCTTCTCAGAAGTGCAAAGAAATGCAAACATGGAAAATGTTCATTTTTAACATTAGCTTGAATTTGAAAATCAGGGGACATTCATCAGTCCCCGAAAGCAATGGGTACACAATTTTGCTAAATATTTTTTTTCCTGAAGGGTTGCATGATATATGCATAACTCATAGAATATCCTTATTAGCTATAAAAGGATGCATATTCATGATTTGGCAGCACCATTTTCAACTATTGTCCAGAAATGGGTGTGGACTTAGCATGTGAGACAAAAATGTGGTGGAAATCTCACCCTTTTGATATTGCTAGTCTGGAATTTCAGCCCTTTATACTCTCATGACCACGACTAAGAAAACGGAAACTTTCAAACTGTAACAATGTGGAAATATTTTAAGTAAATAAACTCCTTTTCCCGATTCTGAGTAAGGAGAATAATTTTTTCATGGATCATTTCCAAAAGTGCATCGTGGGGGTTATCATAGGTGCAACTGTGTCTAGTTCATTTTAAAATTTCTTTTCCTGAATACTTGTGCAGCCTACATACTCATTAAGCTCCACAAACAACAAAATCCTCTTTTATTACATCAAAATAAGCTTTGTATTCAATCAAAATAACATCAAGGCAGTAAGAATCATACTTTGTATCTCCCACTGTTATTTTAGCATACTTTGCTAAATATGAAGTTCTTGAGAATTCCTGATAAATAACTTAAAATCTGTTGCAGTCTAATAATACTTAGCACAATGTGTACTCCTCCTAGGGATATTAGCATGCGATTAGAATAAACGTGATGGATTATGTTTCCAAAATTGTGATTAGTCAAATTGTTATTTGTCTTTCTTAGATACTTTGTATTTATTGTTTCACTTTGCCAGTTTATTCACATGGGACATGAGGATCTTGAAGCTTTCTGGCTGGGTTCTTCCTTTAAAAAATATTCACTTAAAAATAATAATGTAAAAAATTAAAAAAATAAATACATATGTTAAAAAATAATAAGAGGCCATTTCATTATGGAATTTCACAATGAAAGCAATATTTAAGAAAATAATTCAGATTTGAAATTAATGATATACAGTTAAATAAATAGTCACTTTGGATGCATCTAGACCACCAACCCAACAAAGCCTCGGGGAAATCTGAAACCAGGCCTTCTCTTTCCTCAACCCAAATCCTAATGTGCTCTTGTCCTTTGGATTCACTTTTGCTTTCTTTTTATCAAAATGATGAGAGGGATTCATCATGGAACAGGTTTCTTATTATGTATAGGTGATTTCAAGAGTTCATACTGAGGAAGTGTCTTTGCCAGTAAAATGCTATTCTACTCCAACTGTTCTTAATACATCTTGGACATATCTATGAAAAACTCTAGGATAAGATGTTGGAGTTCCCCCTGTTGGCTTTATAATACTTTTTCTCACTTGCCTTTTAATATCTATTTATACTGTCTTTACCTTTATATTTATTAGAACAATAACAAGGGAGGGGCTGATTTCTGAAGTTTAGGAATTGTCTCAAATTTTGTAGAAAAAAAGAATAATCAATGTCGTGAACTATTTCATAAAACAAAGCTCTCATGCTTGAAATAAAAAGAAAAAAAGAAAGAAACTCTTTCCTAAATACAAACATGAAAATGTACTTTAGGATTTGATCATATCATGGCAATATGTGGCAGGGTTCACTTTGTACCAAGAATTATATTTTTTATTAAAAACCCAGGCAATTTAAATGACTCTGACAGTTTCTTTAAAGAAGGTTTAAGAAATCAGACTTATTATGCTTTAAATATGAAGTGTCCCCCCAAAACTCATATTTGTGACAATGCAAGAAAGTTTAAAGGTGAAACGATTGGGTTATTAGAGTTTTAATCTAATCAGCTCATTAATCCACAATAGGGATTAACTGGGCAGTATTTAGAGACAGGTGGGATGTGACTGGAGGAGATAAGTCACTGGGTCCTGCCTTTGGGGTGTTTGGCCCTAATGAGCTGAGCTAGTTACTGCTGCTTCCAGATTGCCAAGCCCTGAGACGTTTTTGTCCTGCCATAATCTACAACCATGATGTTCTGCCTCACCCTGAGTCCCAAGAAGTTGAATCAGTCATCTACGGCCTAAGGCCTCTGAAACCAAGAGTCCCAAATAAACCTTTCCTCCACTTAAGTTACTGCTGTTGGGTCTTTCAGTCATTGGGCAAAAAAAGCTGACCAAAACACACACCATTTAGATAAGCCATTTTATATGGTTTATGTGTGATTAAATGTTAGGTAGGTTTGTTAATTTGAAAAAAAATATGGTTGTATATTATCATAAAAAAAGAATGAAGGAAGGGGAAAGACAGGAGAGAGAATGAAATGGAGAATGAGCCCCTGGAAGCTTATAAGAGATTATATGCAGTATAAAAGGATCAGGGAAGATCACATAGAGGAGACAGTATTGCAAACAGATTTTGAGCAATAGATAAGATTTGTATAAAGAGCGGGCAAGTGAGAAGAATATCCTAAATAAAGGGAATAAAATAGAAGTGTAGAGTGATTCAGAAATATCAAGAGCCAAAGGAGAAATTTAGCTTGACTTAATAGCTGAGTTTCAAAGAAGAGCAAAATGTAAAATGTAGCAAGCCAGATGGCAGAAGGTCAGGAACATCAGACTGAGGAGTGCCTCCTTGATTTGGAAGGCACAGGGGAGCCGTTGCTGGGGTTTTTAAGGGAAATCTGGCTGTATACATCAGAAAAATCATGCTCTAAGGCCCAGAATCCCAAGGATCTTCTCTAGAGTGTTTCAGAATTGGAAAATCCCTGTTAAGATTTGGTAATAGTCTTTTAAACGTTGACCCTATTGTTTAAAGTGTAATCGAAAATAGTAAATGATTGTTTATTTATTAAATAGGTAGCAAGAGGCACCTGCTCCTCTATAAGGCTCATAATGTGCTTTGAGGAGAAAGTCTGGACTTGCCATGGACTGCAGGCCTCTTTCTCCGTGGCCTCTCCATGTCTGGGGACCAGCTTCCTGGGCAGCTGCTTCCCTTGTTCTAACAGGAAGAGATGAAGCTCACACACTGAGGGTCTTCCAAGAGAAGCACTTGAAGTAGCGACTGTCATTTTCAGTGAATTATAGCAACCCCAGGGAGATGTGGTCTTGTCCAATTTGTTCAGATTACAACTTGTATCATAGTTCTAGGGTTCAAGAATAATTTTTAAGTTTTCAAAATGTATCATGCATTTTCTATCATTCCAAAGGCCTCAAAGGGGAAGGAATCAGCCAGATAATTTAGTGTGTTTTAAATACAAACATCCTAGAGCAAAAAAGACATAGTTCCCCAACTTATACCTTCGTCATCTCCTGTACCCCAGAGAAGTCAACTTCCCATCGGTGAGAGATTCACTCTGTTTATCCTGAAGTCTAGAAAAGTTAAGTAATCCTGCAGATTGTACAAGAGACAGTGGTAATTTGAGGTAGAGACACATGGTTTTATCTTTAGCAGCAAGAAAATCAAAAGCAAAAAAGAAAAGAATGAAATATCGACCTCCAACAACTTAAACAGTAAACTTTTTAAAATTAGAAATCTTATGGATAGTGTTCATTTTGATGATTTTGTTATATGATAAATATATTTGTAATTTGTTTTAAATATCAAGGCATATCCATCTTGATACATAAAAAGGTATTTACTTTACATCTGTCATAATAAGAAGTGCATTCAGTAAACATTTGGCACGTCTCATTGAGTTGGGGCAGACAAACAACTAGCCACAATTTCCACTTATGGTTAAATTGACAAGAAATAACTTATGGACAATTATAAATTATGAATTAATAATATACTTACATAAAAGTATGACATTTTTAATTTTTTCTTTCAATGGGTTCTGTCAACAGACTAAGGAAGGTTTGCCCTATTAATATAATTTTAAAAATTATTATTATTTAAACAAGTGGGATACATGTTGTTTCTCTATTTGTACATGGAGTCAAGGCATGCCATTTGTGTAATCATGAATTTACATAGGGCAATGTTGTTTGATTCATTCTGTTATTTTTCCCCTTTCCCCCCCACCCCTCCCACCCTTCTTTTCCCTCTATACAGTCCTTCCTTCCTCCATTCTTACCACCCTCCTTATCCCTAACCCTAAACCTAACCCTAACCCTAACTCTAAACCCTCCTACCCCATTATATGTCCTCATCCGCTTATCAGCGAGATCATTCGTCCTTTAGTTTTTTGAGATTGGCTTATCTCACTTAGCATGATATTCTCCAATTTCATCCATTTGCCTGCAAATGCCATAATTTTATCATTCTTCATGGTGGAGTAATATTCCATTATATATATATGCCACAGTTTCTTTATCCATTCATCAACTGAAGGGTATCTAGGTTGGTTCCACAATCTGGCTATGGTGAATTGAGAAGCTATGAACATTGATGTGGCTGTATCTTTGTAGTATGCTGATTTTAAGTCCTTTGGGTACAGGCCAAGGAGTGGGATAGCTGGGTCAAATGGTGGTTCCATTCCAAGCTTTCTGAGGAATCTGCATACTGCTTCCAGAGTGGCTGCACTATTTGCAGTCCCACCAGCAATGTATGAGTGTACCTTTTTCCCCACATCTAGCCAACACCTATTGTTGCTTGTGTTCTTGATAATCGCCATTCTAATTGGGGTGAGATGAAATCTTAGGGTAGTTTTGATTTGCATTTCTCTTATTACTAGAGATGTTGAACATTTTTTCATATATCTGTTGATTGCTTGTACATCTTCTTCTGTGAAGTGTCTGCTCATTTCCTTAGCCCATTTGTTGATTGGATTATTTGTATTCTTGGTGTAGAGCTTTTTGAGTTCTTTATAGATTCTGGAAATTAGTGCTCTATCTGAAGTATGAGTGGCAAAGATATTCTCTCACTCTGTAAGCTCTCTCTTCACATTACTGAAAGTTTCCTTTGCTGAGAGAAAGCTTTTTAGTTTGAATCTATCCTAGTTGTTGATTCTTGCTTTTATTTCTTGGGCTATGGGAGTCCTGTTAAGGAAGTCTGATCCTAAGCCAACAAGTTGAAGGTTTGGACCTACTTTTTCTTCTATAAGTTGCAGGGTCTCTGGTCTGATTGCGAGGTCCATGATCCATTGTGAGTTGAGTTTTGTGCAGGGTGAGAGATAGGGGTTTCATTTCATTCTGTTGCATAAGGTTTTCCAGTTTTCCCAGCACATTTGTTGAAGAGGCTATCTTTTCTCCATTGCATATTTTTGGCACCTTTGTCTAGTATGAGAAAATTGTATTTATTTGGGTTTGAGTCCATGTCCTCTGTTCTGTACCATTGATCTATCTGTCTATTTTGGTACCAATACCATGCCGTTTTTGTTACCATTGTTTTGTAATAGAGTTGAAGATCTGGTATTGCGATACCCCCTGCTTCGCTCTTTCTACTGAGGATTGCTTTAGCTATTCTGGGTTTTTATTCTTCCAGATGAATTTCATAATTGCTTACCCTATTTCTGTAAGGAACATCATTGGGATTTTAATTGGAATTGCATTGAATCTGTATAGCACTTTAGGTAGTATGGCCATTTTGACAATATTAATTCTGCCTATCCAAGAACATGGGAGAACTTTCCATCTTCTAAGGTTTTCTTTAATTTCTTTCTTTAGTGTTCTGTAGTTCTCATTGTAGAGGTCTTTCACCTCTTTCGTGAAATTGATTCCCAAGTATTTTATTTTTTTCGATGCTATTGTGAATGGGGTAGTTTTCCTAATTTCTCTTTCTGAAGATTCATCACTTATGTATAAAAATGCATTGGATTTATGAGCATTGATCTTGTAACCTGCTACTTTACTGAATTCACTTATGAGTTCTAAGAGTTTTCTGGTGGGATTTCCAGGTTCCTCTAAAAATATAATCATGTCATCAGCGAACAGGAATAGTTTGAGTTCTTCTTTTCCAATTCATATCCCTTTAATTTCTTTGGTTTGTCTAACTGCTCTGACTACAGTCTCAAGGACGATTTGAATAGAAGTGGTGAAAGAGGGCATCCCTGCCTTGTTCCAGTTTTTAGGGGGAATGCTTTCAGTTTTTCACCATTTAGAATGATATTGGCCATGGGCTTAGTGTAGATGGCCTTTACAATGTTAAGGAATGATCCCACTACCCCAATTTTTTCTAGTGTTTTGAGCATGAAGGGATGCTTCATTTTATTGAATGCTTTTTCTGCATCTATTGAAATAATCATGTGATTCTTAACTTTTAGTCTGTTGATATGGTGAATGACTTTTATTGATTTTCGGATGTTGAACCAACCTCGCATCACTGGGATAAAATCCACTTGATTGTGGTGCACTATCTTTTTAATATATTTTTGTGTGCGATTTGCTAAAATTTTGTTGAGAATTTTTGTGTCGATGTTCATTAAGGATATTGGTCTGAAATTTTTTTTCCTCGATGTGTCTCTGTCTGGTTTAGGTATCAGGGTGATATTGGCTTCATAGAATGAGTTTGGAAGGGTTCCCTCCTCTTCTATTTCATGGAATACTTTGAGGAGTATTGGAATGAGCTCTTCTTTAAAGGTTTTGTAGAACTCGGCTGAGAACCCTTCTGGTCCTGGACTTTTCTTTGTTGCTAGGCTTTTGATGAACTCTTCTATTTCATTGCTTGAAATTGATTTATTTAAGTTGTGTGTGTCTTCCTCATTCAGTTTAGGTACTCCATATGTCTCTGGAAACTTGATGTCTTCAATGTTTTCTGTTTTGTTGGAGTATAGATTTTCAAAATACCTTCTAATTATCTTTTGTATTTCACTCGTGTCTATTTTGATATTTCCTTGTTCATTACGAATTTTAGTAATTTGAGTTTTCTCCCTCTTTCTCTTTGTTAGTGTGGCTAAGGGTTTATCAATTTTGTTTAGTTTTTCAAAGAACCACCTATTTATTTTGTTAATTTTTCTGATTGTTTCTTTTGTTTCAATTTCATCGATTTTGGCTCTGATTTCAACTATTTCCTGTCTTCTACGACTTTTGGTGTTGGTCTGCTCTTCTTTTTCTAGGGCTTTGAGTTATAGTGTTAAGTCGTTTATTTGTTGATTTCTACTTCTTTTGTTGAATGCGCCCCATGAAATAAATCTTCCTCTAAGTACTGCTTTCATAGTGTCCCAGAGATATTGATATGATGTGTCTTTGTTCTTGTTTACTTCTAAGAATTTTTTTATTTCCCTCCTGATGTCTTCTATTATCCATTCATCATATAATAGTGAATTATTTAATCTCCAGGTATTGGAGAAGTTTCTGTTTTTTATTCTGTCATTTATTTCTAATTTTAATCCATTATGAT
This sequence comes from Sciurus vulgaris, assembly GCF_902686455.1. NCBI lineage: Eukaryota > Metazoa > Chordata > Mammalia > Rodentia > Sciuridae > Sciurus > Sciurus vulgaris. The sequence continues at coordinate 88,787,072 of NC_136474.1, forward strand.
CTGATAGAGTACAAGGTAGTATCTCTATTTTCTTGTATTTGCTAACAGTAGCTTTGTGGAACAAAACATGGTCTATTTTAGAGAAGGTTCCATGTGCTGCTGAGAAGAAAGTGTATTCATTCGTTGTTGAATCGTATATTCTATGTAAGTTGGTTAAGTCTAAATTGTTGATTGTGTTATTGAGATCTATGGTTTCTTTATTCAATTTTGTTTGGAAGGTCTATCCAGTGGTGAGAGGTGTGTTAAAATCACCTAGTATTATTGTGTTGTGGTCTATTTGATTTCTGGAATTGAGAAGGATTTGTTTGACGTACATGGATGAGCCAATGTTCAGGGCATAGATATTTATGATTGTTATGTCTTGCTGATTTATGCTTCCCTTAAGCAGTATGTAATGTCCTTCTTTATCCCTTCTGACTAGTTTTGGCTTGAAGCCCACATTATCTGAAATGAGGATGGATACTCCAGCTTTTTTGCTGTGTCCGTGTGCATGGTATGTTTTTTCCCATCCTTTCACCTTTAGTCTATGTGTATCTCTTTCTATGAGATGAGTCTCTTGCAGGCAGCATATTGTTGGATTTTTCTTTTTAATCCAATCTGCCAGTCTATGTCTTTTGATTGATGAGTTCAGGCCATTAATATTCAGGGTTATTATTTTGATATGATTTGTATTCCCAGTCATTTGACTCATTTTTGTTTTTTGACATGATTTGGTTTCTCCTTTATTTGGCTATTCCTTTAGGCTAGTTCCTCCCGTTGCTGATTTGCATCGTTGTTTTTCATCTCTTCCTCATGGAATATTTTGCTGAGAATGTTCTCTAATGCTGGCTTTCTTTTTGTAAATTCCTTTAGCTTTTGTTTATCACGGAAGGATCTTATTTCATTGTCAAATCTGAATGTAAGTTTTGCTGGGTAGAAAATTCTTGGTTGGCATCAGTTTTTTTTCAGGGCTTGGTAAATTTGTTCCAGGCCCTTCTACTTTTAGGGTCTGAATTGAAAAAATCTGCTGATATTCTTATTGGTTTCCCCCTGAATGTAATTTGATTCTTTTCTCTCGTGGCCTTTAAAATTCTGTCTTTATTTTGTATGTTAATTATTTTCATAATAATGTGCCTTGGTGTGCGTCTGTTGTAATTTTGTGTATTTGCAGTCCTATAAGCCTCTTGTACTTGGTTTTCCATTTCATTCTTCAGATTTGGGAAATTTTCTGATATTATTTCATTGAATAAATTGTTCATTCCTTTGGCTTGTTTCTCTAGGCCTTCCTCAATCCCAATAATTCTTAAATTTGGCCTTTTCATGATATCCCATAATTCTTGTAGATTCTGTTCATGATTTCTTACCATCTTCTCTCTTTGTTCAACTTTGTTTTCAAGATTAAATATTTTGTCTTCAATGTCTGAGGTTCTGTCTTCCAGGTGTCTATCCTATTGGTTATGCTTTCTATGGAGTTTTTAACTTGGTTTATTGTTTCCTTCATTTCAAGGATTTCTGTTTTTTTTTTTTTTTTTTTTTCAGTATCTCTAACTCTTTATTGAAATGATCTCTTGCTTCCCATATTTGCTCTTTTAACTGTTGATTGGTGTGATCATTTAATGCCTGCATTTGATCTTTCATCTCCTCCTTCAATGCCTGCATTTGCTCTTTCATCTCCTCGTTTGCTTCCCTGATTGTTTTAATTATGTCCATTCTGAACTCCCTTTCTGACATTTCTTCTGCTGTGCTGTCATTGGGTTTTATTGATATAGTATCTAGGTTTGTTTGGGACATTTTCTTCCCTTGTTTTCTCATATTGGTCAGATGTCAGTGGGACTCTGTGATATTGCAGATTTCCTCTATTGGCTTATAGTGTCCCTGTAGATTTCCAGTGTATCACCTCCCAGTCTTCAGTAGCCTGAAGTCTTGGAGTAACTTGATAATTTAGTGCTTCTGAAGAAAGCTGCCCCTAGCCTGCTACTGGTTCGAGGGCTTGGAGCTAGCTCTGTGTGGAAAGGCACTCACTGGGGTGCCTGCTCACAGAAGCTGGCTGTGTGGGAGGAGCCCACCACCAGAGTTTGCAGGGCTGCCTGGGGAAGACTGTAGCTGCCCTACCCTACTCTAATAAGGCACCCGAATCCGGGTCTGCCACCCAAGCAGGGCTTCACGGGGTGAGGGATACTCACCCCATGGCTCTATTTTTGTCTGAGTCTCTCAATGCCTCCCCTTCTTGAATCCTGAGTTCTGGAGCACCTGGAGATACAGTCACCCTCTAGTCCACCATCTTTGATCGCCCCGTGGAAAAAGCCTGCGGCCGGAGGGGGCCAGGGCCGCCTGGAGAGGTATCTGGCTGCCCTGCCCTGGTCCCAGAAGGTGTTTGTGAGTCGAGCTGTCTGCTGGCTTGGGGACTTGTGGTTGGCTCTGTGTAGAAGGGCTCTCACTGGGCTGTCTTGCTCCGAGAAGCTAGCCTAGAAATGTGCTTCCCGCAGGAGGGACCCGGGCTTCTTGGGGAAGTCCCTGGCTGCCCTGTCCTGGTCCCTGATGCAACCTGCGGGCCAGAGCTCACCACAGTGGCTCAGGGACTTGGAGCTGGTTCTGTGCAGAAACGCACTCACTGGGGGACCTGCTCCGAGAAGCTGGAGAAGCTTGCCGTGTGGAAGGAGCCCACTGCGGAGTGCGCAGGGCTGCCTGGGGAAGCTAATATACTTTTTAAATCCTGCAAAAAAACAAATGAAGTATTGGCAATGTGTGGTGATTTTGTACTGAGTCAGCTTAGGTTCAAATGGGAAATAAGGTTCCCTTTTCTGTGTACTCTAGGTTGATGTGGTAGAAGCAGAATAATGGTCTCTAAAGATATCCAGGTCTTAATCCTTATAACCTGTGTATTATGTTACGTTTCATGGCAAAAACTTTTCTGCAAATGTCATTAGGTTAGGACCCTTGGGAAGGGAAGAATATCCTGGATACCTCTACAAATAGACCTCATGAAACCAAGAGGTTCCTTAAAATAGGGAGGACGGAGGCAGAAGTTAGTGAAATACAGGAGAACATGGAAAACAGTAGTTTAAGTGATGTGTTTGCTGTCTTTGGAGATGAAAAAGCAGTTATAAGTCAACAAATTCAAAGGTCTGGAATTTTGGAAGCTAAACAAGTAAGGGAATACACTCTCCTCAGAGCTTACAAACAGAACACAGACTATCCGCTTATTTTATCCATGTAAAACTCACCAGAACTATAAGAACATGAAGTGTTTTTTAAGCTACCAAATTTTGGGAAATTTTTGCAACAGAAACAAGGAGCTAGAAACCAGAGATTTGCACACGTTTTTATGTCAAACATAAAGAAATGGTTAGTTTTTTACACTGTAAAATTCAGATTAATGAGACCTATATTAATGAGCATTTCAGGCACTCTCTCTGGTCAGCTAGCTCACCTGGTTGGTGTGGAACAGCCCTTCTGACTCCTACCTCTTCCTTTGGCTTCTGGTCCTGGTACCAAGTGTGTGTGCAGGAACATGGTGAAGGATGCTGACTTGTGTTGCAGGTCACCTATTCCACTGAGGTTGAAGGTGGTGGGGGATGAACACAAATTCTAGTGAGCCATGAAGACCTCTCTCCTTGGCTTCATGTCCATCTCTCCTTCCCAGCTTCCATCCTGAGGAATGATGTAGTCTTCCTGCCTAAAACTAGATGTAGTGATCTTACATGAATTTTTCTAGTAGCTTCAACAAATACATAAGTCAAATGCTTAAAATTCATGCTGATTTTCTTATCAGTAAGTGAATTCAGATCTTTTGAAATTTGACCTTCAGGATTTTGGGGGAAAAAAAATAATGCATTCCTTTGTAGATAAATAATCTTTTGGAAAATATATCTATGAAAGAGATCTTTAATAGTGATGCAATACTTGACCAGAAAACTGCAAGTTTCTGTTAGACCTCGACTGCCTTTAAAGTTGCCCATAAACTTGAGTTTACCAAGTCTTATATTTCAGCATGTGCAGCATAGTCCATTATCAAATGCGATCACTATCTATGATGTCAGACCAAAGAGGTCCTGAAAGAGCAAGAGCAAGTTGTATGAGCAAGTGCCTTGAAATGTCCCCAGCCCATATCCCTGCGACATGGCTTTCTACCTATTGACCCAGGAACAGGACCTCACTGGTAACTTCCTGTAAAGAAGAAAGTAAGTTTGGAAAAGTTCAAGAATGGTTCAAAGTGGTTGAAGCAATGCATCAAATGCTTGTTTTACCAAAAGTGACACATGACAGACACACTCTGTTGTGGCACTGAGAGACAATGGTGAGAAAAAATCCCCCCAGTTGGCATTGCTCCAGGTAGCATGTCTGGATATTTATTGTACATGGAAGGGTAGATGGCAAGTTGTATGGACGTACACTGCTGAATGAGAAGGGAATAATTTATTTTAAATCCATGAGGAGGATAAGAGAAGAGGTATGAGGCTCCATCTCTCTGAAAGGGCACAGAATGTCAAGATGTTTGTGAGTCATGGAAATGCTTAGCAAAGAAAAATCTCCGCCAAGGAGGATCTTAATCAAGTGAACAAGATGACTCATTCTATATCTGGCAGCCACTTAATGCGGCCACCTGTGTTCTTGCTCAGAGGGTTCATAAACAAAGTGCCGGTGGCAGAAAGGATGCAGGTTACACAACATGGGCTGGAGCCATTGCTGTGTGCTCATTTTGCCGATGGTGAAGATCAATACTAAGTCCCCAACACTATGCCCTTTCTATGGGGAGGACGTTTCCACAGCAACCTGATGATGGACTATAGTTTTTCAGGTAGGAGCAATGATTTATTCCCATTGTTAAAGGGTCTTACTCCAGATGTGGATTTACACCCACCCCACACACCCAATGCTTCTGCTAAACTTCCTGTGGAATTACAAAAGTCCAATCTATTACACTGGTGCTCCACCTAGCCTTGCCTCTATGCAGAACTCACTTTATAGCATGTAAAATGGGGCAGTGGGTTCATGCTCTTGGAAATACAGTTCCCTTGTTGTCAGACCTCTGAAGCAGCCAGCCTGATAGAACACCAGGGCTGTGGAGACTCTATTCTTATACTGAGTAGGTGCCAAGTTCTTTAAGTGTAGATGAAGACCCCCTGGGACGCAGTCTAGATTCTCATTCTGAGAATAATGCTTGTTAATGTTTCTCCCATAGGCAGGACTGGGAATCAATTAGATGAAAATGAAAATGGACCTTTTTACTATTGCTTTCAGTCATCCATTCATAAAATATTGTCTTCCTGTTCCCATGATCATTGGCTCTGTTGGTCTAGTAATCTAGTTTCCAGGGAGGACTGCACCTATCAGAAGATACAGCAGTCATTCCATCAGACTGGAAGGGGACATTGTCTCTAGAGAGGTCAGGGACTAGAAAGCAGGTGAAGATAAAGACCTGCTAGACCTTGTCATGGTGACAGTTATAAGGGTGTGTCCAGTCTGAATTTTCCACTTTGAAAATTTTGCAACGTGAAAATATCTGATTCATTTGTTTTTTCTGTTTATTTTATAATTTAATAAATATTTCTTAGGTGAAAGGAATGATGGTTCAAATTAATTGCTTTGCTCTGATGGTTGGGTTCATTCTTCTGTCTTCTGCTTTAATATAGTCTTCAGGGGTTTTTGCCATCTGGCCATCCTGCAGAACACCACTCTGGTGCACTATATTGATGCAGTCATGCTCATCACAATCTCACTCATCAATTTCTAGGACTCTTTAGCAAGACATATGAATTCCACCTGGTGGGAAGGAGGTCCTCAAAGATAGAGGGACCTGTCACTCAATACCTCATGGTATGATTCTTGTTTACATATATCCTTTGAAGTACAAGACTATTTTTTGCATGTTTGCTTCACCTTACTTAAATTTGTGAGACCTCTTTGAATTCTGGGCATGGCATGTATGACATCTGGCATGCTATTTCAGGGCATTAAACAGTAGAATGAGAAGTCTCTGAATAAGGAAGTCTGCTGCAGGTCTATGCTGCAGTACCAGCTGCCCGCATGCCATGTGACTCCACAAATCTGATGCTTCTCAAAGTATCTAAGTGGATAAGAACAGCGTGGAATCTCTAGCAGGCCAAAACCAAGAGTTTCTAAGCATATTTCTCACAAACTGAAGTCAGGTCTTGCCTTTCCTGGAAGAGAGCCACACAACATCTCAAAAACATCACTTGGAGCAGTATTGGTCCCTATCAGGGCTGAGTGTCTGACCATCAACATCAAGTGGCTTTGCAGCCAGAGCAGCCCATCCTGACCTGCTTATTCCCAGATCCACCAGGCATGCTTGGACAGCTGGAGCAGCAATCCATATACACTGGAAATATTACATTATAGAACTGGCTTGAGAAAGTCCAGAAGGCAAAAAAATATGTTGAATAAATAGATGGCTTAGATTCCTTTGTCACTTCTGTTAAATCAATGCTTCTTGCTTAGTTTATATATGCATGCTTTCAGAGAGTTTTCCATAACCTCATAAAGGTGAAAAATCATCTTGTTCACAAATTTATTAGGATTCCATGCTGGGCTATGGTGGTGAGTCATATTTATTCTTAACAGGACAGGCCAGCAAGGATGGCCTTGGAAGCAATGGTCAAGGGAAAGGTCGCTATTGAGCAGAGCAGTTACTTGTGTCCTGGATGGTCATTCACCTTATACAGAGGTGTTTGGGTAAGAATCTAAAGAAGCAATTTTATAGGGTTGGAACAAAGAAGTTCAGGAAATAGGCTACATATGAAGATAAGCAGGACTGGGGAGAATGAGTGACATTCTTTGTGTCTCATTTACATGATGATCACAGTATCCATCACCAAGGAGAACTGTTAAACAGATGATTCTTCTAATGCAAGTTAGCTACCCTCTCTTCTCAGCCAGAACAGTTTTCATTCCATGGTCCTCTCTGTACTACTCACCACTGACCACCAAAGTATATGGTTTACCAAAAGGGATACCAAATAATTCTGCATGGAACCAAATGGTGTCTTTCATCGTGGGTACAACTTGCAGGTCTGAATCACCAGATTCACTGGTCCTGCTAAACCACATCCCTTTTAAGTGGTCATTAGGATGAATTATTACATTTTGGGGTTAAGATGACAAGTTCAAGTGTAACACTCCACATGTTGCAGGATTCACACGACGCAGTGGATATATTGTTCTCTCGTGTATATACCCCAACAGTAGGATGCATGACCTGAGAGCCAGCAATGCAAGTGGTATTGACTTCATCAACATCAATCCTAGAGATGCATTCGAATGAACTTTTCTTCTCAAAGTTGTAATTATCTGTTCCTTTGAGTTCAAATTTCTAATGCTTGAAGATTGCATATTTCAAAGGAACACCAGCTGCATGGCTGTGGGATGGGATGGACATTTTTAGGTTATGAATTTCATGAATGGTGAGTGCTTCCTACCTATCTTATACCCTTGGCCTATCTTTGAATGCTGGACTCCTGTGACAACTCTGCCTCTGGGTACAGGTGTAAGCTGAGAGCAGTTCACCTCTGCCGCAATTTATCGTTTAGCACCTTCTGACCTAGACATTCTGTGATATCACCATTTGGAATATTTGTGGGAAATCTGGTCATTTTGGACACAAGTCATACTGGAAAGGTCATTAATGCTTAGTCCAGAAGGAAAGTGCTCTCCTCTTAATCACTTTAGTGGAAAATGCCCAGTTCCCCATAGAGGTGATCAGCATATAATGTGCCCCATAATTAACATGCTCTTTGTCTGGTTTTCTATGCACAGCATAAGCAGTTTAACCTAATTTATGACATACTTCTATCTTTAATAACAAAATAGTTATTAGATCATAATTTCTGGGCATGGTGGTGCACACATGTAATTTCAGTGGCTTGGGAGGCTGAGGCAGAAGGATTGCAAGTTCCAGGCCAGACTTGGCAACTTAGCAAGGTCCTAAGCAACATAGCAAGACCCTGTCCCTGAATAAAATCAACAAAGGGCTGGGAATGTGGCTCAGTGGTTAAGCACCCTTGGGTTCAATCCCTAATACCAAAAAAAAAAAAAAAAAGGTCATAATTTTCATATATGCAACTGAAAATACTTTTATTTCAATATAATAGTCTCAACTCCACTGTATCTGGAAATGGTGATCATTAATATATAGGACATTCTAATAATAGAGATGTGCTTTGACACAGTACAACCTATTTTGTTCCATCTCAAGCACTAGAGCTTCAGCTCTGTCTGCTGATGTATGCTTATTTGCAGACTCCCTGGATGTTAGGCTGTGAGTGGGAATGTCTTTAGTAAAGAACTTAATTTCGTGTAGGCTTTCTTCTTCCTGCTGGCATGTGGCATAGGCAAACACATTTGGAGAGCTTGCCTGACCTTAGATTCCTTAAAAGCAGGACGCTTGGCTAAGGTCAGGGGCTCAGCACCAGCAGGAGTTGAGAGTGAGTTTCTCCTCAGAGTCAGAAGTGACTTTGCAACTAGAGTTGGGCAAGCAGAGAAATCACTGTGGCAGTTCCTCCTTCAATGCCTGACCCTCGCCGGGATTCAGGCTTGTCCAGTGTTTACAACATGGCAGAGTCTTTGATAGCTGAGGTTTTCAAATTCAACACAAGAAGTAGAAAAAGAAAATGGATTGTACAAAGTATTTTCAAAGTGCTTGGGCATCCCTTGTAAATGGACTCAAAGAAGATTGGGGCGGATATGTGAGGACGTTGTTCTTTATAATGACTGTACTTTGTTCTTTAAAATAAATGTTATCTTCCAAGGTAAGAGGTATTTGGTGACTGAACTAAGTTTAAAAGGACAAAGTGTTTTTTCACATTCACAAAGCTAAATTTATTCAATTTGAAACAACAAATTTATTTTAGTTAATGATCTTCATATTGCTTAGTTAGAAAGAAAGAAAGAAAAAAAAAGAATCCTGTGTAGGGCTTCTGTTGTGCCTGAAGAATTTAAGGATGAAATGGAAAATAGACACTGTGACAGGCGAATGGGAAAGAGGAGCTAATTACTACCCACTGCCCGGCCTCATGGCCCACAAGGAGCACTGAGCGACTCTGAGTCAAGGCATCTCTTTGTTCCGGGGAAGAATGACTCACCCTGGGGCACCTTCTCTCCTTTCTTCCTGTACAAAGGAGGCAATGGGATTTGTAGGCAGGGAGAAGGGTGCTACCTTCCTAGAAGCACTAAAATCATCTGGCCATAATTATAATTATATTCTTCTCTATTCCTTCCCTTCCTTTGTTACTAACTAGAATAATGTCTGGAATTTTTGTGTGTTTTTATGTTGTGTGTGCCATGATGAGTCATTTGATCTTCACAGATGTATGTTTCACACAGGGACTTTTCCTTGCTTCCACTAGGCAACATGTATCAGAAAGTAGGTAAAAAATTATTCGTTGATTTTCAAACAGATTATGGTACAGATGTCTGTATAATTTCTTAGAATGAAGCAGATTTGTCAGAACATTGTGGGTCACAGTGATAAGGTTCAACTTGGATCAAGCAAAATAAGAAAACTAAGAGAAAGAAAGAAGGGGAGGAAGGTGATACCGCCGGTTACCGGTGACGAGTTCTGCTCCCTCTAATGTTGAAGTCTGAACACTGGAGAAGCAGCCAAGGCAAGCATGTGAAGCAGGTTTTATTTAAAAGTAGTAATAATACAGAATTCTCCAGGGAGGGAGAAGGGGGCCATGGCTGATGTTCTAGAATTCCAAGAAGTGAGCACACCCTACATCTTTTATAGGTTAAGGTCTCTTTTTTTCCTCCAGTTCTCTCCCCCCTTATCTCTCCTTCCTGCCTATGAAGGGGATGGGGCAGGGGGAGGGCCAAAGTGATTCAGCCAGGCAAGGGCCCAGGGGGCATTAATTGACATCTCCTTGCCTGCAGTCCTTGATAAGGGCAGGTAAATTTGGTAATCAGTGGGCTCCGGAGATCCTTGACATTCCATTCTCCCAGGGGCAGTCTCCAACTTCCAGAGGCAGATGGCTTTCATGGCCTCCATTTCCTCCATTTGACCTGATCCCCTACTTCTACACTAACTACCTGTCCTAATTCTGGCTTCAAAGGGAGGAGGAGAGAAAGAAAGGGAGAAAGAGGGAGGGAGGGAAGAAAGGAGAGTATTGACTCATAGTATTCCATTTATTTAGTACGATTTTTCATTCATAAAAGGGTAAGAAATTATATAAAGGAAAGAATGAAAACATTTTCTCTGTGAACCCATTTGGAATAAACACTGTAGTTTACAATGTCCCATTTAATTAAAAGTATGTTGTTTTCCCATTTAATATGTGTATTCTGAAATTTAGAGCTGCCTACAACTTGTCCAAGGTCACTTAAAGTTTGTGAGCAGGTGAACTGATACATAAACCCAATTCTGTCTGATTCATTTATTTTCATCTTCTGGATCTTCTTGGGCTAGCCAGGAATTGGATGCTGCCTGAATTATTTTACAAGGTCATAGAACCAGTTTATGGAAGATAAGGTTCAAAAGGTAAACGGGCATCTTCACCTAAGCTCAGAAACATTTTTTAAAGACTACAACAAGAAACCTTCTTAAACACCTAAAATTTAGTGAAGAGACTCAAAGGTGTCCCTGGGTATTTGGGGGCTTGGATAACAGCAAAAAGCAGGCAAGAAGCAGAGAAGGATCTAGAATTTTCCTGAGGGTGAACAATAGTACTTGATAGGATTTGTATAGAAGTCTAACAGCAGTGTTTTTCTATCATCGAAATCTATTAACAGATAAGTAATTTAGGTCAGCTGACTTATAATCCACATATTTGAAATTTCACTACATTAATAAGTCAAGAAATGATCTTCCTTTGGATCACTGATACCAACTACTTAAAACCTTAACATAGTAAAGGAAACCTAGTTCTTCCACTTGTTTGACTTCTTAATTAAGAGTTCTGTTTCCATAAAGTGAATAACAATTCTTAAAACACATTTTTTAAGCAGGAACAAAGTTGAGCTGACATCTGGCCCCATCCCTATTATCACTTCTCCCAGCAGTTTATCTGTGATTGATTATCCATTTGTTGAGCAAGGATTTAGCCACCTCTTACCCTTTTACCATAAATGTTAATCAAAGAAAAAAAGCAGTCAGTTAGGTCACTACACAAAAATATTTATTCTTTCAAGCAAGATCTCAAGTCCAGTATTTACAACTGACATAAATGACACCCAAAATATTATCCTTATCGTTGGTGCATGGGAGAGTGGATGGAATGTCTAACTCACTTTCATGAATTCTGTTAAATGCCAGAAGGAAGGAAAATATGAAGAGAGAAAAGAAAAAAATATGAATTACATGCTCATACCTTCCCTGAGGAAGAAGACGGACGACTCACTACTTAGGTAATTGGTTGAGTAATTTTTGTTGTGTGTTCTGCGGCAGATGTAGGTTCTGGGGAAGGAGAATTGTTTCCCATTTATAAGAATGCAATGGGATTAGATATTTATTTCCACAATCATTTCTTAAAAGGTGGAAATTTGTTTTAGACAAAATCTAATATCAAATGCTGTGAGAAAGAAAACTTGTTCTCCAATTTTCTGAAAGGAAATCACAAGAGCACATTATGTATTTATGTGTTATGTGTGTGTGATTTTAGAGATAAAAATTTTCAGTTACCTTCCTATGAGCAAAATTCCAGAGTTTTTTTAAGTGGAGAATCTAAATTTCCCCCCAGTATAAATGTCAACACATTTTCTATGCCAAAAATTTGAAGCCGTCCTTTTAGAGCATAGAAGGTTTGATTAAATGTCTATTACTTTCAAGAAAATCCACACCACAACATTAAAATGGTATTTACATACAGTCCCTCATTTTACTGATCTTCATTATTTTGGAGAAATATATGTGCTTTGTCATAGCTATTTGAATGCTTTCATAATTTACACAAAATTTCATGCAAAAATTTTATTAATTTTATTGTAGTTTATATATGAGATGTTTCCCATAATCTCATATGTGAGACAATGCAAGAATTTCCAAAAGTGAAATGATTGGATTATGAGGGTTTTATCCTAATCAGTGTATTAATCCACTGGTAGGGACTAACTGGTGGTAACTGTAGGCAGGTAGGATACTGCTGGAGGAGATAGGTCGGAGGTTGCGGGGTGCAGGGGCCCTTTGGGGTTTACATTTTATTCCCAGTGAGTGGAACTCTTTTCCTGCTTCCTGATTGCCATGACCTGAGCTGCTTTCCACCTCCACACCCTTCCACCATGAAGTTCTGCCTTGTCTTGGGCCCAGAGCTATGGAGTTGGCTAACTGTGAACTTTACCTCTGAAACTGTGAGCCCCAAATAAACTTTTTCTCCTCTAAAATAGTTCTTGTGAGGTATTTTCATCATTACAGTGAAAAAGCTGACTGGTATTTATAGAGATTTTTATCAGAAAAAAAAAAAGAGAAATGGCAAAGGGATTCAAAATTAAGAGAAGTAGAGAAATAAATGATTAACCTGAATGGGGATGATTTTTTTCAATAAGTTTCATCATTTTTTAAGGATAAATTATCTTTGCCTTTACAATCTAAGTGCCAGAAGATTTGAATAATAGAGAATACGCATTATTTAAATAACTTCAATTATTTAATGCTCCATTTGCATTTTAATACAAATCCTGGTTTCACCACCCAAGGATTTCCACACCACCAGGATCTAAATAGTAAAGCAATTAAGGATTGAGCAAACTGTGAATTTTTTCCTCTGATCTCTCTAATAATAAGTTTGCTGCTGTCCACTGTACCCCAGTTCTGTCATGTTGGCAAGAAGGGAGACAGTTTCCACCATGACATGTAGCATACTTCGTTCTGTAATGTGGTCCCAAACCTGAACACAGAATACTAATAAACACTTTGGGTAAGGAAAAAGAAAAGCAATTAGGATCAATTCATATTGTGTCCTTCCTTTTCTCATGGTGGGAAATCAGAAGGTAAATTTATTAGGTAAATTAATACTTAAACTAACCTTTGATTATATTATAAACTTCATTTTTTCTGACACAGGGTTGATTATCTACATTAATTCTCTTTCAAATGTATGTTTATTTAAAATTGTGTGTGTGTGTGTGTGTGTGTATTGGGACTAAGATCCAATATTGATTTACCCTGACAAAAAAATAAATGTTTTATTTTTTTCTATTTTTGTCAATTTAAAATTTTCAGCTTTGCATCTCTTGTAATAAATACCTGCTTTCCTTTTATATTCTGTCACTTTCTGAATCTTGGAGTAATCTTAAATTCAGGAGAGATTAAAGAAAATTATTGTGGAATTATATGGTTGACTCATTAGTAAATTTGTGAGAGAATTACATTTGTATTTTCTTTGGATGTAAAGTAATTATGTAGCTGGCACATTTTGGGGACTCATTTAATTGTGAAAGCCACTTCCGTGGTCTGAATGTTTACATTCCCCCAAAATTCATGTTGAGACCTAATCCCCAATATGATGGTTCCAGGAGGTGGGTCATTTGAAATGTCATTAGGTCATGAAGGTAGTGTCCTCATAAATGTTATTAGAGCCCTTATCAAAGAGGTTTCACCAGAGCTCCTTTGCCCTGCTGCTTCAAGAGAAGTTTTCAACTATGAACTTGGAAAGACACCCTGACCGGACACAGAATCTTCTGGTGCCATGAAGAGAAATAGCTACTTATGCTAGGGTTTCCAGCACCTGGGCAGAGCAGATTCCTGCTTGGAGGTGTGAACTGCCTGGGAAAATAAAACGTCTGAAAATAATCAGCAAGGAATAAAAGACATAGACAGAAGTTAGATTTAAAAAGGGGGACACCCGGTGGGTCTTCCAGACCTGATATGGAAATATGGAACTAGAACTGAACAGTGGGAAAAGGCACCAATCCTTCATTTAAGTGGGAATGCACCAAGGTTTCAGTGTGGCAGACTTTTTGAGGAAAACAGGATAACAGTGTGAAAACAGGTTGTTTGGGTCTTGGCAGGTTACACCTATCTCTGGGCGGCTGGGTTTGAACCTAGGGCTGTGAGCTAAAGCAGGGACCCAGCATGATCTGGGCTATGTGAAACCAGGGAATTTCACCCAGGAGTTGCCAGAAAAACAACTTCCCTGCCCTAATGGCTCAAACAAAATCCATAGTTCATACATGGCTTCCAACACACTTTGGGAGCACCAGAGCTCCGGGATAACAGAAAGAGAATCAAGTATGGTGGACCTCCTTCACTCTACTCATCTGATAGCAAACAGAATTCCAAACATGCAGACATAGCTCCATGGCAATATTCTGTTGGTATAACAAATCAAGTCTATAAAAGATAAATAGTGATTATGGTTTAGGTTCAAATTGTGTCTAAAATGCTGAATTTGAAAACAAAAGCTAGAAGAATATTGTTGCAGTGGGGATGTATTTGTTAGCATATACTTGGTCCACTAACCCAATTATCTCCTATGTGCTAGCTTTAATATAATCAATTTCACTGAACTTTTCGAACATGACAATTGCATTTCAGACAGTGTATTACTAGTCATTCAAAAATCAGTAAGTTATAACATGCTTCCTAAAAGTGCCTCAACCTTAATAGGTACATATATATATTGATAAATAATGCCTTTTTAGGGAGTTTCTCAAACTATCCCATTAGTAGCAGTTAGGACAAGTCACCATTTGCATATTTGGAGATGGATAACACAAAAGGTCTGGTTGAACTTTCACATTATGTGGCTGTGAAGGAAATGAATGTTACTTTTAACTCTTTTATTACCTCCCATCCCGATTGCACTATACGTGCATGTTTGCTCAAGCTTTCCAACATTTAGGTTCAATACCTTTCAAATAAAAGGAATGTGAGGATTTGTTCTCCAAATACATGAGTGCATTCTTACCTAGGGTGTGATATGGGGTGAGATGAGCATTCTGTCCTAGGTCTAATGCATCTTCCACCATTATCTCCTCCGTCCCCTTTGTCATTTGAGATAGATGTTTCTGACTAAACCTGATATTCATTCATTTACTTGCTTATTCCCTTATTCATTCTTGTGTTCACCTTTAGTAACCAATTGTCCCCTTCTATAAAGTACCAGGCTCTGTGCCAGTCACTGGGAAACAGTCATGTACTGAAGAGTTACTGGTCTATGCCAGAGTGAATAGAGGTGTCATATCTGAAAGCATACCCTTCTGTTCATTAGGAAAAGATGAACAGTTTGCCAAATCCTTGCATGGGGTATTAATCAATTGCACATTGTAGTGATTTTAAAATGTAAAGCATAAATATAGATACATTAATCTTACTTTATATATGCAGAAACCCTAAATGCTAAAAGGAAGAAATGAACTAAGAAGTAAAACCTTGATTGTTTTTCATCAAGAACCCACAGGATAGGCACCTGAATCTCATGTGTCTTAGCCAGGACTTCATGTGAATGTGGAGTTAAGGGTTTTCTATATTTTACTTACATAACTTTGAGTCTGAATAAAAATAGCTATGATCCCAACTATGCTCTGTGCTCTCCCTAGGTGAATTTTCAACATTTCTCAGGATGTAATTATCAGGAGAAACCTTCTAGTAAGAGTTCATTTAATTGAATAATTGTACCTAATTAATCAAATTACTGTTCAGAGGCAGTGAAATATATTACCCACAAATTGCACATGAAGTAATATACAAATAACCTGTGGAGACTAGTACACAATGAATTCTTAACAAGACACAAGCACATACACATATTCTGTATATATCTGGATACATAAATGTATAGCTATAAGAATATACATATATATGGATATAGATAGATGGATGTAGATATAGATACACAGATGGAAATATATGTACATATATATTAATATAGATATTAAATTCTTATTGAATTGTTTTTCTAACAGTTGTCTCTGACTCAGCAAGGAATTCATGAAGAAAACAATGGATGTGACTTTTGTCTATTTCATGGAAATGTGACTTTAACGGGGCGAAATGTGTGTGTGTGTGTGTGTGTATACGTGTGTGTGCGTGTGTGTGTGGGCATATATGTGTGTACGTGTATGTGTGTGTATGTGTGTGTACGTATATGTGTGTATGTGTGTGTACGTGTACGTGTGTATGTGTGTGTATGTGTACGTGTGTGTGCATGTGTGTGTGTATGCGTGTGTGTGTGTACGCGTATGTGTGTGTGTATGTGTGTGTGTGTGCGTTTGTGTGTGTACGTGTGTGTGTGTGTGTGTGTTTAAATAAAGTCTAACATTAATGATATCTATGTATTGTCACATTGCTGGGTAATTACTCCAAAGGTATAAAATTGATTTTCAATGAACAAAAAGCAGG
This sequence comes from Sciurus vulgaris, assembly GCF_902686455.1. Lineage (NCBI taxonomy): Eukaryota > Metazoa > Chordata > Mammalia > Rodentia > Sciuridae > Sciurus > Sciurus vulgaris. The sequence goes on from NC_136474.1 coordinate 88,803,339, forward strand.
AAAAAAAAAAGAGCGAGTTAGAGAAAGTACACAGATCAGTAGCGAGAGGGAACATCTTTTAAACTGCTTTGTTCAAATGTCTTGGTGTGTGCAGACATTCTGTTTCTAACAAGTCGTAGCTTCAGTAGCTGTGGATAAGTGCCAAGCATCGATTTCCAGAATGTCCATTACGGCTGACTAAAATCATTGAGCTGCTAAAGGCAAAGAGAGTATCTCTGTTCTTGGTGTTGTAGTAGCCTACAAGTCTTGCTGTCTCAATTTACTCCAAACAAATGGGTCAAAGGATCCTGCAGGAGAGGGCCGAGGCTATCGAGAGGCACGTGACCGACTCCTGCACATCAGGACCTTTGCATGCAGGGTTGGCAGGCTTCCTCTCACCTCGCCTGAGATCAGTCCACTCTAAGTCAACATGCTTGGCCTTTCCTGTAGTACACTGGTTTCTTTCTTAAGTTTCACCCTTGAAATCAGTTAACCTTATGCTTATATTTTAAAGCTTTAATACATTAATATATCTATCCCTTGATATACATGGAAAGTTGGTTCTAGGGCCACTTGTGGAAACAAAATCCGAGGAATGTTCAAGTCCCTTATACAAAATGGCATAGCATTCTCATGTGACCTCGGCACATCCTTTCTGTAACACGAAAATGCTGTGCAGGAAGATTTATCAGTATTGTTTAGGGAATAATGACAAATAAAGAAAGTTGATATGTGTTCAATATAGGCATAATTTTTAAAAACATTTTAGATCCATGGTTGGTTATATTCTTGGATGTGTAACACACTGATAGAGAGAGTTGAGCATGTATGTTATTATTTCTACAGCTATCTACAATGACAATAAAGGAGAATGTCATTTATAAAACTTACTTTCATCTCTGTACAAATAATATTCTCATACTTTCTCAAACAAAAGTAATGTATGATTCCAAACTAGCTCAGAAATAATGCAGTTCAATGGAACTAGAGCATGCATTAAAATAATGCAAATTTTAATAAAGAAGATAGAGTTTCTGGGTTGAAGAGGATGTTTCTCTTTGAATGAATAAATGTATAGTTCATTGTCTGACAACCGTCTTAGTCTTTCATGGTGTAAGGAGGAATTGTTCCCCTAGCATTGACAAACTTTTCATTGATTTGTTGTAGCATTGGCTCAATAATTTTTCTGTTAGAATACCATATTTCAAACATTGTTTATCAAAAAAATACATAACAGCTATTCATCTCACCATATTGTAGACTAGTTTTTTCCTTGTCACTACTATTTTCTTCCATTTTGTGTGTAAATGTAACTTCCAGATGAATATTCTACCATTCTTAAAATATAAATTTAAAAATTCCTCTTCTTTGATGACATTTGGTGTTCTTAATTGATAAGGTAATCTACCTGCTGTTTATAACAGGCCAGAATATAAAATTTACAGAATATAACATGTGCCTACACCAATATTAATGGCTCAAGTGATTCGCAATAAGTTTATTGTAAATGCCTTTTAGTTTTGGTGTACAGAGTGAACATTTGGGAGAGAATAAAATAAATTATTGCTCAACTCAAGAGTTGTCAATATCCAAAACTACAGTAATCAACATAGTACAAGTATAAAGACATACAGAAAAATGGAATATAACAGGGATTCCAGAAATAAACCCTTCCATGTCTGGTAAAATGGTCTTTAGCAAGGGAGACAAGATTAGTTAATGGCTAAATGATGGCTTCTTCAATACTGGATATCCACAATAGAAAAAAAAATTGAAGTTATCTCAAAACAGATTAAATACCTATGTTTAGCCCTAAAACCTTTGAAACTCCTAGAAAGAAATCTTCATGATTCTGGATTTAGCAATTATTTATTGGATATGACACTAAAAGCACAAAGCACAAAAGTCAAAATGGATAAACAGGTCTACGTCGAACATTAAAACAGAGAAAAGGAAAAGTGTAGATAAGAAGAAAATATTTGAAAGTCATTTAAATGATAACAGGTTAAAATCCAAAATAAAGAAGGAGCTCCTACAGCGCCACAGAAACAAAGAATCATGTCTAGTGATTTAAAATAAACATAGAAATTGAATGGATGTTTCTTTGATGTTGATGTACAAATGACCACAAATCACATGAAAAGATGCTCAATATCACTAACCAGATGCATGCAAGTAAAACTAAAGTGAGAAATCACTTCACTTTAGCTAGGAGGACTACCTGTGAAACAAGTGTTGGCAAAGACATGGAGAAACTGAAATTCTTATGCCTGTTGGTGCAATTGCAATGTGAAACAACTATTCTAGAAAAAATACAACAGTTGTTCAAAAACATAAAACAAAAAACCAACAAGGTCAGAATCACTATATAATACAGATATTCTACTGAGGGGTGTATATCCAGAATAATTGAAATGAAGTCTTGAGGAAATATCTGTATTTCCATGTTCTTAGAAGCACTATCTCCAACAGCCCAAGTATTCATGAATAAATGAACAAAAAAAACAGTGCCTACATAAAATGGAATGTTATTCAGCTTTGAAAATAAAGACAATCCTGTAACATAATACAACATAGAAGAAACTTTGAAGACATTGTGCCAAGTGAAATAGATCAGTATAAAAAGACAAACACTTTGATTACAACTATATAAGATATTTAACGTAATCAAACACACAGAAACAAAAAGCAAAATGGCGGTTAGTAAGAGCTGGTGGTAGCAGGGATGGAGAGTCCCTGTTCAATGGTTCGAGAGTCCCTGTTTAATGGTTAGAGGGTTCAGTGGAAATAAGAAAGTGTTCTATAGACCTCGTTTACAACAATGTGAATTTACCTAGGGCTTCTCAAGAGTGCACTTAAAAATAGGCAAGATGATAAATTTCACGTGATGTGGAATTTTTAACACAATAAAAATCATACAAACAAACAAATTTCTGCAAGCATAGCATAGTCTTAATAATTTGGTTATAGTCCACTATCACAATATCCACCAACATCTCTTATTTGTGTTAAGAAAGCACATATTTTTTCTTCTGTCTTGTAACTCTGAGGTATGTTCTTGTCTTTTCATTCTATTAAGACCAACATTTCTAGAAACTTATAAATTGCAGAAAGCCCTTTTTTCTTTCCAAACCCTTCAATGGCTTCCATATTCCTTGGAGTAAGATAAAAGCTCATTTCAGGAACTCCAGTTTCTTTCGCCGTCCTCCACCTCCACATTCCTCTTACAGCTCACCTTTGTCCTTTGGCACAGCAGCGACGGTCCTCCTCCATGCTGCCACCTTTTTGAGCTGTTGTTCTTTTAGTTGTTCTTCACTGTGAGAGCTACTTAACCTTCACTTGTCACCTAAATCTACCTTTCGGTTCCGACAGTCACCAAATGGATATTCTCAAATGGTGTCCCTCAAAGCTCTCTTCTCCCCTTAAAATACCTGTGGACTGTCACATGGTGGGTAAGGTTTGGGTGCTGCTCTGCATCCTCACCTTGGCGGAACTTCTACCTTCAATCTGTTGGCAAATTTGGTTCTGGTCTTAGATCTCATCTGAAAGATTAAGAGTAAAGAGAAGAAGAAAGAGTAGAGCAAACAAAAATGGGAAGAAAGAAAAACAAAGAAAAGGAAGAAAAACAAATGAAAATTTGGGAAATTCCCTATGAACACAGAACCTTGAATGAAATACAAAGCACACATGGAACCTAATCCATTTGCATCAATGATACCTTGCTTTTCTTTTGGAAGACTCTGAAATCACTCCTTTTTTCCTATTGATCTTAGACCTGTAGATAAATACTTGGAGCCCAAAACAAAAAGGAAACAAAAAGGAAAGTTACTCTACAGAAAACAATAAGCTTCTTTGTTTATGGGCCCTTCCTATTAGCCTTCCCTCTATGTCCAAGAGAAGCATGGAAGAATGTGAATGCTTTTAGATGTCCCAGCTTACATTCACACCACAAATCCTTAATGAGCTCTTGGCACCACATATAATTTTTGGAATCGTTTCATGATGGCCTAGTATAACTTAATTATGTGCAACAAATTTGTCCAGCAAGGATAACAAGGAAATATTTTAATGCTGTTTATTGCAATGTCAACCCAGTTTTGTACACTCTGTTCCTATTTTTTTTAATCAGAGCTGGCTTGGCAATGCGTCATATGAAACACTGAAGATTAATCTTTTATATTCACCCACAATTGCCTTTCCATTTGCTAATCTGAACTATCCTTCTCTGATTCTATTTACTTGGGAGTTTTCCAAAGTCTTGACTTGTTACTCTGGCTTTTTGAATTGGCTTCTTCCCTTCCCGCTTGTTTAAGTGATTTATTCACATTCTGTGATCTGCATTAAAAAACCCTGTCAGCCCATATAACTCTTGATGGTACCATAGATTTTGAATTCCATATTATATCCTGGTTTAAGAAAGTAGGCACTGATAATTTCTGTTCTATGAGATCTTCTGGAGCAGAATTACTTTAGGTGTCTCTGTGAAGGAAATGTTTGAAAAAGGAATCAGTCGCCATTAGCCACGTTCACAAATTCAAAGGAAAACTTTTAGTTCCTAGACCTAGCTACATTGTAATAATTAATAAGTTAATTCCACCTTGCTTTCTGGGGCAAATGAGACCAACCTGGCTTCCACTCATCTGTACCATTTTCTACTACCATCAAATTGAGTCACTGGGATCATAATGCAAAGGTAACTTAAGTGCTATTGCAGGGGAAATATAATGATCAGTTTCTAACAACCAGAAAAATGTGGGATATATTTTTTCAGGGGCATGAAATCTTTGGCTTCCTATAAAATACATTTGAGATATCTGTCAATTATATTTGAATCAAAATCACAAACTGCTGGCTATGTCAGGAGGGCAGTGGAAGGGCAATATATGTATTTTCTTTCTCTTTTTCAGTGAACCAGTTTAACAGAATAAGGTTTAAAAATAAATCCTAGTTAAGGGGGAAAAGAACAAGAAAGGTTGAGTGATAAATTCTCTGGGATTGCCAATAAATTTCAAGATACCAGGACTCCTTCAATTCACTCATTTCTTTGCAATTGCAAGTTAGTTAGCATACATGTTTGAATATTTTGCATGTTCCAATACTCTGCTTCTGAAACACAGTTCTGCCTTGTCCATAACCTTTCTTTCCAGAAAAGGGCATGGAAAATAACTTGCATCCAACTACTGATTTAAAGCTTGCATTTACTATGAACTTGAAATTAAATTCCTACATTTGCATGTTGAAACCATCTTGAAACAGTAGCTAATCAAAAGATGTATCTATCACAGAAATGTGAACATCTACAAGAGAACTTCAAAACAAATAGGCAAAACTTGTAGAATTTTAGGAAATAAATACAAAAAGCTAGAAGATCTTGACAACTTTCTACAAGCAATTTTTAGAATAAAATGGAATAATTAATACTGTGGTATATTTGAAAACGCTACCAACTAACTAAACCTAATTAGCATGGTTAGAAGCCCAACTCCAACACCTGCAGATTACACATATTTTCTTAAATGCATATGAAGCATTCACCAAATAAATTATGAAAACATCTTATTAAATTTCAACTTATGAAAATTCAAGTAAAATTGAAAATAATTGATAAAATGCATATTTAGAAAATTTCCCTAAATTTGGTAATTAACACACCTTAAAATAACATTAAAATAGAAGACATAAAAAATAGGATACATTTCTTATTGAATGAGTGAAAGATGCTGCAGTTTCTGAGATGCAGTCAAAATTATGCATATGAGATATTTATATATTTAAAATCTTGTTTAAAAGGAAGTGTCTGAGGTTAACAAGCTAAACTTCCACTGATAATTTACAACATTCAGGACAATAAGATGTGTATGTATGAGTAAATATTAAAATAAAGGCAGAAACAATAAAATAGAGAACAGTGATAAAATCAGCAAAGTGTGGCCCCTTAATTCAATGTACAGACAGCTCAGTAAAGGGGTCCAAGAGTGAGAGGAAAGCACAAATTACAAACATCAAGAATAAAGAGCAAATCATCTACAAAACTCAATAGAGAATATGAACAACTTCATACTAGCTGACTCAGACAACCTAGCTAACAAGGGATGAAAGTAGAAATAAGAATGCCATAGGTCCAGAATACTTAATTTTGTATGCAGAGAGACCTAAGGAAAATCTAAAAATCTATTATAAGAAACAAGCAATTAAGCAAGGTATAGGACACAAGAATCAATACAATAATGGTTCTATATATGAGAAACTAAATCGTAGAAAATTAAATTTAAAACAATGCCTTCCATGGTAAGGCCAAAAATATAAACTTAGAAATACATTTTTCGATGTTGTATAAGACTTTCTTTGGAAAAGTACAAGCATCACCTGGAAAGTATAACTCAGATAACCTAAATTGGTCCTTGGCAGTTAAATCAGAGTTTGGCAGTAAGTCAGAAGTTGGTGTAAAATCATCAGTGTAATGAAGCAGCCCTGTGCGTTGTGGAAGGGAACGAGGTTCAAGGCCCTACCAACCAAATTATTGGTTAGAGAGCTGGCATGTCCCAAGGTGGGACAGTGGAGGTGGTGTGTTTTTAACTTCACCAGCTGAAAACCAGCTGCCTGCAGGGAATCATTACTCACAAACGTGTCCAGGAAAAATGCCAAATCGGAAGCTACCTACCAGTTACCAGGGTATGTGTTAATTTTCACAAGGGATGGAACATGTCCAAAGAAGTTCTCAAAATGAAAGAGACATGATAACCTATTGTATTAATGAGGTCACTTCACTTCGGACTCGTTTCTAGATCAAAAACATCTTTTAAATTAGTTCATTATATTAAACTGTCATTAAACTTATATTTTTTATTTGGTCATGATATTCTACTAGTTTGGAAATGTCTAGCAAATGTGAGTTTCCTTCTGATTCTTTGTAAAAAGTCTTGACTTTTTTTTTTCTGTTACTAATATTTACTTCTTCCTGTAGATCTAAACTTTTAAGGAAGATGATGGGTGTTGAGTTGGAGTGAGTCAGTAAAGAATATATGTTGAATTTGTTATATTCTTGATTTCTAATATATTATAAATATATATTCATTTTAATAAAGTATAAAATAATTCCAGATAGCATTCACACACTTATTTGATAAATAAATAAGAGAGAGAAAAAAGAAAAAAAAAAGGAGTACCTTCTATTCTTTCTGAATATCATGTCAAAAAGGGATGCTCTTCCTAACAAGTGTATATTTCCTATCTGTAGAGATTAAATATAACTATTTTACATTTGTTGCACATCTTATCTATCAATACTAAGATAGCAATGGACAATGTGAACTGAACTAAGAACATTCTGCTGTGATATTATCTTAACTACCCATATCACTTCTTTTTTGGTTTGTTTGTTTTTAGATATACATGACAGTAGGGTATATTTTGACAATTTATACATACATGGGGTGCAACCCATTACAATTTTGATCTCATTCTTGTGGTTGAATATGATATGGAGTTACACTGGTAGTATACCTATATATGTGAGCATTGAAAAGTTATGTTTAATTCATTCTAATCTAATGAACTTCTATATTTCCCCTCACACATATTGCTAGGGATGTTGAATATTTTTTCATATACTTTTGACCATTTCTATTTCTTCTGTGAAGTGTCTGTTCAGTTCCTTTCCCATTTATTGATTAGGTTATTTGGATTTTTAGTGTTGATTTTTTATGTATATCCTAGAGATGAATGCTCTATCTGAGGTGTAGATGGTGAAGATTGTCTAGAATTCTGCAGGCTCTCTGTTCATGTTCTTGATTGTTTCCTTTGCTGTGAATAAACTTTTTAACTTGAGTCCATCCCATTTATTGATTCTTGATTTTACCTCTTTTGAGAGGTAGAATTTGAGAGGTAGAATTCAAACTATCTCTATTTGCTGATGACATGATTCTATATTTAGGAGACCAAAAACCACCACCAAAATTCTTCTCAAACTCATAAATAAATTCAGAAAAGTAGCAGGATATAATATTAACACCCACAAATCAATTGCATTCCTATACACCAATGGTGAATTAGCTAAAATAAAAATCAGGACAATTATTCCATATTCAATAGCATCAAAAAAAAAAAAAAAAAAAACACACACACACACTTGGGATTTGATCTAACAAAAGGGGTAAAAGACCTCTTCCAATGAAAACTACAGAACACTAAAGAAAGGAATTGAAGAAGACCCTAGAAAATGGAAAGATTTCCCATGCTCTTGAATAGGCAGAATTAATATTGTTAAAATGACCATATTACCAAAAGTGCTATAGAGATTAAATGGAATTCCCATTAAAATTCCAATGATTTTTTTATAGAAACTAAAAAAAGCAGTCATGAAATTCATTTGGAAAAATAAAAGACCCAGAATAGCCAAAGCAATCCTTAGCAAGAAAAGTAATGGAAGAGTCATCACAGTACAAGACCTTAAATTATACTACAGAGCTACACTAACAGAAACAGCATAGTATTAGTACAAAAGCAGAATTGAAGACCCATGGAGCATAATAGAAGACACAGAGACATACCCACATAAACAGAGTCATCTCAAACTAGACAAAGGCGCCATAAACATACATTGGATAAGGGACAGACTCTTCAACAAATGGTGATGGGAAAACTGAAAATTCATATGTAGTAGATTGAAAACGAAGCCCTATGTACCACCTAGCACAAAATTCAACTCAAAGTGGATCAAAGACCTTGCTGTTAGACCAAAAACTCTGTGCCTATTAGAAGAAAAAGTAGGCCCAACTCTCCATCATATGCATCCATATGGCTTTTTAAAGATGTGAAATACGTAATCATTATTCATTCTGCAAGTTGTAGTAATTCATCCATGGAATTATTTTGTGGCTAATGTTTTTACCACCACTCCTTTCTTCTCTTGCCTAGAAGCCTTCTTGGTTACCAATTGTTATAGAAGGATTTCTTATTGGTATATCTTTTGTTTGTTTATTTTCCTGTGCTTGTGTGTGCTTCTTTGTTTATTTGAGTTTTAGGATCTAAATAAATGCAGAGCCTCTGAATTATTACAGGTCTTGTCTACGTATCAGCCTCAACTTCTGTCCCTGGTTTTGTCATTACTTAATGGGATGCTAAATCAGCCTTCCTTTCATTCCATGAGAACAACAACAACAACAACAACAAAACAAAGAACTAAAAAACAATAACAACAAAACATTAGGTTTCTTCCTGCTTAACTCTGCTCACCTTTCTTACATACAGTTAAATATTATCCTTCATGAAGCCTCTTCTAACCTGACAATATAAGTTAAGTTATCTTATATAGGCTCAAAAGCCATGTGTTTCTTCCAGAGAAATTTTTTGTTTTAGTTTCAACATTTGGATTCCAATCTCTTAGATAGCACCTTGAATATGGTATATGTTTACTCACTATTCATTGAATGAATTTTCCATCATAGTTTGAAATTTATCTTCTTGTATTTCAGTTCATTTGCTATTTTACACTTTCCTCTGTTGGAGAATGTGTATGTTTTCTTTAATCAAAGTACTGAAATTTTTCATTCTATGTGTGCACACTATAACTGGAGAGAAGTAAATTAATTATGTAGTCTACCTGCAACACTATTGTTGCACTATCAATTTAGATATGATTTTGATGATTTTTATACTATAAAAGTTAGTTTATAGTTTTTGAGATGAAATGACAATTGTATGGTTCAGAATTAAAGTCTGAATCTATGTTAAATCACTGTCTATGACTTCTACAAGAAGTAAACATTTTCAATGTAGTGTAGAGCAGTCCTTGCATTTCTGAATTTTCTCAGTTTGATGGGAAGTTAAAATTTGAGAAATACAATAAAAAATGAATATCTGATCCAAGGATCCTAGAGGAGTATCATGAGAAAGAAAAATAAAAACTAGATGTCTTAGTTCATTCCATAATAGCAAAAGGCCCTTATCTGGGTCATACACAAATAATAGCATCTGCTCATAGTTCTGGAGTCTGGGAAGTTCAGATCAAGGCACCAGCAACTTTGGTCTGCAGGGGCCCGTTCCCCAGAGGTTACTCTGCCAGTATCTTCCTCCCTTGTTGGAAGGGGCAAAGGCTACCTCGAGCCTCGTTTACAAATACACTAATTCCATTCACAAGGCTGGAAACTTCATGACTTAGTCACTTCCTAGAAGTCCCCCTCTTCCACAGTCACATTCTGAATTATGTTCCAATGTATGGATTTTGGGTACACAAAGACATTTATACCATGACACCAACTTGACTGGGAGCTTAATTGAATTATTTTTTGTAGCTTGGTTTCCCATCAAATCATACATAATTTTAAAACTTTTCCTGACACTCAAATATATAAAAGTTGTTATGTAAATACACAGACCAGACAGTATTACAATAATCTTATATAAAATCCACTCAATTTATTTACTAAAAATGCTTATTTTTTTCATAATAATCTTCATAATAAACTCAATTTTTTAAACAATTGTAGTATAGCTATAAAGTGAAAAAAAGTGGGAGCAAAATGGTTAAAGCTGAGCTCATTTACTCTTGAATCAGAATGTTATAGTCTTAAAACAAAGTTTGACAGTAGAGGTACGTATGTCAACTTTGCATTTAACTTGTAGGAATTCAACTTGGGCTGCTTGGGCAAAAGTGTATCACGGTAAGTAGGAGCGACTTCAGCAGTGAGAGTGGAAGAAAGAGAAGAAATTTATAGAGTGAGGTGAGTCCCCCTTCCTACACGGCTCACAGGCTAGTTAAAATTCATGCATCTCTCTTGTGGGAGGGATAGGAGATAAGAATACACTCCTCTTCATTTGGCCCCTGTTTGCAGATGCCGAACAAGAACCAATTTATTAATATGGTCTCATCATAAAAGTGGGGACCAAGAAATAAACCTGGATGTGTCAGACACGTTGACAGGCAGTACTGGGGGAACTTGGGGCTCAATAAATTAGTTCCCTGCCTGTTCCCTGCTTGAAATTGGAATAATTGAGAGGCAAATCAGTCACCCAGTTACAAGATAGGCACTGAAATATTATCTTATCGTGCAGCGGTTTATCCCTGGAAACTTGCAGCATGGAGGAATAGAGAAACTTATTTATTTTCTCTAGACAGCTGCCATCCAAGACAGGGAGAAGCTGAGCAACTCAAACCCAGTTCCTTTTCTCAAATCACGAATTCTTTAAAAAGTCACTGCTGCAGCCTGGGGAGACAAGACTGAGGTTCCCAGGCACAGGAGACTTACTCTAAGGAGTCCTCCCCCTAAGCTCCACTGAAATCTGAGATTGAATTCCTTCCTAAAGTGGGTCTCTGTCCCCAGTATAGCAACTTTCTCAAAATACTTTATCTCAGTGAGATTTGGTTTGCTCCATATCTGAATTAGACCTTAACTATCTTTTTACTCATTATTGAAACCTAATACCAGAGTCCTAGCTTTCACAAAAGTCTGTCCTCTTAACGCAGCTTTCATCTCTGTGGACTTTCTTTAGAAGTCAGAAAGTTATGTGCTTATCAATTTTGTTTGTCTCAAGGCTTCACACAGAATAAATATTAAGGTGAATGAATAAAGAGAAAGCTATTTTTCTAATAATATATTGGGTGACATTTTATGAATGAATACATTCTGCCAAATATACTAATTAAACCACAAACAAGGATTTATAAACCTCAGAGAATAAGTACACATAAATACAGTGTTAACTTGGGACACGTGTCTCATTTTACCTCATTTAAAACCACAGCAATCTTGTAAGAACCAGCAAGACGCTCAAAGCATTTGGGATCTTTAGGATTTATGCAGCGGGGTATTTCATGACCTTTCCCTCCCCTGTCCTTGTTATAAATAAAATTTAATGAGAGGTTCTTGGGACTTTAGTGTTTTCCAAAATGACTCCGGCCACTAATTGGCTAAATTGAACAGCCGCTACCTACTTCATTTAGCACAGCATGAATTAAGCAGACTGCTTAATAAAAACCTCTACTACATGCAGCAAACTAACCTCAGATGGGCAGGGCAGGAAAGAGACATTCTGTACCTTCAAGCAAACAGAAGAAAGTTCTGCAAACTTCTTTCAATGACAAGGAAGTGAAACACTTCCAACCACTTCAAGTTCAAAAGGGAAAGCAGAGTGTGTAACATTATCTGAAACTAAGGGGAAGATTTCTTTTTTTGTACAGAGGAGCAGAGGAAATGCTGTTTCACAGAGAAAGTCTTGAGGTTCACACAAAATCGAGCTGGTTTGGCATGGTTCCTCTGAATATATGCCAAGCACAAATTAAGAGACACTTTTCTCTGTTGGCAGCCTCAGATTGCATTAGGCAAGGGTTTCACATCCATAAACTGTTTCTGAATAATTTCTTCTGGTGGTGCCCTTATCATACAGTATTTAAAAATATTCCCCTAGAAAGACCCTAAATGGATGCTTTCCCAAAATAGAAGTGTGGCGGGTCATATGTTAATAGCATAATCTGACTAAACTGAAAGAAACCCTGCAGGGTAAAAACAGCTTCCAATATGATGTTGAGAATGAAGGAAACATTTTCACAATATTAGACAATTTGTCACTATTTCAGAAAAAGAATTAATTGAAATGCATAACAGACAAAACATAATCGGGTTACAGACTTGGGGAACAGCATTCAAACTCAACCGTACAGATGCTAGCAACATATAATTTTTAGGTCACTTCTCACTGTTGCTGCTTCTTATTTCCATTTCACCAGAGTGTGATCTTTCTTGAGCTGCAATATGAATTATATTTAAATTCTATTAAAATAATAACAACTTCCAGCCCCTGAAGCCAAATGAACATTTTTTTAAAATATAGTTAAATGAGAAAACCTGTTTTAAAACCTGGCTATACTTTGAGCATTCCTCTAGAACATTTTTTTCTTTCTTTTTGGCTTAAATGTGCATGTGAATCATCAGTGGGGAAATATTAAAATGCAGCAATATGAGCTGCCTTGAATATTTTGGTTCTATGGAACTGGCCCTATGGCAAAGCACCATTCTGAAACAAAAGTCTTTAAGAAGAAAACTGCATCAGGTGAGTCTGAGGAATATTGTTCAAAAATCGTCACTGTCCTCTAAAAGGTAAGGGCTGAAGTTGAGAGTAACATTTCAGAAATATTTATAATACTATGACAAGGTAATTTAATGTCTGCTCAATTTAACAATAAAATATGACTCCTGGGCTGTGCTGCGCTAGCGGTTGAGGACTTTTTAGACACTCTTTTAAAAAGGAAAATGACTCTCAGAGTTTGGAAGAAATAGAAAAATCCATAATTCAAGTTCATTTCAGTCCAAATTAATTAGAACATTTAGGAGGAAGAAGCTTTGGAAATGGTTATTTAATTAATTTCAATGTATTACAACATTGTAGAACTATCGTTTTGTTATTGATTCCTAGTTGCATCCAGTGAAAGTTTCACATGTAGATGAAAAATATGTCTGTTCTCTAGTGGTTGGGAATATATTGTACTATCAAAGTCAATTTGCTCAAGTTGGCTACTAGTGCTGTTCAAACAATTCACATCTTCAGGCATATTTTTAATGTCTGCTATCAATTATAACAAAAATTGTTAAAATCTGCATATTATGAATTTTGTCTCTGCTATTGGAACATGCACAAACCAAAGCTAATCTTAGCAATGATAACAGGTTCAAACTCTGGTCAAAATGAAAGAAACTCTAAGTAATAATAGACGGATTCCAAGAGGAGCAAAGATACACACCACGTGGGCCTGCATCAGAGCAAAGAATTCCGTTTGGGAAACATGAATCTTCTGTAAACCGAGGTAAGTAAAGCTATTGAAATGTAGAAGGAGACAGTATAATCCTTACACTAAACTGGCCTCTTCTCCAGAAGAAGAAACCATCTCCATATTCCAAGGCTATGTGCTGTACAAATGTCCTTGAAAAGACAGTTTAAAATAAAAATCTTCCAGTGTGTTGGTTTTTAAGGTTGTAGGATAAAAATCAAAATTCCCAGTTAAATTTGGATTTCCAGTCAACAATGACGTCTTAGTATAAATGTTTCTGGTAATATTTGGGGATCCTATTTATACTAAAACTTTTTCATGGGCTATCTGAGCATCCTTAAATTTGATTTGTCCAATATGACTGTCATACTTGCTTGAAAATAAAAAGAAATGCCAAGGGCCCTTGGATGATTTTCTATCAGCAGTAAATTTTCCAATGTCCTTTGCTTTTTATAAGTTTATTTCCCATGGCAAACCTCAGTTCCTAACCTGGGGAACAAGGCCATGATAGAAACCTGTCCATATCTCTGGTCAGAGAAATCAGGAAGAATTCAGATGATCACAGCTGCAGGAGAGAATCTCAGAGAGCAGACAAGTAGGGGAAGAAATCCCAAGTCCCCATGGTAAACTCATAACATTCTCAGTCAAGCCCCTATCTATGCATGCAGAAGAGTACAGACCCAAGCACCATATCAAAACTTAAATCACAAAAGTGAGGTTTGACACATTCCCCACAGAAGGCGAGACAGGGCTTTAAATCTGGCTCTAACTAGAATGATAGACTGCTAAAATAAAATTGTCAACACTTCCAAGCATTGACGAAAACAATTTGAGTCTAGACAACATAACAGTCATAACAATCCAGGGTACAATATAAAGGGAGCAGATAAATGAGTAATTTCAAAGCTTAAAAACAAAGAGTTATTTTTTCATATTCTCAAGGGAAAAGACAATCAAAATATGCTAATATTCAATTACTTAGATGCTACATATTCAGACAAGGATCTTAAAGCTCCTATAAATATGATCTTTGAAGTGAAGAAAAATGTAAGTGAAATAAATAAAATGATAGGCAATCTCAACAGAAAAAAATAAAAATGAATAAAATTATAGAATTGAGAGCCACAAATCGTGACTGAAAATATCCATAGTTAGACTTAATAGTAAAATTGAAATATAAAACATTTCAGAAACTTCAAACTAGTTAAATTAAACTATTTATTATATAATTGTTATTTACTATATATTATTAATGTAGATTAATATTGTGCACTATGAAGGGCAGAAAGAAAAAAGTGGAATAAAAAGAATAGGAAAAGACATGCTGGGAATACGTCAAAATGTGTACAAAATGTGCAACTGGAGCCTCAGAAGAATAAATGAATGAGAGAATTTGGGTAGAGCAGGATTTGAAGAGCAGTGACTGAAATTGTTCCAATACCTGGAAAAAATTTAAATTCAGATAAAGGCCAGTAAGGACAAATTCAGTGTAAACCAAGCCTAGATTTTTTTTTTTTTTTTTAATCATTAAACTGTTGAAATCTGAAGATTTAAAAAGTAAAATCTTGAAAGACACAAGAAGTTGAAGACAAGTGATAGGAAGCTTGGGCCTTTGGCAAAATGAACAGGGTAAAAAATAGCAAATATCAGGGTGGACACAAAACATCATACCCTTGCTTCTGAAGTCATCAGAAGTGTTTATTCCGATGTAAAGCACAAACAAAAAGCAAAAACTTCTGGCATGGGGACTTGGGGCATCAACTGTGGCATGAAAGGAGGCTGGAAATTGCCACACCATTGCTGACAACAAGGATAAACTGAGAATAAACTGGGTACATGACTCCCTGGGACCTACCGGGGACCTGAGGCTGCAAGGAAAACTGTCAAGCTGACATCAGGAGGCGGGAGTATAGGGAGGTTGCACTGCCTCCCGCTGAAGCCCGTGAGCACCAAGCTGGTGGAAGACCTAAGTGATGAGCAGGATGAACCGCTGGGGCTGGGCGGGGCCCCCCGAGAGGAGACGGTCCCAGAAACTTCAGTTTAGGGTGGATCCCCAAATATTTTGTGTTCACCTCTGACATGAATCCAAGTTCTTAGAACCATCATAGTTCTGGCAGGAGGAAGGCAAGCATCACCTGTGAATTTCAAGTGATTTTAACAGGTAGTACAGTCTCAAGAAGGTAGAGAACAACCTTGCTGCATAGGAAAGGGCTTTCTATGGTGACTTTCGTCCAACGTGTGCAGCAGGGAGGGTGGATATCACCGGGAAATCCCACCACTGGGACCTTCTCAGTGGAGAAACTCAACTGCCATTTGTTTTAATGGACAGTGTATGGCTTCTAATAGTAAACATTGCCTATGCTCCTGGGAAAAAACTTATTTTCTCCTGTTTTTAGGAGTACCAGTCAATTAAGTTTATAATTTGGCTAATAATATATAAAGTGCTTCCATATTTTATGAATTCAAAGTAATTTCTCTAAAAATACAAAAAGAACAATCTAGTTTCTAATTATAATTAAAACTTATTTCAGCTATTTCTTCAGTTTCTTCTTAATAAGTTTTAAAGCTATACTATTAGGGTTTGCTTCTATTTAGACTGGTATCATCTTAATACATTGACATTTTAACAAAACAAATACTCTCCTTTAATTGTTGGTAACATTGCTTATCTAAAGTCTATCTGAAATTTATAGAGTCAATAGGGATTCCTTATAATCTGTTTTTGTTTTTGGTTTTTTGTACCAGAGATTGATCCCACTGTTGCTTAACCACTAAGCCACATCCCCACATCCCCAGTCCTTTTTTATGCTTTATTTTGAGATGGGGTCTCCCTAAGTCCTTAGGGCTTTCCTAAATTGCTGAGGTTGTTCTCAAAACTTATAATTCTTCTGCCTCAGTTGTTGGGATTACAGGCATGCACCACTGTGCCTGGTTTTATAATCTGTTTTGGCAATAGTATACATATTTTTCATACATTTACTTTTAGCAGAGTGAACAGATAAACTGTAAAGTAGAATAATTTTATTTGCAAACATACCTCTCACAAGGGGTAAACATCCAGATTATCTAAAGAACTCCAAAAATGGGAATACTAAAAATAAATGACCTAATTATAAATGGACCATAGGTGTAAGTAAACACTTCTTTAAAGAAAGCATTCAAATTCACAAGAGGCAGATGAAAAATTGTTCATTATCATTGACTAGGGAAGTGAAAATCAAGAGTACAATGAGATATCACAGAGTAAAGATAGCCAGGGCCACCAAAGCAGAGAAGGGTAGCCCTGCACACCATAGGCAGAGTGTGAATTAGTACAGGCACTGGGGAAAAAGAGTGTGGAGCTTCCTCAGAAAATTAGAATTAGAGCCAGAACTACTGTATGATCAAGCAATCCTACTATTAGTTACCCCAAGGAAACCCAGTCAGCATGTCAGAGACTGCTGCACTCTGCATTTACTGCAGTTGTACTCATGGCAAAGTGTCCATCAATGGAAGAACAGATAATGACAATCAGATACATATATACTTTGGAATGTCATTTTGCCCTTTGAAGGATGAAGTCCAGTCACTTGCAACAACATGGATGGAACTTGAGATCATTGTTTTATGTAAAATAGGCCTGACATAGAAAAACAAGTGCACATAATCTCACTTAGAAGTGAAATATAAAAATCTTGACCTTATATAGAAGGTGAGAATGGAATGGAAACTTGCAGAGACTGGAGAGAGTGGGAGGGAGGGTTTGGCAGAGGTTGATCAACGGGTACTAAGTTAACAGTTAAATAGGAATGAGAAGATTTATGTGCTAATGCACAGGGTGACTATAGACAAAGATAAGGTACTATAATTTTTTTTTTTTTTAAGATAGGAAAACGATTTAAAGATTTTGGACTACAAATTTAGTATCAGTTATCGTACATTTCAAATGTCTTGAGACCAGACTTCCTTTGTGCATGCTGAGACGTGCAGGAGATTTACGTGTTCACAGCGTGCTTCCCAGATTTATCTGGTACTGCTTAAACATCCACTCCATCGGGAATAATAAGTGAACAAAATTTCTGTGAAAAAGAACTAGATGAGCTCTCTGTGTTGTTCCCCTTCAGATTCAAATCCGTCCTGCAAAGTAAAATGTCAGGAGAATTTGGTTCATTTCTTCTCAAGGCCTCGATGCCCCAATCTATGGCAAACCTGCCACCCCGCCCACACGCCTGTGGTCTGTGG
This sequence comes from Sciurus vulgaris, assembly GCF_902686455.1. Lineage (NCBI taxonomy): Eukaryota > Metazoa > Chordata > Mammalia > Rodentia > Sciuridae > Sciurus > Sciurus vulgaris. Next base: position 88,821,301 of record NC_136474.1, read on the forward strand.
CTACCCTGCATTTCTCAGGGATGGAAGAAGCAGTTGGCATCTACCAAACCAAGAAAGGTTAGCCCCTCTGCGAAATTTCATTCATTTAAGCTTCTCTGCTTCCACAGAAAAAATAATGGCTTCTTAAAAATTGGGAATTTGTTTTTTTTTTCCTCTTCCTGTGGCAGACTTGTAAATTTTAAAAATATCTACATCTTTTTAAAAAGTGGAAAATTACCTAATTTGAATTATTTGAAACTGATTTAAATTTAATATTTTTAATGATTGTGTGAATTTCAATTTGTCTCTACCTTAAGTATTATAAGTATGCTTTTAGAGAATATTAATTATATTAGAAAAATTTACATTAAATTCATACAAAATGGTGAAACAGTTTAAAGTATGCCTCAAATACTTTTCTACTCAAATATAATTTAAAGTACATTCTGAGGTAAATTGTGGACTTTTACCTATTCAAAGATTTTCCTCTATTTAATCCGTATTGAAAATTGATAATTGCACATATTTATGTAAATTAACATTTGCATTTCAGTTTTGGTCATTTAATACATACATGTGAATGAATATAATAACATATTAGCATAGTATCAAGAATCTTTTGTTTTTAATTTATGAAAAACATATTAGCATACTTTACAAAATATAATTAGCATACTGCTTCAGAATTTAAGCTTTCAATGTTTTATTATTAAAAATAAAATTTCAGATATCTTCAAATATTTAAAAATTTCAAAAGCTATGTAATATTGCCAATATTCATTTTCTATTTCATAAATAACATTAAAATTCTCTATTTTCTCTAGCTAGATGATTCCAAATAAAGTTTTTTTTAAATTTAGATTCAATTTTAAAAATGTATTGATGAGTCAGTATTTTAGTAGAGAAAAAATAAACCAGTATGCTAAGGCAAATTTCCTAAGGACAAATAAATTAAGATGCATGAAAGTCAATTTGGCCATTCAAACTAGAGATTAACTGCTATGACCTTTGCAACACTTGACAATCCTCCAGGTTTGTAAATAAATTTTTGTAGGACAGTAGCTACCCCAGACATTTATGTTTTATATAGCTCCTATTCTGTTATTATGGTAAAGTTGACTAGGTACAACAGAGACCTTAGGTGTTGCAGAAACTAAAATCTTTTCTAATTTTCCCTTTTGAGAAAAAAAAAAATGTTTTCTGACCTCAAGTTCTTCACTTTCACATTTTAAAAATGTATTTTGAAACATTTCTTTGTCCTATGTAATCTTATTTCATGTTTCTTTTTTTTTCCGTCATAGAGAATATGTTTATTTAATAAAAGGTGGTAATGGCATTCTGTATGTCTAAAAATTGTACTGATTTGATATCTCAAATAATTTTATGAAATTTATTATCAGATACTTTGAATCTACATGCTGAAGTGTTTAAATAATTTGTGTTGCACTTTTTTATTACAAAATATTTAATGTGAGGTACACTAGATACCTAAGCATAGTATTATATCCTCTGAACTTCTTTCAGGATTCTGTGTGTCTGGCTTACAGTCAAACTAGAGATTTATCACTACTTTAATGGCACAACTCCACCTTCAGCCTTAACTTTTAATCATGTCTAATGCTAAAGACATTTTGATTATCCCTTACCAAAATAATGAAGCAACAACCAAGGAGACAGAAAATTAATTCTCAAAGACACTTTTCCAGAATTTGAAAATGTTAACAAACATCCTTTTGTATGTAGAGTAAAACACAATGTCCCTCCTACGACCTAATGAATGACCAAAGTTTCATCATAGAAAATTTAACTGTGCTATAACTTTAATCTGAAGTACTCCCTGAAGGATTTGTCCTTTTTGGGAGGTGGTAGAACTTTAAGCCATGGAGTTTAGCGGAAGGAGATTATGTCTTTGGGGGCATGCCCTTGAACGGGACCCCAGCCTCCTCTTCTCCGTTCTTTGCTTCCCAGTTGCCGAGAGTGAACAGTCCTACTCCACCATGAGCTTCTGCCATGATGCTCCTTGCTACCACAGGCCCAAAGCCACGAGACCAAGCAACCAGAGTTTGAAATCTTCAGAAACGTGAGTCCGTGCAACTTTCTGCCTCTGAGTTGGTGATCTCAGGTAGTTTGTTCACAGTGATGGAAAACTAACACAAACTTCAAACTTGGGTATGAGTGAGTCCATTTCAAAAAAATCTGTATTTCTAGGGAGTTATTTCTCTGTGTTTCTGAAATCTATCATTTATGGAAAACCTGTGCATATTATTTATTATTTTTCATTTAATAGAAAATATTGCATGATCACACAGTCACATTCTTGTGTGGACGAATAAGGCTTGCCTGGATTTCTCAGTGCGCTTCTAAAATGCTTTCCTCTGCTGAGACAAATCATGTACCATGATAATTAGATTTATGTTCATTGACATAGTTTATTGATGTAATTCCAAAAACTAGGAAAACATCTCATATGCTTTCCAAAGGGACCAATGGTTAGGTTACCATAGGGACTAGGTTTACAAATTATACTCCCAAGGTGCCTGGTTGCCTGGGTTTTTATCTTCCTAGGTGATTAATTTCAAGATAAAATGAAGCCCAGAAATCTGGAGACTACCTGACTCCTAGAGAGATTTTATTCACATGCCAAAGGTTTGCAGGAAGGAGATCTTTTCAGAGAGGGCATGGATGCATGCTCCCTTCTCCTTAATGAGCAGGAAAAACAAATTCATTTTCCTTAGCTCTCACATGTGCGAATTCCAGCCACTCACCCAGAAAAAATCCCACTGGTTTCCATCATATCACCACAGGGGCAGGGGTCGGAGTCAAGGAGAAATGCTTACTATTTGCTGAAACACAATTAATAAAGAAATCATCCTTGATCCAGAACATATTGTGTGCACATTCTGTACAAAATTGAGATCAATATTAAATAGCAGTGTACTGACAAATTAGAGAAAAGTTTATTCCTTTTTATAAGAGCATATTCAAAAGTGTGTAAATGGTTAGAGAGGAAGAATATATGAAATGTTAACTCCCAGATAATAGCTGACTGCATTTTTCCAACTTCTTTAGGTATTTATTCATAACAAAATAAAAGCAGGGAGAAGATGGGGTGTGGCTCAGTGCTAAAGCCCTTGCATGCCATGCACAGGGCTCTGAGTTTTGTCCAGAACCACAAAATAATAAAAAAGGGAAAAACAGCTTATTTTGCTTATTAAATATCACTCTTTTCAATTATCTTTATTCTGTTCTGTGGAAAGAGGTTTTATCTGGCATAATTTTCTTTTATCTTGAAGAATTTCCCTAATTGATTTTAGAATTGTTTTGATATGGGAAAATTCTCTGACCTCCTATTTATCTAAAAGCATCTTTACTTCATCCTAATTTATGAAGGATAATTCATGTAAGCATGGATTTTTAATACATTGTGTTAGCAATTTAAAAACATTCTGTGGGCAGCTGACTAAAATATAAACTGAAGGCAGCCAAACTGAAGGAAGGGATTTCAGTGAGGAAACCGTTGGAGTAACGTGGATAGATCTGATGAATTGCTTGAAACAGCAGGACTTATGGGAATTGCTGATTAATTAGAAAATGTATAATTAATCTGATGCCATCATTGATTGAATGAAGGGATGAGCGATAGGGGTAGAGGGATCCAAATCTGGAAGGGTGCCCAGATGTGTGGTCTAAAGAACTGGACTTGCAGGAAGGCTGCTAGCTGAGACTGAGCTCAGCCCAGCAGGTTGGGGAGGGATAATGAGTTCTCTTAGGGCCCCAAAAGCCTGCAGACCCAGTTCAGTAGGCAACTGTTTATGTGGATCTGAAAACCAGGAAAATTACCGAGACAGCAGCGTATGTTTTGGAGCCGCCATCCTGGTAACCAGGGTCACTGGTAAGATGGTCTCCCTTATGGCAACTGAAGTAGAAGGTCAAGAGAAGTGCTTGGAACAGCAGATCTTGAACAGAGAGAAGCCTTTGAGGAAGAGCAGCCAAAGAGGCAGAGCAAGGTAAGGGGAGAGCAATGTCGGGGGATTCAAGGGGGAGGATTCAGGAGGAGCAAGAACCCACATGAGGAGAGGAAGAGCAAAATCAAGAACTTTTGAAACTTTGGAGGGTGTTTTAAAAGGTGACAATATAGACAGCTATAAGATGTCTTGCTACTCAGAGAACAGAACTTGACTTCGAAAAATGGCTCATGTTCAGTTTCCTCACTTTTAAAATTTGCATACAAATAGTCTGCTTACTCCATGGAACAAATAATTTCCCTATGCAAAGTATTTACACTCATACCTAGTCAGTACTACATTTTATGCAAATACTTGCTGTTATTACCTGAATTTATTTTCTTGGTTTTGTCCTTTGAATCTATTTTTTGAGAGTGGGAGATTTGGGTAGGGAAATGTAAACATGAAAATATATTTCTGTATTACTTGTACTTTGATGATTTTTAAATTTTGTTTGAATATAAGCAATATAATATGCATCTTATCCTTGAATGCTAATGTTAACGGCTATCATCGCACACCAGAATGCATTGGGAGGAAGTCAATTGCCAGATGTGACTTGAGTTTGTTACTGCAGGAAAGTGTGCCAGATTTCCTCTTATCTCTCCAAACCATGTTCCCAAGGGTACAGCCAGACTAGAAAAAGAGGGGTTAGATGTTGTCATGGTAATCAAGGGAAGGGGCTGGACCACTTTTCACTTACTGAAGCTGTTTTCTCTGCACTGTGTTTGGGAGGAGAAGCTAAATGTTCTGAGCATCACCCAGGCTGACCGATTCCACCTTCACTGTATTCTGCTGATGACCTGAAGTGGACCACAATTGCAAAGCAGGCTTGTTGAAACTCTTGGCAACTTCACCCATTAAGAGGTTGTTTATGACAATGAAAGGGTAATTTTAATGGAGTAGTTGGAGAGAAAGCAAACCTGCAATAAATTTTGAGAACCAAATATATGGTATACCCAGGATTTCAGAAGGTGAGGAAATGAATGTGAAGGCTGGAAAAATGGCCTTTTGCTTTGTCCATCCAGTGTTAGAGAGAACCAACACATTTTTAATTTTGGACATTTTAATTTGCAATTCTAAATGATCATTTTTCTGTTTACATATAGATTCAGATGCTTGGTAGAACCCAACATGCTTTCATACATATTCTCTAACTTTTCTTCAACATATTAAATTATGACTCTTTTGAAGTTATCTGATAATTTCAAAATCTTGACCATCTGTGGAACTACAGCAACTATTTATTGTTATCTTGACTATCTGTCATATATACTTGCCTCTTAGTTTTTCTGGTATGTGTATGTTGGTATGTGTGTGTGTGTGTGTGTAGTTTTTCTGCTAGGATTTGTATAAAATAATAGTATAGAAAATCCATATGATATTTTCTACCAGTACTGGTCATCTTTACTCTTCCATTTAAGATCAGAAGCCAATGACCTCCAACCAAGCAAAGACTGATGTGGCATGGAGTTTGGGCTAAAACTTTAATTTTATTTCATCTACCCCTCAGTGGTCTTTAGTTTTTTGAATAGGGTTCAGCCTTGCTCTTGACTGAGAATCAGAATGACCTCATTCTCCTTAGCTATGAGAACATCAGGAGAGCTTATTCTTATTTGAAAAACTAATTCATTTAATCCTATTTTAGATTTTCAGAAATATGTTTTTGTAATCCACTTATGATTTGCAGTTGTTGCCATGGGAGCACTAAACTAACTCAATTTGCTCTATGCTACTCAGAAACAGAATTATTGAACCACCCTTGAGAACTTACCCAAGGTGTCAGAGTAAAGACAATGTCTCTTGAAACTACATTAGTGCCTTTCCAGCTGTGCAATATGTGTTTTGAGAAAGATCACTATTACATAGAGAAGTAATCCGAACATCTACAAAACCTAGTTCTAGGATCCAAGGGGTGAAAGTAAGAGTCCCTCTTTTCACCATTATATCCAGTGCCTGACTTTGGAAATTTTTATTTTTCAAGTTCCATTTGGTGGCTGTTCTCAGAGTGGTGGTGGTGGGTGGTGACAGTGGTGGTAGACAGTTCATCAAGATGATAGGGTACTTGTTCAGTTAAACCCAAGGTATAACTGTCACCAGGTCACACTTTGCTTTTCCTGTTGATAAACCATCATGCAAAGAAATAAATTACTACCTTCTCAGGAATAATTGACTCTATTTTCTATGAGAAAATAAGGTTATTGCCACACTGTAGGGTACACGACAAGATTGTTTCAAATTCGAGGGTTTCACTAAGCCATTTCAGCCAACATGATCTTGCTAAATGTACCACGGCTGGAGGTGCAAACTTATCATGGAATAGGTACCTGAGACTCTCAACGAGGAGAGCAAGCTGGACTCCTAGAAGTGCTTGGCTGAGAATGAGAAGATCTAAGTCCAGTGGCAGGGAGACAGATGACAAAATGGACTGGAATCTTGGAAGCAACTTTAGATTATCCTGTTTTCGTTGTAACTTTAAAAAGTTAGAGAATGAGTAGTGGAGATTTAACTAGGGCCTGAGAGAACCTGAGCATTATAAATGGTGGACTGAGGTAGATGTCCTGAGTTTTGCACACGTCATCTCTACTTTAAACTAGTATGGATCCCAAGGCTGCCTATAACAACTACTTCCTTTTCCTGGGGCTTTATTCTGGTTAGAAGAGCACATTCAGGGAGTATACAAAGATGGCTACACCTGCTAGAGAGTTATTGTCCAAGCATCCTTCATGGAACTCATCCTTGGAACTGATAAATAAAAGTCATCTTCCTCTCAGTCATTTGGTTGCCCTGTATTGTGTTTCTTGCCTCCCAGAAGACTGAGCTCCAGGTGTCCTCTGAAGAAAGATGCCAGTGAGAGATCTTTATTGGCTTCCTTCCATTCTCTGTCTCCAAGTCTCACAAATTTACTGTAATTTCTTTGGGTCATCTACCAAATTAACTACTTGAACTGAAATCATTTCATCAGGATCTAAGCCTAAGTATTTTGTTCCAAAACAAAATAAGTGGCTGTTCCATATTAAAGTGTCAAAGCAATGGCTTAGCTATATTTAAATGATACTACAATAAACTAGAGCAAAATTTATAATAATAATAATAATGAAAGTTAAATTAAAGATTGATGATAGAGCTAGATTTTAAAAGATGTGCAGATCTCAACTCCAAAGAAAAATGATAAAAATGTATGAAAAAATAATTCACAAAATAAAAAACTCAAATCACCAGGAAACATATGGACGGATTCGCACTCACATTAGTGATCACAATAATGCAAATTAAACCATGAAAATATGTCCTTTCACACATGATGCATCAGCAAAGTTAAGATTTATTTAACTTCCACTGGCAGTGTAGCGAGTCTGAGTATTGTGTAAAATGATGAATCTATTGCTAGCTATTTGACAATCACTATTAAACATGAAAATACATATATTCACTCAGCCAACAGTTCTCTTTCCAGGTTTAATACTGGCATAAATCTTTTATTTATATTTATAATATAACAATATTATTTTTTCATAGCAATGTTATTTTTGATATTGAAAAATTCTGAGTATCATAAATTTCCTTCAAAAAAATTGATAAGAAATTTAGGGTATGTCCATGTAATTAAAAGCTTATTGCTACAAGCACTTTTGTGGAAAGTATTCAGGAACAAAAAATTTAATTTAAAATCTAAATGTGAAGTAGCTACACACTACATGATACTAGTTAAAGGAAAAGTGAATGTAGGTAAAACACAATTTATATTGCTTAGGTATACATTTAATAAAAATGTAGATCTTTATAGGAACAGTACACATGAAAAGCAGGGTGGGTTTTACTTCTGAGGAAGAGGGAGGGGAACAGAATATGGAAGGTTACACCACACACCCTCAACTGTATTTTAAATACTTTGTTTAGTTAGCTTTTGGATATGTGGACGTTCGTGACATTTATATTAAACCAAAATGAACTACAATCATCATAATTGTATTACGATTGTATTAAAAGACAAAATCCATGATGTTACTTTTAACAAAATGGTTATATTAGAAGAAATTCAGAATGATGTGTTGATGGAGATTTCTCCTCTGCTTTATAAAGGGATTTCATTATAAGAAATATCATCATTAATTAAGCATGTGCAAATTGACAGGAGCAGAGACTCTTAAGAGGACTCAGTTTAGCCCAGAGTCATGACTGGTTGTGAAATTATCTAGCTATCTCTATCTTCAGCTTTATTTTTTCAGTATGAGCATAGCTTTATTTTTTCCAGATTTAATAATAATACTTCACATGTAATAACTGCTTTATGAGGTCCATTAATTAATTTGCTTTTACATCCTTGTTCATATTTCCCAGTCACAGAAGACACTCAGAATCAGGGCCCTTAGAACCTCGATTTTGCATCTAAGATCTTTAAACAAAATCCTCACCCTGATCTCAGTTTTCTTATGTTAGCAATACCACAATGTAAATTGTTAAAGAATTTCATTGACCTATTGAGAAGTAATTAAATAGAGAAGTAATTCAGGATACACTCATGGAATTGCTCTATCTAAAATATTATGTATAAATATTTTTGATTTATCTTCTTACAGTCAAAGTAAAAAAACTTTGCATAACATGGGATCCACCTCTTTAGTGTTTTAAGTATGTGATGCAATAGTATTAACTATGAGCACAAATGCTGACCACAAATTTCTAACTTTCTTGTCCTACATAAGTGAGTCTTTTTTTTTTTTTCCACTTCTGGATATTTATTCCCAGAAAACAATCATGCATTTGTGCATAGAATTGCTACCAGTATCTTTTTGGCTGGGTTTAGAAGGCTACAAGATGAGACTGGAAAAGTCACAGCTCATGAGTGTGATGTGGTACTATGAAGGGGTGTCCCCAGTTATGTCACAGGGGGTTATTCCACAGTAGAAGACACTGATAATATGTTTGCCCTCCTCTAGAAACAGTTTATACAATTGTGAGTTCCATATATTTCCATTTCCATTCATTCTTTATTTTTTTAAAAGGTGCTATTTTTAGTGATACATGACAGTACAGTATATTTTGACATATTTATATGAACATGGAGTACATCATATTCTAAGTAGGATCCCAATCTTTGGGTTGTACGTGATGTGGAGATTCGTTGTGGTGCATTCACATATGTACAAAGGAAAGTTCTGTTACACTCATTCCACTGTCTCTCCTATTCCTATCCCTCCTTCTTTTCCTTCATTCTTTTTTGTCTAATCTACTGAAGGGAGGTGTCTATTCCACCTCCCTTATTAAGGGTTAGCTTCATATCATATCACAGAGAACATTTTACCTTTGTTTTGGGGGGATTGGCTTATTTTGTTTAGGATAATAGTCTTCAGATCAATCCATTTACCAGCAAAAATCATAAAGTCATTATTTTTTGTGACTGAGTAATAGTCCATTCATTCTTTCCATTATACAGAGTGAGTGTTACTTAGGGAGCATCTACTGTCAGTGTGTTCCTCGTACTTCTGTTACAAGTGACTTGAACAGACAATTACTGACTCCAGGCAGCTTGCTAGCCTCTGGTGTGTTTCCATTTGGTGGAGGACAATGACCGGGAGGCAGGAGGTCCTTGAGGATAGGAAGAATCTCACATGGTGTGTTAAGGACCCTGCTGTCTTTATACCTACCAAACACCAGCTCCGTATCCTCCTTCCCTGAGCCTTGGAAAGTCCCATCTTGCTTTCTGCCTCTATGAACGTCATGGGTTCAGAGACCTCAAACCAGTGGATTCATGCTGGGTCTGTGTTGCTGTGACTGTGACTGTTATTTTTTTTATCTAGGACTGCTTAGTCTCTCTAATAAATTGGTGGGACAAGAAGCAATTCACACATTCTCTCAACTTATGCCCCACATTCCATCACTTGTTATTGATGTCGCTTAGTTTTGATGAAAGCTTCAGACGGAAAGCTAAGAGTTTCTTCTATTTCCTTATTTCTGTGCTACATGTTTTAGGCTTCAAATGGTTTTATTTATTTCTCAAAAAAATTCCTTTTGTTTATTTTGTCTTCTTGCTCTTTAGTTTTTGTGTGTTTGTTTACCTGGTAGAAACTCTGTACTTCCCTCCATACTTCTTTCACTTTCTAAGCCACTAAAATTTTTTCCCTAAATAGATGCCAGTCTAACCCTCAGCAAATATAAAAATGGGAAAAACTTTATGTCAATATGACTAAATATGCTTTTCAACTCTTTCCTCTCTTCTACCTTTGCTTGCAGCAGGGCTCCAAATTGGCATTTTCAATGTAGTAAGAAATTATCTAAATAGTTATGTCAATAGACATCACTGTGGATTTAAAATAAAATGATAGACACTTCACTATATAATATGTTGAGGCATTTAAAGTCTTTTGCAATCTTAATCTCCCCCAAGCCTTTTAAGGGACAAAAACAGTTTAATTACAGGCATAGTAATTAATTACAAGATAATTTTTATTCACAAATACATAAATAGCATAGCGACTGCTTGTGGGTTGTTTTTATTGACTTAGTAGTTGTAAACAGATGTCTTTTGGCTGCTAGCCATTTATTACATGTAGTACAATAATTAAAACACACGTGCCAATGTTTATTTCTATCGCGTCTATTGTTTTTCATTAATTGGTCTCTCTACTTTTGCATAACTTTCAACTTATTATTGCCTTGAAACAAATATCTTAAAATAACTTCTACATATGTTTCCTAATAATTTATAGATATTACAGAACTGGAGAATCTTTTGATCAAATAATGGAAATCACATTTGCTGATTTATTTTTATTAAATTTTAGTATTTATATTTAAGGTATAAAACATGATGTCATGTGACACAAAAAGATAGTAATATTGTTTCTAAATTAAAGAAAATAAATATGCCCATCTTCAGTCATAGTTACATTGTGTGTGTGTGTGTGTGTGTGTGTGTGTAGCAACAGCGACTCAAATCTACTCATTTAGCAAAACTGCTAAATACTATAGGAAAACCATCTTGAAAGCATATCAATTAAAGGTATAACATCTAAACTTGCAAATAATACTAAAACATAGAATATATAAATGGTAATGTGGTAGGGTTGGAAATTATCTGAATATTTTAATTTTTAAATAAATATGATTATTTTGATTGAAAAAAATGACATGATTTCTAATGGAAAAATTAGTGGCTGAAAAATAAAATTGCAGCAAAAGGGAGAATAAGGGAGAGATTTTACATATAATTAAACATATTTTTGTACTATGTATTAGAAAAAAAAAAAAATACTGGAAGATTCAACCCGGCAGATTAGAGGAAGCCTGCATTCTTAGTTACTCCATGGCTCAGGATTCCAGCAGCAGTACTGCTTCTCAGCAAGGTGGGTAAGAAGGGAGTTCACTAAAATTCCACACTGCACAGTCGGAGTGCCTTAGAAACTCAGAGATTTGGCTGCATTGAATAAAGAAATTAAGGAGTACATTGGAGCCAAGTCAAATGCCGGGGACTGGAGTCTCTCCCTCTCTCTGACTTGAATCCTCCTGGCACGATCGTCTCTGTGCCTGTTTCACTCCCATTGTGCTTGGAGCACTCTGGGACATACAGTAGGTGCTTGCTAGAACAGTGTGACTGTGGCCCCTGTGACCTCCTGGCTCCAGCTGGTGGCTGCAAGATGGCTCCACCTTGGCTCTGAACCCCATGTGAGAAGCACGTTTTCAAACACCAGTGCACTTGCAGCCTCTGGATCAGCTAAGTTCAGGCTGCTTTTCCGATCTCAGAATTTTCCATCCCAATCTGCCCTTTGTTTCTCTTTGTGTTATCCTTCCCTTGGTGGTAAGCCAGCCTGGCTGTCACTGCTGCTGCTGGAGAGGAGGTGGAGAGAGAGAAGGGAGCACATTTGTACTGCTGGTGGAATTGTAAATTAGTACAACCCCTGTGGCAATCAGTGTGGAGTTTCCTCAAAGAACTAGGATGGAACCACCATATGACCAAACCATGCCCTAGTATTTATCCTAAAGAACTGAAGTCATCATACTGTGGTAATACGTGCATACCCGCGTTTATAGCAGTACAGTTCACAATAGGCGAACTATGGAACCAGCCATGGAGTCCATCAATGGATGAACGGATAAAGCAAAGTGATAAAAATGCAAAAAGAAATCTTATCCAGCCATAAAGAAGAATGAAGTTTATGTCCGTGGCAGAAAAATGGATGGAACTCGAGAACATTCTGTTAAATGAATTAAACCAAACTCAGAAGGTCAAGAGTTGTATGCTTTCTTTCATATGTGAAAGGTAGAGAGGAAAAAGGAAAAGAAACATGAAGGGTTGTATTGATGTAAATCAAAGGGAGATCGGCAGAAAAAAGGGACCAGGGGAAGGAGAAAGAAAAGGAAATGCAGAAATACTGGGAAATGATATTGGTCAAATTATTTTGTTGTATATGTGCCTGTATGAATAAGTAAAAACAAATCCCACCATTAATGTACACCTGTAATGCACTAATACAAATATAGAAATAAAATCACAGTGAGTCAACATATTAATAGAATTAATGGATCTACAAAGAAGTAAGTCAACATATTAATAGAATTAATGGATCCACAAAGACAGAATTTAAAGGAGTATAGAGAATGAAATTATTGGACAATGGGTTCTCTTTTTCATTGGTAAAATCATCTGAATAGTTGACCAAATATATAAAGATAGAATTGAATTTGATTTTACCCGAACACTACATCCAAATAAATATTACTTGGAGTGAAGTCACAACTGTATAGAACAAGTTATAAAATTCTAGAGAACATATTAATAAACAATTATTTGTAGAATAGTGAGAAAAAATTTTTGTGTGCATGTGCAATAAAAATCACTGAGATTGACACTATATTCAGTTAAATTAAAATTTAAACAACTTTATATCAAAATAACAAACATAATAAAAATGAGACATGAACTAGAAATAATTCACATAAAATTTGAATTTGAAAATCCAGCTTCCTAAATATGAAGTTAATTTACAAATCAAGATAGTAGTTATGAAGGTCTAATTTAAGTTTGTGGATGAACAACAAACTTAAAAAATCAAGAAAGTAATGGATATTTTTGAATTTTCACAAGACAAAAACCATATGATTATTAAATAATGTAGCACAAACATTGCTCTGATTTGGGAAAAAAAAGTGTTTTTGAAAGGTATCTGAATATCAACTTTTTGAAAATTAAAAAACCACACAACTTATTCATATATATCAAAAACTTTGGACAAGATTATCATCAAGAAATGACCTTGTAAATAATCATCTATTACCATAAACATAGGTTCATCTAAAATTTAATATGCCAGGTTGTTCACTAACTATATAATATTATATAAAATGTAACAGGTGGAAATAGCCTAAATAAAAGAGGAATAATCCCTAACTTATTTTAAATCCATGTGATAGGACACACTATGTAATAAAAATAAATGTTCAATTAATATGAAAGATATAAGAAAGCATTTACCTCTTCATGTTAAGAATGTTGAGTAGAAAATAATATTAACTGTATAATCTAAGTTTGTGAATGAACAACATACTTCAAAAATCAAGAGAATAATGAATATTTTTGTATTTTCACAAGACAAAAACCATATGATCACTAATCATATGTGTTTGTGACTAGAATTGGAATAATCTATAAAACTATGAACAGAACTGATTTTAATTTCTTTACAGTGAACATATACTTCCTATATTAAAGAAATTCTGCCTGCATAATTTCAGTGTCCTTATAAAAGAAGCTCAAGAATTTAAATGCAGGAGCAAGTTCAAAGCCACATCAGCAGTCAGTGGTCAGGGAATATGCAAATCCCTCTGTCAAAACAGAGCAGTGAGGCTAAATCAGGAACGGAGTCAGTAAAAAGGAAAATCAAGAAAATGGAAGTTGAGTCATAGCCATCAATCAAACATCAAGGCAGCACTGAGTGGGGGCAGAAAGAATACATGAAATGAAAGTAAATCAACTCATTAGAATGCTCCCATTTGAAACTGAAAGCTTTTTGTTTTTTAAAATTTTTACCATATAAGGTGGAGGAAATAGGAAATCAAATTAATAATTAGGCCAGTGAGTTTGTAAAAGTTTTAATTTATGAAACACTGATCAGTAATTGTAAAATGATTAATTATTTTGAAAAATGTTCCAAGTTGTGCAACCAAAATAATTCAGACATACTTGCTTCCTTCTGTTATAGCAAGAATATAAATCCTCGAGAAAGAAAATTAAAAATGATGAATAAAATTGCAAAATCCCCATGTTATGCTTTAGGTGTGTGGTGTCCCTCAAAAACCCATGTGAGACACAATGGAAGAAGGTGTAGAAGTCCAGTGATTGGGTTAGGAGAGCCTTGATCCAATCAGTGACTGGTAATTGTGGGCGGGGCGGGTAGGGTGTGGCTGGAGGAGGTGGCCCCGGAGGCCAGCCTCTGAAGTATATTTCCTCCTCCTTGAGCGCAGCTCTCTCGCTCTCTGCTTCCTGCTGCCATGTCCCGAGCTGCTTTCCTGAGCCACACGCTCTCCTGACTCTGCCTCACTTCAAGTCCTGAGGAATGGAGTCTATAGACCGAACCTCTGAAACCATGAGTCCCAAAGTCAACTTGTCTTTCATGAAATTGTTCTTGTCCAGTCTTTTTGTCATAGTGGCAAAAAAAAAAAAAAAGAAAGAAAAAAAAAAAAAAAAAAACAACTAACACACCCTGCTTCAAAATATTTTAGTATTTTTAAAGTACTTCTCTGCAATGAGCAATGATGTTTTTATCAGTTTTAAATGAATCTTAATTGTGCTGCAACTGAAGACCTATTTGCTTCTTTTCAAACTTACTATTGAAATACTTGTTTTGTAATATAACCATAATATAGTATGGTTGAAGAATACGCTTCCAAATGATTCATTATCTTAGGTTTGTCAATACATAAAGTAGAATTTTTATATTTTAACTGAGATTTTGTATCTGCAAAGATGTACGTATATCTCCTCCATCCTTCCATGTTTAGAATTATATCTACATACTTTATACATGACAGATTTATCTTGTTATTAGACTTTATATATTAGTACACATATACTATTTTATGTTTATAACTTTATTGAGGCATACATGACACATAAAAATTTGTATTACATTAAGGTATGCAGTATGATTTGATAGATGTTTACATTGAAAATTGGTGCCAAGGTCAAGTCAAGGAACACATCCCGCACCTCATGTACTTTGGATATCGTATGTGTATGGGGAGAGCAACTAAGATCTACTCCCTGAGCAACTTTCAAGTATAAAACACAGTATTATTAACTGTAGACAGCACATGAGCACATTAGATTGCAAGAACCTATTCATCCTGTAACTGAAATTTTGTATACTTTAGTGATTATTTCTCCATGTAGCCCATTCTTTGGTGTTCAGTGTTCTGCCTTGCAAGCTCCTATCTGATGATACAATGGGGTTAGTACACACAAAAAATATGATAAACATACAACTTGTAGCAAAAATCAATCTAATTCAATGTATATTCTTATAAGGCTAAACACATTGGCAGTGTTTTCTGAGAGGGTAGTGCAATATCAGAAAAGTAACATTGGTTTTGGAACAACCATTTCACCACAATTATTATTTAATGTGTTACTATTAGATATACAGGGCAATAGAGTGGATTTGGACAAATCACACATACCAGAGTGCAGCCCATTCCAATTAGAATTTCATTCTTGTGGTTGTACTTAATGTGGAGTTACACTGGTTGTATATTTATATAGGGGCATAGGGAAGTGATGTCCAGTACATTCTATTGTCTTTCCTATTCCTATCTCCCCTCCTTTCCCTTCATTCCACTTTGTCTAATCAAATGAACTTCTTTACTTTCCCTTCATACCTTCTCTTGTTATGGGTTAGCATCCACATATCAGAGAGTAGGGATTGGCTTATTTCACTTAGCATGATATTCCCCATTCCATCCATTTACCAGCAAATGTAATAATTTCTTTCTTCTTTGTGGCTGAGTAATATTCCATTGTGTATATATATCACATTTTCTTTATCCTTTCATCTGTCGAAGGGCACCTAGGTTAATTCCATGGCTTGGCTATTGTGAATTGACCTGTTATAAATATTCATGTGACTGTGTCACTGTAGTAAGCTGATTTTAAGTTCTTTGGGTATAAGCTGAGTAGTGGAATAACTGGATCAAATGGTGATTCCGTTCCAAGTTTTCTAAGAAATCTCAATACTGCTTTCCAGAGTGTTGCATCAACTTGCAGTACTAACAGCAAAGTGTGAGTGAATCTTTTTCTTCATACCCTGCCAACATTTATTGTTCCTTGTATTCTTGATAACTAACATTCTGACAGAATGAGATTGAATCTCAGTGTAGTTTTAATTTGCATTTCCCTAATTGCATATAATTTTTGACCATTCATATTTCTTCTGTGAGGTGTCTGTTCAGTTTCTTTGCCCATTTGGTGCTTGGGTTATTTGTTTTTTTGATGTTAAGTTTTTTGAGTTTTTTGTATATCCTGGAGATCAATGCTCTGAGGTGCAGGTGGCAACGATTTTCTCCTAAAACATATGTATTATCTTACTAATAGGTTTGCTACACATAAAAGCATTTTCAGTTGAACATTTTATTCATGTTAAGTGAAGACATCTTATGCATAATTAATTTACTTAATTTTCAAATACTTCTGCCAAGCACAAAGTCACAGGGTATATAATCTTGACCAGGGTGTTTATTGTCATGGAAAGTTTTGTCTAAAAATACTGATCTTAGTGGCACCATCTGCATCTATTGAAGTATGAAATGGGCCAGGCAGTGATTTAACCATTTCTCCCACATTAACCGATTTCCTTCCAATGTAACAAATAACCTCAGAAACAAATAACCTCCATTTCACACTTTACTGTGGCACAAATAGGTTAAATGATTTGCTGAAGGTCATTTTGACAGTACAGAATGAGATGAACTTTCAGAACAGCTAGCAGGAGGGAAGACACATGTGTGTTTGTGGAGCTTACGTATCCACTAAGCAAGAAAGTGCGGAACCCTGTGGAAGAGAATATCAGGGAGAAATCATCGGCAGAGTTTTGGAAATCTACTCCAGGTTGTCCATCAAAGACCCCTGGTCGGTGAGGGTTTGCATGTAAGTGACGTTGATCTGAAACCTGATGCGTAAGAAGCCACTCGTATTGCCAGTCAACTGGAGGGGAGATGGGAAGAACTGGGAAAGGCCCTGGGTGCAGCATACAGCTGGGCAGTGTTTGCTCCTGTGCAATCTTTTCAGGCAGTTTCCCCACTGACATATACTTTTAAAATATTTCCCTTTTTAGGCTTATCCCAAAAATCATTTTATAGATTCACAATACTAAATTAGAGATGGAAGAAAGGGGAAGTGCTTATCAGAACCAATCAGCAAAGAAATATTAACAGGTTTATTTTCCACTACTTTTAATACTCTTTTTCATTAAATGTGGCATATTTTCAATAATTTCCTATGAGACTTTTGAGTCCAAAACTTTATGATTCTTGGTTTTCAGTTTTTCATAACAAAATCTTCTTCACTTTTGTATATTGCCCTCTCTAAAATTATGGCAAATAATAAAGATTAGGCTGTAGAGCAAAGCACATCGTCACAATTTTTATTTGAAAATCTCTAGAGAACAGAGTGAAGATAATTACTGAAAATTTTTTTATCAGCACATATTATTTGTGCAAAATGGTGGGTTTCACTGGGGCGTACAGGTACATGCATATAGCATAATTTGACTAATTAAACTCCCCTTTGCTTTCCTGTGCATTACATGTCACCTTTGCCTGTTCCCATTCCCCTATCCTGTTGGTCTCCTGTCTACCTCTGTGATACCTCCCTTTTTTCCCTCACTACCTTCCACATAGGGGAGAAAACATGTGATACTTCTCTTCCTGAGTCTACTGCACTTTGCTTACCATGATATTCTCCAGTTCCATTCATTTTCTGCAAATGAAATAACCTCATTCTTCATGTGTGTATAATACTCCATCTTGTTTATGCATGTGTGTGTGTGTTTGTGTATTTCACACTTTCTTTATCCACAGGTCTCCTGAGTTCACCTGGGATGGTTCTATAACCTGGCTTTTATGAATTGTGATTTTATAGACATGGGTATGCATGTGTCTTTGAATTATGCTGATTTCAGTTTCTTTTGGATAAACACCAAAGAGTGGTAGAGTTCGATCATATTTTAGTTCTATTTTTAGTCTTTTGAGGAACCATCACTGATTTGCATAGAGGGTGTACTACCTACCTTTCCACCTGTGTTTAGAAGTCCCTTTTCCCCAACATCCTTGCCACCATGTATTGCTCTTCGTATTCATGATGATCACCATCCTGACTGGCAGGAGACAGAATCCCAGTGCAGTTTCAGTTTTCATTTCTTTGATAGTTAAATATGTTGAACTTTTACTTTTCATATAATTGTTGGCCATTTGGCTTCATTTGAGAAGTGTGTGTTTATTTCATGTAGTTTTTGGTGCAGGGACTGTGGTGGGCGGGTCATGACATGTGGCAAAATGCTTCTCCCTTGGGCCCACACTCGCAGCAGGGTCCTGTGCACCCTGCCTGCCCTGCTGTGCCTCACCCCTGTGGCCATCAGTGCAGGGTGGGCTGGGGAGCTTACAGCAACTGCGTGACCCAAGTTACTCAGGTCTGTTCAGAGGTGTTCACCGTGGTGATATTTTCTGATATCTCTGGGTGGGATGTAGCTGTACAGTTTTAGTCCTTTAAAGAGCTGCAATCTTAGACATAGTTATTGCAAAATGGTGATCTGCCATATTGCTCCATGGAGAAAAGGTGAGTCACTTCTCACACAGCAGGTCACTTTGCAGATTCAGCTCCAGCTTAATTCAGTCTGACTTTCTCTTCTGTCACTCCTTCTGAAGAAAGTTTATCAGCTGTGCTTCTCTTTCTCCCATTGTTACTCCCCTGACCTGAGATGGGCCCTATTGTTGAGGGTCCTGGCTTCAGGCTAATGAATTCCTCTGTGCTTTCTATTCTGGAAAGTGGGATTTATGAGTCTCTCCAAGTATCTAAGAGTCTAAAACTGCACTTCAGTTCACTCCCTCTGTCGCCTGCCTTGCCAGTCAGCTCTTGACTTCCTACTTTGATTTCAAACTGCAGAGGAGCTGAGATATGCAGCTCAACTCTACCCCACTGTGATGCTTAAAACATTTAAGCTCATTTTTATTGTTAATATTTCATACCTATGAAACATTCAATCAATATCAATTTCTTATCTATTTATTTTAAGTTTATTGAGCTATAACTCACATGCCTTATAAGTAATCCATTTAAATTGTACAGTTTGGTGGTTCATTTATTACAGATACATGTAACTACCACCATAGTCAATTTAAAGCTTTTTCTTGATCTCAAACATATATGATACGTCCTTAGTTAGTCACCTCCTATCCTATCATACTCTACCAAACAACCACTAATAGATTGTCTGAGTCTGGATATTCTGCCTACATAGTCAAATGGATTCTGCATTTTCGTATGAATGGAATCATGTTGTAACTTGGTATAACTGGCTTCTTTCTCTTAGCAGCATGTTTTCAATGGTCCTGCATATGGTAGCATGGATCAGTTCTACATCTCTATTTTATAGTCAATAAACAGTAACCTTCCATTGTGGGTATACACCAAATTTGTTTATCCATTTGTCCACCAGTAGTGATTTGTCTTTCATCCATGTTTTTGTCTAATGGATAATGCTATTTTAGTCATTATTAATAAACACTGGTGTACACATTTTTTGCATGGGCATGTTTTAGTTAGCTTTGTTATTGTTGTGACCAAAATATCCAACAAGAACTTAGAGGTGGAAAAATTTATGGAGTTCATGTTTTCAGAGATCTCAGTCCAAATATGGCTGACTCCATTTGCTCTAGGTGCAAGGTGAGGAAGAAAGAGAG
This sequence comes from Sciurus vulgaris, assembly GCF_902686455.1. Classification (NCBI taxonomy): domain Eukaryota; kingdom Metazoa; phylum Chordata; class Mammalia; order Rodentia; family Sciuridae; genus Sciurus; species Sciurus vulgaris. Next base: position 88,841,232 of record NC_136474.1, read on the forward strand.
AGAGAGAGAGAGAGAGAGAGAGAGAGAGAGAGAGAGAGAGAGAGAGAGAGAGAGAGAGAAAGAGGAAGGCAGGAAGAGCAACCTTTCCAGGCACAACCCATTACCCAGCAACTCCAGCCGTGCCCGACCTACCTACAGTTACCACCCACTCAGTCCATTCAAACTAGAATGCACTGATTAGTTTACTGCTTATAATTCAATTATTTCATCTCCTAATATTCCTCCATTAACAGAGCTTCTGGGAACACCTTGTATCCAAAACATAACAGCATAGTTTTAATTTCATTTGTATATGTAAGAGTGGAAATGTGAGGTCACATGGTAACTTTGTGTTTAATAGAGAACTGAAAAGCTATTTTCCAAAATGGCTGCACAACTTTGCAAACCTGTCAGCAGAAAATAAGGATTCCAGTTTCTCCATGCCCTCACCAACTCTTTCTGTTTTCTGACTTTTTGAGTCTCCTCAGTGTTTATAAAGAAGCATCTGACAGCATCTTGTGGTTTTGTTGTGCATTTCCCTGATGACTCAAAATGTTGGTCCTCTTTTCATATCCACCTGGACAATTATCCTCTCTTCTTGGAGAAGTGTTCCTTGAGGTCTCTCGTCTACTTTTAATTTTGCCATATTTTTATTAGTGAGTTGGATTATTATTGAAAATATTATAATATTGAAAATAGTATTCTTTTGTTGAATTTGCTTCTATATGTCTTATCATTATTTTTGATACTTCTAAAAATAGATTTGCTCACATTCATTTCAGAGTCTTATACTTTCATTCGTCAAGCATCCTGAGAATTGCTTCATTCATCTGAGTTTTCTAAATCTTTACATTTAATTTTTTTTAACAACTAATGCTTGGATGTGGATTTATGGCGTGCTCACCCCTTCAGGTTCTCACTGTGTCCGACGCCAGAGCCGACTGTGTGTCTGAAGCATTGCCTGGATTTTGTGCCCATAGGCTGCTGGCAGTGAGGTGGGTTGCACAGTGGGAGAAAAAAGAAAGGAAGAAAGAAAGAAGGAAAAACAATGAAATAGAATAAACATTAAAAAAAAACTCACAATATTTTTCAAGTGCTTGGTTTTAGCATTACAAATTGGTTGTAGAAAATAAAATGAAAGAAATGAATGACAAAAAGAAATTAGAGTGGGAAATTCTGCTGAGCAAATTAATGAACAAAGCAAAAAGGATTTATTGAACATCTTCTGTATGTTAAACACGGTATAAAAAATAATCCTGACTTTAGAAGTTTACCATCTGTTTATGCAGAAGACACCTACATGTATTCAAATGAGAATTTATATAATTGCAGTAAATTATTTTATAGCACAAATATCACTTTATAAGTGCAGAGAAGAGACCAATTAATGTGTTATGAAATATAACGAAGACTTTGGAAGAAAAGAGAGCTTGAAGCAGCAGTGAAAACAGCAGGGATGCTAGTCTGATTGAATAAAATGGATGAAGCCTGGATGCAAGAACTGGCCCATAGATCTCTACAAACTGGAAGCTTCACCATTTATGGGAACAAAAATAGTAAATGACCAAACCCAGAGCTTGTACTGTACAGCTTACGCCCTGCATCTCAGCAAGAGGGTGGAAATGTAATATGTCCTGGGTACACGCAGCTACTTGTCTGTGTTCTGGAGAAATGAGAGGAGTGGGAAGTTCCAAGGAGCTTCGCGGGCACATCACGAGAAAGAGCAAGAGGGGGTCGCAGTGAAATGCGGTGTAGTACCTAAGCCGTAAAGAGCTCAACCTTAGCAAGGAAGACTGCGATAAAGACACGCTGAGCTAACTTATGAATTGACTCTTTGTTCAGAACTTATGAAATAATGACACATTTTTAGAAATACTGCTACATCATGTACAACTGTAGAAACGAAATAATGTACCCCCTTTGTGTACAGTGAATCAAAAGGCAGTCTGTAAAAAATAAAAAAATAATTCAAAAAATAAACATAAAAATGAAAAAACAAAATACTGCTGATACAATTTCAGAGTTAAGACAGCAATGGCCTGAAAGCATTTTCAACCTAAATATGAAAACTTCTGCAATCAGTTTCTAGAAGTGTCTCCCAGCTGGTCATCTTCTCTATGACCTTTGTTTCTATGACTTTGGGTTCTGACAGGATGAAAGCTGAGATAAGCAGTCACGGCATCTTTTGTTTCTACTGAAAAATCCATAGAAATTTCTTCCTTACTTTGCAACAATAAAATTAGTCTTTTTAGAAAAGAAACTGAGGGTATTCTCAAGAGAATTGGGTCATTTCTTTTTCAAATTAATAGAGTTGGTGTTTCTGAAGGGAGAGTTTCTAAGCTCAATTTCTCTGTCATTTGATTAAAAAGTTGTTTTCTTCTGAATTCCATTTCCAAATATAGTAAAGATTATTTTCTTTTAGAAATGATTCTCCCTCAATCGATAGCTCATATCTGAAATGCATAGTGTTGAAGGCTAATATTAATGCTACTAATAGAGAAAAATTTCCCATTGTTTCCTTTTTCATTTTTAAGGAGGTCTTTTGAGGAATAAAGTGAGGAATAAAGTTTTTTTTTTTTTTTTTTTTTAAAGACTGAAGTCTAATTTATTATTTATTTTTATACACGGCTTTGTGCTTTTTATAAACTCAAATTTATAAATATGCCTGTAAAGTTAGATCTGTGACTTAGGTCATACTGAGGTTGAACATGAGCTGGGTTAGTAAGGGCTGCTACTTACTTGCTTCCAAAGGCATATTCACTTGTTTCATAAAGCAATTCTCGAAAACGTGGTCCTCTTCACTGGATTATCTTGCACAGAATACATGACGTTCAGCTGCCTCATTCTTCATACTAATATTGTCAAGCATTCTGTGTAACATCATACATTTTAAAAGACATTATTTTGAAACTTAATAAACTGTTAAAAGGTTTAACAAAAGAAAAATATTTTCTATATTCATCTGCGTGTTTTGCGTGTCTGACCCTCTGATTCTGTGTGGAGATACTATTTTCCACCTGATGTCATTTTCCTTCCGCTTGTCTTTGTTTTCTTTTAATCTGAATTAGTTCCTCCACTGACTCCTGGTATAAGTTCATCCCTTGAGCTCTGCTATACTTCTGCTTTTTCACGATTCTTCGGCAAATGCTTATTTTTCTCTAGTGTCCATCAACATATTGCTTTTTAGTTTGGATTTTCAGAAGTTTGAGTCTGTTTTGCCATTTATTTATTACTTTGTTTACATATTGCTTGGGATTTTTCCAGTCTTCCTGAAATTGTGACATTTGTTTAAATCTTTTAAAGTTTTTTTTTTCCTGAGAATTATTAATAAATGAGGTATATCCAAAGTTTTTTTTTTTTTTTTTTTTTAAGATAGACATATAAAGCATGAAAAGGTACAGAAATGTTTGAAAATGACAAATTAAATGTCCTGGTCATTGGCCCTTGGAAAACACTATTAAGTAAGTCAAAAAGCAAGCAGGTACTCAGAGAAGGCATTTCAACACATATATCAGCCAAAGTCTTGTATTCTACTTAGAAAATTAAATAAAGTCCCCAAAAGAAGACAATAAAAAATGGGAGCACATCTAAGTTGCTCAACACCATGTATTAGGGAAGCACAAATTTAAGCAACAACATAGCACCACTGCAGACTAGGATGCCAGACGTAGCATCTCCCTGTTTACAAGAAGTAACATCATAAATGGTGGTCACTTTTTCTATAGACACTTCTATGTTTTTGGATGCTCAGCAACATGTTCATATGATTTCTTAGATATAAATTGTAAATACCAGTGAATGAAATGACTACACAAATTATAATTTGGAGGAATTCTTGAAGGGGTTTCTGCATCTTGAATGTTTAGGTCTCAATGTATATAGCTCCTCTACACTGATATTATAATGAGAGTTGCCAAACAATCCAGGGTACCATATAATAGGTTAGAAGTCATTTTTCAAATTCAGGATCAGTAATGAAAATGTGCTAGTCTATCACTCCATAGGCAGAATCAATTTCAGTACTGACTTAGGCCCTGGAACAGAGAGTCCACCAAGCACTGTGTACCAGAAAGTTTTGCAGAGTGTTTTTGTTCTGGTTAGTGTCCTTCATAGTCTTGTGATTGAATTTTGAAATAAATTTATAATCTTTTTCTTACAAAATTTGTAATTTATTAGTGTTTATCCCTAGCTCTAGGCTTGAATTCTAAGATGTTTTTCCTGGATCATCAGAATGCATATATCAACAGCACCTTCTCATGGATCACACTCCGACTTTTTGTCTCCAACATTCTTACCCAAATTCTAAATAGTAGTGACAAAAGCTGGTGGGTCATTTATGATTTCTAGTCAGCAATGGTCCAAATGTCTTTTTTGCATCCATGGTGGTGATTATTAATGTAAGGTGGTACTGTCATTAGCATTATTAATCTCTTCCCAAGATTGGTGATTACAACTATTTTCAATTTTAATAAGTTTCAGTGAACTCCGATTTATTCATGACCATGGCTTCATATCTGCCTCAACGTTTTTCAGATGTGTACCCAGTGAAATGTCTGCATTGAAATGTATTAATGAGCTTCATTGCAATATTAATCTCTGAAGTAAAATAATCAAAGTATTTGTGTCCTTGGTAGACAAGGCAGTGGGATGGTCCTGTTTCCCAGCTTAGCAGCAAAAATGACCTCAACTTTTCTATTCCAGGATATATATTTTCTTCTCAACAAAAGAAAAATATTTTCTAGATTTATCTGCATATTTTACATTTCCGACCCTCCGAATCTGTGAGGAGGTACAGTCCATACCAGTGAATGAACGATCAACTCCTAGTCCGGGTATGTGACTGCTAGGGAAGTCTGGTAGCACCCTGTTGGAGAAAACTGTACATGCCAAGTAACACTGAATTACATGAGGAGAAGTCAATCTTAGAAGTTCACATTTATCCATACACATTCTCTATTTGTTTTGTTTAGAGAGCACATTTAATCAAATATTCTTATTTTAAGTTTTAGTAAATTGAGAAAACTAAATTACAAAATTGAGTTTTACAGCAAATTAGCCATTTGTAGGACTACAGTTTAGACAGCAGTTCATCTCAGTTTGGGTTCTGAAGTTGCATATTGTTATTCACAATGCTCAAGTTTTCAGTTTCAGGAAAAAGAATATTATCTTTTTTCCAAACATAGAGTTTTTTTTTTTTAAGAAAAAGTAAAATCATGTAAAGAAGAATGTTGGAAAGTATAAAAGAATAACATATTTTTCAAATTATTTCTAGAATTTTCATCAGAATCGGAAATACTTGTGATCAACTACGGGCAAGAATTACAAAACACTGAGAAAATGTGACAGTTTCATTGTAGTTATGTGCTTTAACCACATTATTTTGTAGGACAGTTTTAAAATTTTAGATCAACATTGTGAAAAAGAGAATCTTGTTCAATATCTACCTCCATTTAATCCGATGAATCAGTAGGACACCGCAAATTTACAAATCTATTCTTGCCATTAAATCAACAGTTAAAAACACCCACCTGCTGTAATGTTTACATGTATCTTATTCAATTACATAAAAAATCAGAACTATTTTTTAAATCTTGTGGGACACTAACTTATCGAATATTAATACATAATATATTAATACTAATAACATACAATGTATTAATACTAATAATATATTGTAAGCTCCATGATGATAGAGTATTTGTGCATTTAGCTATTTTATTTTTGATATCTTATATTCAATAACTAAGCACTGAGTAAATGGATGAATGAATTAGCCCAATAAATACAGTTAAAAGGATAAATATTTCCCTAATAGATCACAATTCCAGCAAAAGCCACCATCCTAATGACCCTCATCTCCTCGTAATCTCAGGAGTAAAAGGATGGTAGAGATTGAAGATGTTGGTGTACTTGGAAATATGTCTTTGTAAATTTGGTTAACATGTTTTTGGAAAGTGGACTTAATTTTGAGAAATCGAGTAAAAGGTATGGGAGCAAAATACAGTTCCTATTTTGACTCGGTCTCTGTTTTAGCTTCTTCATCACTGTGACCAAAAGACCTGACAAGAATAAGAGAGGAGGAAAAGTTTACTTGGGACTCCTGGTTACAAGGGCCTCAGTCCTCAGATAGCTGACTCCATTGCTCTGGGCTGAGGTGAGACAGATCAAGCTGGTGGAAGGCTTGGCAGAACATGCCGAGGCAGCAGAGAGAGGGCTCTGTTCACCAGGGAGGAAATGTCTGCCCAAAGGCATGCACCGCCACTGGAGGCCTACCTTGTCCAGCTACATGCCCACTGCCTGCAGTTACCACTCCGTCAAGTGAATCAATGCACAGATTGGGGTAAGTTTCTCATAACCCAATAATTTCACCTGCAAACTTCCTTTCATTGTATCGCACATGAGTTTTTGGAGGACACTGCATATCGAAACCATAAGTCTCTCACGTCTAGCAATGGACTCTATTAGGGAGTAGAGTGCTATTTATTTTATAAATATTATATCTAATGAATTATATCACACTATAGGTGAAGAAAGATGGGTTTAGGTTGAAATGGGAAGCAGAAGAGATTTTGTTTCCCTGTTGCTATACAAATTGCCACAGACCTCATGGCTTGAGCTAATAGCAACATACTCTCCCAGTTCTGTGGTTAGAGAGAGGTCCGAACTGAGTCTCAATGGAATAATATACAGGTGTCCACAGGGTTGGGTTCATTATGAAATCTTCAGGGAAGCATATGCCTCCTTGCCTCTTCCAGATTTTGAAGACCTCTGTTGTCATTGTTTTTCCTTTTTTTATTTTTGTTTGCTGATATGCCCTCTTGATTCACTTTCCTTTGTAATTTCACTGGGCTCCAGGATAATCCTGTCTTAAAATCTAATCTCATCTGCAGAGTCCCTCTACCATGTAAGGTGATAAATTCACAACTTCTTGGCATTATGGCTTTATACTTTATGGCATTATACTTTGAGGGCTATTATTTTTCCTATCAAAGAAGAAACATGATCTACCATGAAGCTACATTATTTAGATTTAGGTCTAAATAAGAAATGTTAAAATAAATTTCTCTCAGTCAGTGACCATAGCTATGTCTATGAGTGTATTTGACACAACTATGGGACTGAATTTATTTGGCTTATACAAATAGTTATTAAATACGTCCTTTGGAATATTAGGTGTGGCAATATTCTTTCTAAGACACGTTAATACTAAAAGAATCTGTCCAAGTGACTTGACCATCAGTAACGACAAAAATATGACTTCACCCTCTGATTTTTCAAAATTCTAATTTTAAATTTAATATGATCTTATTAAATATTATCTATGTATTATAGTATCTGCAGAGCTTGTTATAAATTTTGTGGGGTATCTAGAAATGAGAATGTAGCAATTATTATCCCAAGAGATTAAATTTATTAACTGCATACCTATATATAAAAAAGAAAATCAGACTAGTGTTTTTCCTCTGATTAATCAGTGGAAATATACAAAATGCAGCAGGTACAGGGTTGCTTTACTCAGTGACTGTTGGGAGGCTGTATCTAAATCTAAATCAGTTCAAAAGTAGCATTTGTTTTTCAGATTAAGAAATTTACAGATTAAACATCCTTTCCTATCTTCCTATTAAAATAACACTCTAATTACCTCAAATTCCAGAAAGATGTTTTGGGAAACCAGTCAGTGGGAAAATAGGTATAATTATAAAATTAGAGTTAATGTTGTATGTTATTTGAGAGGTTTATTCTAACAGTAAAGCTTCATACCTGTTATGAAGTATTTTATCTTTAAAATTCTAACAATTATATCAATATATTATTGTGAAACATTCCTTTTTCAGGTGAGATGTAGAAAATTGAATTTTATCCAATTTGTATAATCATTTTTAAATACCTTAAGAATATGTTTCCCTTTCAGTATTTATTTTTATTTTCTGGATTTAAATCAAGAGGTATAAAACAAGTTTAACTTCAATTGTTGAACTGGTGTATATATTTCTATTTAATTATTTTCTACAATGGAAAATAGAACCTTGCTACCAAAGGGAATAAATAAAAACCAATATTTGAGATAAAATACCCGTTTAAAACATGAAAACAGATCATGGGTTCTTGCGCATGCTGCTGTCGTCTCTCTGGAGCCTCAAGACTTAAATGACACTGATTATACCTGTTACACTAATGCATTATTCATGAAACTGGTGATAGAGCATCTTGAAACAGCCTGTCATTTCCCATTACATTCCATCAAAGAACCATATGCCGCTCGCGCAGTGTTGATACTGAGGCATACATAAGACACTCAGAAGGCATATGGAGGCATTAAAAGGCTTTTGGGAGAGTCTTTGAAAATACGTATTCAGTGTTTTGAACGGCTTCCATGAATGCCCAATGGCTTGACTGGCCAGTTTCAAATGACAAGGCAATAGGTAGCCGTTCCCTCAGTCACCACCTGGCCGGTGACCAGCTCTCAGGCCTCAGACTTCAGAGCACAGCAGCCTTATTGACCTTCTCCCTCACCAGCCACATGAGTGAACAAAGGGGTTGTGAACTTGAGCTGAATTCTGTCTGTGTCTATAATTAGTCCACTTTCTGTTGCTAATACGATAATTCCACAGAGTGGGTATATTTTAAAGAAAAGAGGTCTATTTTGGCTGATTGTTTTGAAGTTTCAGGGTCAAGGGGCCACACTGGGTGATGGTCGTCTTGCTGACAGGAGTCTCAGGGACAGGGAAGGCGCTTGGGTATGGACTCTGGTCTCTTTCTGATATAGGTTTTCCACAGGATAGTCTCACCTTGATCTAATCCTAAGACCTCCTAAAATCCCTGCCTCAAAATGCTCTAGGCAGATTAAGTTTCCACCTTCTCAATACCTCACATTGGGAATTAAAGTCCAAAAGGAATTCGGAACGGGAAAATCATTTTCAAATCATAGTCACCTCTGTCAGAATAATGATATTTAATAAATGCTGGCTAGATTCACTAGATTTCCAGCATGTAGTCAGGTAAGAACAGTGGCACAAAGTCATCTTTGAAGAGCCAAAAGGCAGTTTACAATTCACACTAAAAGAGGCTCTGCATGTTTCTTACATTTTGAAGCAATCACCATTTTACTAAATATATTTCTATACGATTTATTATGCTGTCCTATGGACCAATCAGTTAATATATAAGGCATCCTTGCGGCCAAGAGATTTTGAGAATTTTTTAACCCTGGGGCCATCGTCAGTAACCAAAGCTTTCTTCTGGCTTGTCTGAGCCATGTGTCATTGGATGATAACATTTAGTTCTGTGTTCATTTCACCTTGAAAATGTGATGCTCCATTTCTATCGGTGGGCAACACAGTCAGAGTGGGTTTTGATTATGAAAATAGAAAACTTCTCTCTCTTTACCTTCCTTTTCATGATCAGTTAATAATAGTGCCAAAGAACTCGTGTGCAGCTGGCTCTCTACCTAAGCACATTAAAGATTTACTCGTTTAAGATTAGGAAATATTCAATTCCTTTGGACATAAATATCCCTTAAAACTTAATAGAGTTATCTCAACTTTTCATTTTGGGATTATTCTTTTTATGCCTTTGTAGACAGAATTGAATATAAACTCACCATATGGGAAACATAAAATCTAAAAATAAACTGAATAAATTCCTTCAGAGTGACAATATGGGAAGACAATTTATCTGCTAATAATCCAGCACTAAAATTGTAGTTTCCCAAAGAGTTAATTTGTTAAAATCAGAGGATTTTTTCTTGATGCTTGTAAGAATTTTTGGATTTTGTTTTTAAGGCAACCCTGGCTCCTGTTGGAAAATATTTTCTACGCTAGCTTAAAATGAAGATGGTAACATTAATCAAATTACAAATGATATTTATAACACTTTTTCATTGAAAGCTATTATTTTGAACCACTGATATTAGTCAGAAGTATAAGACATTTAGGGCTGAAACTGTTATAATGGTAAAGGATGTTTTTTCCCTCTTTAATAATGCAATTATTCCCCCAAAATATGCAATAATAAATGTATGTATATGTGTATATAAATATGCATATATCATATATTAAATTATTCATAGTGATGGATAATAATTATATAATGCATTATTATATAACATTATGATATATACATATACAGAAGCATGTGCTGTATGTATAATATATACGTGCATTATGTGTAAACCTTATATAATAAGTAAGGCTTGATTATGAGATATCTCTTAACTCCTGTGTTAATGCAGGAGGCAAAAATCAGGTCATAAAATCTTTAACCTAAAGTAGATTAATACATTTGATGGATTAATAATTAAAAAGCCTACTGTGCTGAGTAATAACTGCAGGAAGGTATTGTGTGGTAGGAGGAAGTAGGTCACTGGGGGGTGCAACTTTGTGGTTTGTATTTTGTACTTGGTGCCTCAGTCTCTCTGCTTTCTGTCTGCCCCGAGCCAAGAAACTTTCTTCTCTCCTACACTTCTGCCAAGATATTCTTTCTCAACTTGGCTCCAGCGTGATGGAGTGGGCTGACTCTGAACCAAATCTCTGAATTCCTGTGCTCCAAATAAATATTTCCTCCTCTGAGTTGTTCTTGTCAGGTATTTCGGTTAGAGTGATACAAAGCCGACTAACACAATAACAGAATACATATATACACAGCATGTGAAATTGTTTCTGAAAACAAATTGGTAACAGATCTCAAATTTTTAAGAGAGAAGCATACAAATTTCCCCATCAGTTGTTATATATGGGTGCCTTGTAAATTTGTTCATAAAGAGATTTATAGTACAGACTACTGTTATTTTTGTATAGTTAGGATAGTCTTTTGTCATTTAGTCCTTCAGAATAATTATGGACAAGTCCACTTTGCTACCTGAAACTCTATTAAAAGCTGGCCTATGCTATATCTTATTATTGATGCTTTAAACAGATGTATGTAATCAAATTTACTGTGTGTTCTGTGTAAAATAGAAAGCTTCTAATACCTGTGGGAAAAGACAGAGACCTTCCTAGGAGTTGTGTCTTTGTAGCTTTTTGATAGTTGTGATGGCCCTTGTGCAGTTTGATGCCAGTGGACACCTTCGATGTGTGTATTCATACTCATATATAGTCATGTATATTCACTTATGTATTCATATACATGTTCATATACTTTCAAAATTTCTACAGCTTTTTGAGGCCTGGGTGGACTCTCACTGCTGTATCCTGAGATCACACATCAAAATGGGAGCAGCACAGCCTTAAATTGCCTTTCACAACATTCTAGTTTTATGATCAATATTGGATATTTCCATGTGCCTTTTGCCTCGATTGCTCAAGTTTCCATATGGTTTCCCCCCAGTGTTTGGTGAGCGTGATGAAATCCATTGAATGAGTGTTATTTTTTTAAAATTTTAATTGACAAAAAGTGCAAATATTCATTCAGTTGAATAAATTATAAACATGAAATTAATTTGGCTTTTTTGGGACAAGTCTTACTTGGTCATGATATTAATAAACAGACACACAGTTCACACTTACTATATTTGTTGTAATAGAATTTTTTAAAGAATTTTCTAATGTAATTTATAAAGGATATGAGTATCTTTTATCTTTTTTATAGCATCAACTATTGATATGAGGATTAAGTTGGCATCTTAACAAAGATTTGAGTATTTACTTATTCTTATATCTTGGAAAATAAAAGCACCCAGAAAACCGCTCTGGATGCAAGAACTCATGCAAGAGATTTTATTAAGTGGACAGGGAGTTTCTCCCCACAGGGTGAGAGAGAGGAGAGAGAGAGAAGAGAGAGAAAGAGTAAGTGAGAGAGAAAGAAAGTAAGAATGAGGAGGGGAGAGAGAGATAGAAAAAGTGAGAGAGAGAGCATGAGAGAGCGTGCACAAGAGCCAGAGCAAGGGAAAGAGAGAAAGGGGGTACAGCTATTCTTAAGTAGTGGAATTTTGCAGGTTAATAACAACAGACCAATGACTGATGAGAATGTTCACAGTCTAACAATCTGGACCAATGACTGCCAAGAATGTTCACAGGCTGACAAGTGAACCAATCCCTGGCTAGGATGTTTGCAGACTGACAATCTGGGTTGTAAAATGGTAGGGAGGGGAGATTACTGGCAGAAGCTGATGCCAATAGAAAAAAATGCCTATTTTTTGTGGATATTTCCCTTAAATATTGGAAAAAATTCAAAAGAAACCTATCTGGACTTGGAGTTTGTGTTAGTATTTAATTTCTTTTACATAAAATGGATTATTCAAATTTATTTCAAACTGTGTCTGAAGTAACACAGTTATTTGTGTTTTGACAAATTATTGTAAAATACACACAATGTGAAGTCTTCCATATCATGGTTTTGAAGTGTATAATTCAGGAGAAGGTAGTATGTTCACAGAGTTGGGTAGCAATCACTTTCCAGGTCCACAGTATTTCCAGCATCCCAAAAGGAAACCCAAACCCATCATTCACTCTCCATCAGCCACTTTACCCAGCCCCACACAACCTCGCACTTGGTTGCTGAAGTCACTGGCTATTGTCCTGAGTCTGACAACATCGATTCTCATCCTTTGATGTTTATTTGAAGAATCAAACCCATAAAGACATTTTCCCATAACTATTTCTTGACTTTATATTTTATCTTTCTGGAATCATTAAAATTTAGAAAATTTTTCATTTGAATTATTTTTAGTAATCCTTACATTGAATACATAAGTAATAATTGTTGTCAATAAATCAATGAAATTGAATTTCTGTGATGTTGGAACTTGTCTGCAGGGATAAAAGGAGACAAAAAGAGGGTAATGTATATCACTGTTACTGATGACTTCTTTGTGTTACAGAGTACATGAAGAGATGGTCATTGTTTTTGCATTCATTCAATATTTGGATTTCAAATGGATTTTAAACTCAGAATTTCCATCTTATTTTAGCATAGCTTATTCCTTAATAATAAATGGCATTTGTATAATCCCTCAGTTTTCACACTGGTTTATATAATCTGCATTTTTACAGAGGAGAGATGGATGCATACATATGTGTGAGGTTATTAGGTCTAGATTACAAGGGGAAGATGAATACCAGGTGAGACCAAAGTTTGAAAATACATCTTCAAACTTACAAACAAGTGCAGTTTTTACTTCAGTCTCATGACTTATGGTGTGTTTGTGAGCAAACTTGCACATGCACATTCACAACAACCACAACAGAAGCTGTACTAAGAAACTTCTTGTGCATTTAGCTAATCAACAGACTAATGAAGGGTGGAAATTTTGGTTTATGTAGACTTATCTTTTTGAAAGCAGCCTATGCTATGTTGTTCAAACTCCTTTCATTCCCTATATCATGATTCAGAAGAGCCCAAACTGCTTGATGTGCCATAAAGTAATGACTTTATATTTTTGAAACTTCCACTAACACTGCTATTTCTTAACTTTATATTTCATCTTTCTGGAATCATTAAAATTTAGAAAATTTTTCATTTGAATTATTTTTAGTAATCCTTACATTAAACACATAAGTAATAATTGTTGTCAATAAATCAATGAAACTGAATTTCTGTGATCCTTCATAATACCTAAAATATCTACACATTATGACAATGAGACAATATGCCCAAGTGTTGTGTGTACAAGTATAATAATAATTAATTATCCTTGAGCTTCTCAGGAAAGCAGTATATGTCACCAAATATTGAATTATTTCTAAGAAAAAAAATCACTATATTACTTGAATTATCCATCTATATATGTTTGATAGTCTTTGTAGTGTATTCTGTTTTAAGCCAAATAAAAGAAAGCTTTTGATTTCCAGTTTGATACAGAAGCAGTAATGCCTCAGCCAGTAAAAGTGTCAGCTTTGTGGTGGGTAATGTAGTGATGTACATGAAATGTAATAGTGAAAAGATGTTTCTTGGGCTTTTCATTATAAATATTGTATAACTGTTGACCTCTACCCAGCCCCTTGGAGATTTAGGTGTCTGTTTGAATATCCTAGACAGATTTTGTCATATCACTATATTCTCACATGTGCCTTTTGAAATTGTGCTCTTAAAAATGACACCATTTATGAGACTCATAAAGAATATGATTTCTCTGGAGTTTTAGGTGATTCTCATGAAATATAGGAAAGCATGCCATATTAAATATACCAGCATTGGAACTTTCCTCCAGGCAGTCAGATAAGAGAATTAAGAAGTATTTAAGCATCAAAACAACTAGCCCCCTAAGTACTTCCTAAACATACAATAGAAGAATAAAAATATGGAGATTTTTATCATCTGACTTTTATTCAAGTGTTTTTTCCTAAATAGTTCTAAAATATTTCCCTAATACTTTATTATTCAGTTATATTTAAAAATGGGTTATATTTTGAAAACTAGTCTTCTTCCCCCCTACATTTTCTCTTCTTTTACTCTTATGCTAAGCTTATTAATGCCTTAATGAAAGATAATGTAGAATCTTTTAAACTATAATGCTACTTAAGTATTATGATTTGGATTCATTCCAGCTTGACAAAGTTTTCCTGTTGAGTGATGTCAGCCCTTATGGAGTTAGCAGCGAAGTCAACCAGGGACTAACCCATTTTAGTTGTGAGATATTTGGAATATACTTTCTGACATGTAGTATTTATTTTCCTTCCTAATTTCTTATTCTAATTCCTGGGCATTACAGTGAATCCTGTGAGGCTCCAAATATCCTCATAATAAAATTGTTTTTAATTGAATCAGTTTATTAAGACTAAGAAACCTGACTGGTCAGAATATTTTATTATATGTGAAGTTTGGTGAATGGAGTACATTTCAGAAATCAGCCATTTGTCCAACTGGGGATGAAGGCATGTACAAAGCAGCTGACTGTAAATGCTGGAATATTGTGCATATGGTATACAATAACAAGATGGCTAACTACATTACCTCTGGGAGTCACTGTAATAAATTCTCCACCGAAGACCGAGCTTTGAGAATCCATCAAGAATAACAAGACTGCAGGGTAAGTTGGTTGAATATCCATAAACATAAAGAATAATACACTTAAATTTCTAAAATTCTTAGTTAAGGAGCAGTAGAAACCATAGGGGATTCCTACAACTGTTTTAAAGGAATCTATTTGTATAACATTTACAGAGCTAAAATATTATATGCAACTATCTGTGCCAGTTTATGCCTCAAGGATGCTAAAATACAATTTTCAGCTTCATCAAGTTTCCTTTGTGAAAATTTCAGTATTTATCAGGTGAAAGATTATGGAAATTTTAAAACAGATACTTCTGAAGTTTTGGAGTATTCTAGCTCCAAAGTCTCCCTTCTTGACAACTGAAGTCCCAACTTCATTGAGTGACAACTCTGTTCTTGCCTTGTTTGAATATTATCACCCAAGTGCATTCCTTGAAATAGAAAACTCTCTTACCAAGCTGAAATCAACATCCTTCCCCATTCTTGTAAACACAGATCAAATTTAGATAACAAAGTATCCTGGGAGGCAATTATGAATTCAAACCTTGAAGAAGTACTTTATTTGGAGAGATTCAGGGATTTTTCTGATTTAAATTCCCAGGAATCTAAGAAGTATGTGTGACTGAAAAGAGAAGTAGCAAATTTGGGTTGGGTTTCCATTGAATTTGATTAAATCTGGATTTTTAATTAGAATTTTTCAGGAACTCTACATGGAAGAACCTGTGAATACCACCAAGATTTCTTGGGGTCTCAAATACATTAGTTAGAGGAGGATTAGCCTCTTAAAAGGACTTTGGTTGGATGGTTCAGTTACTTTTTGCATGTTATGGCTGGATTAAATTATGACATTGCACTTTCATAGACTCTGCAATTTCAGTGGTGATAAGAGGTAATTTCCATCATGGGCCACATAACATGTTTTTGTTCTTCTTTCCAATGGACCAGTCAATGATAATAACAACAGCAACAAAAACAACAACAAAAAATCAGTGTCAGTGATGTGGATTCCAAGGAGAAATTCAAATGCTAATATAGAAATGAAAAAATAATGGAAGAAACCTAAATTATCCACTGACACACCTGTTTGCTCCATTAAACTTAATGTAAAATGTCAATGAAAAAACGTGAGACCAGATTGAAGCACCAAGTATAAAGACTGACTCATTGTCAGAAGATAGACACCAGTTTAGATGCTAAATAAAGACAAAAGGACGTAGAAGTAAAGGAGAGAGGTAGAAGAAAGACATGAAGGTCAGCAAAATATTATAACCAATTTAAGAGATAGAAATTACAATTTCTATATGATTTTTCTTTGTGATGTGACAATTATTCTGCATGATGATATTTTTCCCTTTCTTTCCTTTAACATATGTATTAGGGTTCCCTAGAGAAAAAGAATTAATAGGAAGTATGATTATAAAAAGGCAATTTATTGGCTTACAGGACCAGAAGCTGGATAGTCCACAATGGCCATCTGCAGCTGGAGAGCTGGAAGAACCAGTAGCTGTGCAATTCAAGAGGTGCAGTCCCAGAACAAGAAGAACCAATAGTGCTACCCAGTCTGAGACCACGCTTCTGGAAACCACCTGGAGAATCACTTGCAGAGTCCAATTTGGAATAGTAAAGAAGCGAGAGTTCAATATCCTCAGACGATGGAAGAAGCAATCAAGAAACCCATTCAAAAAGAGTGGAGGGCTGTGTTTGTGGCTCAGTAGTAGAATGCTCACATAGCATGCATGATGCCCTGGATCGATCCTGAGTACCACATAAAAATTATATGAAGGTACTGTGTCTACCCACAAGTAAAACAAAATGTTAAAAAAAAAGTTTAAAAAAATTAGGTCCAGATTTCATCTGCATCTACTTCCTTGTTCTTCCAACTTTTATTCCATCCTATTGGGCGGTGCTGCCCACGCTAAAGAAGGATCTCCACTTCAGTTTCTAAACCACATTCCATTCATTCCTAGACACGCCCTCATTGACACACCCAGAAGTCTCTTAATTATCAGTATCCCTTAATCCAATCAAGTTGACAATTCAAATTAACCATTACAACATATAACTACTTTAGGAGGACAAAAATTACTCTCATTCACACATTGCTGGATTCATGGCTGGGCCCCTATAACATATGATGGAGAGGAAAACACACAAAGTTATTTAATATAATTTGTATGTGACAAAGGAAACTTTAGAAATAAAAACACAAAGAAAAAAGGTAAACATGTGTTTTTTTATGTTAGTTTGTTAGAGAAGTAGGTAGTCATGAAGAATTTTGATAGGATAGAGAAGTATCATGTAATGTCATTAAGCTGAAGGTGACATAGCAAGGCTATGTTCCTTTCTTCCAGGTGTAGGAAGGGTGTATCTACATGCCAACCTGCTTTCAGAGAGAAAGATGGGAGAAGGCCATCCCAGTTAAACGACCTGCCTCAGGTGAGAACTGTTAGGGAAAGACGAGAGCAGGTTTTTTATGCCAAGATGCCTTACAATAGATGGGTTTGGTGGAGTAACCAATATTTAATTCCCAGGTTGCAGAGATTTATCATAAGAGAAAGTGAATGAATGGGTACCACTCAGAGACTTGGCCTGGAGTTAGAATTGCTAAGTGATAAAATGTTGAGCTCTCTGAGGGAAAGTAATATTGTCAATAGTCTAAGGAAATTGTGAATTATATTAGGTTAGCTATTTATATTAAAGACCATATCTATGGAAAGAAAGATGCATGTTAATGTTTGTAGCTAATATTGGAGGTTGATTGGATAGTTATAATTTTTGGTAGCTTAGTATCAAAATCCTCTGTTTAGAGACCATGTACTACGGAGATTGTGGACAATGCCCTCATTTTTGGCAAATTAAAAAGGTCAGATACATTTGGTCTTTGGTCTTTAGGAATTAGGTAGCTGAAGATAAGTACACTTAATATGGTTTATCATATTCCAGATATTATTCTAGACACATACATACCATAATCTTGGGAACTCGTTAGTAGTCAACATGAATAAAAAGATGAATAGGACAAAATATATGTACTATTAACACTAAACATATAGTTAATCTTAAAGCAGGAAAAATGACTACCTGATATTAGTAACATGCAGAGGATGCAGGTGTGGAACACTCATCATATCTAGAGAGTTTTGTTAACAGGACAAAGAAAAACTTTCAAAAATCAGAAAATGAAGTCTGATATTTTATGTGTCCATAGAAAGGTACTGAGATTTTCAAGGAGACAGGGACATTTCCTCTGACTGCCAAGTACTTAGCTCTTTGAAGTGAGCTAAGTTAAACAGATGAAGGATGGATTATAAGGCTGCAATGTTTGGCAAGGAAGTAGGTAATAAGAACCAAAGCAGACAGTGAAGGATATGAAAGTATTCTGCAGGCAGGGAAGTCACTGTGGAGAGGAAATCCAGGGGATTTTCAGGAGTATGAGGAAAGGCAGAAGCTGAGATCAGTTAAAGAAATAATCTAAAATTTCTGAAATAATTTGAAGTCTGAGGATGATAGGGATTTGAATGGAAATTCTAAAGGTAAGACATTGCACATTCTTCCCTCCATATCCATGGATTCTAAACTCATGGACTCAAATGCTGATCAAAATTATTCAGAAAAAGAATGCACATTTATAGATATTTTTCTTGTCATTATTCCATAAACAATATAGTATAACCACTGTAATGTAATATTCACATTATAAATAATGTAGAGCTGTTTTAGTATAGGAGGATGTACATAGAATATATGCAAATTTTATCCCATGTTACATAAGACTTGAGCATTCACAGATTTTGGTATCTGCGGGGTCCCAGAACTTAATTCCCATTCCCCATCCTCCAGAGACACTGAGAAACAATGGTATAATGAAGAATTTAGCTAGTCTTCCTCCTGTACCTCTTGGAAGTCAACCTCTAGATAGCCAGATTTAAAAAAAAAAAAAAAAAAAAAAAAAAAAAAATTCTTGTTCATGATTTGTTACCATCTTCTCAGTTTGGTCAACTTTATTTTCAAGATTAAATATTTTGTCTTCATCTGAGATTCTGTCTCCCATGAGCTCTATTCTGTTGATGATGCTTTGTATTGAGTTTTTAATTTGGTTTATTATTTCTTTCATTTCAAGTTTTTTTCCCGAATCTCTATCTCTTTATTGAAGGGCTCTTTTGCTTCCTGCATTTGCTCTTTTAACTGTTTATTGGAGTGATCATGCATTGCCTCATCTTTTGCTTCTCAGATAATTTTAATTATTCAGATTCTAAACTCATTTTCTGTCATTTCTACTGCCATGCTGCCATTGGATTCTATCAAAATAGCATCTTGGCTTGCTAGGGACACTTTCTTTCCCTGTCTTTTCATATTTTTTCTGTATATTCCCCTCTAGCAGTGAAGATCTGAGGTATTTCAGCTTCCCCCTTGTAGGCTTATTGTGACCCTGCAGGTTTCCAATACCTTTCCTTTGTGGAGAAGATTAAAATTAGCAGTACCCAATACAAAAAAATAGGTAGCCCTACACCAGATGGGCCCTATAAAGATGTTAACATTATTATAATAAACAGGATGAGTTTGATTATTATCTACAGTATAGCTAATAGGCTTGCAATGAGCTCTACAACTTCCAGTGGTGGATGAAGAGGATGGGGAGGGGTGTAGGATACAACTGTTAATGGGATAAGAAGAGAGTATAAATAGGTACCTGATTTAGGGAAGAGAGAGTGGGATCAAAAGAAGTTGGTCTTTAGCATGAGAAAAGGGAGGAAGAGACTTTGAGGAAATAGGTAAATAAGAGGAAAATAGAGTGAGAAAAAAAGAAGAAATAAAAAATTAAAAATTTAAAAAAGTCTATGGTTCACAGTCATCTACTACTCAAACCTCTCACTCCTCAGTGTCTTAAACTAAAAAGCTTTTTCTCAGCAAAGGATACAATCAATAATGCAAAAAGAGAGCCTACAGTGTGGGAGAAAATCTTTTCCAAACGCGCTTCAGATAGAGCACTAATCTCCAAAATGTATAAAGAACTTGCAAAACTTTACACCAAAAATACAAGGAACCCAGTCAATAAATGGGCCAAGGAACTTTACAGACACTTTACAGAAGATATACAGGTGATTAATAAATATATGAAAAAGTGTTCAACATTTCTAGTAATTAGAGAAATGCAAATTAAAGCAATTCTAAGATTTCATCTTACTCCAATTAAAATGGCTATTATCAAGAACACAATCAATAATAGATGTTGGCATGGATATGGGGAAAAAGGCACACTCATATATTGCTGTTGGAGTAGCAAATTGCAGCTACTCTGGAAAGCAGTATGGAGATTCCTCAGAAAATTAGAAATGGACCCACCTTTTGACCCAGTTATCCCACTCCTCGGTTTATAGACAAAGGACTTAAAATTAGCATAATATAGTAACACAGTCACATAATGTTTATAGCAATTCATAAAAGCTAGATTGTGGAACCAGGAGTAGCAAATTGCAGCTACTCTGGAAAGCAGTATGGAGATTCCTCAGAAAATTTGAAATGGACCCCCCTTTTGACCCAGTTATCCCACTCCTTGGTTTATAGCCAAGGCACAACCATAGAAATGAAATGATGTACCCCATTTGTGTACAATGAATCAAAAGGCAGTCTGTATAAATAAAAAGATAATAAAAATTTTCTTGATTCCATATTTTATCAAAAGATAAAAAGAAGGACTATCTCAAAGGATGTTGATCTAATTCATTGATAGAAAAGACAGAAAATCGTAAGTGTACTTTTACTTTGCTTCTTCTCACTCTGACTTTTTATAGTAACATTGGACATGCAGTCAGCTCCTTTTGTTTTTAAGTCATCAGGATGGGTCACATTTTACTCATATAGAAAAACAACTGCACCCCCACAGAAAAGGAAGAAAAACCCTGTGGCAAGAGAGAAGAGGCCCAGCATCTAGTGCACCATTGAGGCCCTAAAGCTCCCAACCCCGAAGGTTTCCCAATCTCAGTTCAGATGGTTTGTAGGGGAGGTTGAGCTTCCCTTCCTTCCATTGAAGCATCTCGTCAGATACCTGCAGAAACTCTTCTCTCATTTGCAGAATCCCCTTTAATGCGCCCAGTCCGCCCTCTGCCTGGTCACAATGACCATGCCCTTCTCATGAACAAAGAAGCATCAGACTGAGGTCAGGAGGCTTGCTCAGAAATTCAAACCTTTGGTGTCTAAAACCAGACTGCCCAGTTCCAGAGCCCGTTCTCCACTACCTCAGCCTGTTTTCCTGACAGTTTACTCCCTTTCCCTTCACCCCCTTGTTCACAGGTTCAGCTACTGAACAAGATCAAACAATACAGCATATAGTGCATAAAGTTTTTTTCAGCCAAATTTGTCTCTGGGACAAAGATACCACACTTGATACAGAGACTGGTGTTGGGTCATTGGGGGCATTTCTCCTTACCACCCCCGCAAAAAAAAAAAAAAAAAAAAAAAAAAATTTCAGCTACCAAGCAAAAAGATTCCAAAATCAAGAATCTAGCTACTCACAGATTTTTATTTAAAATAGTGTATTTTAGAAATATTTACTATCTAGTGATGTGTCCCTATGTTCTACCAATTTAAGAACTTTTTTGAAAGTTATTATTTTTTTTTACTTTAAATGGAGAAAGACTAACTTGAATAATACAAAGTGGATGATTCCATAATAAACTACAGGTGTGCTTGTTTATGTTGCTGCAGTGATAAAATAAAGGATTTAGAAATAAGATGTAATGATATATATATATATATATATATATATATATATTTACATTCATGACTGAATTCAGAAAAGATAAGAGTGAAGATTTCCTGCTACCTTGATTGTCAAGAATAATATAGAATAGCATTTGCCAAAGCTGTCCTCAAAGATGGATGCCTTGCATCTGAATCTGTGATGCATGGAATTCCATCTAATTGATTACACAACCCCATTGGACAATCTTATGCACAAAGACTAATGGATCACTGAAGCCCTGAGAAGAATTATCTGCTGAACAAAACATCACCTGATTCAATTCAACTTCTCTCCAGAAATAAGGCCTGGGTATTGCAATTGGTCATTAAGAGCAACTGGATGTTCAACAGAGATTCACCGTGGTAACCTGAACACAAGGTTGAGCTGGAATCAAATACTTTAGAGAGACTGCAGGCTGGAAAAACCACAGGTGCGATTTTGCTATCCCTGTAGTATACAACACATCATGATGATTTATTCTGTTGCTGCATAGGACTTACATCAATCAGATAACTATAGTTTGAGATATGTATAACCTTAGAATACCAGGAGTGTTGCCATTTTTTGGCATGGGTTGCAAACACCTTGATTAACCTTGTTTGGAGGTACTCATGGGTTAATGTGTTTAGTAAACATAATGGAAATCTTCTCTGCTACTCTGCCACTCTGCTATTGGAGGCTTCTATTTATTTTATAAATAGTTCAATGAACTCCAAGTGTGAAGCATCATATTAGGAAAAGTCAGAACTACTGAGTGCATCAGTGGGAATAAACATTGTTTAAATTTTTAGAAAAGTTGATATCAGAGCAAAGAGTTTCTCAACTGGGGGAAATTTGAGAACATAATATCTAATTGTATTACTGTTCTGCTGGTTTTTATTTGAACTGACAGAATGACTAAGTTAAATAATAGACAGTGCAAGGAAGCTTAAAATTCTGCATTAGCCACATACCAGAGACAAATTCATAAATATATCATGAACTTTGGCAAAAAGCTTTCATAATTAAAGCTAACAGTAACTATAAACCTAAAGCTTGTCTCTTCATTATAGGGAAACTTGTTATATTTAAAAATTAATTTATAATTGCCTTGAATCCCACATATGTTGACAGGTATAAGTATAGGCTGGGATGTGACTGTGCGCAGTGTTAGTAAGTGTTCTTTTATAAAGTGACTGTCACATGATCATGTTCTGTCTTCAATGCACTTTAAAGAGTTTTCCATTTTTTAGTGGAACCTAATTCAAAACATCAATTATTTTAAAGTAATATTTTTCACATTTTAAAAGTAGTTGATCCCTTTTGCATAAAAAACAATACTCTTGTAAGATCAGTGGTATAAATTTTAAAATGTTATTTAATTGATAAAAATGATTTTGTAAGTTAAGTCAAGGTCAATCATAATAAAATGACTAATCAATAATTCTGGTTATCTTTATACATTTATTTTTTGAAACAATTTCTCCTTAAGTCTCCCAGGCTGGCTCCAGACTTGCAATATTCTTACTTAGGTCTTCTGAGTTGCTGGGATTACAGGTATGTGTCAGAGTGCCTGACTTCATTATTAATTTGATGATTTAAGATGAATATAGTTGAAGATTCACTTAAAGATGAATGGTGATTTCTTTCTCTTTAAAAGTCAGCATAAAGTTTATTTGATTTTATTATGCACCATTGACAAAAGTCTAGGAATCTGCTATGGACAGTAACCATTTTTCAAGAGATTGTGTTTAATCTCAAAATACCCTGAAATAAAACTATCATAGATCATCAAAGACATGTGGTGGAAATTGTTTTTCAAATATGAATTACTGGCAACATCTAATTATTATTTTAAAATCAGAAATACTGAAGGGCTTCTGTTACTAACTATGGCTACTATTAATCTTACTATTGATATTGTCATAATTAACTGCAAGAGCAGGGGACATTGAGAGACCTATGACAAGTGACATTTTTTACTAATGTTTTTAAAGTTTCTGTGCATAATTCATATTTGGAAAAAGGCTGTCTTTTCAACCAATAGAATAGTTTAATGGAGATTTCCATCTTGCAGAGCTAAATCCCAGGATTACCCTTCAAGCAGAAGATTTTGACAAAAATATGGTTGCCAAATTTAACAACAACAACGACAAAACATGCAGGATGTCATGTTAAATTTAAGTTCTTAAAAATCACAACTTTTTTTTAGTGTAAGTATGTCCTAAATAATAAAAAGGATATATTTGTACTAAAATATTATTCATTATTGATATGAAATTCAATTTAATTTGGAGTCCTACGGTTTCTCAAGCAAGCCTAGACAAATAGAAAACAAACGCTGCTCCATAATAAGATAATGAAGTCTTCATTATGAATACATGGCAGCATCCGTGAAAATCTATTTTAGGTGACTTCTTCTCTTTTTCTATATAGTTCCACAGAAATATATTAATTCTTTATCTTAAGAAGAGATAACTGTAGGGCTAAAATCTCTGATCTGAAAGAAGAATTTCAACAGTGCACTGGATGGGCACTAAGGCAAATGGCAGGAAAGCTGTCCTCAGGGAGGAGATTAAAAAATTCTTAGAGGTCAATGAGAATGATGATACAACATATCAAAATCTCTGTGACACTATGAAAGTGATACTAAGAGGAAAGTTCATTGCATGGAGCGCATTCCAGAAAAGAATGAAAAGTCAACAATTAAATGACCTAACATTACAACTCAAAGCCCTAGAAAAAGAAGAACAGAATAACAGCAAAAGTAGTAGAAGAGGAAATCATTAAAATCAGAGCTGAAATCAATGAAATTGAAACAAAAGAAACTATTCAAAAAATTGACATAACAAAAAGTTGGTTCTTTGAGAAAGTAAACAAAATAGAGAAACCCTTAGCCACACTAACAAAGAGAAGGAGAGAGAAGACTCAAATTACTAACATACATGATGCAAAAGGAAATATCACAACAGACACCACTGAGATACCGAACATAATGAGAAGATTCTTTGAAAATCTGTATTCCAACAAAATAGAAAGTACTGAAGACATTGACAAATTTCTAGAGACATATGCTCCTCCCAAACTGAACCAGGAGGACATACATGATTTAAACAGATCAATATCAAGCAATGAAATAGAAGAAGCCATTACAAATCTACCATCCAAGAAAAGCCCAGGACCAGACAGATTCTCAGCTGAGTTCTACAAGACCTTCAAAGAAGAACTCATTCCAATACTTCTCAAAGTATTCCAGGAAATAGAAAAGGAGGGTACACTAACAAACTCATTCTATGAAGCTAATATCACCCTCATACCCAAACCAGGAAAAGACACATCAAGGAAAGAAAATTTTAGACCAATATCCTTGATGAATATAGATGCTAAGATCCTTAACAAAATATTGGCAAACCATATCCATAAACATATTAAGAAAATTGTGCACCACGATCAAGTGGGGTTCATTCCTGGAATGCAAGGATGGTTTAACATCCGTAAATCAATAAACGTAATCCATCATGTCAATAGACTTAAGGATAAGAATCATATGGTTATTTCAATTGATGCAGAAAAAGCATTTGACAATATACAACACCCCTTCATGCTGAAAACACTAGAAAAAATAGGGATACTAGGAACATACCTGAACATTGTAAAGGCTATTTATGCTAATCCCATGACCAACATCATTCTTAATGGAGAAAATCCATTCCATTTAAAAACAGGAACAAGACAGGGATGTCCTCTTTCACCACTTCTATTCAACATTGTCCTCGAAACTCTAGCCAGAGCAATTAGGCAGACTAAAGAAATTAAAGGGATAGGAATAGGAAAAGAGGAACTTAAGCTGTCACTGTTTGCAGATGACATGATTCTATATTTAGAGGATCCAAAAACCTCCTCCAGAAAACTTCTAGACCTCATCAATGAATTCAGCAAAATAGCAGGCTATAAAATCAACACACATAAATCTATAGCATTTTTATATGCAAGCGATGAAACAGCTGAAAGGGAAATGAGGAAAACAACTCCATTTGCAATAGCTTCAAAAAAAAAAAATACTTGGGTATCAATCTAACCAAAGAGGTAAAAGATCTCTACAATGAAAACTTCAAAACACTGAAGAAAGAAATTAAGGAAGATCTTAGAAGATGGAAAGATCTCCCATGTTCTTGGATAGGCAGAATTAATATTGTCAAAATGGCCATACTACCAAAAGTGCTATACAGATTCAATGCAATTCCAATTAAAATCCAATGACGTACCTCACAGAAATAGAGCAAGCAATCATGAAATTCATCTGGAAGAATAAGAAACCCAGAATAGCTAAAGCAATCCTTAGCAGGAAGAATGAAACAGGGGGTACTGCAATACCAGAACTTCAACTCTACTAAAAAGCAATAGTAACAAAAAGAGCATGGTATTGGCACCAAAATAGACAGGTAGATCAATGGTACAGAATAGAGGACACGGACACAAACCCAAATAAATACAATTTTCTAATACTAGACAAAGGTGCCAAAAATATGCAATGGAGAAAAGATAGCCTCTTCAACAAATGGTGCTGGGAAAACTGGAAATCCATATGCAACAGAATGAAACTAAACCCCTACCTCTCACCCTGCACAAAACTCAACTCACAATGGATCAAGGACCTTGAAATCAGACCAGAGATCCTGCATCTTATAGAAGAAAAAGTAGGTCCAAATCTTCACCTTGTTGGCTTAGGATCAGACTTCCTTAACAGGACTCCCATAGCACATGAAATAAAAGCAAGAATCAATAACTGGGATAGATTCAAACTAAATAGCTTTCTTTCAGCAAAGGAAACTATCAGCAATGTGAAAAGAGAGCCTACACAGTGGGAGAATATCTTTGCCTCTCATACTTCAGATAGAGCACTAATTTCCAGAATCTATAAAGAACTCAAAAAACTCTACACCAAGAATACAAATAACCCAATCAACAAATGGGCTAAGGAAATGAACAAACACCTCACAGAAGAAGATGTACAAGCAATCAACAGATATATGAAAAAATGTTCAACATCTTTAGTAATAAGAGAAATGCAAATCAAAACTACCCTAACATTTCATCTCACCTCAATTAGAATGGCGATTATCAAGAACACAAGCAACAATAGGTGTTGGAGAGGATGTGGGGAAAAAGGTACACTCATTCATTGCTGGTGGGGCTGCAAATTAGTGCAGCCACTCTGGAAAGCAGTGTGGAGATTCCTTAGAAAACTTAGAATGGACCTACCATTTGACCCAGCTATCCCACTCCTCGGCCTATACCCAAAGGACTTAAAATCAGCACACTACAGAGATACAGCCACATCAATGTTCATAGTGGCTCAATTCACAATAGCCAGACTATGGAACCAACCTAGATGCCCTTTAATTGATGAATGGATAAAGAAACTGTGGTATATATATACAATGGAATATTACTCAGCTATAAAGAATAATAAAATTATGGAATTTGCGGACAAATGGATGAAATTGGAGAATATCATGTTAAGTGAGGTAAGCCAATGTCAAAAATCCAAAAGAGGAATGATCTCACTGATAAGGGGATGATGACTCTTAATGGGGGGTGGGAGTGGGACAAGAATGGAGGAAGGAGGGACTCTATAGAGGGAAAAGAGAGGTGGGAGGGGTGGGGGGGAAGGAAAAAAATAATGGAATGAATCAATCATCATTATGTAAATTTATGAATTCTTAAGAAAAATAGGGGGAGAATTTTAGCTCTGGATAAAATATGCTTTATTCTCAGCACAAAAACAACAAGAAAAATATAAGACACAAAAAAAGTTTTACCCAGTGATTCCAAAATACCACAACTATTGCCTATGCTCAATCGAAACCACAAACACATCCGCATAAAGACTTGCATGAAGTCCAACATTGTCACAACTCAAATTTTATCAATAGTGCAAAGCACATTTACATGCAATGAGCACTATTCAAGAAAAAAATCCTACAACTACATGCAAAACTAGGGTTAAAACTTGTCCACCACATAATTTTAAGAACCAACTCAATAAAAAATTGCCTGCCAACACAATCATATAAACAAAATTCAGAACAAATACAAGAAATCCATATATTATAAATCAGGAAAATTATCACTTATAAAAATAAAGTAGAGAAAGTGACTATGGAAAACACATTCAAGATACGGTTGTGGTATTAGTAGTATGTTGCCCTCATGAGGAAGTTTTGAGCAGGCACTGATTAATTGCATAAGTGCTGTGTAAATTTACTCCATGTAAATTTATGAATATGCAAATGGTATGCTGTTACTCCATGTACAAACAGAAACAACATGTATCCCATTTGTTTACAATAAAAATAAATTTAAAAAATAAATAAAAAAAATAACAGCACAACTCATAAAAAAAAATGGGAATGAGGAAATGTACGGGAAAGTTCAGAAGGCAGGCACTATCAGGTGGTTCCACTTTAGCATGGAATGGAGAGACTCACTCCAGTGTTTGGTAGACTTCCTGTTTATCTCTGCTCTTAGGGACGCCTCCATTGGACTCTTCCAAAGCATCTTCTGACTCCTCTGACTCCCTTTTCCCTATGTAAGGACGCCTTTTATTTCCCAGGGACCACCTAACTCATCCAAGACAATTACCCTGGGCCCAGCTAAGTAATCCAGGAGAGTCTTCCTTTTTCAAGATTATTTTAAATTCATTGCATTAAAAAATGTTTACTCTATAAGAAACTGTCTGCACAGATCTGGAGATTAGAATGTGGGCATTGTTCTGCCCACACCAATTTCATATAGATAATGATTTAAACTGTTTCCCCACACAAACATCAAGCTTGTCATCAGGGATTTGGTTGGTAAATTTATGACATATACCTCAAATTCTCTTAACTGAAGGATGTATTATGTCGCTTACCCATCATGTTTATTAATTCCATTTTATGTAGTAAAAAACTGAGGTTTCCAGTATCAACCAACTTATCAAAAAGTTACACAGCTACTAGTCAGAATACCCTTGTGATTTCAACTGTATTCCTCATCTCTGTTGCCTCCAAATAATATAAATATGTGACACAGAATACACAAATTTATAACTAATGAAGTTATCCTAAAATCAATGTTTTAATGACCAAATACACCACAATAAACTTATTTTTTTCATAAGTAGCCATTAAGCAAAAAACAGCACACAAAAAATATGTCTGAGATTGCCTAGTATTTAATTAAAACCAACTCCAAGGAATATCAATTTGTCAGAGAACAGTGACAATAATTAATATAAATGGTTTTGTGTGCTGATTTCCTTAATTACTCACAGGTCATTATGCATAGCTTTGGGAGGATAGTTACAATTTTTCCTTATTTACTCTGACTATGCAGCCAATAAAATTCCTGAGAAAGCTTATGCTATACTTAGTTTGGGGTAATCAATTATTACTCTGATCAACTTCTAATAAGATTTCTTTATCTGAACTGAATATGTGAATTCCTATTTTTTGAGACAATCATTAACTTTTAAGGATGCTGAAATTTTTTTTCCTGTTTATTTATCTGCCTGAAGTTTCTAGATTCCATAATATGCAAGTAGAGAGAGATAACCCAAATAATTGTAAAATAATCATTGTCTATCAAGGCAGATAAATGTATATTTGAAAGAAGACCTTAGAATTTATTAATTAAAAGAACTTGAAGATACCCCTTAACTTCATTAATCCTCAATTTTATTAGGCATAAAGTGATACTTGAAATATGAATATTATAGCAACATACTTGTCATAGAAATAAACACAATGACTAATATCTGCTTATTATTTACTAACTGCCTCTCATATTTCAGTACTTTGTCCATATCAACTTATTTACAAATAAGCCAAAATTTATGTTTTTAAATAGTGTCCTAATATTAACAGGTGATAAGTGATAGAGCCAAAAGTCCTGCCCAGAAAATATGATTCCAGAGAAGAAAAAGTCATATATTAAAGTTAGCCATGTCAACAGAAGCATCTACTATGTCAAGGCCTTGCAGATTTCTATTTTAATGTATTCAGACATATGTGTTTGAAAACAGTTATTTGCCACTTAAAAGTCAGAAGTAGGTTGTTACATAAATGCAACTGTAAGAGTAGTCACAAAGGAGAAAAGTTTTGTTTTACAATGTCATGTAAAATAAGTATTTAATGTAAATTCAAATGAAGCCATTTAAACTAACAAAGTATCAGACTTTTTAATAAAAATATGCAATCTGATAAATTATTGACACCCTGATTTTTTGAGTATTGGAATGTTTTATATTGATTCTCCTTGCTAACAAGGAAACAAAAGCAAAACAGTAAAATCAGAATGAAACAAAAGAATTCAGGACTTGAACTAGTAGGGTATATCCCCTAACTCCTGTATTGTCAAATAAAATATAAGAAAGTTTGGAAGTTGAGTTTCCTTAAATAGGAGAGATGTATGAAGCAAAAGTAGACAGCAAGTATAGATAGTAGTTGTGTTACTTCATAGTCTAGGTTTTTGATTTCTTCCTATCTTATTTTGATATTTTTTTGTTTTGAGCATAATAATAAGCCTGCCAATTATATTTATGACTGAAAAGGCATAACTGAGCAAAAGGGATGTTGCTATTTTATTTAACCTGTGAATAGTCTAATTCTTGTGATAAAGACAAAGTGATAACATGTAACTTTTTGAATATTAAGTGCCATGTATTACAGGCACTGCTTCGATTGCATTCATTCATTTCCTCCACATGCAATTCTATCAGATGAATGGTGTTTGGAAAACTTAGTTTTCTTATGGGGAAACTAAGGTTTACACTGGTTGTTTTTTACCCAACCTTACAAAATTAGAAAGTGATAAAACCAGAATTTATATCATAGAAATTTAGTTCCTAAGTCAGCACATCTCACCACTGTGAATCTATTCCTAATTTATCCACATCCATCAACTTTCTGGTAATTTATTCTTATTTTAGTTGAAAATGTATTTTAAGAAATACTTGGAATATCTTATTTCCCTTACTTACTGGGCACTGATAGAGCAAGTCAGATACATCCCGTCTTTGCTGGATTCCACCATGGTTACTGATGTGTTTGAGTTGGGTGTTAGCTCCTCTGTAGAGGTGTGGGCAGCAGTAATGGGAACCTCTCATGAAGTGTGACCACAATGCTTAAAACTTTCAGCACTCATAAATTTCAAGTTTCCTTTAATGCCTACAGGATGAGAGTCATATCAATTGCTTATTTGGTCCATTGTGATCTAAAAACATAGGTCCACACATTTTGGAACAGAAGGGTATGGAGCAGACAAAATCATTCTTCTATCCACTGGTTCTGCGCACTGGGAATTTCTTTGAATAAGAAATCCTGTCTTTTCATGGGGAAATGATCTGTTTCCTGACCTCCTTCAGACCTAACATTTTGATTGTCTTGAGGTCAGTATTTTAAGAGCTCAGTGAGTTGCTTTCAGGATGATCAAAAGGTGACAACAACATTGGCCCTGAATGGTGCCTCACATTGAAAGTCTGTTTTTGTCTGCAGTCCTTCCCTTCTGGATATTCAAGGTGAAAAATAGTATCTTCCATCATTGGTATGAACTTTCATCTATGTGTCCAATATCCATTGTCCATCAATGAAGAAATTGAGGCACAAGAAAAATATTATTTTCAAGTTATGCAAATAGAAAAAATGGAAGTAGCACTCCAAACCAGGTAACCTATTTCCATCTATGCATTAAACCTTATTTGTTGGTCATTTTTGTAATATAGGAAGGTCTGAGTTCCTAGAGAGAAATCCAATCATAATTTTTACAACATTGTAGCTTATTAGGATTAGTAGATAATCATAACGTAATTATTTTGTTAACGGAAGAACATCATGCACCATAGGCAAAAGCAAGAAATAACTATACAAACCTCCAATATGGAGTTATGCTGGGGCGAATATAGATGTGCTCACTACTTTGGTGAAGAAATGGAACACAACATGCAATCCCAGCTACTTGGAAGGCTAAGGAAGCAAATTGCATGTTCAAGTCCAGCCTGGGAAACAGTGTGAGATCCAGTTTCAAAATAAAAAAAATAAAAAGGACTCTGGTTGTAGCTTGGTGGCAGAGTGACCCTGGGTTCAATCACCAGTACCAGGAAAAACAACATACATACTGCCAGAACTGCAGAGCTTCAAGGGTACGGCATCCTAATTACCATCCCATCAACCTCCCCTTAAAGGAATCATGATGCTGGTGTCTGTGCTAATCCCTTCCTTGGTGTCACCTAACTGTGGGACCCTCACCAACGTAACACATAGGATACACAGGTATTCCCTACCTGAGTAGCACTACTTCTGTAACTAGGTATTCTAAGGAACTAATTTATGTAAATATTAATTACAGTTATCACCTCATTATCTACTACTACCTATGTAACTAGGGATTCCAAGCAACTAACTTATGTAAATATCAGTTGTATTG
Source organism: Sciurus vulgaris (assembly GCF_902686455.1). Taxonomy (NCBI): domain Eukaryota; kingdom Metazoa; phylum Chordata; class Mammalia; order Rodentia; family Sciuridae; genus Sciurus; species Sciurus vulgaris. The sequence goes on from NC_136474.1 coordinate 88,873,327, forward strand.
TTCACTAGGTATGCACTCCCATTTCATAACCGGTATTTTTATTTCAATGAGGTATCATGATAAAGAGAAATTATTCTTAATGTATTCAAATTCACTGGCCTTTTCTTTTGTGATTATTATTTTGTTTGTGCCATTTAAGAAAATTATTTTCAGTACTGAAGCCTTTAATATATTATTTTAAATTATAACATGTCTAAATTTTATTTTATTTTTTTTTCACAATTAAGTCTACATTCCACCTAGAATAAATTTTGGGAGATGGCCTTAAACATTGGAGTCTTGTCTTTTCTTTCTTTTTTTTTTTTCTAAAAGAGAATCCAGTTTTCTTAGTAGTATTTAGCAAATGTCCTTTCCTTTGCTTTTGCTTTGAAGTGTCACTTTATTATTGCCCTAAACTGAATTCCTACATTTGAGCAGGTCAGCTTCTGGACTCTCAGTTCCTTTCCAGGAATCCTTTAAATTATACTTGCCCCCAAACCACAATGGTTTATTTTTGATCATAGCATCTGTTCTCATCTTTCCTTTGTGAGGTTTGCCTAAGCTATCCTCAGCCTTTCACATGTCAATTTATTGACTCCATGTACAAACAGAGAAACAACATGTATCCCTTTTGTTTACACTAAAAAATAAATAAATAAATAATCAATCCATTTATCAATTTCCACCAAAAATAAATTGAAGTTTTCATGTGAACCTCACTGATCATTTTGAGAAGAATATGAATCTGTACAATATTTGGTCTTTCAATCTAAGAACATGGAATGTTTCACCATTTATATAAAATTTTCTTTAGATTTATTCCAATAAAACTTCATACTTTTTATGTAGAGTCACTGCACAATTTTGTTTCTCCCAGGTTTTGATACATTCATAGCTATACACACTAGGGAATGGTGATTTAAGGTTTAGCACCAAATCCCTCTCAGCTGGAGTGTAATAACAGTGTCCTAATGTAAATGACAACATTCAAAGGCAAGTCTCTTCTGGAAGTCCTTCCAATGAAATCTAATTCCTTTTAATGCATGCTTTGAGGAATTTATACAGACACTGTAGGTATATCAGTAAAAAATTAGAATAACATTATTTTAAAATTGCTGTAGTTACTGTAACTACTTTCAAACTTACTTCTATCTTCAGGTAAAAAGATACACCATGGCCTTTGTGGTCCATGTAAAAATGATGGATTTGCTTATGAAATCATTTCTCCTGCACCCTCCAGTTAATGAATGCTAATCCTTCATATTTAGAGCCAGGTCTAATCTCTTCAAGGAAGAGGTCCCTTACTCCACTGTCAGGCCGGCCTGGGCAAGCTCAGCCACTTTCTCTTCATTTTTAACACTCACTTCCATAAATTTACTAGTAGAATTAGAGGTTTATATGCCATATCCTCAATACATTATTTATATAGAGAGTAATAACTATAAAAGTGAAAATGCTTTTATTCCTCTTCTTATTCTAGCTTCTGATAGAATTATTGGCACAAAGCTGGCATTTAATGAATCTACGTGATACTCAATTGACCTGGATTTTTCATTGTGCATGGGTCATATTAAGACATATAGCTTAAAGATTATGCATTTGGGTCTTTACAAACCTATTTCCTATTTGTGCAGAATTTTTACTTGTTAAGTAATGAACATAGTCTTTATACTCTGCAAGACAACTAATACTTGAAGGATTAATTTGTATGAGAATAACCAAAAAATAAGTGGTTAGATCCATGCTCTATGAGAGATAGCATGGCAGATTTTCTTGTAACCATTGTTTTAGCCACGATATTGATGTATATTTGACATATAATAACAACATATTTGAATTCACAATCTGATGCCATTGGACCTTTGCACATATATATCCACCCTGGAAATTATTACAACCAATTTGATGTATTTTATCCATCACCTCCACAGAGTTATTGTTTACCAGTTTACTCTATCACTGCAGCTGGCTCTACTCAAACACTAATCTTTGGGTTTTGTGGGGTTTTGCCATATATGACTGAGAGTTATTTGATTTTATGGCCATATCACAAATTAATTTTTCATTTCCCCACTAAGCTTTGACTAATTCAAATTTACTAAGAACATTTGTGCTAAAGGCAGTGTATGTGGATATGTTTTTATTTCTTTTGGACAAATACCTAGAAGAAAAATGACTTGAGTATGTGTTTTACTATGTTTCACTTTTTAAGAAACTATCCAAATTCATTGTTTGCACTAGTAATTAAAAAGAGTTCAAATTGTTTACATCCTTATGCATATTTGGTATGGCCAATCTGTTAGATTTTAGCTTTCTAGTGGATGATTATTTGCAATTCCTTAATACTCATAGGTATCATCTTCTCTAAATTTATTTTCCATCTTTACATTATCCTTCTGCAGTGTCTGTTTACATTTTGTGCATACTTTATTAAGTTTTCTCTCTTCTTATCACTAAATTATAAGCTAAAGTTCTTAGTTGGATAAAAATCTTGCATATGTGCTCTTCCAATCTGGTGTTTACATTTGAATTTTCATGATGGTGTCTTTTTAAGAATAATTGTTCTTAATTTTGATGGAGTTTGGTGGACTTTTTATTCACAGTTCATGTGTTTTACATCCTACTTATAAATCTTGTCCAAACCTTAAATCACTCAAATTTTCTTACTTTCTTCCGGAGCTTTATCATTTTAGCTTGTATTTAGGCACATTCTGCATAAACAAGAATCTGAGTTGGTGGTATTTGGTATTTAAAATTCTATAGGTGGGGCTTCAGTTCATCATATTTATTCATTCATTCACAGGTGGCTTCCATTTTAAAGCACTGTTTTTTGAAAACTCTAATGTTGTTCCCCTGGAGTTTCTTTTGCATTTGTCCAATTTCAGTAGTCCACATGTTTGATTCTGTGTCTAGACTCTTTATTCTGTTATAATTATCTACATAATTATCCTTTCTCAATACCATACTGATTTGAACTGTAGCTTTATAACAGGGGATTATTATTTGAAATAATAGGGTAAAATTCTATTTTATTCTTCCTTTTCAACATTATTTCGCAACTCTATTTCCTTGCACTTCCATGTACATGTTAGAATGACTGTTTTGCCCATGCCACCTGTATCTGGCTGTTCTCCTAGCAGGAACATCAGAGAGGTCAGCCTTGATGCCTGGGAGCCTATGGCATTGGGCCATTTATAGCCATTTACCTGTGCCCTCTGGATTGATGGTATCTGAACCCAGATGCACCACTTTCATTTTCCAGTGGGTCATTATTGGTCTGTTCACCCTTAAGATGTAGTTGTTTTTAGCTCATTTAGGCCACGTGATCTCTCAATACCACGGCAAGGTATTCTACCTCTAAAATGCCATATGGTACTAATTGAATATTAAATAATTTCTTCTACAGAATGCAAGTTCTTGTTTGTGAACTTAAATTTTTCTACTGGGGCTTCCTAAAAACTTAATATGAGAACTTTCCCTGCCATGGACAAAGATATCCTGAACGAAGGTGGGTTATGTGGCCCAAGTGTGAGAGATACCTGCTCCAATGCCTGTACACACTGCAGGGGCCATGCCTGTCATGCCTCTGAAAATCTTTAACTTTATTTAGGTCAGTGTCATAGATCTAAGAAATATTTGATCTCCAGAAACTGAGGAAGTTTCCAGCAATGTGCTTCCTTCTTAGTATTGTAGGTATGAAGGACAAAATATCTTTACTTAATGGATGATTTCCTGAAAATTCTAAGATTGTTTTAATCCTAAAAATTTTACAGATGAGACAGGCTTTGAATTTTCAAGCAATTTATTCCCCACTCTCTGGACTGTGTGTCATGTCTTCTAAGGTACTTTCCATACCTTGTTTATTCAGTCTGACTAAAATGATACTGTCAATGTGCCAAAACAAAGGGAAGTTCAGGAGACTGTCCAGTGGTTCCATGTCTCTTAGGATTAGAAGAATAACAAATAATTAAAAAGTAATAGAGGGGAGATCCAAGATAGCAGACTAGAGGGAGGCTGCCTTCCATGTCGCTCTGTAACTCCGGTTTCAAGCAGGGGATATCTGTTTCTCAGTAAGGCAGTTTTTGCTGCTTATTGATCTCCTGCTGTTTACCCCATTTGTCTGCTGTAATCACCTGCAGTCTGCCAGCATATCAACGCCTTTTTGAGTTCAGATTCTCATTGTTAGGTGCCTATCTTCCACCATTTGCCTGCCTCTCGACTGTCCATCGCCTGCCTTTCACCTATCCATCACCCAACGCACGAGGCTCACCTCCCGATTGTCCGACAACAGTCAGCAAACTGATGGCCAACCACCAGTGGAGCACCAGCTGCCTGCTGCTGCCTGGAAGTTCACTGTTACAGTACCTGCAGGTTGGATTACACATGGCTGCCGCCATTTTGAAACAACAGCCAGGCCCCGTAAACCCCTTGCCGGACTGACTGAGCCCCGTCTCCAGGATCCCTCAGCCTGACCGATCACTCCCTGCCTCTAGGGCCCTTACACCAACTGACTGCTCCATGCCACCAGGACCCCCAACCAACTGACTGCACCCTATCACCAGGACCCCAGACCAATTGATGGCACCCAGCCTCCAGGATCCTGGAACCACACCAAACACAAACAACCTCCTGGACTCCTGCCTGACCAACCACACCCTGCCTCCAGGACTTCCAGCTGACCACGTCCAAACCCTGAGCTACAGCTCCCCATCTGCCAACACATTTAGAAACCAGGGCAGCCATTTTGGATAATCCTGGAAGCCTTAGCTCTGATCTTTAGGTGGGGGAAGTGCCATCCTGAGATGCCTGCTGGAGGATTGAAGATCATTGTCAGCTACATTCTACATCCCTCTGCATCCTCTTTGTCCTCCATCTGAAACTGCAGACCTTGTTGCAAATCTGTTTGTTTTACTGAAGATAATATTTGAACACATTTTGTTTATTATGACAATTTTTTTATTGTCCTCATAGGGGCTATTTGGTCTAGGACTGACTAGTGTCTGAATTGGGCACTGCTAATATTGATCTCCCCTCAAAGAAAGGTTTTTGGAAACCTATAGGGCCACTATAAGCCTATAGGGGGAAATCTGCAATACCCCAGATCTGCACTGCTAGAGGGGAAGATACACGAACAACATGAAAAAACAAGGGAAGAAAATGATCCAAACAAATCTAGATTCTATGGTAATAGAACCCAATGACAGTATGTTAGAAGAAATGTCAGAAAAGGACTTCAGGTGTAACATGATTAAAATAATTCGTGAAGCAAAGGATGAGAGAAGAGAACAAATGCAGGCAATGAATGATAATACCAATAAGCTGAAAGAGCACCTGCAGGAAGAAAAAGATCACTTCAACAAAGAGATAGAGATTCTAAAAAAAATAAATAAATTAAAAAAAAAAACAAAAAAACAAACAGAAATCCTTGAAATGAAGGAAAAAATAAACCAAATAAAAAACTCAATGGAAAGCATCACCAAAAGACTAGACCACTTGGAAGACAGAAGCTCAGACAATGAAGACAAAATATTTAATCTTAAAAATAAAGTTGCCCAAATAGAGAAGATGGTAAGAAATCATGAACAGAATCTCCAAGAACTATGGGACATCATGAAAAGACCAAATTTAAGAATTATTGGGATTGAGGAAGGCACAGAGATACAAACCAAAGGAATGAAAACCTATTCAATGAAATAATAGCAGAAAATTTCCCAAACCTGAAGAATGAAATGGAAAATCAAAAACAAGAGGCTTAGAGAACACCAAATGCACAAAATCACAACAGATCCACACCAAGGCACATTATAATGAAAATGCCTAACATTCAAAATAAAGATAGGATTTTGAAGGCCGCCAGAGAAAAGCATCAGATTACATATAGGGGGAGACCAATACGGATAGCAGCAGAGTTCTCAACCCAGACTCTAAAAGCTAGAAGGGCCTGGAACAACATATTTCAAGCTCTGAAAGAACATGGTTGCCAACCAAGAATCTTATATCCAGAAAAACTAACCTTCACATTTGAAGATGAAATAAAGTCCTCCCATGATAAACAAAACTTAAAAGAATTTACAAATAGAAAGCCTGTGCTACAGAATGTTCTCTAAAAACAACAATGTAAGTCAGCGAAGGGAAGACCTAACTTAGAGAAAAACCAAGCCAACATAAAAACCAAAAATATGCCAAATGACTGGGAATACAAATCATATCTCAATGATAACCCTGAATGTTAATGGCCTAAACTCATCAATCAAAAGACATAGACTGCCAGAATGGATTAAAAGAAAGACCCAACAATATGCTGCCTATAAGAGACTCATCTCATAGAAAAAGACATCCACAGACTAAAGGTGAAAGGATGGGAAAAAACCTACCACACACATGGACTCAACATGGACTCAGTAAAAAAGCGGGGGTTTCCATCCTTATATCAGATAAAGTGGACGTCAAGCCAAAGTTAGTCAGAAGGGCTAAAGAAGGACATTTCATACTGCTTAAGGGAACCATAAATCAGGAAGACATAACGATACTAAATATTTATGCCCCAAACAATGGTGCATCCCTGTAAATCAAACAAATCCTTCTCAATTTAAGGAATCACATAGACCATAACACAGTAATTCTGGGTGACTTTAATGCACCACTGTCACCACTAGATAGATTTTCCAAACAAAATCAAACCAAAGAAAACATTGAACTCAACAACACAATCAATAACCTAGATTTAATAGACATATATAGAATATTCCATCCATCAACGAGCAGATTCACTTTCTTCTCAGCAGCTTCTCGAAAATAGACCATATGTTATGCCACAAAGCAGCCCTTAGGAAATGTAAAAAAATAGAGATATTGACTTGTGTTCTAGCAGATCATATTGGACTGAGAGTAGAAATCAATGACAAAGTAAAAAACAAAAATTACTCCAACACCTGGAGACTAAATAATATGCTATTGAATGAAACATGGATAACAGACAACATCAGGGAGGAGATTAAAAAATTCTTAGAGGTCAATGAGAACCATGATATAACATATCAAAATCTCTGGGACACTATGAAAGCAGTACTAAGAGGAAAATTCATTGCATGGAGCGCATTCCAGAAAACAATGAAAAGTCAACAATTAAATGACCTAACATTACAGCTCAAAGCCCTAGAAAAAGAAGAACAGAATAACAGCAAAAGTAGTAGAACACAGGAAATAATTAAAATCATAGCTGAAGTCAATGAAATTGAAACAAAATAAACAATTGAAAAAATTGACAAAACAAAAAGTTGGTTCTTTGAGAAAGTAAACAAAATAGAGAAACCCTTAGCCACACTAACAAAGAGAAGGAGAGAGAACACTTAAATTATTAAAATTCATGATAAAAAAGGAAATATAATGACAGACAACACTGAGATACAGAACATAATGAGAAGATTCTTTGAAAATCTGTATTCCAACAAAGTAGAAACTACCGAAGACATTGACAAATTTCTAGAGACATTTGCTCCTCCCAAACTGAACCAGGAGTATATACACAATTTAAACAGATCAGTATTAAGCAATGAAATAGAAGAAGCCATTATAAACCTACCATCCAAGAAAAGCCCAGGACCAGACCGATGCTCAGCCGAGTTCTACAAGACCTTTAAAGAAGAACTCATTCCTATACTTCTCAAAGTATTCCAGGAAATAGAAAAGGAGGGTACCCTGACAAACTCATTCTATGAAGCTAATATCACCCTCATACCCAAACCAGGAAAAGACACATCAAGGAAAGAAAATTTTAGACCAATATCCTTGATGAATATAGATGCAAAGATCCTTAACAAAATATTGGCAAGCCGTATCCAAAAACATATTAAGAAAATTGTGCACCACGATCAAGTGGGGTTCATCCCTGGAATGCAAGGATGGTTTAACATCATAAATCAATAAACGTAATCCATCATGTCAATAGACTTAAGGATAAGAATCTTATGGTTATTTCAACTGACACAGAAAAAGCGTTTGACAATATACAACACTCCTTCATGCTGAAAACACTAGAAAAAATAGGGATAGCAGGAACATACCTGAACATTGTAAAGGCTATTTATGCTAAGCCCATGGCCAACATCATTCTTAATAGAGAAAAACTGAAACCATTCCCTTAATGAATGGGAACAAGACAGGGATGTCCTTTTTCACCACTTCTATTCGATATTGTCCTTGAAACTCTAGCCAGAGCAATTAGGCAGACTAAAGAAATTAAAGGGATACAAATAGGAGAAGAGGAACTTTAGCTGTCACTATTTGCTGATGACATGATTTAATATTTAGAGGATCGAAAATCCTCCTCCAGAAAACTTCTAGACCTCATCAATGAATTCAGCAAAATAGCAGGCTATAAAATCAACACGCATAAATCTATAGCATTTTTATATGCAAGCGATGAAACAGCTGAAAGGGAAATGAGGAAAACAACTCCATTTGCTATAGCCTCAAAAAAATAAATAAATAAAATCCTTGGGTATCAATCTTATCAAAGAGGAAAAAGATCTCTACAATGAAAACTTCAAAACACTGAAGAAAGAAATTAAGGAAGACCTTAGAAGATGGAAAGATCTCCCATGTTCTTGGATAGGCAGAATTAATATTGTCAAAATGGCCATACTACCAAAAGTGCTATACAGATTCAATGCAATTCCAATTAAAATCCCAATGATGTACCTCATAGAAATAGAGCAAGCAATCATGAAATTCATCTGGAAGAATAAGAAATCCAGAATAGCTAAAGCAATCCTTAGCAGGAAGAATGAAACAGGGGGTACTGCAATACCAGAACTTCAACTCTACTAAAAAGCAATAGTAACAAAAAGAGCATGGTATTGGCACCAAAATAGACAGGTAGATCAATGGTACAGAATAGAGGACACGGACACAAACCCAAATAAATACAATTTTCTAATACTAGACAAAGGTGCCAAAAATATGCAATGGAGAAAAGATAGCCTCTTCAACAAATGGTGCTGGGAAAACTGGGAATCCATATGCAACAGAATGAAACTAAACCCCTATCTCTCACCCTGCACAAAACTCAACTCACAATAGATCAAGGACCTTGAAATCAGACCAGAGATCCTGCATCTTATAGAAGAAAAAGTAGGTCCAAATCTTCACCTTGTTGGCTTAGGATCAGACTTCCTTAATAGGACTCCCATAGCACAAGACATAAAAGCAAGAATCAATAACTGGGATAGATTCCAACTAAAAACCTTTCTCTCAGCAAAGGAAACTATCAGCAATGTGAAGAGAGAGCCTACAGAGTGGGAGAATATCTTTGCCTCTCATACTTCAGATAGAGCACTAATTTCCAGAATCTATAAAGAACTCAAAAAACTCTACACCAAGAATACAAATAACCCAATCAACAAATGGGCTAAGGAAATGAACAAACACTTCACAGAAGAAGATGTACAAGCAATCAACAGATATATGAAAAAATGTTCACCATCTTTAGTAATAAGAGAAATGCAAATCAAAAGTACACTAAGATTCTATCTCACCCCAATTAGAATGGTGTTTATCAAGAATACTAGCAACAACAGGTGTTGGTGAGGATGTGGGGAGAAAGGTACACTCATACATTGATGGTGGGGCTGCAAATTAGTGCAGCCACTCTGGAAAGCAATGTGGAGATTCCTTAGAAAACTTGGAATGGAACCACCATTTGACCCAGCTATCCCACTCCTTGGCTTATACCCAAAGGACTTAAAATCCGCATACTACAGAGATACAGCCATATCAATATTCATAGCTGCTCAATTCACAATAACCAGACTGTGGAACCAACCTAGATGCCCTTCAATTGATGAGTGGATAAAGAAAATGTGATATATATACATATATATATACACACACACACACACACACACACACAATGGAATATTAGTCAGCTATAAAGAATAATAAAATTATGGCATTTTCAGGCAAATGGATGAAACTGGAGAATATCATGCTAAATTACATAAGCCTATCTCAAAAAACCCAATGTCAAATGATTTCATTGATAAGTGGATGATGACACATAATGGGTGGTGGGAGGTGGGCAAGAATGGAGGAAGGAGGGACTGTGTAGAGGAAAAAGAGGTGTGGGAGGGGTGGGGGGGAAGGAAAAAATAACAGAATGAATCAAACATCATTACCCTATGCAAATGTATGATTACACAAATGGAATGCTGTTACTCCATGTACAAACAGAAACAACATGTATCCCATTTGTTTACAATTAAAAATAAAAAAAATTAGAGCTCTGAAGTAACAGCATAAATGTGTGTAATTGTCTCCAACAGTTGAACACAAATTTCTTGTGAAAATAAACTCACCAGGTCAGTATATATCTGTATGTATGTCATTTACATCGCACAGCTTAACCTATTGGAAGAAGACACTGCATCAAGTGACATAGCTAAAATGGGGTTAATAGAAGGTGGGTCCCTCAATTGTTTTAAGGTCCTGCTGCCAATATTATATTATCAGTTAACAACATCTTTTAAGTACATCTCTTGCCAACAATGGTTTCCTGTCGAAGATAGTCAACAAATGGATTCTCAAAGATACTGATATGTCTCCCACTAATATGTAATTCAGCAATTTGAAGAGTGGCCTCCACATATTGTGTGGGTCTTTCACAGAATAAAATTGGCTACTGGGTTTTCTAACTTTATGTTTCCATTATACCATGTTAACTTTTGTGATCACTTTTATATATTCCTTCACTCTCTATTGTTGAAGTAATAACCTTCACTTCAAGATTCTAAGAGCCATCCAAAGGTATGTTAAGTCTACCTATTTGTAACAATAAATGTGGTGAGGATGTGGGGAAAAAGGTGCACTCATACATTACTTGTGGGACTACAAATTGGTACAACCATTACAGAAAGCAAAATGGAGATTCTGCAGAAAACTTGGAAAGGAACCACAGTTTTACCTGGTAATCTTATTCCTCACCATATGCCTAGAGGACTTAAAATCAGCACACTGTAGTGATGCAGCCACATCAATTCATAATAGTAGGTCAATTCATAATAGCTAAACTGTGGAACCAACCTAGATGCCCTTCAACAGATGAATGGATAAAGAAAATGCAGTATATGTATATTTCATAAAATACATTATACATATACATAAAATGAGTATATATATCTATATATATACTCAGACTTAAAGAAAAATGAAATGATGGCATTTGCTGGTAAATGAATGGAACTGGAGAATATCATGCTAAGTGAAATAAGCCAGTCCCTCAAAAAACAAAGAGAGAATGTCCTCTCTGATATGTGGATACAAATACACTATGGAGGGAGGGAGGAAGAATAGAAGTTCATTGGATTAGACAAAGGGAAATGAAGGGAATGGAGGAGTATGGGAATAAGACAGCGAAAGGAATCAGACATGACTTTCCCATGTTTATATATGAATACATGACCAGTATAACTTCACATCATATGCAACCACAAGAATAGGAAGTTATACTCCATGTATGCATAATATGCCAAAATATATTCTACTGCCATGTATAGCTAAAAAGAACAAATAAAAAATTTAAAAATATATTTGGGTACCTTTCTGAGTAATAAGTTCTATCTCATAGGAGAGTTTTTCTATATTAATAAACTCTCCTTTATCTAACTTTATGTTTTACCTCCTCTTCCAATCCCAAACCTAAGGTCAACTCCTTTATCTACTTTCTGGGTAATATATATTCCTAAGCTTCTGCCAATCTTTGTTTCTTTTGCACATGTGTGACAGTACACATTGTAGTTTAACCATAGCTGTTGGTCTTGTGATTAAGATGAGATGTGGCACTTTTTCCAGATTCAGGTGTTTTCTTGCAAGGCAGAGAGAGGTCTGCATGATATTCAAGCAAAGGGAAGTAACAGACCTTGTCAGGGAGGAATGGGATACTTTTGCAGTCACAAAGTTTTGGAATTTGGGGTTGCCAAAATCTGTTGTCCTATCCTCTGTCCCAGAGTCCCAAACCATGTACATCGCAGCCCTGATCTTGAAATGGAAGGCCTTCCAAAGCTGTGAAGTCAACATTCTGTGGAGCTGTTATTAAGTCCCAGGTCTGATGCTTATCTGTGTCCTCCTTCCCATTACAGAAGATTAGCATCTTTTTATATCATGGTAGAGAAGTCTCCTAGCTTTGCCCTAACTTAGTGATTAATTCATCTTGACCTTTCAACAAGTTTTCCTATTAATCAATACCAGTCATTTAATTTAAATTCTCTCCCCTCAAATATCTCAAATGCTGACTGTGTTATATTACCAACGCATGAATTTCAGAAGGCATTCTATCCTGCTTCAACACCAGTGATTTTTATGAACTCTCTGCTGCTCTCAGTACTGCACCTAAATGACAGAGAAGGAGTCCACACTAACACCTAAAAGCAGAGTATAGGTACCCAAGACATTCTTTAGAATGTGCTCCAAGGACAACTCTTGGTAGAGTGTTACTGAGCAGATTTTCCAAGAACCACTCTCTCAAAGAGAAGTTTGCATAGTGGTGGTTATGGAGCATTATTCTCAGAAACAAAAGCTATGAGCGTGAGGGAAGAGTTAGAATAAAGAAAATGAATTGTGACCTAAGTTTAGCAGAGACCTCTGTTGATTCCATGTAATGTTTTCAGCTTGGAAGTCCTGTTAGATATATTCCAAACTAAGGTAAAAGGCTCACACGCACATTAACCATAAAGATTGTGGAGAGTATGCAAAGGCTTAAGCTAAACAGTTCTTTAGAAGGAAAGCAATCCCTAGGGATGCACTCAGCTCTGAGCCCCTGGACCACAGCGCTCTGACAGATTGGAGAAGGGTTGTGGGTTGGGGAAAGATACCTGTGCAGCCACATGCTGAAACGTCCCATCCAGCACGTTTCAACAAACGATAGAGCACATCAGTAGCATTAAACAGACACCTCATCAGGTGCATGTGCTCCTGCTTACATTATGCAGGCACACATTACCAGCATGTTAGCACCACCTGATTCACATGCTTTTCCTTATATCTTGGATGCTCTTTTAATTTCCTTGAAAATTAAAAGGCATTCTTTATATCACCAGAATTGCCATGCAATTTTTATTATTTAAAATTTTTTTTTTTCAATTTAAAAACAGTAACAACAACAACAACAAAAGAGTCTGACTTGCTCTAATCCTAGTATGTTTTTGGTTTTTAGTTTTTATTCACATAAAAAAACAAATGAGGGTTGGGTTGTGGCTTATTGTTTGAGTGCCTGCCTAGCACTTCTGAGGCCTGGGTTGCATCTTCAATACCAGGAAAAAAAAAAAAAAAAAAAAAAAAAAAAAAAAAACAACGAAAGAAAGAAAGAAAATAAAAGGTTTATACTTGCTCAGCCATTCTTTTTAATTAAAATAATTCAGATTGAACTTTTTTAACATCTTGCATCTGTTTCAGAAAGTTCAGCTAAATGTCCGCCATCACCCCTGTTTCTTTGTTAAGATACACTCAACTGTTCTTATTTTATACTTTTTAGGAGCACCGTGTCAATGAACTGAATCTTTCACTGTTTTTATTTCTTGTTTCTATTTTATACCTCTTGTAACCACAGTGCACTTTGGTGTTATTTCAATTTCTAGGTGAAATTTGTATTATCTTTTGGTGATATTTTTCAAGAAATTGTTTGTAGGTCAACCTCCCTGCCTTCTCTGCGGAGACTGTCGTCTTCCTCCATCCGGCCTTTAACAGGCCCTTTCTCCCCAGACTGCAGCTTGCAGTGAGACTAACAGGCTTTTGAAGTTGCTTGTTAGATTTTCTTTGATGTGTTTCTGAAGATTGTGGAGAACACAATCAACCCCTGGTGTGTTCCTATGTGTTTTGATGTCTTTTCAAATCCAATTTTTTGTTTCTAAAGTGTAGAAGTCACAACCACATTTTCTAACAGTTTCTGTCCTTCTGAACTAACATCTGTCAGACCTGCACCTTAATCACTTCCAGAGCATTAAAATGTTCCTTTGCACTGTGTTCCTCCAAATTGAAAATAGATTGTGGCATTCAAATACGCTTGTGAGAGAGCAAGGTATATATCAGAACCTATATATGGGCCTATAAAATTTCATGGTTCAATTGGAATTTATATTCACTGTATTAAAGAAATTTTCTGGATAAAATCAAAGTGGGGGGAGGAGGTGGGGTAATAAGCAGACTCACAGAATATGGCTTGTCTTTCTCCAAGCAATTTTAGTAGAAGTGAGGGAATATTCCAAAAGGAATATTTATAATTAATTGGAATATTAATTAGTTGTTTTTACTTTGGGGATATAATGGACCATTATTAAAAATGAGATTCCCCAAATCGTAGCTTCACCTCTAAAATCCAGAGCTCTGACAGTCAGGCATGATATTCTTCCCATGCTTATCCTGTGTCATTCTACTGTCAATGAAAGCTCAGTGGAAATTAATTCGGGCTACCTCAGAATCCATGAGCACAGCACAACAGGTACGTGTTGCAGAGAAAAGCCGGTGAATGAGATTTTGCAAAATTGCAGTTACTCCAGTAACAGTTTCTAGTGGCTATCCTAAGTGAATAAATGCTCATTTCACGTTTAAGTGATTCTTATTTGCCCTATTATGATTCAGACTGCATCTCGGAGCAATTAATTATATCTACTGAAAACTCATTCACACTTAATGGGAGTGAAAGAATCGAGTTCAATGCTGGATGTTTCCGGGCTCAGGTTTTCTTCACGTGGCTTCACGCTGACAGCGGTAGCAACTCTCCGCCTGATTTTGGGTAACACTACTTAAGCTTAAACGCTATCTACGATAAAGAAAAACCCTGAGGTCTGGAGTAAGGGACAACCTCGTTCTCCAGCAATCTTCGAACATACCGACCTCCACAAAGCAGGCTAGATGAGGTCCCTACAGTCCCACCCACATGCAAATAGCTCTACTGAACATGCCTCTTTGTCTTTGCCTGTTGATATGTCTTTACCCACAGTTTGGTTGACAGGAATCATATCTTCAAATAAAAGTATATCTTCATCATGTATCCCTGGTACCTGAAATAAAATAGATCACCAATAAAGAATAATTCCTAAAATTAATGCCATCTTTTAAAGCTTTCCACCAAGATGATGATTTGCAAGGCTATTTTTGTCCTGATCAATCAACACTAGAGAAGGAAACTAAAATAGAGAAAATAAAACAATAACCATAATAACAAAGCAAGAGTAACAACCGAAATGCATAGACAGAAAAAGAAAGAAGAGACAAGGAAAAAAAAAAAAAAAAAGCAGAGTACTTCAGGAGAATATATGCATATTTTGACTAAAATCCTCAATTATGCTGGAAACAATAAATGAACTATTAATTAATTATACTGTATTAAACTCAGAAATTTCATTTGCCAAAAAACTTTATTAGTAAAGTGGAAGTGCATAGCAAAGAGGAGAATATATTTTGCAATATATGAACAAGAACCTGAAATTCTGAATTCAAAGAAAATACCAGTGCATCATCAGGAGAAATAGAAATAATGCCACAAAGCAAAATGGGTATATGCATAAATCTGGCCATTATGTAAAGCTATAATGCACCAATAAAAATATGGAAAATAATAAGCATATACTTGAAGACTCAATTCATTAATGGGACAAAAGAAACTTTTATTAAACGTACAAAAATGCTCAATTTATACATTAATATTCAAGGGGAAAGTAAATTACAACTGTGATTCACCATCCCTGATGAACAAAATTAAAAAGTCTAATGATGTCAAGTGTTGTAAAGAAAGTGAAAAACCTGAACATCTTGCGCCTAACTTGTTAGAATGCGAACTTCTTCAATTGTGTTGGGGAATAATTGAGTATTATCTACTAATCCAAATCCATCATATAATCAGCAATTCCACTGCTGAGTATGTTCTGGAGAAATGTGCACAAGAGTGCACAGTATAATGTTAATGGTAAAAGTGTTTAGAAAAGGAACAACCACAAAATATTAAAGTCCCATAAACATTCATCATTAGCAAAACTCGTGTTTATTGTGCCATTTTTGCATCACAGATTACTATACAATGATGAAAATAAATGAAATTCTGCTATTCTCATGAGCATGGAGATATATATGTATATATCCCAAACACAATGATATGAGAGAAGTCAGATATGAATATGTACATACTATGTGATTTCAGAGACCCAGACTGAAAACAACTGCAGCAGAAGGCTTGTTCTTCCCAGAATGAGACCTGTTTTATTAAGTCACTGAACAAGTTCAGAGCTGGTACCCATCCTGAGAGAAACAAAGGTAGAAACCACCCTGCACTATCAACAATGTTGTAAAACACAAATAAATGGACAAAGTTACCCATGGAGCTTTTAAAAGTGAGTTTATGGTATATACTTTATAAACGACCAACTGGTAATTAGGAAAATGAGTATTGTCATGCATGTCATTCTCCAGTAGGCATTTCTAAAGAAAAAAGAAATCATGAATCAAACAGAAAATTTCCCTTCTACCTCCACAAATTTGTACTCCTGCCCCATTAAGAGATGTTTGATTAGACCTCTATACCTGCCAGCATCTGTGATTCTCTGCTGCATGATGCCTTCGTTAAGTTTGAATGGTTATTAATATTCAGATGTTCTATTTAATTAAGAATATTCACATTAATTCTAGTTAATGTCTTTTAAGTCTAAGCTAAAGTGCACTCTCTTCTAAAAAGAATTTGAGTAAATTAGAAGTCAAGTAATTTATTTTTCTATCAGAGTAATAGTCATTAATGTCTGTAATACTTAATCAATAATTAATCAGTCTTGCTAGACAAAGCTATTGTAGTTCATAAGGACTTTTATTCCTTGTACTGCTAAACAGTTCATGCTCTTTCAGTATTTTCTGTGCATAAGAAAAAATAAGCCTCCTAAAAGTATTAAATTAGTATTTAAAAGTTTTAGAGTACATAATCAATTTTGCATGTTGGCATTAATTCATTTATTTATATCTTAATATTTCACTATGTAAATATATCATAAAATTAATGAGTGAAACTAGAAGTAGCATTTTGCAATTCTCATGAAGAACATTTTCTATGGATGCTAGGAATTATTTATTACTAGAAAATATTTAAGGTTTGGAAATCACTAAATGTTGTTTGCTAACGAGTTAATGATTTTTATTTAAAATAATCCTTGCACATTATAGTGAAAGTGGAGCTTGTTCTATAAAGCAATAAACAACTTAATATTTTCATAATGATTAATGAATATATATACATATATATTCATTCAACAACATTATATGATTAATAGAGGTAATAACCTGTAAATGTGAAGGTTGTGTTGTCATAATTTTAATGTAAATAGCATTATTATCATAGAAAATTTGCTCCTGCATCCATCAATTTTTAGTGACCAATTCAACATTTCTCAATTTAGCTTTTAAACAGAAATACATGTTAATTAAAAACACGTATCTTTTTCTTACTGTGGGTATTATGCTTCTAAAACATGATTTTTAACATTTTAAAACTGCTTAGACCTTCCATGAAATGAGTTCTGAGAGATAAGAAAGCCATAGGGATAGACAAATGGTTTTAAAGGCTTGTGATAGCTCATTTTCCCAGAAGTTTTTGGAGCAAGGGCTGTAATTTCCACTGTTACAGTAAGCCATTTATTCTAAAAACAGGAAGGGAGTATCTATCATTTGGATATTTTAAAACAGCCTCCATAATACATTTCTGACAAATGAGGCTTTGCACCGCTGGGCTGTAATGGAGTAGCGCAGAGATAATATTCCTTCTGGAATGGTCCCCAGTTGTGCCAAGGACTGCCTCTTTTATATGGCAAACTAATTTTTTAGTTTGTCTTTGGAATGTGGAAACCCTTAATTATAATATCAAAAGTCATTTAAGAATCATTTTATCCCTGAATTTATTGGAAACATTTATCAGAAGAGTTCTTGCCCTTTGATTTTTTTCTTTCTATTATTTACCTTCCATGGTAAATTTGCTCCACTGTTCAGGATGACACTCTTCTCCTACTTTTATACAATAGTTCTTATTGCAGTGTCAAGAAAGTGATAAGTAGCCCTGAAATGTCCTGCCTCAGACAGCATGTTGCTCAGAACTTAACTCCTTCTCTTGACTGATGTGATAATTTAGTAAATGAACTAAAATATCTAATTTTAGAAAGAGAGAACTGCGAGGTCTAATGTACCCTTTTCAGTTTGATGGATGTGGCATTTTAGGAGATTGTAAGTGACCCCATGAAGTGTTGCTTTACTTAAAACTCTCTACAAGGACAGAATGAGTAATATCTGATGTGGTTGAGTATGACTTTGCTCACAGAGATCTACAAAGACAATAGTTCCGTGCGAATGAAAATTTTAAAAAATGGAAAAATAGCTGATGTGTATTTGAGAGGTTTTAATTTGGGTTATCAGAGAAAAGGGAAGGATATTTAAACATTTCAACAGCATGTCTAAGTGAACAGGCATTACAGAAATAAATACTTGGAGTCTTTTTGATTATTCCATACTGAAGACAACAATGCATTCCTGTGTTACTTATATTTTATCAGAATGGTTCCCTTTTGAAATATCCATTGTCCTTCTTCTTATTAGGAATTGTGTTCTTGCCAATGCAAGAACTGAGGAAACTGCTTTTTTTGAAAAATTGTATTTCCATAAGAATAATAGTATGCTGCATTCACTAATTTATGTTTTAAAAAGTGAATATGGGTTAAATTTTATATGAGGCATTGTGTTTTATTTTTGTTTATAATTTACTTTTATTTACTTACTTTTCAGAACCCAGGGCTTTGCACGTACTAGATTAGTACTGTACCACTAGGCTACGTCTCCAAGCCCAGAGTTGCTATTTTAATAGTAAGTCAAACTACTTCACATCAACAAACTCTTCTATCAAATATATACACTACTAGAAAAGACAATAAATGTTGTACTAAGAATTGAAACTGCCCCCTGCCCCATGCTAAGAAAACCACTGTGATGTATCCTTAGCCTGCAGACAAATATTAAGAATTAGAGTCCAGGCCAACATGATTTTTTTGAAATTTTTTTGAATCATGGAAATTCATTGTAAGAGTTCAGAAATGACAGACACAATTCATCATAAAATTATTAAGTATAGCACTTATGCAAGTCGGTGAAATCTCAATCTTATAAATGAAGAACATTATCAAACCCAAGAAATATATGTGTATATATTTTGTAGTCTGATAACATAAAAAGTAGCCTACAATATTACAACAACTAAGTACACAATGGTTTCAAGATACATAGCATAAGAAGATTACCTCTTAAGTACACATGTGCATAAATTTGAGCAATAATATGCTCTACTACTTTCATCTGTGTTCTCTCAATAACTGATAACTGCCATTTCTCATTCCATTTTGTGTGGCAATAACAAAATACCTGAGATTGAGTAATGTGTAAAGAAGAGAGATTTATTTGTCTCACAATCCTGGCAGCTGTTCAGTCTAAAAAGTAGCATGTGTATGGTGAGGAAGCCATCTAGGCTGTGTCACAAGATGGTAGAGAAGCTGAAAAGGAAATTGCTTCGTGCAAAAGGGTAAACTTGGCTAAGGTGTAATTGAATAAAGTCACTGACTTTTGAGGATTGCATGCATTTTAACATTCAGAATATAAAGTTTATAAACAGCAAAACTTATGTGTATTTTTCACAAATATTTAAATTGTATTCAAGGTCACAAACTTAGTGTTAAATTATATTTGTTCCTCTGTCCTAGTGTCCCCATGTCTTTTGAGGTTAAGATTTTTTAATCCTCTAAGTATCAGGAGGATACCTGTGAAATGAAGGTTTTGTGACATGTTTCAGGGAAGCAGGGCAAGGGGAGGTGAGAGTGACCTTCTTGCCTCTGTTGTTTCCTCAAATACCAAATTGCCATGTCTTTTTGCAACAGGTTGTAAGTTTCATCAAAGATTTTTTCTACAGCCATTGATAAAGTCAGACCACTCCTCCAACCTTTCTTCTTGATCTCATGGCTGATTAGTTAGGATTAGTACAAGTTGTCCCAGAAAGTAGCTAACCCCAGAAATAGATATTTTTTCTTCAACTGTTCTGCACTGAAAAACATGCTATTCTCAATTGAAAAATCATCACACTGGTATTATACCTACTGTTTGTTCAAGCAGTCTTAGGTAAAACCACACAGCCAAGAACTTTTGATCTTCAGATCTTAAGTGCTTTTTCTACTGCAAGAGACTGAAAAAAAATCAATTTACTTTCTTGTTCTAGTCTTTTACAAATGATTAATCTAGTTTGATTTTGTTATAAAAGTAAATATACAACAGTAAGAATGTTTAGATGAAGCACATGAGGCATGTTTTTCTAAGATCAAATCCATAAACCCACTAAACCAACAAATAACATATTTTATATCATTGTTGCTAGTTAATTTATTATTATTTACTTACTATTTCATTATGTCTGTATTTGTATTAATTTCTGTATAACTTTGTTGACCTTTCTGTTGTCTTCATGAGCTTAAATGGAAAAACAATTTTCCTCCCTATTTCATAATGTTTTAAAATGTGTAAGAATACCTACTCTATATGAAATGTTGCAAACTCTAAAGCAGTATGATACCTCAGTAAGGAATGGGGATTTCAGCTAGGGAGAGTATGAAATTAAAAGAAAAACAAAAACACATAATGTGTCTTAAGAGGACATAAATATTTTCTGGGTGCAATGATTCATGTCTGATAACACCTCCCAGGGACTTGGGAGGCTAAGGCAGGAGGATCCCAAGTTCAGGCCAATGTAAGAAATTTAGCAAAATTTTGTCTTAAAAAATTTTAAAGGCCTGGGGATGTAGCTCAGTATTTACTATTTCTGGGTTCAATCACAGTATCAAAAAAAGTAGCAAAGAAACAAACAAAAACCCAAAAAGGCACATGTTAGCATAAAAAAATATGATTTATTTCTCTTTTTTCTATATGTGTTGTTAAGGCAGCCACTACAACTCATCCCCTATATTTTCTTCTCCTTTATAATGTTTTATTTATTTTGTTGTTGTTATTGTTCTTTACATTTAATCTAACCCATCTAGAATATTCTTTTTGTATTTGTTGTATTGTGAGGTGAATCTTTATTCTCTTTTTGAAGTATAGTCAGTCAGTTTTTAGAACTGACATTATGGAATATGTTATATTGAGTTTTTACTGTATTAATGTGCCTGTTTCATTATGTTTCACTCTCATGTATTTTTAGAACTATGTATGAATTATCAATTTTGTACCACTGCTCTATACATCTAAATCTATGTCAAGACTTAGTACTTTATGTTATTTTCTCCTTTCAGGGAAATTGAATTCTCTGTCCACTATTCTTTCTGTTTCTTTATCCTCTATATTTACGTTTATGGTATAAACTTTATGGGAATTCCATCAAACTATAAAAGTAAATGGTATTAAACATTATTGGGTTCTAGCAGAAAAATCAACATTCAATTTATATGTCTAAGTTTTGGGAAAATTAACATTACATAATATTTCTTTCCATCTAAGAACCAAGCATAACTTTTCAGTTTCTTAGACAATTTTAAGGTCTTAAATGCAATTTTGTGTTTTTCTCTCTATGGGTCTTCATTATTAAATTTATTTTCAAGATATTAATGTGAGTTGCCTGAATGTTTGCCAGAAAGATAAATGGACATTTTCCTTCATTTCTTTCAATCTTAAACAAATTATTTCATTTTACTTGCATTGTATTTACCAGAATTTCTCATATAAGGATTAGATAGTGATGATTATGGAGAGTTCCTGACTTAACTTTTCATGTCTTAAGGATTTGCTATTTGGAATCATTTTAATTACAGTAGGATATATTCACATGTCTTTATCTTAGATAAGTAGTTTTATGCTGCTATATTATTTTTTCTTTAAGTAGACTTTATTTTTTGGAGTGGTTGCAGGTTCATAGCAAAATTGAACACAAAGCACACATACTCTCAGCCCCGGTGCTGCACAACCTCCCTTACTCTCTCCCACTAGAAGACATTACAACTGACGAGCCTATGTTAAAATATCCTTATCGCTCAGAGTCCATCATTTACATTACGGGTTACTCTTGGTGTTCTACATGCTATGAGTTTTGACAAATGCATAATGATTCTTGTTAACTAGTATAGTAAAATGCAGAGCAATTTCATTGCCCTTAAAATTCACGTTCCTTGTAAGTCTCTTCTTTGTCTCTAATCTTAGCAGGAAGTTCTCCAAGTTATTACCATCAGATATAATGGCAGCTGTAGGGTTTGGTAGGTGTTCTTTTATCAAATTGAGGACAGCTCCCTCCATTCCTACTTTTCTGGGAGAGTGCCACTCCCCCCCCCTTTTTTTTCCAAGTAAAAGTGTTACATGAATTTTATCAGTGGAGTTGGAGAGTTTCTTCTTGAATTTATATTTGCAATAAAGGATGACAAATTCTCATTAATGGAATGAATTGTCATTTATCATTTTATTTTACAGTTCGGTAGTTTTATTTTTATAAGTTTATTACTTAATCCAGTTTTATTTGTTGCAGTTACTCAATCGTTTGTAAATAATTATACTCAAGTTTTGCCAATAATTATACTCAAGTTTTGCCATATCATTAATGGTCATTCTGTCCTCATAGTCTCTCAGGATTAAACACATTATTAATTTGCTTCAAAAAATGAAAGATAAGAAAACAAAAGATTATGATTTACAACACAAGACAGTATTTCTCTCCCTTTTCTCGTCTTCCTTTGCCTCCTACAAGATTTGCTTCTTGAATATTTTTCTTCTTCCAAAGGCTGCATTATCCATTATCAGTTTCTTAAAGGAATTTTTCTTTGGTCTTGGCATTTCTTCCTCATTCTTGAATTTTATTTGTTGACTATCATCAGAATTTCCACTGTCTTCTCTATTTCAAGAATCCTGATTCAGTATTATATTGTATATTCTCAGCAAGTCCCTGCAGATCTCTCTATGCAGCTGAAGCTTCATGGTTTACCTTTGGGTTCTGTCCTTCTGTATGTCCAGTTCTTCATTCAAAATCTTTTGCAGTTTGGAGTAGTACTCTTTTTTTTTTTTTTTTTTTATTTCCTGAAGTGGAGTCCGAATATGTGTAAATAGTCGCTTATTCTCAAATATCTTTCTCTACTCCTGATTTATAAATGATACAGTTGCCTCCTGTGGACAGGATTTTGAGTAACGTACTTTTGTCTTAGTCACTTATACATCATTCCACTCTTTTCTTTCAGTTTTGCTTACAAGAAGCCTAAAGTCAAATATTTCCATTATTCACTAGTCAGCAACATGTTAATATTATTAGATGGAGTGTTAATTTTACTTTTTATCCTTTAAAATTTTTAATTTCACCAATATGCTTCTTCTCAGTAGGCCAACCTGAAATGTGGTGAATTTTTTCAACATGTTGATTCAAGTCTTTCTAGTATAGACAAAAAAAAAAAAAAAAAAAAAATCTATTTTATACTTATTGTTGCTCTATCTTTTCCTTTTCCTTTACTCATCTACTGTCGACTGTAGTGTACACTACAAGACTTTCTCTTTTTTTGATTTTATACCTTTTGTGTTTTTGTTTTACTTATTTCATTAACCTTCTGTATTACAATCTGAGTTATATATCTAGAAAGGATCACCTTCCACCTCGATTTGACAATAAACATTTTGTTTATGGTTTTATTCTTTGAAAACTCTTGCTTCTGTGTATCAAATTGTTTACAAGGGGAGAAGGAGGATGACCAATGAGAAAGCTATTGCAACAACTCACGGGAGAGATGCTGGTGACAGGGACGAGTGTGTAGGGATAGAGATGCTGGGAAGCAGACCAGGTCTGCACAGGTGTTTAAGGAAGGGCTAATGAGCACTGTTACTGACAAATGGGATACAGGATATATTAGAGAGAGCCAGAGACCAGGTTCGAATTGAAGTTTTATGACCAACAAACTGAAAAGATGTAATTGATTAGTTGAGATTGAGGATACTGTAGTAGAAGCAGAATTTTTCTTGGAAGATGAGGAAATTGGTATTGGCCTTGTTATATCTGAAGTGACTCTTAGAAAACTAATTTGGTTCAATAGTCATTTATGTATATTTGATTAAAATACAAGGAAATCCATGAACTAGATATAAAAATGTAGAGCTCAGTGGTATAGATTTTAGTTGAAAGATAAGAGACTGGAAACCCAAGGAATTAATATAGATAAAAGAGGAGGGAGTGGAGGAAGAGGAACTTTCAATGGATGAAAACAAAAATACCTGTTTAGAAGCAAGAGAGGAAGAATGAATATCTGACTTGAAGTGGCCACTCAAGTAAACCAGGACAGGAAGTATGCCCTGAAATTTAAATATGGAATAGTTATTAGGGAAAAGGGAGAAATCATCCATCTCAAAACTTCCAATGACATGAAAGCTGAGAATCTGGGTTTGATAATGAGGAAATCTTTGGCAGCATTGGCACAACCAGATCTAGTAGGGTGGTGCAGGAAACTGTTGGCACAGAGTGAACCAAAGGTGATGCCCAGAGAGGAGCCAGAGGCAAAAGGGAGGCATTGTTTTCCAGGATTTCTTGTTGTTGTTGTTTTAATGTAGTGGGGATTGAACCCAGGGGCGCTGTACCATTGAACTACATCTCTAGCCCTTTTAATTTTTTTATTTTGAGGCAGGATCTTGCGAAGTTACTCACTTTTAGGATCGTATGTACAAAGCTAAACAAACTGAGGAGGCAATGACCAAATAAGGCACAGTTAACACGATTTGTTCATTTTTATTTTGAGAGAAAACATCATCTTCTCTGCAGACAGATGTGTCATGCTGTTGTGAAGTAAAGGGACTTCATTTCAGTAATGTCCATGATCAGGTGAGAAGAGAAGACTCGGATTAAATGTTCCTTTAATATAAGTTACTTTCTTGTTTACGTTAGTCTTCATGACGTGTGGACTAAGACTCCCATGATACAAAACTCTGCAGGTAGAATATAAAACTAGCCAACTCCTTTCTGTTTTCATAATTTTGTTATATCTTATTTTAAAATTTGTTTTCATTTTTTGATTGACTTGTGTGCACAGATTTAAGAGGTACAATTTGTGTTTTGACGCATGTGTACTTTGGGTAGTGATCAACTCAGTAATTAGAGTGTCTATTGCCTTAAACTTTTATTATTTCTTTATGATAAATGCATTCAAAATCCTCTCTTCTTAATTTATTTTTTATGCTTCCTTATTTTCTTTTTCAGATAAAAATTTCAATTCCTATCTTCTTATTTTCAATGTTTGTAGTCTCTTGCAGAAATAAAATCACATCATGAAAGGACTCTGGAATGATTTAAGCAGTAAACATTAATGAGGGCATGCCACAGGATGTTGACTAAAGGATTGCATTAAAGGGAATTTTTAAAGTATATATCACAATACAGAGATGTGGGTTCTCACTCATCTTTTCTATATTCATTTTGCTTTCATATTGTAGCAGAACACAGGACATCTTATCTGCCTCTGTGTATTAGATGTCACACTCATCATTAAACTATAAAATTGCCATGTGAAATAACTAAATTCACAAATGAAAGAGCTCCCTTTCAAATTGAAACATATGCAAAATCACAGGAAATAAAATGAATATTTAAATCAGAACAAACAAACCTATTTAAGATAGAATTGTATTAGAAACTTTTAGATAGTATTCTCATTAATTAAATTCCCAAGTTTAAATACTTTCTGTCTCATGCATAGACCATGCATACACAAACAGACGTGCACCATGACTTGCAAATTCAGTGTCTGCATCCACTATCACTTTTGCCATGAATTTGATGGGATTTCAGGTGATGTTTTACTTTTGATAATTTGTGCTAGTTTTCTTTCATTTATTATCACTGAAGGGAAAAGAGTCATACAGTAATGAATTTTTTAACTACTCCTCAATTAAATAAAATTCCCTTAGAAGGAGCATCAACAGCAATTACGACCATTGAACTACATCTCCAGCTCTTTTAATTTTTTATTTTGAGGCAGGATCTTGCTAAGTTGCTCCCTTCCTAGGATTGTACACATAAAGCTAAACAAACTGAGGAGTCAATGGTCGAATAAAGCACAGTTAACATGATTTGTTCATTTTTAAGTTTGAGAGAAAATAATGACTTTGTAAGATAACTAGCTTTTTAAGAGTCTTTTGAGATGTAGGTTTTATGGCAACTTGCCTCTTATGATTTTCTTTTCAGGCACACAACTCAGCACAAAAAATCCAAGCCTCCTCACAAATTTGTTTGTCATATTTATAGGTCTAGATCGTGAATAAATAAAGAAGGCAATACAGTTCAAACTGGACTTCAATGCATTTTGATACATAAAACTCCTCTCATTTCCTAAACGATTGTGTCTCCATTGCCTGTGATAGATTTGGAAAATATTTACATAGCTGTTGAGAAAATAATGTCATCAAAATATTTCGAAGTACATTCACCTTCTGGTACAATCCATAACCATAACTTTTTCATGTTGTGACCCCATCTTAAAATGCTCACACACCCAATATTAACCCAGGATTGGGTCAACCCTAGTGATTTCTACCTATGACACTGACATACCCCTTCCCTCCCAACATTAAGACTGAGAAACATATGGTTTTCCTATTAATTTTGTGTATATATATATGTGTGTGTGTGTGTGTGTGTGTATTTAACATTTCCAAATTTGAAAAAAAAAATGACTCTGAAAATGAGTGAAAAACTTTAAATATATTATTTCAAAATTCAATTAAATATTTGAAGAAATTCATTGTTTTGAAATATCACTTAAATATGATATAATTGACAGAATTTTAAGTACAGCATTGAAAGATATAAATTTGAAACTCAAGAAGAAAATAGATTTTAGCCTTTTTGAAATATTTTTAAAAATGAGTATGAGTTTTTGCTCAAAGTTTTCCTCAAATACAACCCAAACCTCACACAGACTTTTGCATTACTGAGTTGTTGGATCACTTTTCACACATTGATTCCTTATTTCTAGGTCTTCTGTAACTTACACGTTCATATCAGTTGCTTAGGTGTCTGCTGTGGTTCACCGTTTTCTTATTGGCAGAAGCATTTGCTCCCTTCACACAGGTTGCAGTCCCAGGGGAAGGGAGGAATCCAGCCATCCCAGGGAAAGCTCTTGTCAATAGCCCTCTGGATAAATAGATAAGTGACATATCCTAGCGTGACCTGGTCATACATACAGTATGTTCATTGCTAGGTGACCCTAGCCAATGGGTTGCTCTCAGTAGGGAGGAATTTATGAGGCATGGCTCCTGGAAAAATAGTGCATGAGCTATGTAAGTTTCTAGGGCACAAAACAAAAATGTCTTGTAAGATGCCTCACTGTGTGCATTAAACTCACTGAACCTGGTTTGGAGCCGTCTTCTAAGGTTTTGTACCAGAGAACACAAGAAGACGTGAGAAGCAGGGGCCAAGGGGCGGACAGTCACGACCTTGCTCTGTCTGTACCTCTGGATCACCTTATCACTGAAATAATTAGGAAAGTGTGGGTTGGGTGTTTCAGTTTCTGAGTCTAATTTGTCCACCCGAACCTGTGTGTTTAATGACTAATTTATTTTAAATATATTTTAAAGTATTATTGTATTGGACTACTGACTCTTTTTGGTGTTGCGATTTTGCGACTTTTATAAACTGTCTTTGCTAGCACCAGAGGTAAAACAAAGGGTAAAAAGGGTAAAAATTAAATGAAGAAGTTTTTTGTTTTTTGATTTTAATAAAGAGAAAAGAAATGAAACAATCAAGCAATTTGAAGTCAAAAGTCTTCATTCCTTTTGGGCAGAATTCAGAAAATCATTTATCTTTGATTTTTTTTACTCTCAGCTTTATTTAAAAGACATAAGTGTATGTGTAAGTATAAACAGTCTGATTTTCACACCTCGTATTGCAAAGTGTGCACTTACCACTTTTGCTTATTATTTCTTCAAAAAACTACCAGCAGATACAAGCACTCCCAGTATGAACAGCCCCATTCCTGTCCCCTATGAACCCATGTGAAACTACTTAAGAATACACTTAGTCACAGTGTTGCTGGGTCATTGCACTTTTCAATGCTTAATTTGAATAAGAACTGTCACAAACTTTTAAAAAACTGCCTGCCAATTTTAATTCCCTGGAACTATCATAGTCTACAGTTTCTTCTTATAAAAAGATTTCTAAGGCATGTCATGCCTTTGTCTAATGCTTTAGCATTCCCTTTTTGTAGGATGTTATTACTTTGTATAAAAGATAAGCATCCGTATTCCGTAATCACTCTGTGACTAACTAGCTTCACTAGTGCGTATAACTATATCTGCTTACTTATTTATACACAACTATAGCTGCTTATTTCTTTATGCATTTCTGCATTACAAAATCATGAATTAACAGTGTATAGTTAATATTCTACATTACAAGATCAAGCCTTAAAATATATGATCAATGGTCAGGAGTGGAATATGTGTTTGTGTTTGTGTGTTTGTGTGTGTGTGGTTATCATCTCCCAGTATCTGTGAAGGGTTTAGTCCATGACCCTTGCCTACTCTCATGAATTCCAAAATCCCTGAATGCCCAAGTCCCTTATATAAAATTGCACTGAATTTGCATAGAGCTTATGCACATTCTCCCATATAGTTTAAGTAATCTCTTATAATTCCTAATATTATGTAAATGCTGCATATGTAGTTGGTACACTGTATTTTTCAGGGAATAGTGACAAAAAGTGTCTGGATGTATTCAATACACACTCAGTTTTTGTTTTTGTTTTTTAATATTTTTGACCTGTGTTTGATTGAATCTGCAGATGGAACCTGCAGATATGGAGGGTCTCCATATGTGTACTCTACATGTGTATTGTGTGTGTGTGCATGCTCTATATGTATAGTGTGTGTGTCAGTGTGTGTACTCCATATGTATATAGTGTGTGCATGTGCGTGTATCTCCACGTTCCATCATTGATCATAGCTGCTAATGCTTGATCCTGTAAGGAGAGATGCACTGGTATGTAAGCAGTTACTGTTCAGAGTCTGCTCTCTGGAAGCAGGTGCAATGCTACCGCTGTTTATTGTGATTTAGAGTAAGTTATTTCAACTTCCTCAAACCTCTCTGCTACCTCATGAGTTTAAGGGCATCAGTTTTAAGAATGGCTTTGAGGATTATATGAGATAATGCATATAAAACACTTAGAACCCTGTCCTTCCCTTAGTAAGTCAGTAAGAAATAAATCTGTCCTACATTTCTTAGTGTCCTTGTCAATGCTTTGCCTTTCTGAGGCATGAAAATGACTTTGTTTTTCTTCATAAACTTTTGCCTTTGTTCATGCCATGAGAATTAAATTATACTGTATTTTTTTCTTTTATAGGTGGATGTAACATTTCTCATTCCGGAAAAAAAAAATGATCATCTTTCTCCCTTCTTCCTGAGTCAAATGTTTCCTGGGTGGGCTAGATACCTGGTTAACTGCCAAGGTTAACTGCTCAGACATCTCTGGGGTGAGTGTTTGCATTTCAAGGACTGATATCCAGGAGAGCCAGGAAATCCCAAGGACTGCACAGCTGCAAAGGAAGGGTCTTTTATTTCTACTCAAAAGAGTTTTATTTACACTCTAAAGAGTTTAGAGTGAAAACCCAGGCTCCTTTACATCCCATCTCTATGGAGACTCCTAGAAAACCAGGGGGCTAGCTGGTCGTCTCTTTTATACACATGCTCAGATTCCCATGTCTTTGGCATTTCCCACTTTTATTAGTATTATGTCCTAGTTGGTCTCATGTCATCCCAAGGGTGACTTAGGTACAGTGAAACACAGGGTTAGGATCCTCTTGCAAATAGGCGCTTTCAAGGTAGTATTAATAAATATGATTGTTACAAACCTAAAAATTTAGGGGGAATAATTAAATATAGAAGAGGATAATTAGTTGAATTTCATATGAGAAAATGTCTTTGAAATCAGTCATTATCATGTTGGAGTTTGAGTACTAAGAAAGGTGCAGAAAACAGTCCAGTAGATAAATGGGTCCAACTAGAGTGGAGGAGATCAATGATCAGATCATTAACTTTCATATATTCTCTTTCTCAAAAATCAGTCTGGCTGAGTCTCCCTGTGGTCCCCTTGCTCTCTTCTGCTGTGGCTTTCCCTTTCAGAATGTCTGTCTTCTAACTTCATAAAAGAGGTGTGCTGGCCTCCTGTGTGAAACTGTGCATCTACCCTTAACTCTCTAGGAATGAAGACTTCATGACCACAAAGGAGGAATCTCTTGGGCATTCATGGGTCCTGCTGGCAAATCCCACAGAGAAAACCAAAGTGTCTATGTCGTTCATACCATGGAGCTTGCTTTATTTATTTATTTTTTTGAAGTCATGTTTATAAGAACTTTTGCCTCTTCCTTCCTCCTTTCCTTTTCTTTTTACCTCTTTATCAGTTCCAGTATTTTGTAATTTGAATTTAAAATTAAGATGATTTTCATGGGCATCTATTAATATTTTTATTTGAATTCAAATTTGATGTCAGCTTTTCTGTGTAAAGTAAATCTGAATAATGATCATATTCTACAGTTGAGTATGACTTTGCTGATAAGAAAATCTGGTGATTTTTTTGGGGGGGAATGATATAAATATGCAATTTCTATATTTTTACAAAAATATGTTTAATACTCATATACAATATAAAAAACAGAGGAAACTATTCTCTTTGCAATCATTCAAACTTAAAATTTTTTGAATGCTAACCTGATGATGTGCAAGTGAACAGAGAGGTTCTCAAAATTATTTCAGAAAATATGACCTGAATGTTTGAAAAACAGTGAAAGATTTTTTTACTTTTATAACTTACTGAAGACAAAACCAAGGCCCAAAGATAGTGCACCTTTTTTTTTTCATTATCAGAGAAAAGCATTGGTCCAAGCACTTGACTCTCAATTTTTCTAACTATAAATAATGAAATTTCACATTATATATTTATGCCACTGAATTAAAAATTGTGGGTGCATATTCCAGTTATGATTTGCATAACACCCCCCATTCATATACTGAATAACCACGATGTGAGTTTATCTGGAGACCCTGTCTTCAGGAGTTAATTAAGGTTACCTATAGTCCAAAGGTGGGGGCCTAATGTGATGGTACTCTAGCCTCATAAGAAGACCAGGGACTTTCTGTTTTGTCTCTTCCTTCTCTCCTCTCTGTCCTTTCCCTTTGTCCCTTTCCCGGTTCTCCTCCGTCCCCCTTCTTTCTCTGCCTTTCTCAGCAGCAGTCTCTTCGAGACAGGAAGGTGTCCTGCACCAGAAATTGAACCCTTGTGGACCCTGATCTTGAACTTCCAGCTTTGAGAACTGTGACAGATCAGATTGTGTTGTTTTAACCATTCAGTCCATGCCATTTCATTTTGACAGTTCAAGCTGACTAAGGCAGTTGCTAACAAATTACCCAAAAACTTAGCGTTGACATAAACAATACTACAGTATTTGGCTCACAATTGGAAGCCAGGTTTTCAGGGACCCTTTTTCAGGAGTTACAGCCTCAAGTGTGTTGGGCTATGGTCCCTCTTCAGGCTCCACTGGACTGTCCTCAAATGGACTCATTCCCTGGCTTGACATTGATGCTGGTTATGTAGCCTCAACTCTCTCTCTGCTAGATAAAGGTGACTACCTGTGGCCTCTTCATCTGGCACCAGTGGGTTTGGATTTGTGAATCTTGGGTTCTTCCCCTGTAGGGAACATCACAACAGAGCTGGGTGGAATTTTCATGGCCTTTTCTGACCCAGCCTCGCTAGTCACCCAGCATTGCTTTTGATGCATCCTGTTTTTTAAAGCAGTCAAAAGTCCTCTCATCTTTGCAGGGAGGGGAAAGATCACACTACTTATAGGCGGAGCAACAAGGAATCTATGATCACGGTCACAAGAACATTTGTCACAGGGGTGTGGGAGCTGAGACTCTAAACCTCAGTTCTTGTGTTCCAACAAAAGAAAATTTAAGACAGACACCAAAAGCCTAGGAAGAGAACTCTTTTATAAGTGAAAGTAAAGTGAGGCTCAAGTGAAAAGCTCAAGAGAGAGTAGTTGTCTCCAAGCAGAGAGCAAAGGAAACATTGCTGCTTCCAAATTTATTACAGGTGGATGTTTGCCAGGAGAACCGGTTTCGCCTTCTGCATTCTTTGCCCATCAGATGTTTATCTCCTCCTTCACCTTGGGTAGGGTAGTTTTGAATTTAGTTCATCCGATCCTCTCTGGAACTGTCATGTCACCATGACAGGGTCACCCTCTGCAAGGGGTCTTTATCTACATGTCAGTCCTATGTTAATGTGCGTATTGGGGTCAGTGGCCAGACAGAATTTACCTTAGCACACCTGCACAACTAAAGAACTTTGTCTTCTGAAATTCAGTGAAAAACCTATAGCCATAAATCTTAACTTCACAATGACCTCAGTATACCCTGCCAGGAGTTAGTCCCATTGATCTTTCTTTTTGATGTATTGCTTAATTGGCTCCCTTTGTTTCCAAGGTTTTATGCATTTGTCTTAAAAGTGATTTAAAGAAAACCTTAAAAGTAACTTAAGGAAAACCAATGACCCTGCCGCATTATTGGTTTGCATTCCAATGTTCATTACTAACTACTGCTGAAAAATTGACACACTCTAGATGCTTGTATGTAACAGATGGCTTGTACTATCTGTGAGGAAAGTGCTATAGAACATTCCATAGCAAATGTAGTGTGTTGAAGTAGAGCAGAGCACAAACAGATATCCTGATGGGCAGGAAACAGCACTCCAAAATAGAATAGTTAGAATTTTCTTTTATTGTCCTGCTACTTCCTAATTGTCGGTCAGTATATTTGCATGTTTCATCCTTGCTGGATAATCTTCCTGCTTTTGTTCTGATTCCAGTGATTTTACTTGAAATTTGCAGCAAAAGAGCAAAAGAAAATTAGTGTCCATACCACATTTGTTTTGTGTAAATATCTGGAGTAGAATATTTACACAAATAAAACTCCTTTGAATCAGCCTCGTATAACACGAGGTGTTCAGTTCATGTGTATTAGATATTATGTACTGGTATTAAGTATCCAGAATCAATTAAAGTTCAAGTATTAATTGTCCTGAATGTTATGAGGGAAAATTGAATGTTAAAAAATTGAAATTTAAATTTAAAAAAAATTTTAAAGTCCATTAGACTTCAAATTTCTTTCCTTCAGTCTTTTTTTTTTTTTTTTTTTTTTCCTGTTTCTGATTGAAATATCTGAAAAAATGTAGGGCATATGTGATAATTTCAAAATTTCCTCAAATTCTCAAAAATATTTGAAAAAATACTATGAAAATAGCCATTACTTTTATCTACTCTCATAATTGTGCAATATAAGTACATTTATTCTATTAAAAGACATAAAATATGTTCTTTTTTAAAGATACAATTGCATTAAAATATGAAACACAAACTGAGTCTATCTCTTTAAGTAATTTTATTCAAATGCAGCATCATTCTAGCCTAGAACAGTTCTTTGCACAAATTCTAATTTAGTGAAGGACAGATTTTAATCAAGGTCAGATTTTAATTCCTGCACACAATATAGTTTTATATCCACAAACATCCTTTTATACCCAGGGAGTTTTTTGTCATGATCATAAAGTTATTCAGGTGACAATGTAATAATCAAGAAATGTATTTCCTTTCCTCCTATTAGGACAACAACTCAAAAGATGTGATAATGATGAAAAATTAACTCAGCTCTTAAATTAATTACCTGCAAATAAAATTCTCATTTTAGAGTAATAGTGCCTGTCACTTGGCAGTCATTAAGGCATAGTAATTGGTATAATATTTTGAAAAAAATATGATGATAAATACTCATTTTATTTAATTCATGATGTTGTCTTGCTTCACAACCACTAAATCACTGAGTTTTAGTGTATCAGAGAAAGAGCAATAACGACTATGGTAATATATTTATTGCTTAGTTTTTAACTGTCAGTTTTGATATTCTGATTTCATACTCTGATTATAGTCTTATCCAAGAGGCATAGACAGAGAGAAAATAGTCTTGTCTAATTGCAAGAGTTAATTTTATATATCAAGAGATAATCTCAGTGAACTTAGAAATTTTTACTGAGTCAGACCTTAAATAGACCTTCACTGTTTGTTTCTTGATAACGATTTTATATTTTTGTCTAGGATAGTTGCTAATCCTATCCCAGACTATAAGTCACCTTTGGTCTTTGCCAACCATGGCAATTGCTTTCCTTTGTGCCAGGTACTCGCTTGTCCTTCTGGAGTTGGAGGTGACATGAGTCAATGCAAGTGATGTTTAAGGGTTGGCACGTAGGGGACTTCTGAGAAAAGTTTTGGTTGTATTCAGGTTAAAATAGAAGATCTTCTATGCCATAACATCTCAAATTCCTGCTAGGAAGGTAATGTGAGTGAAACTCATAATTAGGTAATGCACCTAAAACAAAAAGTCAGCCACACTGAAGCAGACCGGAAGCATGGGGGACATACCAAGGGTCGTCCTGTAGTATTATTAGGAGAGAAAAAGCTTTGATCAGTTGAAGTCACCATCACCTGTATTTACACTACTAGAAGTTTAAGACATTTCTAATGGAAAGTCCTCCAAATATGGAATTTAATATTATAAAGAAAGTCAACCATAAGCTACTTTGTATATCCCAAACTCTGGTTGAGAGGAGGAAGTAGAAAAAAAACTATCAAGAAAAATTATTGATTAAGATTAGAGCCCCAATATTCTTCAATGCTCAGGTTACTTATTTTATTCCAGACAACAAGGGTAAGAAAAATGGCGAAGTCCATGTTATCGTTAGTCACTCACCTGAAACAATTATCTGCATTACTCAGAGCCCAGAGCTAACGGCTTTCAGCGTGGCAGAGTACAGAGCCCAGTGAGCAAAGAACAGAAGTAAAAAGCAAATACAGTTGATAACAATAAACAAACACATAAAAAATGCTACCCAGCTTGTAGACTATTTCTAGAGAACATATTTGGCTTTAATTCTTTAATTTGACCATATATGAATATCTGGAAATCTTGATAAATGAGAATATACAGTTGTTAAAAACCCTTGTGTCTGAAGCACAATGAGACATTAATATTCACTCCCTAAAATTACCCCAAGCTTCCAAATCTGTACCATTTGGTGAGAAAACTGACTACTATCCAAATTGAAGATCCTCCAATTCCTAATTCATGGATGACCTTGAAGGATAGTGAACAGATAACCAACTACTCCCCAAAACTGGATTCCTTGTCTAGAAAAACCAATGCCAGTTTCTCAGGAATGAAGTTATAATTTACCCTGTAAGTCCAGAGGTCCAGAGTGGCCAAAGTCAAAAGAAAGACAGTCTGAATGAGAGCACTAGCTGCAGTAACAGATTTTACCGTGTTTCGGGATTGGCAGACTTTTCCTGTAAGAAGTTAAATGTAGTAAATATTTTAGATTTCATAGGTCACCTACCAGATATATCACTTATTTTTCTTTCTTTTTCCCTACATTCCTTAAATTTATAATAACTATAGATCACAGATATTCATAAATAGGTGAGGGAACTGGAGTTAGCCACACTCCTTCAATGACCCTTTATTTAGCAGATTGCAGGCATCCACAGTCTTGAAGAACTGGGCATTCCCTCCTTTTGAGGGGGAAAAAGTAAGGACATTTTCCTTTATGGTGACCCTCTGGTATACTAAGAGTACATAAGCAGATCTTGTTTATGCACATCATGGGCTGAACCACATGTGTGCAGTTCATGTATCTGTCTAGATCTATGAATTTATACTCTCTGGGCAGAGCAGGCTTCTAGAGGACAACTCTTGTCTTGTGTCAGGGAGCAGGGCTGCTGTTTTTCCCATATTTTTCTCTACTGACCAGCATGCCACTGTGGCTTTAGAAAGTCAACAACACGATGCCTTGTATGCTGTACATTCTTCTCACATCTCACTGAGAAACTGCTTACATTTTCTCTGAAGCAACCTGGCAAGAATGGATTGTTAGCTCTTTAACAAAATCTTAAGATTTCTTATTTTTCTTTCTCAATTTCTTGTCCCCTGATTTCTCCATCCCTGGCTTGATTCTTCCTTTGTTAATTATTATCACATAAATATTTTCCTTAGGTTTTTTTTTTCCTAGAATGTTGAGATAGAAAACACAACCAAAGCATCCCTGATTCCAAGTCGTATTAAAGAGAAGAACAAAGGGAGACACACTGGATAAATCCAGCCCACTGAACATTGGAAGTCCACCCTGGGAAGGAAGGAGGAGACCAGATGCCAACGTCTACAGTTCTCCCATTTTCCTTCTAAGTAATTCGTAAAGTATGAGGGAGTAGAAAGGCCCAAATTGTTCGGGAGGAAAGTAGCAAAATAAGGCTTGAAAGTGTCACTTATAATTTTGAATCCTGGAGGAAAACTGCCTAACGTGTTTGTCACAATGCAGAAACCAAAGCTAATGTGTCTGGGGACACAGAAAAGTCCTGAGCTAGACCAGACCTCCCCACTTCCAATTAGAGGTGGTCCCTAATTAGGGATCGTCAGGTATTTCTGAATGCTCAACGCGTGAAGCTTAGGGGACAGTGGTACTTGTTACCTGACAGGGTGAGCAGGGTTACGGACAACGAGCCACAGAAGTGGCCGGCCAGCCTCGTCCAGGAGCAACAACGGGAAGGAAAGAATGTTGACAGCTGTCACTGCTGTTTTCACGCACCAAGATTATAAGTGCTTTTAAAAAGTCGATACTTCAATTTTGATTATGTGATATATATTTAAAGAGACAGAATGCTTTTGGAGGATCTAGGACTTAAAACATGCCCCAGTATTTGAAATGTGTCAATATTTTATACTGAGTATTAAATCTTATTGATATAAATTTGCTCCTGCAACTTAATTTTTTTTTTCTATTTCTCTCTGTTAGGTATTAATGTTGTAAAAATTCCGGAATGCATTATCTATTTCTATTTTTATTATAGAAGATTCTGAGCTTGTCATATGTAGCCCCCTCACGAATCCACAAAGTTGAAAGTATCATAAGTCAAAAATATAGTTAGTACACCTAACCTGCCAACACCATAGTTAGGTGACACAGGACACTGCTGACTACCAGTTGTTCACTTGTGATTGTGGTTGAGAGCTGAGCTCAAGGCTGCTGCCCAGTGTTATAAAAGAATATCATCGGGTATATCACCAGCCCAGGAAAACTTGATAATTCAAAGTTTGAAGTATGGTTTTTATTGAAAGCCTATCACAAAGTCAAAAAATCATAAGACTAATAATTATCTTAAGTCGACCAGTGTAAACAACCATCTGTATTGTGCTTTTGTGTGGTGTTACATGAATTTTCTCCATTCCTTTTGGTAGCCTCTCAATGCGACTGTGTTACTTAAAATGTACTGAGCGATCCAGGAGCATGTGGCAGGGTGAAACCTCCCAAGGTCGATGAGGGACAAGTATACATTTCTGAGTTACTCAACACAAGACAGTTTTAAAACGGGTAGAAGTTATGAATGAATAAAGTATGTACTGGAAGGTATAATAATTTTTGTAAAGTGCAGCCAAGAATGTCTCTTTCTATAATAGCTATTGAATTTACAAACACAATTAAGGAGAGCTACTAGGCTCATGCATCAATTGGACCTGAAGTCTTTACTGAAAACTCCCATTAGTGTCAAAAGCAAGAAACAAGAGCAAGTTTTACTAACATCGTTAGATTTT
This sequence comes from Sciurus vulgaris, assembly GCF_902686455.1. Taxonomy (NCBI): domain Eukaryota; kingdom Metazoa; phylum Chordata; class Mammalia; order Rodentia; family Sciuridae; genus Sciurus; species Sciurus vulgaris. Next base: position 88,911,041 of record NC_136474.1, read on the forward strand.
CTAATGTAAGGAGAGATAGCAATGAAATTTCTGTTGAACGCAACCACATGGTAGTTTTAACAAATTACTATAGACACAACATATCTGTAATGTTCACTTACCTGGAATTCACTTATTCATAAAACTCTATCATGCCTAAGAGGGAAAAATAAATATGCCACACAAGATAGGAAAAATTCTAAATAAAATCAATTTTTTTGCTCATTATTCTCTGTTTTCATAACAAACAGTACTCCCTCTTTTAAAGACACTTTATTAATTTTTGGTTATATCATTGCTAAAACCAGAAAATTTTCATCTTGTAATATTTGAATGTGTAGAATGGAGTGAGGCAGGAGAAAATAGGAAGTGAAAAAGAATGTTATGGAATTGTAATGCGTAAAGCTAGATGAGGAAAATGCACCTGAAATATAGAAAACAATAAACCATATACTATGTAATATGTAATGAAAGAGGATTTCTTATTTTTATAAGTGCACATGATAGTTCATAGAGCTAAGAGATGCCAAATAACTTGCCTGCATTATCTGACTTAAATTTATTTAAATCAACTTAAATCTTATTATGTTATTTTAAAGTTCTCGTTTTTTTATTAAATAAAGCAGTGACTCAAGGATGCATCAATGTTTCCTTAAAAATAATCTTGTCATTGATTTACATAGCATAAATGAAAAACTGTAAAATTAAGAAAAATGTACCTTCCATTTTTCGTATTTTTGCAAAACTTCTTTTGAAAACATTTGTCCTTTGAGCAAGCTGGATTTTATCATTAGTTCTTCAATTTAATAATATTTACCTTAACAAGCTATTCATCTGATGGATAAGTTTTATGTCATTTCTCAACTTGCATTAAAAACAATACAGACTTTGAAGAATCTAAATTAAGATGGGTCTCAATATATTTGCTGATGGAAATGAAATGTCACAGTATTATGAGGTATGTGAAGCCTCTTAAAGCAAAGACTTAAACTTTTTTTCTCCGACCTTTCAGAGATGAGCCCATGATATATTTGCCATAGATTTCCTCATTTATCAACTTACAAGTTTGTAAATCAAGTTTATGATAAACACACTGAAATGCATTGACATAAGCATGTGCATGCTCTCGTTGTTCCTTTTACTTTCCCAGCATACATATGTGTCTATATATATGCAGTAAAATGCAGAAGTGCTCAGGACCTGTGGAACTGAGAATCTTACCCCAGCTGTCTATGATGTGTGCAGGCTTCCAAGACCCCTTAGCCTGGTCCTGTCTTCAACTCAAAATAATTTCTATATACACCTTTGTGACAGTTCCTCTTTTATCTCACTCTTGTTCACTTTCTCTCACTCTCTAACACACACACAGACACAGTCCTGTCTTAGAAAGTGCACTAAATGAAAAGTAGCTACCACGATATGGATCTAGAAATCTTTCCCAAATGCTCCTCACAATCCCAGTGTGAAGAAGGTTTCTTGTATGCATATCACCTCTATTCTTGAATATGGCAGATTGTGCTAGAATCTACTATATAGGTATAACAACATGCTCCCATTTTTAACCTCGCATGCAGGAGGCCAAGGGTCCAGTTCCTACTACCATACAAAAAAAAGTCAATTAATAAAGTAAAAACAAGTATTTCACAATTAATTCATGTACTGAAACAGAACAGAGCACTCCAAAAATATCTACGGATTTTATATTATATATATATATATATATATATATATATATATACTAGTTGAAATAAATTGATTTTAAAAATGTCATCAGAGTCGATTTTATTAAATTATGTAGAACTCTATTGCATAGAAAAATAAATGTGGAGATATTCTTGTGGAAAATAGGTGCCATGTTTTCTTGGTTTCCCACTGCACCCCAGTCCAGAGTTACTCAGGTAACTCTAAGATACAAAATTTCAAAACTTATTTCACTGTAGGAAAAAGATCATTTTCTGAATCTGCAAGTTAAATTGCAGCTGAAAACTAAAATTGAGAATATTCATTTAATATATTGACATGTGTAATGTATGAGGACATCAAGTCAGTATTTGCTGAATCCAAGAAATTTATAAAAAAAAAAAATTTTCATAAGTCAAAATCCCAAATTTTAAAATAAGATTAAGAAGGATTCTTCTTCAGACTTTTTTTTTTTTTTTTTTTTTTGAGATTGGCTTATTTCACTTAGCGTGACATTCTCCAATTCCATCCATTTATTTGCAAATGCCATAATATCATTCTTCTTTATGGCTGAATAATATTCCATTGTGTATATATACCACTGTTTCTTTATCCATTCATCTGTTGAAGGGCATCTAGGTTGGTTCCACAATCTAGCTATTGAACTGCTATAAACATTGATGTGGCTGCGTTTCTGTAGTGTGCTGATTTTAAGTCCTTTGGGTATAAACCGAGGAGTGGGATAACTGGGTCAAAAGGCGGGTAACCCTAACCAAAGGCCGAATGTTTTACTTGATAAGTGGAGAATGATATATAATGGGGGTGGGAGGGGTGGGGAGTGAGAGAAGAATGGAGGAACTTTGGATTATGTAAAGGAAAACGAGAGGGGGGGTATGAAAAATGGTGGAATGAGATAGACATCATTACCCTATGGACATGCATGATTACATGAAAAGTATGAATCTAGATCGTGCACAACCATGGAAACAAAATGATGTACCCCATTTATATACAATGAATCAACATGTAGTCTGTAAAAAATTTAAAAATAAATAAATTTTAAAAAAGAAGGATACTTCTATAGATACAAAGGTATACAAAATCTGTCAACCATATTATTCAGTTTGGAGCCCAAGAATGAATCACTCTTAGGATAATGATTTTCAGTAATGCACATTTTAAACCTTTAAAAAATTTTAAAGTCATTATTTAACATCAAACTATGTATTCTATCTTCCACACACAGAAGACATTAAAAATTAAAGGCGGCCAGCATATCTACAAGCAAAATTTCATAATCATTATTCTTAAATTCTTTGCAGTATGTGTCAATATTAGCCCATAGGGATGTTGCAAACACTAGTCTAATGGAAACAAAGGGAAGAGATAGCTCTACTTATTGTACTTTTATTCCAAGGAAATACACTAGATTGTGTACGGTTAATATATCAATTATCGAATAATCCTTTAATTGCTACAGAAATCTTTAGTCAGCATTTTTATTGCAAAATCTATTTTCATACAATATAAGAACATAGAAAGTTTATCACTAAATTGCAGCCTTTATTCTCATTAACTTTGAGATGTTGCATATGTCAAAACCAAATTTGTACTTAGAGGTGTTCAAAGCTTCACTCTTCATTATGTATACAACTTAGCAGTAAACTTAGGCTAATGTACTTACAAAAAAGTGACAATTACTAGTTAAGAAAATACACTTCAGTCATTAAAAAACAAATTTCCCCTCTTAACACGTATTTTTCCTCTTTCCTGTATGATCATATATTTATTTAAGTATGATCTAAGGTTTATATTTCCTGGCAGAAAAAAAAAAATCACATTGGTACCTGCTGGGAAAACCCCATACAAAGGGCACTAAGACAATTATAAACCATAAATATACAAAGAGAAACAAATTGAAGAAGATGCAACTTACATTTTCATTGATTGCAAGACTTTTAGAGGAAGTGGAGGGGAGATGGTAAGCTTTTTTTTCTCAAGTGATTAAAACTCCATGTTGAATAATAGTAGTAATTCCATTATAGTAATACTATTTTATTTTAGTATCTCTCTATTAAGTTATTATCAGCATGGAAATGTTTAAAACATTTAATTGTCTTTTAAATATTATTTCAACTGAAAATTAACTATTTGCAATGCTTTTTCTTGAAAAGGATAATTTTTAAATTACTAAAATACAATTAAATATGTTTTCCTAAAGATTATCTTTCATTTTGGGGGTGTCATTCTACCCCAAAACTAAATCATTTCTGGAAAATTATGTATCCATGAGTAGGTGTGGGTGGGTGTTATGCGTTATATATGCATAGCTAATCTATAACCCTAAAGTTGATTTTAGTAAACTCATTTTTATTTCCAATTTGACATTTTCATCTTCAAACCATCTGCCTTTATCTGTGTACCCAAGAAAAGAAATTGTAATATTTTAGCACTTAAATATGCCAATCATTAGGCATTAAAACATCAAGAAATAATACTACCTCAATATCTAAAAATAATAATAACATCAGAAATTTTAAAGTGCTCATAAAATGAGAAAATGGTTTTATTTGTTTCTCTTAATATAACTTTCAGGCATTTCTAATATTAGAGTATTTTAACTCTTGAAACATTAAGAATTTTTAAAAGCAAGTGATTTTATTTTAGGATTTTTATTGGACTGTGTTTTTACTTACTTTTTGGAGGTTCACCTTCATATTTTGAATTGATGTGAAATTTAAAATGATTTCTGTCTACCTGACAGAGTTGTGAAGATTTCATGTGAAAAATATAGCCCCTCTTTCATTTTAGAGACACATCAATATGCTAGACATATACTAGGTACTTAGCAAAAGTTTAGAAATAGTAATAAAATAAGGAAGATTTTTCTAAATATTATAAATGCATGGAAAATGTTAGAAACCGAAGCAATGATAATTTTATGTATACATGTATATAATTGACACATTTTAAAATAGATTACTATCTCTCAGATTCAAATAATTCAAATAAAAACAAGGATTTATTTACAGAAGGGACTTTTTTTTTTTTTTTTTTTTTTTCCTGGGATGTCTTAATTGAGGTGGAAGACTGCAAATAAATACACAAACATTTATAAAGTCCATTCAAGGGCAAAAGGGGCATTCTTGAAAGTGAATGTGAAAATTATAATATTCTTTGCTGAAAACACTGATAATAATAACATATATTATAAAATACAAAGTAGTATTATTCAACTATCAATATTATAAAAATTGTTACAACTTAAATTTAAGCATGAGTGTCATAATACAAATGCAGCAATCCAATAACCAAACTGCTTTCCTAATTCAGCATCCAATATTTCTATTGGGTATTCAAGGAGTTTATTATGTAATGGAGATAACATTTCTGAAATCTGTTAATGCATTTTTCTTCTCTTGATTATTTTGTGTGTGCTTTTCTGTCATCCATTCATCCAGAGACAAGGAATGTTGCAGGAAATAATGAAATGATTATTGCCATACTCTACCAGAAAATGTAACTTCTTTAGCTCTTATTTTCCAAAATAGATTTTTAATTTGCAAGAAGGAAATAGTTGTATGGTTCAGAACTTTTTTGTGAAATGTTTTTCTTTTTTTTCCCACTCCAGTATCACACATATCAAAAAGCAAATCTGGATAGTCTTGTTATGGTGATGACTGAGTAGCTTTTGTTGTAGAAAGAATGCCAAGGAGAGCAATTGTAAACTTTAGGTGAAAGATAAAATTCAGCTGTTCAAAAGTCCTGAAGATTAATCAACTCATAAAATTCAGCTGTTCAAAAGTCCTGAAGATGAATTAACTCACACAAAAATGGGATGAAATGTTATTTTAGGACAAAAGTAAGCGCACTGTTTCAAAATGTCATTTTATTGGGTTGTTCTCTTCAGGCACTCAACCCTTGAGTGAACCTCCCCTGAAGCTCAGAGAATCCAGAGCACAAAGGAGATGATATCTAGGTAGGAAATACTCACATTTCACAAGATGAAATAGAAAGAATAAGCCCATAGAAATTAACATGCTAATTTCAAGATTAATTATTTGACTTTAGCAATCAGAATGGTATATTATTTAAAAAGATTGGCAAAGAGATCAAATGAAGAAAAGAGTGTTGAAAAAATTTATATATAATCTAAGTTGATTCACCAATTAATGCCCTATTATAATTAGTTAGGAAAATAGAAAGTTTTTCAAAAACTGCCTCAGATAGACTGGTTATATGAATGGAAAGGAGTAAGCATTGTAACTAACACATGTGTTAGTTAAATCACAGATTAATTGTGAACCTTGAGGTCTGAAAATCCCGGTGAAATTGTAGGAAAGAAAATCTTGTAATAGTGGATGATAGAGATGCTTAAGAATGACACAAAAGGAAGTTACTAAGGAAAATATTGATTAATTAGAGCGTACCAAAATAAAATTTTCTTCTCTTCAAATGTATTGAGATAAATTTGAAAGCCATACCTGGATAATATACTTATTATACACATATCTGATAAAGGTCTCACTTTCAGAAGAGCTGCAGAACTGCTGCTATTCAATAAAAATGGGTAAGTGTCTAGAAAAATATACTACAAAAGGATATAGGAAGGGCTGGGGAGATAGCTCAGTTGTTAGAGTGCTTGCCTTGCAAGCATAAGGCTCTGGGTTCAATCCCCAGCACCACAAAAAAATAAATAAATAATAAAATAAAAAAATATATAAAATATATAGGAATGACCACTAAGCTCTTCTACCCCAAACTAAGTTGCTCAAAATCATTAAATATCAGGAAACTACAAGGGAATCCCAGTATACATCTATCAGAATGACTAAAATATCAGTGTTTGTAACAAATATGAAATAATTGGAATCTCTCACATTGCTGTGTATAGTGTAAAATATCATAGTTATTTGGGGAAACATTAGGAGTTTCTTAAAATTTCAGCACATGCCTACCTTATAACCCATGAATACTAAATTCCAGGTATTTATTTAAGCACAGAAAAAGCCATGTTCACAAAACCCTGTACTGGACTGTTGAATTTTGTTCACAATTGCATCACATTGGAAAGCAACCAAATGTTCATCAGCTGGAAAATAGAAAAGCCAATGGTCCTGTATTCCTGCAACAGAATTGTACTCGGCAAGAAAAAGCAGAAAACCTTTGCACTGGAGCACACAACATAGATGAATTCCTAGAGAAGGATATTATGGGTCTTTCTGGGCTGATAGAAATGCTAATGCATTTCTATGCTAATTTTCACCAGCCAAGGACTTAAACATGGAAAGCCAGAGCTGCCTTGCGGGGTATGGCATCCAGATTACAGACTTCCATTGCTTCATTTCTGTCCATGTAAAGCTTTACCTCACAAACACATGTTGAAGCCTGGTATACTGAAAATGGAGAGTTTAAACATGAATGACAGTCAGAATTATCAAGTAAGTGTGCACCTAAATGAATTAGGTCCCCTTGAACATATAGTGTAATAAGAAGTGAGGAGGGAAAGATTGACATATATGTGTGTGTGTGTGTGTGTGTGTATAGGCTCTTTCCTAATGCTGTCAGGTGTGACTGGAAAAGCAATGATAAGACACTAAAACAATTAATAACTTGGTGAGAAAATCAGAATAAGACTTGCTTTATATTCTACTAGGTTTCCCATGGGAATACTTCAGGCCACCTCAGAAAATATTTGCACTCTACTGCCTATGCGTTGAAACTAAAATTGTGTACATGAAGTACGTGCAGGTTTTCCAGTGTCTAAATGACTTGTCAATAAAACTTTTTATTTAAATCATTGGGAGAGGATACAATAGACCTCCAAAGAGAGAAAAAAAATGGCATTCAGAAAGATCTTTGACTCCCAAGTCCTTACGGCCTGGCTATTAGTAAGTAAGTTCTATCATCATTTGTTTTCTAAGATTAATATTTATATTTTATTATAATTACATTGATAGTAAAGAAAGATCATTTTCTCATATATGGCAAACATTATTCTGCTAATTTATTGGAATACTTTATTTCACCAACCGAAAATCTGGGGAATGAAGTAGGTAATACATGTGCAGAAATGAAACATTTAATCCCATATCCACATGGAAAAGTGGAGAAAATAAGCTGTAAATTTTGTGCGTAAAGGGAAAAGTAAGGCTAGGGAAGAAGAATGAGGCCAACCTCTATTAGGTGCTTACTATATGCAAGAAATTATGAGACCACTTTTCACTTTATATTCCTGGTTACATTCCATAGATAATTTAAAGTTGCCTGAAAGAGAATGAGCAATAACATAAATACCTGTGAAGAAAATAATAAAATAGCAGAGCAACAACATAAAATTAAAATAGAAAGTCCATAATAAGAGTTTTACACCAAGATGCTAGAAATTGTTCGTTCTAAGTGATGTTTCATATAAAAACAAAATGTTCACCTGGTGAATAATAATATTGTCATTATCCCTAAGCAGAAAAATATATAGTTCCTTAGGGGGAATCATGGATTTTGTCTGAACTGAGAGAAAATATTTATCTCTATGTCAAGTTAGACAATATCTAAAACATTAAATGGTGTATGGAATTACAAGGCCATGTATTGAATAATCACTCAGTGGTAGCTGAGGGCAAATCCTAGACATATAAAATGAATGCAAATCTATTGGGTTACACACATAATGATGTTTAAAGAGATTTAGTATAAACAAGGATTTAGGACCATAAGTGACAAAATTACCAGGTGCTAACATTTATGCATACATTCAATCATTCATTTTGAGAATATCTATTACTTGTGAAACACTGTAAAATTCACTAAGGACATAATAACAAACAAAATGTAGAGCCACTGTCTTCCTTTACTGAGCTTCCGAACTAGGGAATGGAACCCAATAGATAAGAACTAGTCAGTAAATTGAAATTAATTAAATAGGAAACATTGTTCTAGATGAGAGAATTAGGAACAAATAGTAGTGTCTGGGTCCCAAATTAATGAATGTGGGTTTATTAAGATTATAATTCCTCAAAAGTTTTCAAATGACAGAAAACAGAACAAAATCTGATGGAATTGAAACACTTGGGAGATAGTAAATACAACACACATTCAAGGCAAAGATATCTCCCATATGTCTTTTTATTTTGGTTATGGTTTAGGATACCAATAGCCCTGGCTTTCCCGGGACATTTCTGGCCTAATGATAAATAAAGTTGCTATCACTCTCAAAGTATTTGGAAAATGAATTATATGATTTTATAGTCAATCTTCTTGTACTAGAAATGTTTTTACTCCTAATCATTACTATCAAATCCTTCTGAAAGAGCCTTGAAAGTCTAGATTCCCCAAAATATGTAATAGATGAAGAAGGAATCTTTGTGTCCATGATTGATTCCAGATATATTCCAAATCTGATGAGTCGCTCTTGAATTTTGGACCTAAAGTATTTTTTAATTCTAATTAATTTATTAAATATTTTTCCAATTTAAATCTTGTTCATGCTAATTAGAGTTAAAAAGACAAGCTACCAAATAAGAAAATAAGCCTCCAGATATCTAAAGTGGGGTTTCTGTACAAATTTGTTTCATGAAATATTCAAATTCAGAGTAAATATTAGACTAATTATATTCTTTCCAACTGTAATGATGTCAGTGAAAAATGTCTATTAGATCAAGAGGGAAAAGTGTCTTGTTTTGTAGTATCACAGATATTCAACAGACAAAATGTTTATAAGTATTAGCATTTATTTTACACTGTAGTTAAAGTTCTTGATAAAATTTAACTTCTGTCTGCTAAAATTTGAAGAAATACTAGTTTCTTTTAAAAGATATATCAGTGAGAAATCTACTGACGGTAAGAGAAGGATCCTTAGATATATCCCAATTTTACTGTAACATGATTATGGGCACATTTCCCACTGAAAATTATTTTGAAGCTATTCTGATTAACCTTTGGATTTCATAAATCTTAATGAAGAAACTAAAAAACAAAAGTATTTGTGAATCGTTCATTCAAATGACAAGATGATAAAGACTCTCCTGTCCCCATTCCTGATAGAATATTTAAGGTAATTTCATTGTGTTTTCTCTTTGCTTTAATAAGTTGTAAAAGTAATTTAACTCATCATGCATAGCAAATTCAGACCTGCATAATAATATAATGAAGTTTTAGAGTTATATAAAGTTGTAAATTGAGTATTAAATTTTTCATGAGATTAGAGTGGATAAAATTTAGTAGGTAGTTATGTTGGTTTGGAAGAATAATCTCTTAATAAAGAAAAGGATTTCTCTAAGAATAAGCTTCAAGGCAACAATCTGGCATTTCCCCTTCTTTTTGTCATACTACCAACACCAGACTGACCTATGTGCACTAAATCGCAAACCCAGGCCCATAAGTGGGGAATATACTAAATAAGAATTTCAATGATACCAGATGGAGAAAAAAATGTGAAGCATATTCTCTGTGAGATCATGCTCCAGAAAAATTAATTTTAACCAAGAAATTTCAGTGAAATTGGTATTGAAATGGTTCCCAATCTGGTCATCCATTGGGGAACTTCAAAATTCATTCAGGGATAGGTACCTCTGTTTCTCTTTTGAGTCTTCTTGCTACTGCTACAGTTCTGATACTGTTCTTTTGTTCCCATTTACCTTACTTTATTTCATTATTAAAATGGAGCAAAAGGGAAAATCACTATGTAAATATCTGATTTAAAAGCTGCTCCATTGTGGGATTATGTAATTGGTTCCAAAGGCCATCTCTCACTTCTGCAAGGTGCTCTATGTTCTTGGTGCCCTCCAGCAATATGGCGGTCATGGGTATTGCTCCTCATGTGACCATATCATTAATAACTGAAGCATATCATATCTCTGTCCTATGTGTACCAGAATATGTTTTGGTCATATATAAAATGGAACAATTTCAAAGTTGAAGGACCTTAAAATCTTAAGCCTGCTTACTAGTACTCCTGTTATTCTAGAGAGAACATATGTTATGCTCAAATTCTCTAATTTTCATCAATGAGGAATCTCAGGGATATTCTCTGAATGTCTAATGGATAAGGAGATATTGCCAGAGGCGTGTGGTCATGCCTATAAAATTTAAGCTCTGTTCTGCCTTCTCAAATAATATAAGCCAGACCTGTCTCAGGGTGGATCATCATCTGATTCCAAAATGAATATGAAGTCAGTGTGCAAATATTCAGGGCTCACATGAAATATCAGTTCGTATCACTCATATTCTCTAACCTTTTGGAGTTTGGTCATCCATTTCTATGAATCAGTTCACATTTCATGACATAATTTCAGACATGTTAATTTTTTTTCTGGAAAAATTTCAAATTCTTATGTTTTGAATGAATCTTTACATTCTATTAAGAAGATTTTATTTTATTAATTATTCAAATATACTATTTACTCTATGATTACGTCTACCAGTTCTTTTATTGTCAGATTGCAGCAATTAGGCATAAGTTAGATTCTTTCCATCTCCCACATGGGAATTCATGTCTTCCAGAAAATGCCAGCATATGTATCAGAGGTTTCCTTGAATGTTATCTTAGCACTCATTATTTGTTTTTTGTTAAAATATGTGTGGGCAGCAATTCCAGAGTGTATCTTTTAGGAAATGGAGAATAATGCACATCCCTCTTTGATGTTTATAGTGAAGACCTGCAATAAGTGCTTATTGAATGGAAAAAAAAAAACCTCCTTATCTTCTCTATAATTTCATAGACACTCCCTAGTTCATAAAACATCTGACATTACTTTATTGTGAGTGCTATGATAAAGCACAAATCACTGCTACAAGGTAGTGTGCAGGTGAGGAAGTGGGCTCAGGAGACAAGGCAGTGCCTTGTGGGAGAGCTACTGTCCTGTGTTGTCAGCTTGTGTTTCTGTGACCAAAATACCTGGAAAGAACAACTTAGAGGAGCAAAGATCAATTTTGACTCCCATTTCAGTTGTCTCAGTCCATGATTGGATGACTCCATTGAGAAATATCATGGAAGAAAGGCACAGCTGAGAATATCTGCTCAGCTTATGGAAGCCAGGAAGCAGAGAGGGTGTGGAGTAGGGGGGTGTTAGAGAGATACCATGTATTGAACAAGGTCATACCCTGTGACCTACCTTGTCCACCCTGCCCCAGCTGCCTGTAATTACCATTCAGGAATCCATTCAACAAATGGATTAATCCATTGATAGCCCTCAGCATCAAATTATTGCCTCAAGTCCTACCTCTGACTTTTGGTGCACTGGGGACCATGTTTTCAGCACATGAATTTTTTGAGGGAAACTTTAGGGTCTTTTCTGTGTTAATTCTTGACCTTGAAGAGCAATAGCTTCACAAAAGAACCTAAGCCAACAGCAGTTAATTACCAATAATTCCAGTGAAGGATCTAGGGAGACACTCTCTTGAGGAATGAGCTTGGATTTAAAAAAGGTCTTTCTCAAGAACCATTGGAGAAAAGGAACTGAACAGAATTCCACTTCTAAAAAATGGAAGAGAGTAAAATATGAAGCAGGGCATCCAGTTGTACTGGATTCTTCTTTCCAAACAAATTTGATACTGCCTCTGCAGGAGAAAATTTATTTTGACTTCTGCCAGTTGGTGGGAATCCAGTCACTAACCCGTTACTGGACAGTCAAGATTAATCAGTGAATGGTATAAATATGTGTGTTCACTACTTTGAACTGGGATAGCACCTACGCCATTTAGAACCCATAGTTGAAAGATAACAATGTTTCCATTGTTAAATATAACAATGTGATATAGCTTCTATAATATTTCTTTTCACACTTATGGTTTATCGATAGGCCTTAAGTCTTATTAATCAAATCAGATTCTAACATCTACCCTCCTTGGAACTAAATCAATAGATCAGGAGCATGTCAGAAGAATCTGTATTTGATCATGTTTTTCAAATTTTTCTGAGAAAGACTCTTTTTTCCTGGTGCTGAGGATCTAATGCAGGGCTGTATACGTGCTAAACACATACTCTAGCACAGAGCTTCACGCACATATGAGAATAAATTCACAGCAAATAACTTTTTTTATTCATTGTACACAAATGGGGTACAACTATCATTTCTTTTGTTGTACACAGAGTCACACTGTTTGCATGATCATACATGTACATAGGGTAATGTTGTTTGTCTCATTCTATTATTTTTCTTTCTCCCCAACCACTCTCCACCCCTCCTTTTCCTCTATGCATTCCATCCTTCTTCCATTCTTGCTTCCCTTCCACCCCCTGTTATGTATCATCATCCACTTATCATAGAAATCATTATGCCTTTGTTTTTTTGGGATTGGCTTAATTCACTTAGGATGAAAGTCTCCAACTCCATCCATTTACCTGCAAATGCCATAATTTTATTCTTCCTTACTGCTGAATAATATTCCATTGTGTATATATACCACAGTTTCTTTATCCATTCTTCTATTGAAGGGCATTTAGATTGGTTCCACAATCTAGTTACTGTATTGAGCTGCTATAAACATTGATGTAGCTGCATCACTGTAGTATGCTGATTATAAGTCCTTTGGGTATAGGCCAAGGAGTGGGATAGCTGTGTTAAATGGTGATTCCATTCCAAATTTTCTAAGGAATCTCCACACTGCTTTCCAGAAAGAGTGCACCAATTTGCAATCCCACCAGCAGCATACAAGTGTACATTTACCCCCACATCCTCGCCAACACCTATTGTTGCTTGTATTCTCAATAATAGACTTTTGAATTGGGGTGAGATGGAATCTTAGGTTAGTTTTGATTTGCATTCCTCTTACTACTAGAGATGTTGAACATTTTTAAAATAAAAACTAACATCTATGTAATTATTTCTCACATTTTACATTGAAATATAACTCAAAACCAATATAACACGAAGGTTTAATCTGTATGAGGTGTTGTTTTTCATTATTTGAGTAGGTTTCTTCATGTGTTCTAGAAAACACTCTTAAAACGAACAGACAGTATAAAAGAATGGGAAGCCACCTGAATGCTGAACACTTACCATAGAACATTCAGGGATCTATCCTGCTTGCACTACTTGGGGAGGAGGCTAAATTATACATTGTATACAATTATATATCCATCTCTATACAACAGTTCTCTTTTCAATATGAAAAGAAATACATTTGTCCACTCTGCCTAAGTCTGTCTGGGTGGTAGAAAACCAGAGGAAGATAAAGCCTGGCAGGGATGGTTTGCCATTGAGGTCGAGATGGAACACTGATGAAATGTGTTGCTGGCTGGGAACCAGGGAGGAACAGATACTTCACCTGGGTGGGAAAAGAGTTGTGTAAACCAGTTCTCTACATATAGACCAGTGAAATGTTAGGACATTTTATGCATTAAAAAAAAATCTATGATTTTTTTCTGTTAGGCAAGCCTCTCTAGTCAGATGAAAAACCCACCATCTTGGCAGTTTATTAAAACAACTAATTTCTTTTGCCATTCCTGAATTTCTAAATCAGAGCATGTGGGCCAATGACTCAGAAATCAGTCTTTTTAACACCCGGGTACCATTTGTGATTAGGAAACCTTGTGTAGAACGTACGTCTTAATCATGAGAATTTAAAAAGGAATGCATTTGCCCTATCAGACATAATAAGACTATGAAAGTAATAAAGATTTGCTTATGCTTTCAGAATTTTAATGAATGAATTTTTCTTAAGCATCTATTCCAAACACTTATAATCACAAAAGCTTAAAGTTATCCTTTGTGTCTGTGCAATTCCAGCTTTAGTGATGTGTGAAGCTTATGAGCTTGCGTGATGCAGAGTTCAGCCTACAACACACCATGTACCATGTCAGCTTCAGATTTCAAGTCTCTGCTGGTCCCAGGTAACATCAATGACTCTGTTTAGACCAGAAGTATACAATTGCAGAGCTGAAAGTAGAATCAAGTAAACCACATCCTTTGAGCAGGATAAAGTAATCCTGTGGTCTAAATTATTTTTTAATGATGTTTTGGAAGACTTAAAAATTCAAGGGAAGGACTATTTCACTCAGTCTCAAAATCCCATGGCAATTATGGCCAAGGAAGACACATTGTGAGAAAGGTACTCTAATACAGAAGGAGCAAATCAGATCAGTGCCAAACCAGACATCCTTGACTGTTTCCAGATTCACCATCTAGGAATATTGTAGCAGTAGTTCTATTTAAAAAAAAAAAAAATAGCACAAGAAATATTTTAGAGGAAGAAAAGTTTATTTAGTACTCAAAATTTTAGGTTTCAGTCCATAGATAGCCAACCACACTGCTCCGTGCCCAAGAGAGGCAGAACATCATAGCCAAAGAGCGAGGTGGAGAGAAGCAGCTCAGGCCATGGCAACAAGAAAACAGAGAAGGTTCCACTCACCAGACTCAAAATATGTACCCCATTGACCCCCTCCTCCAGTCATACCCTATCTGCCTGCAGTTATCAACCAGTTAATCCCTATCAGCAGACTAATCCAGTGGCTAAGTTACAACTCTCATAATCTGACATGTCACTGCTGAATGTCCTTGCACTAACTAATAAGTTTTGGGGGACACCTCAGATCTAAGTCATAACAGAGGGATTGACTGGAAGTGTTATGCGGAAGAGAAGTTAAAATGACAATTATCCTTTCTTAAAAATAATTCCTGAACACTAACAAAAAAGGGAAATAGATGTGTAGCTAATTGGGTAGAAAACACATAGGGAGATAGATGGAATATGAATTATTAATAAATTGTTCTACCTTCTTGGGTATAATTGTTTTTTAAAAGTATATATTAAGACTATCAGTTTTTGGATAAAACTTTAAAAATATTTTAAAGAAAAACTAAGTCTGAAAATATACCTTGTGACTTACTTAATAAAAGAAGTTTTTTTGTTTGTTTGTTTCTTTGTTTAGATATTTTACCTCTAATTAATGGACTTGCTGCTAAGAATTTTGAGAAGAGAAAGTTGATTAGTTCAGAATTCAAAGGCAGTTTCCATTTTTTACTTCTTTGACATTTCCAAAGGAATAAGTTCCAGAAATGCATGATGACTTTAAATGTGATATACCAAATAGAAGAGAATGAATTGTTTCTTATTATATCCTGGCATCCACTGGCCCTCTTTTCCTTCTCTAGGCTTTATTTAGAGGAAGAATTAAGTTCACTCATGCTCATTGATCACTCAGTAATCCAATTTGGGAAAGTTATTTTTCTCATATTCATTGAAAATGAGGTCTTATTTGAGGATGACTGTTTCCATTGTTTTGCCTGTGGAGGATCTGATTTCAAAGTTTAGGGAGTGCTTTCTGCCTTATGCATTATGAATATGCAGTAGACAAAAATGTTGCCAGAAGATAATTTAACTCACCTTGGTATGGATATATGACAAGACTCACAAAATTTGAGTTTCTATTATGTGAATAGAGATAAATAAAATAATAAGATAACAAAGATAAAATTCTCTTGTGGAGCAAGAAAAAGTGCACATACTATTCTTTTTTCCATATATTATTTTAAGGCAGTAAACCTGCTCCTTTTTGACCAATACATAATTGTTTAAAAATATTAATCAAATGTCAATCACTACTAAAAAATGATTTGTGTTCCTTTTTGGGGAACTAAAGGAGATATTTTGGGGGCTTCAGTTAGATGTAGTTTTATTTGATTTAGCAGAATGTGTTCTTGAGTGCTGTGAATATCACACAAGAGCAATAAAACCGTGTATCTAGAAAGCATTATGCGGAGAGGCAACTCAGCAACTGTGCTACATGTGATGTCCCTGCAGGATGAATTTTAAGGTCTTGTTACATTTAAACACCTGTGTAAAATGATCTTGGTTTGCAGTTACAGAGGACTCATTTACATTTTAATGTGGACAGTACCATTCTGGATGCCACTGGGCCCTGTTTGGAGAAGTTCAAGGACACTCCTCAAGAACCTCTTGACATATTACAAATTAGGTTTGTAGTGAATGCAGGTAAAGTGAAGGCAGTGTGGTTTACATCCTAAAATGTAAATGTGAAGAAACCTTCGAACTATTGCTTTATTATAATACATGAGTCTCTAAAATCCAGCAGCGTATCAACGTGAATGCAAATTGATGTGATGTGCCACTAACTTCATAGGTATGAAGGAAAATTCTGTATGTTTCACATTAGTTTTATTTTTTGTTTCCTAGTTGTGGGTCCCTTTATAATTTAAGAAAAAAAATTTTAAATAAACAAATAAAAACTCAGTATTGAGAGATGTCTTAGAACTGTCTGTCTCAACCACAAACTATGGGGAAGAAGTTTGATATATTGCTCAAACTCTTTCATTGGAAATATTATGGAATTTATTGGAACATAATGAATAAATCATTTATGCTTTACTCCTTTTGATATTTTTGTCCTTGGTACACTATAATTTTAAAACTCAATAATTAAGTACATAAATATAGCTCAATAACTATGACAAATATTGGGTTTGACATTCAGCAGTTTAGAAGGAATAAAGGATATTTAGGAACTTGTAAACAGTGTTTTCAATAATAGCTACAAATACTATGGAAAACATTAATCTTAGTGAGAGTGCATTATTTCTTATCATAACTCTATAATTTAAGTAAACTGTCCAAGGGCCTTTTAAGACAATTTTTTTATTCTTTGAAGACATAATTCTAGGATCAAAACATTTTTTCTGAAATTAAAATTTTGTAAGACAAAGTTCTACTTGACCACCACCATATTACACAGCCACATGTTCTTACTTAAGTTAGTTTTCTACATATTTAAGCAGTATAATTAGGAAAAAAAATTCTCCAGCAAATGATATATTCTATGTTAATTCAATTTTTAAAAAAAATTTCCTAGTTTTAAGTAATCTCATTCTATTACAAATAGGATAAATTACTTTTAACCCACAGAAGAAATACTGTCCTTATATACTAATTTTGTTTCTAAATATTCATCAAAACAACACGTAAAATTTATCTATTGTCTTTTTCTCTTTCATCTTTTTTCTCTTTGGTTCATCCTGCTAGTGTGTGATATACCTATACATCTATGTATTTTGCCTGTGAATAGCTGTCAACATGATGTACCTACCTAACCATTCAATCAATCTTTTTTTTCCTGTCTTATAGAAGTGATGTATCTAATTACAAATCCCGAATTCTAAAATAACATGATGTGTTACCAAGGGAAATCCATACAACGACAGCATCCCTAACTCTTCCTAGGCCCTTCTAATTTTGTCCACACTCCCCATGAAGCATGAGTCTGGGTGGGTTCATGTTTTTATTCTCATTAATGTTAGTCAAATACAAAATCCAAGTGAACATACTTTTTCGGAATCTCATACCTTCCCTCCATTCACCGTATACTGCATATACCTGGAAATACTGATCATGAATAAAAAGAGGGCCATGTGCCAGTCATGCTAAAAGTGACTCTTCTGTTTGTCCCAGGAAAATGCTTTCAACCAATAACAGAGGGAAGTCCTTGGTGGCTGAACACCCATGCTCTCTTTTTCTTTGTTAGGGAGAAATGTCAGGCCTATTCCTACCTCTGAGGCAAAGCTCCTCTGTGGGAAATGTAAAGACTCTCTGCAGGAGCTGATGCTTCCGTAGTCCATGTAATGCTGAGTTATGAGCACAGCGTTTGCTGTCTGGCTCATCCACCTGTCTTGCCTCCTACTGCTGTGACAGACTCCTGGAATCAGGACAAACCATGTCCAATGGTATCCTTGTGCAAAGGAAAGCTTTGAAGGAGAAGCAAGCCAAGACCCAAGCCCTCCAAAACCTGTCTGCTCAAACTCTTCTTAGACCTCCTTTGCTCCTACTTTGTATTTGCGCATTCCATATTACCCCTTATGTTTCTCTAGAATGACATATTCTTTTTCAATTTAGTGTCTTTGTACATACCTCCTCCCTTTCCTAACACATTCTTTTCAAGTTCTGGGTCATTTCCCCTGGAATGAATAACTCCCAATTATCTACCACATCCCAGCATAAAATTCTTTCCAATTAACAAATTGTAAAATTTGTATAAGGCATATTAATATCTATTTGCAGAACACATAAAAGCAGAAAACTGGCATATTGAAAATAACTTGCTGATCAAGAATATGTAAACAAAAATGAAGTTTAAGAAATTAATAAATTTTACAGTTTGTTGTATCCAGAGTTAATGAAATGAGGTAGCCACTTGGAGGATAATTTGAAGTTAAAAAGCAGATATGTTGTAATTTAGCAAATATCGGTATCTGCAGGAAGAGACATATGAAAGGAAGTCTACTGCAACTTCATTTGAAGTAATGAAAAGGTTGCAAAATATATGCCTACTATGGTTTGGGTACGGTATTTATGCCAAAGTCTCATGCGTTGGAAGCTTGGACTCCAGGTTGGCAGCACTGAGAGACGGTGGACCTTTTAAGAGGTGAGGCATGGTGGGTTATGCCTATGCTTTTAAGAAGGATTCATGCTTTTGTCTCAGGAGTGCATTCTCCCTCTTGGGTCCAACAAGAGCTGCTTGTTAGGAGCCAGCTGACAACAGATGGAATGAGGGCAAACAGAAGTGGAAAGAGATTGAAGGCAGCCCTGAAAAGGATTCTTCAGATTCATCTGCAGTTTCTGAATCAATTACTAACTGAGACTGTTAAAAAATTCTCATATAATTGCAATTTCACTCTTTGGAGAATTAAAATAACCAGAGTATGTCCCATACCTCATTTGTGTACCCCCAAATCCATACTATTTCTGTTTTCATTTTACTGATCACATTTTTACACATTTGCTTTATGTCTTTTTTCCATCCTAGATTAACGGAATTCCTGAGGACTAGCCTCCTATCATCTCATTCACTGCTTCCTGCCCAACCACATACACTGTGTTCAATATAAAATTATGAATAAAGAAAAAATTGACTGTTCCAGTCCATAAGCTGTTCACCCAATAGCTACGGACAGAGGGAATAATATCCTACTCCCACCCACAGCATGACATTTCTGATCCCATAATATTCTTTTTATTGTCAATTACTTAGAAGCTCATTGTATATTTATGTTACATTTACAAGTGTGCCAGTATATGTTTAGACTTACTATACATAGGATAAATCTGAAGATAATATATGCTTATGTTAAATGCATTAAAATCTATTATTGAAATATATCTGTATCTAAATTCACACATATATATGTGCATATTTATTTAAAATAAAAATAATTATATCCTTCATTCTTTTCAGAGTATGCATTCATTATATCTTAACTACAAATAACTCCTAGGTAATTTTAATGTTCAAATCTTTAAAAACCAGTTTGTAATTCTTTCCCTACTTCTTTAGATGTATTTACATGCATCTTTTCCCCTTTACTTCTCTTTTCTATCTAGCAAAATAAATATTCAAACAAATATATATATATATATATATGATCTTATGATAAATAATTTGGATGTAGATGTGTTAATTTAAAATGCATGATAGAGTTAAAGAGGAATTGATTTTTCATGTATATTTGGCTGAGAAGAAAATACATGCAAATTATGGACAGTTTCAAAGGCATAGTAATTGAATTCACCCTCATTTTCTAATGTCTCTAGAATGTCCTGTGTCTGGGTAATTATAATATATAAGGATACATGTCACTTATATTTTGTTTTGTATTGTCTTTATCTCTGCAATATGTGGTGAATAAAGTTTTCTTATTTGGACACATTACATAAAAGGATTTTTTTTCTAAAAATTAAAATGCATTTAAGTAACTGATAATTTATGAAGATAAAGAACATGTTTTTGTTAGTATAATTCCTTGATGGAAACATGAAATATTTTCAGTGAAAATTTCTTCAAAAGTTGGATTGTATACTACAAAGCCTAAGGTTTCAAAACATAAAATCTATTGAAACAAAGGAAAATACATCTTGAGAAAATAGAGGAAATATTAAATTTATTTGATAAATAATAACTGAAAATTATCATAAAATCAAGTTAAGCCTAATTATTGACATATTTTTATTTCTTTAGTAATTACCAATTTTTGAAAATTGCAATCTCTTGCTTAATTATTATTCTGCATATGATTTAATAATTTATGCAAACTACTTTGCTCTTGTTTGTGATAAAATGTTGTCAGTCACACCACAAATGATTGAGGTATGATACTGGTTTTGGTTCTGCTTAGATGACTCATGACATTTAATATCAATCTCCTGTGATCATTAATATGCTAATCCAATTGTAATTTTAACAAAACAGCTAGATGACCCACATGTTTTTACCAAAAGCATTTCTAATAGACAAGGAACAATAACAGGCAAATTATCATGAATGGCATTCTCTATTGGAGGTATCAGATCCATTTGACAGGTTTGTGGAAATATTATTTGTCTATTTTTGTTAATCTACATTCTTAAAAATGCATCATGAAATTCTCTGGTTTGGTTCTTAAAATTAAACTGATGTATCATAAGACACAGGAGATTTTAAAATACTATATAAAATATAAGGATCAGATTATTAAAACTATTCAGTTTCTGTGTTTTAAGTAAAGATTATTTTGTTAAATTAATCTTTGAGGAGGAAATTGTGCCTTGTGTCTCAGTTAAACAATATTCCCAACTGCCCTCTGTAATTTGAAGATGAACTTTTCACTTGTAATGTGTACAGAAAATGGCAAGTTGAGAACACTGCTTACTTGTGTGTTTGACCTCTAATTAGAAGAATATACCAAATGTATTTGTAAATTAAGAGCATTGGAAATGCAAAAGCTGTGAGAAAACAAGTTCAATATATTAAAGGAAAAAATGAATATGTGACTAGAGCTTTATAAAGAAAAGATATGATCTGCTTTCTGTCTATATAATCATGTCGATTCTTTTTATCTTAATAACTCTAGTAGCCTCATAGCCAATGTCATTTTCATTTAAAAGTCAGCAGAATTCTCCTAGTCATTCCTAGTCTTTATAACCCAACAGTTTATTCTGAACATAATATTTCAGATAATTCCTCCAAATTAGGCCATGCCAATTATTTGTTTAAAATGTGATATTTACCTTACTCCTAAAGTTAATAAAAAAGTTACAAATACTTGCCAAGTTCTTCAACTCTGTATACCTGTCAATTTTCGCACTCTACTATGAACTCATCACACTCTATTCCACACAAATTCACAATTTTTTTAAAAATTTTCTATTGTTGCATCTTTCAATCTTTTTCTTCTTTCAGTGGTAACACCTCTTTCACCAATTTGACCAGGTGCTTAGAGTGCTAATAATTTGTTATCTTCTCAGTGAGTCCTACCTCCACTACCATGTACAGATGCTTTTCAACTTAAGATGGGATACATACTAATAAACTCACCACAAGCTGAAAATATTATAAATCAAAACTGCATTTAATACATGTAAACTACCGAGCATCATAACATAGTCACACAGTGGTCACCCATGTGAGCCTGTGTCTTTTGGGAGGCTTAGGCTCACTGACACTACCACGCATCTCCAGAGTCCCCTACCTCTTATTGATAGCCTGGGAAAAGATGGAAATTGATAATGTGAAGTACAGGTTATACTGAATTCATGGAGTTTTTGTGCCATCATAAAGGTAAACATTGTTAAGTCCAATCAGTGAACGTGAGGGATCTTCTGAATTTAAAATTGTACCCCACATTCCACATGTATCTTATTTTTCTCTACATTTTACATGGCACTATTTATTTACATCCCAATACACTATGTGAATCACACCCTAAGAGCTCTAGAGAAAGCTCTATAAAAGCATGATCTTAGTTTGTTTTATTCATTGATACCTGGACCAGTTCCTGACAAAGAGTAGATATTCAATACTTATTTATAAAATTATTGAATGAAAAGTAAAGGACAGGAAGAAGGAAAAAAGGAGATAAGGAAAGAAGAAAAGAAGGTGGAAGGTTGGAATTGGTGAATAATCAAATAATGGAAAGCTTGAGCCAGATATGTTTAAGTTAAATTAAATATTATACAATATATACAAGTATCAAAACCCCACAGTATACTCCATAAATATCTATAATACGTACAATTTTGTGTCAGTTAAAAATAAGTTTAATAAAAGACAAAATTTTAAAAGAAATAATGGAAAGGAAGCCAGATAGAACTTCCAGATGAGGAGAAAAGGATAATAAAACTTGAGGGAAAGAGGCAATGTCAAAATTGTATAAAATCACTCATGAGAATGGCTTAGAGATTGCACCCCACATAGGAGAACTATGGTAGAGACAGGACTGTCACAACGCACCAGACCAGGCTATGGTGGGTCCAGAAGAGTTTTTGTTCTGTGTGGTAGACAGAAAATCCTATGTATCAATCAGACAAAGCATATTTTTAGAGTGACTGGCTACCCAGATGTATAATAAGGAGCTACATGCACACATGGGTGAAGAGGAATGAAGAGAAAGAGTACAGTAAAAGAGAAAGTAGTTCAAGTACGTAAATTGAAATTTTTTTCTTAGTTTTGATATGATCTTTGTTACTTACAAAATTAATATGATTTTGTGAAAATACCGCTGTCATGTGTACACGTTATGGTTTGGATCTGGAATGTCACCCCCAAAGCTCATGTGTTGAATGCATGGTTCTCAATGCAGCAAGGTTCAGAGGTGAGGCTCTTAGGCAATGATTGGAACATGAGGGTTCTGAAGGTTAATGAAATGGATTAATCCATTGAGAGCTCCTTGAACTATTTATGGGACCTCACAGAAGGAGACATGGTGTTCATATCTCAGGTCCAGAACAATGGAGCTAGGACTGAGACCTCATTGGAAGAAGTAGGTGACTGGCACCTGCCCTGCAATGGTTGATCTTCTCCCTGGTCCCTTCCTCTCTCTCTCTCTGCTTTTTGGCTGCCATGAGCTGAGCAGTGTTTCTCCACCAGGGCCTTCTGCCATGATGTTATGCCATAACTCAGACTTGGGGCAATGGAGTTGGCTGACCACAAACTGAATCGTTTAAAACCATGAACCAATTATTTTCTTTCCTCTTTTATATCAGGTACCTTGATTACAGCAACACAAAGTTGATTAACACAGCAAACAGGGTAATACTGTCAACTGTAATCAAATATAAAGTAGAAGTTGAAACAAAAAATATGTGTAATTAAAATTTCTATAAAGATGTTAAACATACATAGGACTTTGGGCATGTCAATACCCTTAGAGAGGTTTTATTATGGTGTTCGTTTTGCAACTATATATAGTTAGGAGCAGATGTCTTTCTTCTGTTATTTCTGTAGCTTTTTCATTTGTACAGCTTGCTTCTAATGGAGGTAGCTAGGATCTAAGTTTTTCTCCAAGTATGATTTTCATAATTGTTCACTTATAATGAGTATTGTAATGGTGTGCCTCTAACCTTTCTTTTCTTATTAATTAAAGAAAAATTTGCTTTAAAGTTGAAATTCCTTGATCTAAGGAGACGAAAAGAACAGCAAAACAGAATCATAGTATGTAGAAAAATAGCAATGAATTTGTTCTAGTGGACTCAGATGCTAACTTCATTTAAATTCTGTATTCATTTCTTTAGGTTAGTTTCTAAGTTTCTAGTTAGTTCTGTCTGTATTGTTTTGTTTGTTTGTTTGTTTTTAGGTACTGGGGATTGAACCCAGGGGCGCTTAACCACTGAGCCACATTCCCAGACCTTTTTAAATATTTTATTTAGAGACAGATTCTCCCTGAGTTACTTAGCACCTCGCTGAGTTACTTACTGCCTCATTAAATTGCTGAGACTGGCTTTGAACTCACAATCCTCCTGACTCAGCCTCAGGAGCTGCTGGGATTACAGGCATGAACAACCACACCTGGCCTAGATTTGTCATTTTTACAATAACAAAGTCCATGATATCTAACCATATGAGTAGCCAGTAGATGAGGTATGTGCAAAATATAAGAAAGATCAATGTGCTACTGAGATTTTTAGATTTTCTTTATTTTTATTTTCTTGACAGTTTACTAGTTTATTTCATTCCATTATTTAAAATGAAATGGCTAGAGTTTCGTTTATACTTATAAAGGTGCTACGTTTAATGCTGGAGTCATATTTTTAATTTCATCATTCATCAGATATTTATTGAGTGCCTCTCTCTAGACATTTTTCTTGGTGTTGGAGATAATGTTGTGAACAAGATTTATAAGAAATTCTGTGCATCTGGGGAGTATAATTTATGGGTGGGCCCAAACAACAAAAAAGACAAGAAATGATTATAATATCAGATAGTGAAAAAGGAGAAGATTAAGTGAAATAATGCAGAGAACGTCTGGGTAATGTCAGCCAACTTCCATTGAACATTCAGAAAAGCCTGAGTGAAATCCATTTCCAGAATCTAGAAGTTGCACACATGCAGATTTAGCTAATTGTTCTACTGTATTTTCACGATTTTTCAGTGTCTAATACCCTTCTCTGTGATGCTTTTAAAAAATATTTTCTTAATACAACTTAGTATTTGATAATATAGCAAAATATTAAGAGCTACACTATACATACTTTCAAGGAGCTCTCAAGTTGTTTCCTATCTCTGTTGTTATCACCTAAGTCTATCTCATCTAATTGAAGTATAAATTCCTGAGTAGAGATTTTCTCTCTTCTAAAAGCAAATGAAGTAATGCTGACCCAATAACAGTGGTAAATGATGGTTGTTGGTGAAGATATCAGAGAAGTAAACACAAAGTGTAGAAAGTATAAGAAAATGTGAGTTTTGCTTGTTTGCTTCCGTGACCAAAAGACCTGACAAGAATATTTAGAGGAGGGAAAGTTTATCTGAGTATGCACAGTCTCAAAGTTCTCAGTCCATAAGTGGCACTTTTCCTCTGGGCCCAAGGTGAAGCAAAACATCATGGTGGCAGGATAGGGTGGAAAGTAGATCAGAACATGGAACCAGGAAGCAGATACCAAATATATACCCCCAAAGGCACCCCCTGCAATGACCCACCTCCTCAGCCATACCCTATGTGTTTACACTTACCACCCAGTGAATCTCTATCACTGGATTAATGCAGCGATTTGGTTAAAGTGCTTATTACCCAGTTATTTCACATCTAAACTTTCTACAAGGGCATCATAAATATTATACATACTCTCACATGTATAAGTTGAGGTTTATGCTTGCTGCTCCTTTTCCTGGATGTTGTAAAAACATGCATTTTTACCATAAATATCTTACAATCATTTCACCTTTGTTTTTCTATTTTATGTCATAATTTCTTTTAATTTTAATTTAAACTAATCAAGTGAAATAAATAAAGAAATGAAATGCGATTCTCTAGGATGGGGTTTTAGAGAGAAAAATCATATTTTTTTGGACCAACATACTTTGGATTTTATTATGCAACAGTAAAATCTTGGCTTAGGGAAACCTACTTGACCTCTTAGCCTATTGTTTTGGACAGGAATTATATCCAATTCATCAGTTCTAATGTCAAAATGATAAACTGGTGGCGGCAGTGGCTTTCTCTTCCAGGGAAAAGTCATTTATTTTTCCCACTGTCAGTTCTTCTGTAGTTCTAAATATTTAGATGACATTTCCAAAAACGATGCAAATGTGCACTTAATGAGCATGTCAACGGCTAGCAAAAGCCACTGGAAGCTTGGATCTATTGTAAGAGGAAAACAGGTCTGTTTGTTGCTAATGTCAATACACCGATTAATTAATTCAAGACTATTTTAGCCTTGAAAGCTAATATACTTTCATTACCATTTTCAGTGCTGAAACTTCCCCAGGGGCATTCAAAAGGGCAAAGGCGTAACTCCCTCAGTGAAGTTGAGGGCCACTCGGCTGTTTTTGTTCAATCACATTCTGCCTCTGGTTTTGCTAAGATTATGCATTCTTTTCTTGGATAGTGCTCACATCGAGTAGCTAACATCGAACACAGCTCACTCAGTTGTTCACCATACAAAAGGTATAGCCAACACACCAATGGCTGCCAATCTTTCTGCTCTCTTCATCTCAGACTAATTTCTGCTCCTGGAGTTTGGTCTTTCTCCTTCCTCCCACTTGTGCACATAGTGATCGCTTTACCTGCTGCCCAGAGGAGGCCTCACCTGGCATTGGACTCTCTCCACCGACTCACATTCATGTGTATTAGTATGCATGTGTCATGCTGTGCTTAATTTTCATTTCCTCGTCTAGACTGTAAGTTCCAGGCATGCAGGAATCTTTTCCCTCTCATCTCCTCTGTCTTTGGAACAACAGCTATACCACAGGAGCAGGAGAGCTCTTAATTGCATAAATAAATAATGAAACCCCTATAATTAATTCTCTCTATCTCCCCTGGGTTGTGTATGGGGGAAAACTTAATGTGTTTTATTTGTAACAGGAAATAAGATAAAGTTATTCTGGCATAATCAACAACTGGAATCTGGTGCTCTTAGTATTTCCCCACTTCCTGTTAAGTTCAACTACAGAGTTTATGTTTCATATAGAAACTTCTGATAAGAAGTTCTAGGAGTAGCTATGGACATGTAAATAGTAAAATTAACCCTTAGCGAACAAGTAAAATAAAACGTTTTTTTTTTTTTCTAAAAACCTAGGTTTCAATAATTGTGGTCATCTAATTAGATTGTCGTAACTAATTTAAATACATTATGGCAATAGTACTAAAATACCCTCTCACAGGTATGCAACATAGAAACACCCACACAAATTCCACATGTACTTCCACACTGTTTTTTACTTAAGGGCACTCTGTTTTGACTTAGGGCAAAATATGCCCAATTTGGGGAAATGTGCCCTCTTTTCAGAGGGTTGTATACATGTATAGACTTATAAAACACGAATGTTTCTAAATTCTATGCCTGTGGAACTAGTTCATGCTGAGTTTTTCAAACAAGTGAACTTTTGCATCAATTTTCCATTAAAGAAAGGTGTGGGAGATGTTAGTAATGCAATGCTAGAAAAAAATGTAATTTTAAAATTCTTGAGCATCATCATGATTATGGGATTTAGCTGTGTTATAGTGCATGCATAAAAGAGTGTAAGTACCACAGACTGTTCACACAGCACTCTGCTTGGTCAGTGAAAGCTAAGGGGAGCGTTGGAGAGGTAAGTCATATGACATTTGGCTTATAGCCTTTAAACAGTGCATTGGCTACCACACAAGTTTTATTAAATTCCTAAGTGCAAAGTAGAGTTAATTTAAGGTATTTATCATCAGTATCTCAGGCAAAATATCTTGCTTCCTAATGTTCAGCGATTTATGATATTCACACACTGACATACTTAATTTCCAAGTCAGTAGCATGTCATCATGACTATGTTTCTTTGCATCAATATTTATTTTATTAATTCAGTGGCCATATTGACTACATACCAAGGTCAAAGATATCCAAAATGTTTATAAAGTAATTTTCAGTTATTAAATTATGAGTTTTTGTTTTTAACTTCAGAATTTGAAACAGAATTTGGGATGAGTTTACAATTCAAAGCCTGTTCATTCTGGTAATAGGGACATTAAAATCATATTGTTTTAGACAAATTAAAAACTCTTAATGAGTTTTTACAAATATAACAGAAAAGAGAAAATCGTATGAGAAATTCCTTTTTCTTATCTTCCAAATTCAGCAACTATTACCATTCGACTATTATCATTCACATTTTCCTATACTCCCGTTCTTTTGTTGTTTTTGCCACTAAAAATTAGTTCTACATGTACAGAAATGCCATAAAATATGATATACAAGTATGATCCTCATTCATGTAGACGTAAGACAAAAATAATAACTTTGAATGAAAATGGTGCAAAGCATAAAACAGGGAAGTTATTATTTCCAAAATACAATTGCATGTATTTTAAATGTGTTGTGAAACTACCAGAGTTTCCTTGAATGTTTTGCCATTTTAAATTCCCAGTTGTGATCATTTCAAGCTGCTTCACCTCCTGAGGGTTATTTGGTCTTTCCGGTTTTGAGTATTCTAACAGTTGTGTGGTGATATGCAGGGAAGGCTCCCTGTGCCTGCCTGTGAGATCACAAAGCACACTTCCCTGGGAACTTGTGCTTATTACAATCTGTGTGTGCTCCTGAATGCTGACCTAGTGTTGAGACTGTCAATTTGGCTTAGAAGAGTGCAGGAGACACCACCAACACTTACAAATGAATGACCATTCCTCCTTTTCAGTTTTTACTTTATGCACTCCGAAACTCCGTTTTACATGACTACCTCTTTGATGACTGGTGTGTTTAAGATAACATGAAACTTTAGTTATTTGGGGGATTCCTCTTTCTGTTTCTGGTAATATGACTTGTCCTGATGCCCATTTCCTTTCCCACCATCTTTCTCTGTTAATTGAGATGTTCAGATAATTTATATGATTATAGTGTTTGTATGATTATTGTGTTTATATGATTATTGTGTTTACACTCAAACCCACTATTTTCTGGTTTCTTTTTCTGTTTGTGATCTGCCCTTCATTCCTTCTTACTTCTCCACATTTTTAACCTTATTGATTAATTTTAGTGTCACCTCCATTAGTATTTTATTAAGTAAAATATATATTAGAATTATATTATATATTATAATATATATAATTATATATAGAATTCATTTAATAAATATATTAGAATATATTTTAGTTGTCCTAAAGCTTACCATATATATCTTTACTTTATAAGACTCTCCCTTAAAATAATATTATGAATATACTGCTAATTTCTCCATCATTGGTTCTGTTATGTCATATTTTTCAGAAATACATCACATACAAAGACAATAATTTACTAGAATTTCTCTTTCAGGTGATCACTTATCTTTATGAAAAAATGAATGAAAACTTAAAGACTTTTATATTTACCTTTATGTTTATCATTTCTGGAATCTTCCTTTCTTGTGTGCATCCAATTACCAGCTTAGTACTCCGTTGCTTCTGCTTGCAAAACTCTATTTCTTATTGCATAGATATACTGGCAGTGGACTATATCCACTTTTATCTAAGTAACTAAATTTTTATTTACCTTGTCTTTTAAAGACAGTATTCTCATGTATAGATTATAGAAGGATAGTAATATATTTTGTTACACTAAATGTCAAATTATAAACTTCTGAGTTTCATTTTTTTAACAAGAAATCCTCTGCATTCTTATTTTCTTTCTTTATATGTCTATCTCTTTACTCTTTTTGTTTGTACAGTCTTTGGTCATTTTCAAGGTCATTTTTTATTTTTGGTTTCCAGCATTTGGACTGTGTGTGTGTGTGCGTTTATTTGCATTCTGCTTCAGATTCTTTAGTTTGGGGATGTATGCAGAGAAATTATTACTTAATATCTCTTCAAAAACATTTTCCTCATATTATGTGTTTTTGATCCTCCTGGTATTGCACCTACACATATGCAAGAGCACATCTTTCTCCTTTTTTTTAATCCATATTTTCCCCTTTGGGTCTTGTTTGAGTAATAGGTAATAACTTTATTAACCCATCTTCAAGTTTGTCCTTTTTATAGTTGTTTAAATTGTACTATTAGATTCATCAATGGAACTTCCTATATCTAAAATTGTTATTTGAAATTTTCTGGCATTACTTTTGAATCTTTTTCAGTATTCCCTTCTTTTTGATGAAATTCTGTACCTATTTATACATAATGACCTTCTATTTTAATAGATACCTTAAGATTTTGGGGGCAGTGAGGGTACAGAGGATTGAATCTAGGAGCCCTTATCCACTGACATCCCCAGCCCTTTTTTATTTGTTTGTTTCTTAGGGCTTCACTTAGTTGCTGAGACTGGCTTTAAAATTGTGATCATCCTGCCTCAGCCTCCTGAGCCACTGGGATTACAGGTGTGTGCCACCACATCTGGCTACCTTAAGGTTTTAAAGATAATTATTTGAAACTCAGAAATGTGTTGCTTTATTTCTAGTTTTTTCATCTAATTAATACAATTATGATCAGAAAGTGTATTTTGAATTATTTCCAAACTTCAAAATTAAGTCTTATTCTGTAGCTCACTATAATTATTTTTAAGTATTTCAGATGCACTTGGAACAAATATATGTTGTTCAATTATTGATCATGGCCTACATGTAGCAAATTAAAATTTATCTGTTCCTTTGCAAATATACACTGGGTTCAACTAGTACACTAATCAATTATGTACTTTAGTACATAAATACAGGGTTGCTAGTTTTAGCAAAAGTAAATAAATATGTAATAGAAGTCCATTTTATTTGAATTTCAAATGAGGAATAAATAATTGTTCAGCATAGGTATGACTCATACAATATCAGAGGATATTTGCATACCAAAAATAATACACTATTTATCAGAAATTCAAATTTACCTGGGTGTTGTGTATCTCACCTGATATGCCTACATAGGAAAAATAGCAGATACAGGTTTGGCACTGTTTTGGTGGAGACTTGAATTAAAAACCATGTATCCTTAGTAAACTAGTATGAAGACAGAGTTAGAAACATTTAGATTTATTATGTTAGTAATGTACCTTCCTTTAAATCTAAAATGAATATCAGTTAAAGTTACATTATTATATGAGCAAATAATACAGGCAAACTAAGGCATGTTGAGGAAAATGAAGAGTTTAGCTATTAGCTCACATTAAAAACATTATCAAAGCAGTAAACTGAACGCTGAGTGTTTACCAAAATTAGTATTGGGAAGTTATGCAGGATAT
The DNA here is from genome assembly GCF_902686455.1 of Sciurus vulgaris. Classification (NCBI taxonomy): domain Eukaryota; kingdom Metazoa; phylum Chordata; class Mammalia; order Rodentia; family Sciuridae; genus Sciurus; species Sciurus vulgaris. The sequence goes on from NC_136474.1 coordinate 88,942,283, forward strand.
TGTTGACTCAGGTATTTGCTAGCAAATTATGGACACCAATGAAAGTGAGTGAGTAATACAGGCTGAATCTAAAAATAATAGGACCCAAAGGGGAACCCCAAGGGGACTTTACAAACAGGATGTGATGAAGTTGGTTTTAAATATTGAAATTGGAAAATCGCTGGCAGAAAAGTGGAAAGGAGGACGTCTCAGTCCAGGGAACCTGTTTGTTGGGTGCCTGCCAGTGAAGTGCAAGGTCAGACTCACTGACCAACATAGACCATGCCGTGACCCTGGACTTGCTTCCTGCACTGCTCTCTGCCCTGCTTTTAAGCCATGGCCATGCTGCCCTGATTATGTTTCATAAGATACCTGTTGTTTATCCTGAATGTCTGTCTCGTCCAGCGAGTACAATGAAGACTCGGCTCTCAGATGAAGTTTTAAGGTCTTTATTTTTATGGGAGAGCTTCTGAGCCGAGTGCCTGGTCCTTCCTCCTCCTCCACCGCCGTCTTCTCCTTCTTCTTCTCTTGTCGCGCAGCTCTCTCTCTCCTTCTTTTCTCTCGTGCAGCTGCCACTTCTCTCTTCTTCCTCTCTCCTCGCGCCGCCTCTCCTCTCCTCTCCTCTCGTCCTGCAGCTGCTGCCTGCCCTCCTTGCCTTGATTTTTCTGCCGCGCAAAATACGCAGCTTTATGGGATATAACAGCCAATCGCCTTAACGGGTCAGGCATTTGGCTCGTGGAGACTTAATGGTGGGTAATGAGGACATGTACTGATCACGAGCTAAGCACAGATGCGGAGGAGATCAGTCAGCCAATAGAAAGCACTTGCAGCTGGGCTTCTCGGCGCCATAGGGCGAGGCCAGCCACCACTGCGGGCCCTACAGGGCAGCGGGCCCACAACAAATGTCTATTTTCAACTCTTTTAAACTCTATATTTTCTTCAGTTCATCTAATTCTTCCTGTTGATTCTCCTAAATTCAGTATCTTGAGATTCTTCATTAAACATATATTTAAGTTTGAATTATTTCAATGTTACATTTCACAAGAAAATAAATACCTTTTATAACTCCTTTTAAAATTTAGCAACATGTCTTTCTTTTCTGTGGAAATGAAATGCATTGATGGTATTCAAAGCGTCTGGGAAGATTTGCCCCGCGTAAGGCCACCTGACATAAGGCCGTTCATGTTCTCTAACAATGTGCCCACAACATTCATCTCATTCTCTCATTCATTTGGTAACAAGCTATTTTTAGATTAAAACATGCTTTTATTCTACCTCAAACCAAAATGGTCCCTTAACAGAGAAAACTTGAATTAAAATCATCTTTCAAGTTTTATTATTTTGTGTGAAGTTAGAATTAGGAACATGTAGAACAAATGATGAAAAGCAAGCATCCTTTCTATTTCAGCTATTCTATGTGTCAACTTACAACATCGGTCAGAGGTTTTGTTTTCTCTTGCTTCTTTATTGCTAATAACACAATGACACAGACTGAAAAAGACAGAAAGAAAAGAAAAATTATTTTGGCTAATGGTTCTAGTCCAAGGCCAAGGGGTGAAGTCTGGTGATGGGTTTTTTACTGGCTTCTTTGATGACAGGAGGGGCAAGTGTGTTCTGGTCTATCTCCCTTTTCTTAGAAATTTGACATTCTAATTCATGGGGTTCCACACTAATGACCTTATCTAATCCTAATTATCCCTCAGGTTCCCCACTCTATCATTTCCATTCTCTTAATGCTTTACAATGGGGATGGAGATTAAATTTCACCATGTGTTTTCAGAGAGGACACGCCACATTCAAACCATAACAAGTACCCTGGAAAATGTACCTTAAAATGGCTAATTTAAGATCAGATATTTCTCTTGACTTTTATATGCAACTTAAGTGAACTTTTCCTAACCCTAAACACACCATAGGACTTTCTGCATAATATTTACCTTTGTGTTGTTAAGCAATCTCTGATCACTTACTGGTCTTTCCTCTCCATTTTCACTGGACACCTATCACGATGAATTCCAGTTAAGTGACAAAAATGTAATTCTTAGAGTTATGACCTCCCGTTTTTGATCTTCAGTCTCACTTTTCCCTCAAACTTTGTATTTACAGATACAAATAATAGCGATGTAGTTACAGGATGTCTAGTAGGTATTTCATACTGAATATATGAAATCAAGCTCTTGATTTCTTCTTACAAACATTTTTTCTTGGTGTTCTTTGTCATCAACAGATGGTAAATGGCACCACCTTCATCTATTTGCTGAGGCCAAAGTATGGGAGTCATCTTCAAGGACAGCACTCTCATCTACCCTATTGACATGGTTAGGAAATATTGTCACACCTATTACAACCTTAATTTAATTACTCAATTTACTTTTTGCTCTGTGGGAGGTGGAACCCAGGGCCTTGTGCATGCTAACCAAGTACTCTACATTTCTAGCCCATAATAAATATTTTAAGTCTCAATGAAATCTCTGATAGAAATTGTTACACAGAAATCTCAAGTCTAGATTTCATTTAAAGTAGTATAGATATCACCCTAAGTTGACTCAGGGTTGGGGGATGTAGGTGAGTGGTAGAGTGCTTGCCTAACATGGGAGACATAGACCCTGGGTTTGGTTGCCCAGCATACACGTGTCCACATCCACACACACGCATGCACAAATAATAAAATAAATAAATTGATATAACCCACAAGTTATGATTACTTAAACTACAACAAGCATACATAACTGGCTAGAAGCTTAATGATGTAGTTTTTTTTTCCTGCATATATTAGTAAATAATAGCCTATAATATATTTATTTAGACATTATTTGGTTTAACTGTGTCTTTCTACTGAATCACAACATCCGTTAAGGAGATTTAATACCTATGTTAAGGATAAGGAATGATCTCAAATCAATAATCCAACCTTTCAACCTAAGTCATTGGAAAAGAACAAATATAACCTAAAGCAATGAAAAGCAAGGAAATAATAAAGATCAGAGTACAAATAATAATTTAGAAAATCAATGAAGTAATAAAGAAAAATAACTAAAAATCTTTTTCTTTTCTTTGCAAATAACAAAATTGTAAAATTTCAGAATAACCAAGAAAAAAGCTGACATTACTAGATGGAAATGAGAGAGGGAACTACTGATTCACAGAAGTAGAAAGAATTACATAGAAATTCTATAGAAATCATATGGCAACAGACTAGATAATTTTGATGATACTGACAAAATCTAGGAAGAAATAAATTACCAAGATTGACTAAGAAGGAAATGGATAATCTGAGTAGATCTAGACTAAGGGAAGAGGTAAAATAATAATTAAAAATATTCACAAAGAAAAGCCCAGGCCCAGATGTTTTTGCAGTTCACTCCCACCAAACATTTATAAAAAGAATTAATAAAAATATTTTTAAAGTCTTTTATAAGATAGAGGATATATTTTATCAATAGGATTTTTTTTAAAAGAATCATCTCGGTTTATGGAGAAAAAAGTGTTCCTAAAATTAAAATTTAAATTGTTGCAAATTAGCAACAGAAGAACACTATCACCATAATAAAATTCTAATATGAAAAATTCACAACTAGCCTCCTATCTTCAAAAACAGTGAGAGCAAGAGCTTTCCCTCTAATCACTCAACATGCATGACCCATTTTCTATTCAGCATGGTACTCAAACTCAAGTGAGCTGGGGAAAAAAACAAAGAAAAATGGAAAAGGTATCCAAATTGAAAGAAGTTCTCCATAGATGCTAACACAATGTCTAGGTCTGAAAGATTGGATGTTGTTCCTATGTAATCAGGAGCAAGTGTATCTGTTCTGAACACTTGTATTCAACATTGTATTGGAATTACAGGATAATCAGAAAAAAAAAAAAGAAAAAATAATACCTATACATATTGGCAAAGAAGAAATAAAATTATGTCTAGTCTCAGATGATATCATCTATGTAGCAATTCCTAAGAAATATAATAAGAACTATTAGAATTAATAATCAAATTCAGCAAGGCTGAATGCCAAATCAGTTGTATTTCTGTACAGTTTCTGTGCAGTGTGTAAACAGAATTAAGCCAGTAATCCCATTTCACAATAGAACTAAGAGCACAGATCAATATCTGGGGTAATGTCCTTTCTGAGGTATTTTTGAACTTGTTTTTTTTTACGCTAATCTTGTGTGAAAATCTTGCAAAACTATTTTCAGTGCTAAATTGAAGTTTAAGTTTTCTTACACATACTCTTAATCTTCTCTGAAATAGTCTTCCTGTCCCTCTTACCTATATGTCTTTACAAAGTTCTATGCAACAATATTTCCTGAAAACCTTACCTGAACATCCAATTTCCAGGTTTAATTATCCTTCTTCTTAAACTGTTTTCACATTTTCTTCCCAATGTTTTAATTTTATTTTCTTTTGCTTCTTCACATTTCCAATTTGATAACACATTTCATGATGGATTAAATCCTGCATATTGGTCATTACTAAAACTTTTCACATAATTCATTATCTGGCAATGAGGAAGTAGGTGGAAATCACTCTAAAATTAATTTCTGCAGTTTTGTGTAATTCTCTACAAATCTATCCAAGTGATTGGGGTAATTAATTCTCTCGAATCATGTATTTTACTAGAAAAAGTGAGTTTTCTCCAAGTCAGAACCAATTTGGTTCCCAGTCACTGCTTCTGGACATGCTATGTAAAATGTATTCAACAAGCATTTGATATACATCGAAAAATGACTGAATATTCTCTACAGTTTTCATTCATAGCCTATTGATCAATACTCTAACAGCTGAGATTCACATCCTGGTTCCTAAATGTAGTAGTTTTATCAACATGGATAAATTATCTATCTTCTTCCCAAGATTCAACAAATAAGAATAAATTAGTAAAATATACTTCTTATGAAGATAAAGTAAAATAATAAATTAGTAATACATTGCTTATTATCTGATTAGTGCTCACTAATTGTGAAATATTATTAAAGAAAAAGACAGTTCTTTTTACCTAAGAAGTGTTCATTAATTATGAAATATAATTGAGGAAAAATGTTTCAAAACTATTAAGACTAATGGAAGACAACAGATAACATTTACTAACAGGAGAAAATGTCCTTCAGTCACACATAGAAAACAACTTTTGGTTATTTGTGAACTACCTGGTAATAAGTTTGTGAAACTTGATTAATTAAGTCTTCTCTACACAGGTTAAATGTCTCATTATTATGGAACAGTTTCTCATAAAAATTAATAACTTGTGCAAATTTAAAAATATGTACCTCACTATTAAATGACAGGTCTTATTGAAAATGAGATTTTTTTTATGGTAAATGCATTATTCTCATCCCCAAACTGTCAGATAAATAAGATTGAAACTGTCCTCAATAAAATTTGCAAATGAGCATGTCTACTCATTTGTGATGAAATTTTTTTTAAGTAGGAAAGTTATAATTTTGAATTTCAATAAGTTAGAGAAAAATTGAAGGCAATTTGGAGGAAATCAACTCAGTTTTTTTTGTTGTTAATGATTTGAAAATAGTTTTGAATGAGCCCAATTGACAAAGACATATTTTGCCAATTAGTAAGTGTATTACAGGTAGAAATGATTATTCAGCATAGTTTTGAATGTGACCTGAAGCAAATATTAGGATCATAGTTTAATATAGAGCAATTGTGCTGCATGGTTGGAACACTTACATATAATTGACTTTGATTATAATCATCTCTAAATCTCACCTAAAAACTTTTCCTAATGAATAGATGAGGGAGTCAGAAAAATTAAAAATGAAAAAGCACAGACTATTTTAAAAACAAATTTTCTTTTCTATTTGTAGTTCCATAATTAATTCTAGTTTTAAAATTGTTAAGATTTCTTTCAGTTCTTAGTTCAAGACAGAGGAAGTTATTTATATTTTAAGTTTAGAATTTAGTGATAGCAAATAATGTTTTACAGACATCTGACTCTCAGCAATTTAAAGGTGATACACTTGGTTTTAGAAGTTGTTATTCAAGGATATAGTAATTGGAGACAGAATGTCTAAGGATCAAATGTAAGTTCTCAAACATTCTAGGGGAAGATATTGCGTGATTCTATTATTATTTAATGATCTTATTATTTAATAGTCTCCATTGCATTTACATACAATTAAGACAGTAGTTTCATTATGTGGTAACATTTAAATAGTCAAATACATGTAAAAATTTTAGTACATAGAAATGCTAGTTAACTGAATTGTTTCTCAAACATAAAACGGTGAATGATGAGTAACCATTGTGCACAATGTGGTTAAACACAGTAGCTCTTTAGTGTGGAGCTAACACTTGGCGAGCTGTCTGAAAGACAGAAGGTGGTGTCCAGTTTAAGTCTGCAATAGCATGTGAGTGGCCTTTTTCTTTTATTCAGTGTAACCATTTTGGAATTTTAAACTTTCTTTTTCCGGAATGTTCAGTCCAATGTAAACTTTGCAGGTGTAGTTTAAGGCTACCATTTAGTTATGCATCCTCTTTCTCCTCTCCAGTCTTTGCTCTCTTGTTCCTCCATTCATGCTTCCCTTTCAGGCAGGAGAGTGCTGTTTATCATACGTTCTTCCCACTGCTGACTTTGTTAACTCAGTCTGTTTGTGTTGAACGTACATGCTGCAGACAAGTTTATGTTATGCATTTTTAAGCTGTAGACAAGTAGTTGCCATAGACAGGTTTACATTATGCATTTTTAACTTTCAGTGGTTTCTCACCAAACTAAAAGTTTAAAAACAATATAAGCAGCGACAGAGAATTTGAAAGGAAAGATGCAAAAGGTGTGACTCTAATTCTTGTACAACCAGAGAAACGAAAGTTGTACCCCATTTGTGTACAATGAATCTAAACAAAAAAAATTATGAAGACTTTCCAGATGGCAGAGCATTAAACCAGGTGAGGGCCTTCTAAAAAAAAAAAATAAAGATGCATCATGTATGCAATTTTCTTAGTCACTTTTATAGCTCTTTTCAACTGATTCCAAAATACAGGCTATCTGTGGATCTGTTTCCACCACTGATGATCATACTCCTGACTAAAAGTCCAATTTTCATACTTCTTTTTCTGTGCCATATTTTCAAAATTATATTTTATATTTTTGGATTCACATTTCCAGCCTCTGGTTACCACCATGCTACTCTGCTTCTATGAGATCAACCCTTTTAGATTCTGCATGAATGAGATCATGTCATGAATGAGATCATGTAGATCTCATGGGTGAACTGGTTTTTCTGTGCCTGGATTATTTCATTTCACATATTGAAATACAGCTCCATCCATGTTGTTGTAATTGACAGAGTTTAACCTAGCTGAATGGTATTCCTTTGTGTATATCATCTACTTTTTTATGTGTGTCACTTGTTGATGGACATGTAGGTTGATTGGTTATTGTTAAGATTGCTTCAATAAACATACAAATGTAGGTATCCTTCCAACATACAGAATGAATTTTCTTTGGATATATATCGAGTCGTAGGACTGACTGCTAGGCCATACATATCAATTTCCATGTGGATGTATTCATTTATATTCCCAGCATGTCTTTATCTTTTATCTTCTTGAAAATAGCCATTCTAAATGCTTTGAGGTGATCCCTCATTGTGGTTTTTATTTGTGTTTCTCTAATGACTAGTGATGTTGAACATTTTTCTTTTTTATGTGCTTATTAGTGCATTGTAATTATACATAGTATTGGGGTTCATGAGGCATACTCAGAAATGCATGGAATATAATTTGCTCTGCTTCCGTTTCCAGTACCTTCTGCTTTCCTCCCTTCTCCTTTCCGCGCTTCCCTTTGATTTACTCTTTTCAATCCCCCCATTTATTTACATTTTTTAAGTTGGTGCTTTATAGATACACATGAAGATGAAATTCACTGTGGTATATCCATATATGTGTATAGCATAATTTGGTTATTTTTTTTCTTACAACTGTTGTCCACTTGAAAGTCTTTTTTGATGAATACTTATTCAGCTCATTTGTCCATTTCTGATTGGGTTTGTTTTTTCTACACAGTTGTTTTAGTTTGTTATATATTCTGGAAATTCCACTTTGTCGCACATAGTGTTGGTGAATATTTTCTCCCATTCTGTAATCTCTCTCTACACTCTGTTAATTGTTTCCTTTGTTGTGTACATGTTTAGTGTGATGTGATCCCATTTAGTTTTGCTATTTTTTTTTGTCAGTTAATTAGTGCAATAAGATTCCAGAGAGCTATTGAACAGCAAGATGATTATAATTAAGGATGATATGCTTTTTCTTGATAAATGTAAAGAGCTCTGATAACCACAAATTGATAACCACGTGAGATAAATGTTTGTTAGTTACCTATGTTTAATCACTCCATAACGTGTACCTATCTAAAACACCATATTGTACAAGATGAACATACACAATGCTATCTGCCAATTTAAAAAATAAGACTTTTTAAAAGTTTGGGTACTGTGTCAAAAGGAATAGTAGGTTGAAGTAAATACTAGTCCTATCCTCTGTCAGTATACTACCATAGAATTTAGAGTTAATCTTTTCTCTCAATGAACTGGTAGGGTTTGTGGGATAGCTTATGTTAGTTATTTTACAGTGGTTTCCAGCGTTTAGAAGGTAGGATCAGGACTTTTCAGCAACAAAGTACCAACAAATCTCCAAATAGCTCCTTACACTTTACTTTTTTGTCTCAGTTTCCAAATAATAGATTACCCCTCTACTTGGCAACCAGATATAACCTTTTCTTTCTCTGATGTTTGCTCTTGGTCTCAAGAATCCTATCTTGAGCTCAGGGATGATCCCACAGGCTTGAGTGTGTGTGTGTGTGTGTGTGTGTGTGTGTGTGTGTGTGTGTGTGTATGTATGTATGTATAACGTTTGTATTCTTTATTCTTTGACATCTGGGACTGACTGGGAAGAGTCTGATTTGACTTCAGGCATTACTGTGACTCCCCTTTACCAGTTGAGGAGAGCTATCCAACCCTTTTAATATTGTCTTATTTATATAATGCCTCCAATAAGTTGCTGAATTTTCTGCTACTGAACCCAGGACCCCAAACTCAGGCCCAAGATTTCAGTACATTCCACAGTTTCTACAATGTTTTGTGCATTTATCCACAAAGTTACTGGGGGGAGAATTGTCCTTTATTTTAAATTAACTAAACCAACTTTGTCACATGTTGCCATGTTGCTGATTTTCATGATCAGCCCCAGTGATGTAAAATCTCTTATACTCACCTGCTGAGCTTGGGGTTAGGACAATTGGGACACCAGGCAAGAGGGCTGCAGATGTTTGCTGTTCTTAACTACAGATGGTGGCGCTTTCCATGAACAAATGCTTCTCAGTTTTATCAAGAGTGCAAAATGGTTTTTGGAAAATTTTATCAAATTTTGTACTTGCTTTTGTGATGATAGCTCATATGCCTTATTAGTCTGCCTAGATGAAGTCACCTTTTTTTTTTTTTCAAAATTGACATTTCTTTCCTATGTTAGACACCAGTATGATGAGGACGGTGTGTACGTCCACATGTTGGTCTTTCACATGTTGAATTTTTTTAAAAGTGTAAGAAATAGCGATTCACTCAGAACTAGTTAAGAGCTTTTTTGTAGTATTTAAAACCTCTGAATATTGTTATTCCTTAGCGTAAGTTAACATTTACTTTTTGATAAAATGAATTATATTATCTATATAGGAAATATATTAATCATACAAAATGTGTTATGATTAAGATTTTCATTATTCTGTGAACTGAAGAGATGATAGTAATAGGAATTGATTATATTGTCATTTTTTATGAATGAAAAAGTAAAATCCAGAATGAAAGAGTCAACTTTATATACAGATGCTAATTAGTCATCACAAGTTTCCATTTTGACCAAATCTTTTCTCAATTTTTTATTTCTTAAACCGAAGCTACTCGTTTTCTTCTTAAGTACTTAAAATAATAAAAGTAAGCAAATTATTCAATAATGAATACTGAAAATCATAATGTTTTATAATTTAGTCATAAATTATACTAAAGTTCAATTTGTTAGCAGAATAATAAATGATTCTTTGTCTTGACTGATTATTTACATACTTCCTTAAATGTGGAAATATTTAAATTTTAATATATGAAAACAAATAAATTCTATGTCTGAACTTGATATCAATAGAAAAGTTTTACTTTTGGAGAGATATTTTTCTGTGTTTGTGTGTATGTGTAGCATTATATCATTATTAAATGTATTTTAGAAAACTCAGAGTGAAGAGTTAATACTTTCATGTTTGAGAGAGTTTAGGACAGTCTAATAAATAAGCATAACTATGCATATCTATAATGAGAAAAGAGAATAACCAATCAATATACATTTTATAAATTATAGTAATACATGTGTCAAAATACACCAAGTCAAACCCTACTATGAAAACTTTTGAAATTCCTTAAATATCACCTTAAAGCAAGAAAAATCATTTAACTGTGGTGTGAAATGAGTTACCATGGAAATGTTAGCATTTATGTTGTTTAGAAGAACTGTTTAAATTGTGGTCTGGCAACTCATGCAAAAAAAGGATTTCAGAATGACAGAAACATATGTTTCTTTATATACTGAGATATCTAAGTTTGTTTTCCTATTGTGCCAGTACCAGATATTTAAAAAAATATGATAATGTATACTAGATATTACATGGCAGACAGTAATTGTAAGCTCTTTTGTCTATATTAAAATTGTAATTTAACTTTTCTTAACATTATGACAGGTGAAGAATTCTTTGTATAAGTTTTACACAAATCCATACTACAAAGATTCATATGACTAGCAAGAAAACCACTGCTTCTAGCTCTTAATTGTTAAACGGGGTTTACACCTAGAACTTCTCCATGCATTCTAAATATAGCAGCACCATCATCTACTTACATGAATTGTTTAATAAGAAGTACCCAGAATTTCAACTAATCAAAAATGATTTTACATTACTCCTGTATTATAAATCATACCTCAGTTCTCTCAAAAGACTGATCATGTGTGATATATATTGTAGGATATATATATATATATATATATATATGTATATATATATGAAATATACTGGGATTCCTTTACTCAACACTTACATTTTATAAAACTGTGTGTAATCAGTACTCTTACTGATAGGGTTTTGACTAGGAATAAGTGTCTATCAATTAGGTGTGCTTACAGAGGTGTGGAAGGCAGACATGAGGAGAGCGCCCTGGCAGTTTGTCTAGCTAGCTCCTGGTGTTCTTCCTGCAGTTTCTAAGGCTCATTCTGGGTGAAGCTTATGTTCTGGATCTGGTAAGTGCTGTAAAAGGCAGGCACTTCATACAGCCCATGGGGTTCAGGATTGTATCTTTGGGGACACATTCTCCAGCCTACTATGTTCAGAGTCTGCCTTGACATAGATTCTGAGAACTCCATACAATTCTGGGAATTATTCTAAGATGCATGGCCTTGAACATGATCTTCCAACTTTCAACAGATTTCAAAAGCTTCGTAAACGCTGCAGTGAATATCTTTTTGAGATGTGACCTACCTTGTTGGTTCTTCCAGTGAATTCAGATTAATAACATTTATTTTAAGTTATCAAGTTTACTATCCCTTAATGAAAATGCAAAAAATACCCTTAGAGTTGACATCTTAAAGATGACCCTGATGTAGAAAATGTTACATTATCTATATGAAAGTGTTTTTATATTTGAACTTCTACCTTAGGATAAATTTTAGTGGCTTTACTTCCTATGATCCCTACATTTGGGTAAGGTTTCCTGTAGGAAGTAGTATTTACAGACGAAAGCCAATAAGTATATACTATTTTGAATTTCACTTATAGTGTGTTTAGAGGAGAATATTAGACAATAAATTTATTTTGATCTCTCCTATTACTTAGATAATTCTAATTTAAATGTCATTTCACTCAACACTGATTTTTTTGTCCCTCTGTAATTGCAGACAACTTTACTAATTTGTAAAGAAGTGTATAATATTGTTCTATATCAACTTTGAAAATTATATTTAGGGAACATGTGAACTCCAAATGGAATATATATATATTATATGTCTTATTTCTTTTGATGATCATTTTTAAGCCCAAATATGAAAATTTCTTCTGTAGTTTTTGTTATCTTATGCTCAAATATATGTACTTTTAATTGAATTCATTTTTTTTACCCACTATTCACTTCTTAGGTATCCAAGAAATGACTGTTCTAAAGCAAGTCCTTCTCACTGATATACTGAAGATGAATAAAATAGAAGACATTCAGAATTTTACTACAGCATAGTATTTCATATTTCTCATTATAAATCTCATTGCCTATGAACATCAGTATCTTCCTTTGGAAAACTTTCAAGTTTTCCTGTATTATCTTACATGATGAAATACTAGAATTGTAGGTTCAAATTTCTTTACAATTTATATCTACTGCTTTATTTCTGTAGGTCCCTTTGTATCATTGAAAAATGTCAAGAAGATTCTTCTCTAAGGTCCCCTGTACTGTTCCTATCAGTGCTACCAATATAATTGGACCTGGAAAGATACATATCAATGAAAGAGAATACAAATAGAATTGGAATAAAAGATTGTTGTTCATGCTTGATATAGATCCTGATTTTAGATTTATAGCAGTAAATACCTGATATTTCTAATGCTTTAATAAAGTATTGCATTTTTAAAACATAATGAAATTTCGTGTCAGGGAATGGACAGATTGTTTTCCCTGTAAGTCATTTGGTAGGCAAGTGAAAATTACAGTCTGAGAAATTATAACTGTAGTTTAAGTTTGTCCCTTACATCAAACGTCAATGTTAAATCAAATATATTAAAATTTTAGCATTTCACTATCGACTCATAATCTTGCAATTGTATTAATTATGTGAGGCATAATGTCTACCATTTTACAACTCTATTTTTAGTGTTCATTATTATATTAATAAAAGCATGGATGGATGATTACATATTTATAAAGATTATTTTCTGTATTACCTAAAAATATGAAGGCTGAAGGTTGGTCTTATTTGACAATCAACCCATAAATAAGTAAATAAATAATATTTGCATCTTATGTATGCAAGGCAGTTTGCTCAATGCTGTATATGTAATATGAGCAAACAAGATAATTCTTATTCCGCAAAGGTTTGATCCACTAAAGTTAGACCTCTTTTCAATGAGCAATTCTGTGTTTATAATTTCCCTATATATTGGGGAGTGAAAAATGATATTTGATATTTACACTTATGACTAAAAAAAAAGAAATAAAATTCATATTTCTGTCTGACAAAGAACAAACAATGTGAGAGTTTTTTAATAGTCTAGACAATAGGCAATGAGGAAAAAAAACAAACCCTCAGAGATGGAGGCAAGCGAGGCGAGTCCTATTCATCACTCAGCCTTCCAGAATGAGGGAGTGTGGAATAGAGGAGGGCTGATGCTGAATATGACCCCCAGGTTCATATGTTGGAAACGTCCTCCCCAGTGAACGGGAAGGAGGTGACACTTGATGAGAAGGAATTTAGCTCACAAGGACTGTATCGATTGGGGCACTTATCACAAAAGTGGGAGAGTCTTCTTGAGAAGGGCTCTTTATAAAATCAATCTTGGCTCCCTCTTGCTGTTTTAATTAATCTTTTCTTGCCTCTTGTCCTTCTGCCATGGGATGATGCAGCCCCTCATCAGTTGCTGGTGCCATGCTCTTGAACTTCCCAGCATCCAGTACTGTAAGTCAAATACACTTTTGTTCATTATAAATTACCTACTCTCAGTTATTCTACTGTAGCAAGAGAGAAAAGACTGAGACAGAGTAAAACTGCAGAATTGATAAAAAGAAAAATGAACAGAAAGACTGAAGAAAAAGCCTAACATTCACAGAATACAGCACTAGGAAGGAAAGAGCTACATAGGGAGAAAAATGCTGAGACCTGTGTAGGATTCTTCAAACAATTCATGAGTATAACTGGTACATTCATGGGCAAAATGCCTCATGGGGGAAGAATCATCAGAGAGGATTAGAAGTAGCCATCCTCCCTCATGGTAAGCAATAGAACACGTGCCCCTCTAAACAGACAAGACAATCTCAGGATTTGTAGATCACTGAGCATAGGACTCAGAGTATTTTATCCCAGTGGTGAGGAGCAGTTAGCCTGGAACTGAACATGACAGTGGTCCAACTCAAAATATATGAAAAGCAAGATCCAAAAGAATCACATGATGCAGCTGCACACCAAGAATAAGATCACCAACAAAGATCAATGATATGAAACAACCTACATGGACGAACTTGCAAGGTCTACTGTCCAGTGAAAAATTAACAGGCATAGAAAGAATAGACAAATATAACCCATTATGAGGTTAAAAATCCAGGTAATTGAAATTGAACCTAAACATACACAGATTTTTCAGCTAAACAGAATAGTAAATGAACTCAGTTGTATTAATAGTACTTTGGATGTGTATAATGCACATATGAAAGATGACCTGAAAACAGAAGGACTACAGGGTAGAGTGACTGGCAGCATGGGTCAGAGGACAGGGTGCAAAGGGCAGAAGAAAGGAAGACCGACATGATCAACACGATATATGCATAAGGAAATAGAGCAGTGAGACCCATTAATGCGTATGATTAATATGTTAGTAGTTAAAAACAGATTAAAAACAGAATCAAAGTGAAATTCTAAATTTAAAAAAAGACTACAGTGCTTGTGATTAATAATATAATGGATGGGACTAATGGCATAATCAATATTATCTTTAAAATGATATAGAGAAAAATGACTTATAAAATGAAAACAGTATCATTGTACTGTGGATAACTTCTAGAAGTCTACTGTCGGTCTCAAGAGTCCCTGAAGAAGAGAAGGAGGTATGGTATAAAAATATTAGAGTAAATGATGTTCAAAAGTGTTTTAACGTGATAAAAGCTATGACTTCACAAGACTAGAGTTCAACATCGCACAAGAAAGCACAAAGAAAATTAAATCAATGGCATCACAATTCAGTTGCTCAAAAGCTGAGATAAGGAGAAAAATCTTGAAAGTATCCAGACATAAAAGACACATTACCCACCAAAGAACATAAATGGAAACGAGTGTAAGTTTCTCATTGGGAACAAAAAAAATGCAAGAGAGGAGGAAAATCTTTAAGGTAAAGGAAACAAATCTATCAACCTAGAAGTTTTAATTTATCTGAGAGAAAACAGTAATGTAGTAAAAGAAAAAAATCTCAACTGAGAATTCTACATCCAAGAGAAACATCACTAAAATTGAAGGTGCAATAAAGGCATTTAAAACAGATAGAACTCATTACAGCTAGACAGTTGGAGTCATTAAAAAATGAATTCACCTTTAGTCTAGGGAAGAACAAATGCTAAAGCACTGGCCCAACTTAAAATATGTGAAACAGGCAGAAGGAAAACGATATGCTATAAAGATGGTTCAGTACAACCTTGAACTGAACAAATTAAGCACAAGGTTGAATAAAAAACACTTATTTCCTATTTAAGTATTCTAAAAGGATAATTGGTTATGCAAAAACAATAATAGGAATGCATTTTTAGGTTTATAACACAGGCATAAGTAAATTATATCACCATCTTTACATAAAGCATGAGAAGAAATAAAATTAAATATCTGAAAATGTTGTGGCATGTGAAGTGTTAATAACATTTTAAGATAGTCACCTGAAACATAAATACTGCAAAGTTCCCTACATGCTTCTTCCCTTGTGTTACTTGGGGATTACCCTTCAACAGAGCATGGGATATGAGGTACAGGAATCTGGAAATGAGACGGGAGGAGCATGCTCTTAATTTATTTGAGGTTCTTTGAGCATCTAGTATTTTGCATCACCAGAACTGAGAAAACCTGGAGAAAACCACATTACATTCCTTTGCACCAGGACTACAGAATTGCAGACTTCCACTCTGCTCTTGAGTAGTTCTATGGAGCTTTGACCCTTAGAAGACATTTTGCTATCATAGCAAAGCATGCTGCCAGGTGAAAACCCTGATTCAAAAACACTGATGACATGCCTCCAGCCCCTAGGTAATTGACTGGTTTCAGCATTGTTTTTCACAGATGTGACCAAAGCTTTCCACCACACTGCTTCATAGAAAGCTAGAAAGTGTTGCAGTCCTGAAATCAGATAATTCACAAGTAATTACGAGGGTCAGTCATCATTGGATGGTGAACAACATTGATTCTTAGCCACTTTGAGGATGTAACTTTTTTTTAAATTTATTTAACTGAAAAACTTCAAAAACAAGTTTTTGTGCTGAATGTTTAAACAGAAGTGTTCATGACACTGACATGGGAAAGATGCTTCCCTTACTTCTTTCAAAATATATTTGAAAATTATGGGGCTAGAGACAAATAATGACAAGTAATTTGTAATGCCTTTAAAATTTTTATCAAGGTATTGGTGCTATCTCTGGGTGGAAGTAGTGTTATTTCTATAACTCTAGATAGATTTTATACAGATAGAACAGTGTCAAAATTAAAAACAAACTATGGTTCAATTCTAACTCGTTCTTCATGTCTATTTCAGTTTTATAACTACTTCCAAATGAGTGATATAATTCAGGGAACCATTCTACACAGTCAAAATAATTTTCTTTCAGTGACCACATGTTGTTTTGCTTTCTAAATTATGTCTCCTTGAAATACGAATATGCTGTGTGTGGACATGTGTCTAGACATAGACACAGTGAGAAGGCGGCCCTCTCGGTCTGATGTAATTCATAATAAAACATCATATTCTAATTAGCACAGATTTTAATATTTCAATCAATTAGAAAAGTAATTTAAAATTTTGCATTTACTAAAGGCAGCAGTTTCTACCTACTTATCTACCTGCATATAAGATAAACAAGAAATGCTAAAACATCTATCCTTCCTATGTGGGGATTACTTGAATAGAGTTCTCAGTTCACCAAGAAGCGTGCATTGTGCAGTCATAGGTGTTATACATCACACTATTAAAGAGGATGCTGACTATGAATACAAACTTCTCTTGGGGAAATTTACAGGAAAAATGTCTTGTGTTGATAAAACACACACACGCATGCACACACACACACACACACACACACACACACACCCTGGACTCCATTAACTTATTTTCAGTAATTTTCTTATCTTGTTCTCTTATGGACTGATATTGGTAACTTTGTACGAACTGGCAGAATAAACAGAACTTTCTGATTTCATCCTTGAGTTTAAAGGTAGCGTGGGGAGTGTGGCACAGGGAAGGAGATCTGTGTGGATGGCTATGGCAGCGCCCTGCTCCCAACACTTGGATTCTCTGCCCAGCAAAGTAGCCTCCAGTGGCTGCGGCAGCATCCGGGCGATGCCAGGGACCCCTCGGACGCCCGTGTCCTGGCCTCTTCCTAAGAAAGAAGAACAAACTAAATTCATCTCAAAATGATTATAAATCATCCAGACGGAGCAGCCTGCCACCTGAACTACTCATAGGAAATGACATTAGAGGAAGATTTCAAATAAACATTAAGAACTCAGGAGGAGGTTTTCAAGATGGCGGCCTAGAGGGTGGCTGCATTTCATGTTGCTCCAGGACTCAAGATTCAAAAGAGGAGATATTGAGAGACTTGGGACCAACTCAAAGCAGCCGGGTGAGTCTCTCCCATTGGGGAGGCGTCCCGGATGGGACGGTGGTCCCGGAACGCAGGGAACTTTGTGAAGTAGAGCTGCCTGCGAGACGCCCCTCCCCCCGCTGGAGCAGTGAACTCGGACAACTGGGAGCATTGTAGAGGAGGCTGCTCAGCACAGCGCTGGGGCTCGGAGCAACCACTGGGGCTCCGGCGGCTGCCCAGGGGAGGAGCGGCGAGGAGAGCTGTGTGGACTCAGAACACCGGGGCCTGCCCTGAGGAGGAGGAGGAGGAGCATGGCCGCTTGGATTCTTGGATTCGGAGTGAGTACACCAGAGCTATAGGCGGTTGCCAGAGGAGGAGCTGTTTGGACTCAGACCACTTCAGAACACCAGGGCCTGCCCTGAGGAGTAGGAGGAGCAGGAGGAGGAGCGTGGTGGGTCGTTTGGACTCCCAGTGACTGCATTAGAGCTCCAGGCGGCTGCTCAGAGGAGGAGGCAAGTGGTGAGTTGTTTGGACTTAAAGCGACCGCTCCTGAACACAGGGTGGCTGCCTGGAGGAGGAGCTTGGTGGGTCGCTTGGTCTCGAGTGGCTGCACCAGAGCTCCGGGCGGCTGCCCAGAGGAGGCGTGCAGCGGGTCACGTGGATTCAGAGCCACCTAGAGTGACCGCTCCTGAACACCTGGAGGTTTACCTGGAGGAGGAGGAGGAACGGGGCGGGTCACTTGGACTCGGAGTGACTGCCCAGGGCTAGGGCGGTTGGTGGGAGGAGGAGGCACGCAGTGAGTTGCTTGGACTCCTAGTGACCGCACCGGAATACTGGGCGACTGTCTGGAGGAAGAGGCGTGCAGTGGGTCTCTGGGACTCAGAGCGATTGTACGGGGCCCCAGGTGGCTGCTCAGAGGAGGGGCCCCATAGCCAGGCAATTAGGTGCAGAGCAGGGTCCCAGGATCTAGGAGGCTTCTGGGTGGAAGATCCCCACAGAGGCACGCTTAGGGGCGGAGTGAAGGTTCCAGGCCTGCGGGCAGATTCTCTGAGGAGGGGCAGCCTAAGGAGATTCATCTGCGAAGGGTGAGGCTCCCAGGCCCAGGAGGTAGGGCCGGGCCCCTGGGAACTTTGCAGAGGAAGGCAGCCCAGCCCAGGCGGTAGCTGTAAATTGAGGGGAACCTCTAGGAGGGGAACCGACAAGCGAGACCTCCCCACCGGGTGAGTCTTCCCTGCCGGTGAGGTTTCCCCAAAAGGACGGTAAAACCAGAGACACTGGCCCAAACAGGCCTTGCCTCAGCCTGCAGCCTAGTTCCCCTATGGATGACCATTGGTCAACAAGTGGAGGCACCTCTGCCCACTAGCAGGGATTATACCCCACCTGAAGGCCACCACTCTTAGAGAGGCAGCTTCCTTGTGGAGCACCGCATTATCAACTTCCTCCAAGACTTCAGCCTACTGAAGGGTGAAGAAATCTTCAAGGACATTATAAGTCAATAGAGGAAATCTGCAATATCTCAGCGGTCCACTGATACCTGAACAATATGAGAAAACAAGGAAAGAAAATGCCCCAAACAAATCTAGATGTTACATCAATAAAACCCAATGACAGCATGGCAGAAGAAATGACAGAAAAGGAGTTCAGAATGTACATAATTAAAATGATCAGGAAAGCAAACGATGAGATGAAAGAGCAAATGCACGCACTGAATGATTAGATGAAAGAGCAAATGCAGGCATTGAATGATCGCACCAATCAACAGTTAAAAGAGCAAATACAGGAAGCAAAAGATCATTTCAATAAAGAGTTAGAGATATTGAAAAGAAAGAAAAAACAAACAGAAATCCTTGAAATGAAGGAAACAATAAACCAAATTAAGAACTCCATAGAAAGCATATCCAGTAGGATAGAACACCTGGAAGACAGAACCTCAGACATTGAAGACAAAATATTTAACCTTGAAACCAAAGTTGAACAAACAGAGAAGATGGTAAGAAATCATGAACACAATCTACAAGAAGTATGGGATATCATGAAAAGGCCAAATTTAAGAATTATTGGGATTGAGGAAGGCGTAGAGAAACAAACCAAAGGAATGAACAATCTATTCAATGAAATAATATCAGAAAATTTCCCAAATCTGAAGAATGAAATGGAAAATCAAGTTCAAGAGGCTTATAGGACTCCAAATATGCAAAATTACAACAGACCCACACCAAGGCACATTATAATGAAAACACCTAACATAAAAAATAAAGACAGAATTTTAAAGGCTATGAGAGAAAAGAAGCAAATTACAATCAGGGGGAAACCAATACGGATATCAGCAGATTTTTCAATCCAGACCCTAAAAGCTAGAAGGGCCTGGAACAATATTTTTCAAGCTCTGAAAGAAAATGGATGCCAACCAAGAAACTTATACCCAGCAAAACTTACCTTCGAATTTGACGATGAAATAAAATCCTTCCATGATAAACAAAAGCTAAAAGAATTTACAAAAAGAAAGCCAGCATTACAGAACATTCTCAACAAAATATTCCATGAGGAAGAGATGAAAAACAAAGAAGCAAATCAGCAAAGGAAGGAATTATCCTAAAGGAATTGTCAAATAAAGGAGGAAACAAGTAGTGTCAAATAAATAAATAAATAAAATTTAAAAAATGAACCATATTACCAGGAAACCAAATCATATCTGAATAATAACCCTGAATGTTAATGGCCTGAATTCATCAATCAAAAGACATAGACTAGCAGATTGGATTAAAAAGAAGGATCCAACAATATGTTGCCTACAAGAGACTCACCTCATAGAAAAAGATACCCATAGACTAAAGGTGAAAGGATGGGGAAAATCATACCATGCACATGGACTCAGCAAAAAAGCTGGAGTATCCATCCTCATTTCAGATAATGTGGACTTCAAGCCAAATATAGTCAGAAGGGATAAAGAAGGTCATTTCATACTGCTAAGGGAAGCATAAATCAGCAAGATATAACAATCATAAACATCTATGCCCCAAACGGTGGCTCATCCATGTATGTCAAACAAATCCTTCTCAATTTCAGAAACCAAATACACCATAACACAATAATACTAGGTGATTTTAACACACCTCTCTCACCACTGGACAGATCTTCCAGACAAAAATTGAACAAAAAACCATAGATCTCAATAACACAATCAATAATTTAGACTTAACAGACATTTATAGAATATACCATCCAAACAAGAGCAAATACACTTTCTTCTCAGCAGCACATGGATCCTTCTCTAAAATAGACCACATATTATGCCACAAAGATAATGATAGCAAATACAAGAAGATAGAGACACTACCTTGTATTCTATCAGATCATAATGGATTGAAGTTAGAAATAAATGAAAGAGTAAAACATAGAAACTATTCCAACATCTGGAGATTAAACAATTTGCTATTATATGATGAATGGATAACAGAAGATATTAGGAAGGAAATTAAAAAATTCTTAATGGTAAATGAGAACAAAGGAACATCATATCAAAATCTCTGGGACACTATGAAAGCAGTACTTAGAGGGAAATTTATTTCATCAAGCGCATTTAATAAAAGAAGTAAAACTCAACAAATAAACGACCTAACACTGCAGCTCAAAGCCCTAGAAAAAGAAGAACAGACCAGCACCAAAAGTAGTAGAAGACAGGAAATAGTTAAAATCAGAGCTGAAATCAATGAAATTGAAACAAAAGAAACAATACAAAAAATTGACAAAATAAATAGTCGGTTCTTCAAAAAAATAATCAAAATTGATAAATCATTAGCCACACTAACAAAGAGAAGACGAGAGAAAACCCAAATCGCTAAAATTCGGAATGAACAAGGAAATATCACAAAAGACAGGATTGAAATACAAAACATAATTAGAAGCTATTTTGAAAATCTATACTCCAACAAAATAGAAAATTTCGAAGACATTAACAGGTTTCTAGAGACATATGAATTGCCTAAACTGAACAAGGAGGACATACACAATTTAAATAGACCAATTTCAAGTACTGAAATAGAAGAAGTCATCAAAAGCCTACCAACAAAGAAAAGTCCGGGGCCAGATGGGTTCTCAGCCGAGTTCTACAAAACCTTTAAAGAAGAGCTCATTCCAATATTTCTCAAAGTATCCCATAAAATAGAAGAGGAGGGAACCCTCCCAAACTCATTCTATGAAGCCAATATCACCCTGATACCTAAACCAGACAGAGACACATTGAGGAAAGAAAATTTCAGACCAATATCCTTAATGAACATCAACGCAAAAATTCTCAACAAAATTTTAGCAAATCGCATACAAAAACATATTAAAAAGATAGTGCACCATGATCAAGTGGGTTTCATCACAGGAATGCAAGGTTGGTTCAACATCAGTAAATCAATAAATGTAATTCACCATATCAATAGACTTAAAGTCAGGAATCACATGATTATTTCAATAGATGCAGAAAAAGCATTTGACAAAATACAGCACCCCTTCATGCTCAAAACACTAGAAAAAATAGGGATAGTGGGAACATTCCTTAACATTGTAAAGGCCATTTATGCTAAGCCCATGGCTAATATCATTCTAAATGGTGAAAAACTGAAAGCATTCCCCCTAAATACTGGAACAAGGCAGGGATGCCCTCTTACCCCACTTCTATTCAACATCGTTCTTGAGACTCTGGCCAGAGCAATTAGACAAACCAAAGAAATTAAATGGATACAAATTGGAAAAGAAGAACTCAAACTATCCCTGTTCTCTAATGACATGATTATATATTTGGAGGAACCAGGAAATACCACCAGAAAACTCTTAGAACTCATAAGTGAATTCAGTAAAGTAGCAGGTTACAAGACCAATACTCATAAATTCAATGCATTTTTATACGTAAGTGAGGAATCTTCAGAAAGAGAAATTAGGAAAACTACCCCATTCACAATAGCCTCGAAAAAAATAAAATACTTGGAAATCAATCTCACAAAAGAAAGACCTCTACAATGAGAACTACAGAACACTAAAGAAAGAAATTAAAGAAAACCCTAGAAGACGGAAAGATCTCCCATGTTCTTGGATAGGAAAAATTAATATTGTCAAAATGGCCATTCTACCTAAAGTGCTATACAGATTCAATGCAATTCCAATTAAAATCCCAATGACATACCTTACAGAAATAGAGCAAGCAATCATGAAATTCATCTGGAAGAATAAGAAACCCAGAATAGCTAAAGCAATCCTTAGCAGGAAGAGTGAAACAGGGGGTATTGCAATACGAGATCTTCAACTCTACTACAAAGCAATAGTAACAAAAACGGCATGGTATTGGTACCAAAATAGAAAGGTAGATCAGTGGTGCAGAATAGAGGACATGGACACAAACCCAAATAAATACAATTTTCTCATACTAGACAAAGGTGCTAAAAATATGCAATGGAGAAAAGATAGCCTCTTCAACAAATGGTGCTGGGAGAATTGGAAATCCACATGCAACAGAATGAAACTGAACCCATATCTCTCACCATGCATGAAACTAAACTCAAAATGGATTAAGGATCTCAGAATCAGACCAGAGACCCTGCAAATTATCGAAGAAAAAGTAGGTCCAGATCTTCAACATGTTGGCTTAGGACCAGACGTCCTTAACAGGACTCCCACAGCACAAGAAATACAAGCAAGAATCAATAACTGGGATAGATTCAATCTAAAAAGCTTTCTTTCAGCAAAGGAAACTATCAGCAATGCGATGAAAGAGCCTACAGAGTGGGAGAATATCTTTGCCACTCATACTTCAGATAGAGCACTAATGTCCAGAATTTATAAAGAACTCAAAAAACTCTACTCCAAGAATACAAATAATCCAGTCGACAAATGGGCTAAGGAAATGAATAGACACTACACAGGAGAAGATCTATAAGCAATCAACAATCATATGGAAAAATGTTCAACATGTCTAGTAATAAGAGAAATGCAAATCAAAACCACCCTAAGATTCCATCTCACCCCAATTAGAATGGCGATTATCAAGAATACAAGCAACAACAGGTGTTGGTGAGGATGTGGTGAGAAAGGTACACTCATACATTGATGGTGGGGCTGCAAATTAGTGCAGCCACTCTGGAAAGCAGTGTGGAGATTCCTTAGAAAACTTGGAATGGAACCACCATTTGACCCAGCTATCCCACTCTTTGGCTTATACCCAAAGGACTTAAAATCAGCATACTACAGAGATACAGCCACATCAATGTTCATAGCTGCTCAATTCACAATAGCCAGATTGTGGAACCAACCTAGGTGTCCTTCAATTGATGAATGGATAAAGAACCTGTGGTATATATATATATATATATATATATATATATATATATATATATATATATATACAATGGAATATTACTCAGCCATAAAGAATGATAAAATTATGACATTTGCAGGCAAATGGATGAAATTGGAGAATATCATGTTAAGTGAGATAAGCCAAACTCAAAAAGGCAAAGGACGAATGATATCGCTAATAAGTGGATGATGACACATAATGGGGGGAGGGAAGGGTTAGAGTCAGGGTTAGTGTTAGGGTTAGGGAGGGGGGCAAGTATGGAGGAAGGAAAGACTGTATAGAGGGAAAAGAGGGGTCGGAGGGGTTGGGTTAAGGGAAAAATAACAGAATGTATCAAACACCATTACCCTATGTAAATTTATGATTACACAAATGGTATGCCTTTATGCCATATACAAACAGAGATACAACATGTATCCCATTTGTTTACAATAAAAAAAAATACATTATAAAAAAAAAAAAAAAGAACTCGGATTCCTTTCACCTGAGGCGCCCCAAAGGGAGACCGTCCATATTTCCAGAACAGTTCTTGGACTTTCAAGATGGCAGACTAGAGGGTGACTGCATTTCATGTCACTCCAGGACTCAGGATCAAGAACAGGAGGACTCGGGACCAGCTCAGAGCCACCGGGTGAGTCTCTCCCACTGGGCGAGGCTCCCCAGCCCGGCAGTGGTCCCGGAATGCAGGGAACATTGTGGAATAGAGTTGCCCAGTGAGATTCCTCCACTGGAGCCATGAACCCAGACCACCGGCAGCATTGTAGAGAAGGATGGCACAGCG